>NC_067245.2:278430228-279055228 GCF_019359855.2 Lolium perenne
TGGGCCAAAAGCGCACCGGCCGCAGAGATGGGGTCCACGGGAGGAGAGGATCTCCCAGTAATATTCCTGGGCCGCCAGCCCCACGCCGTCGCGTGGCGAGACCGAAGAGGCCACAGCCAACGCGCCAGCCAATGGCCCTAGGAGCAGGTCCACGCTGATCATGTCTCCCCGCAGAGCTTGACCGCTTTTCTCCGACAGCGGCGCTGCGCGACTGCCAGCCCTCGTGTCACCTTGCCTTTCCACGTTATCATCTTCAACCTCTGCCAGGGAGTCACCTCCATCGCCGTGTTGATGGCAACTCAATCTGAGGATCGCAGCTCTCCCCCGTTGCAAAGTGATATGGACGCTAGAAGTAGATTCAGTGCTCTCATTTGTTTAGTTGTTTCAACTGTCGTTCTTTCATTTTCTTTTGAGCTGGTGTGGATACACCAGGCTTCGCTACTTTTGTTTTCCTGTTCTGCTTCTAAAAGCCTCTCAGACATGCTTGCGTAATGTAAACACATGTGCATGTGCGGCTTTCCTTGATGTTATCGATGGAACCTGTTATGGTGATCCCCGTTGATCCAAAAAAGAAGCTTTAGTCCTTTCATAAAATTACATGTCAAACGAGTAGTCAGTTGTTAGCATGTATCTTCTTATTCTTTTTTTTTGAAATGGAGAGCATGGCCTTCTGTTCACTTAGTTTTTTCAATATGGCATTGGCATCTGCATCAAAACAATGCACACCAATTTCTATTATTAAAATTATTCACCGGAACCTTACAAGAAAAATACAAAGATCAAATTGTAGCCACCTCACTAACGAGAAGTGTCACAACACCTACAAGCTTGACGAAGGGGGTGATCGTGTCATGGCCTCATGCCCGGACCTCACCAACCCACATTATCAGAAAACCGCAGACCTCACCAAAACGCGTCCATAGCGAGCCGGAACTCAAACCGGTCTAGCAAATCCTGAGCGCATACTACTTCACACGGTCGAGAAGTCGCGGCCACCATCTTCCATCGACCCATCTTCAGGAAGGATCAATGCACCGACCTAGCCATGCCAGCCATCAGCGTTGTCACGGCGCCAGACGGCACCGCCACTCTGCGCGAGTCCATCAAACCTCGTCCATCACCAAGACCCTGCTGCGCCATGCCCCCGAGACTCGGCAGTGTTGACGAGGTATATTATAACCAATCCTCCTCAGGGTCCCTCTAGCCGACATCAACTCCAGAAACAATGCCCTGTGGGGGATAACGATGCTTCACGCTGTCATTGTCCGATCCGGGAAACCTGGGTCTGAGTTTTCCCCCGATGTCGAGGGTACTCCCCGGCAATGCCCTCCGTTTGGGACTTAGGGTAGATGGAATCATGTACGCTGGCACGAGACATCGGTTATCAAACAAGCGGGGAGAGCGATTTACCCAGGTTCGGGGCCCTCGATGAGGTAAAACCCTTATGTCTTGCCTATCTGATCTTGATTATGAAAATATCGGGTTACAATGGGGTGCCGAATGTTTCGGCTATGGTCTCGTCGAGAGACTAAGTTCTGTAATGACCTAGCTCTAGACTAGCGGTGGCTATGATTACTATGATTGCGTGTGTCCCTCGGCAACCCGTCTCCTGGCCCTTATATTTGGAGCCAGGTCTCGAGATTATTGTCCGGCTACGACTAGGTTACAAAGAGCCCTTAGATCTAAACTTCCCTTGTATTCTTCGTCTTCTTTCCTTGTCCTTCAAAAACTCTTCTTTGGAACTGACGTAACGGCCCACCTGGTCGTCGAGTGCCTTCATGGGCCCCTGGCTAGGTCGTAAGAGGTAGTACAATACTAGTTACCCGAAGGGTAATGCTCACATCAGTAGCCCCCGAGTGACTGGCCGAAGAAACTTCGGGCAGGGACTAAAAAAGTGTCTTCTGTCGAATCTTCGTTCTTGCCGGAGAAATCTTGACTTTCTTGCAGTAGTAGCATCTTCTTTATCGGGTGAGCGTTCAGCGCTCCCGATGGGAGTAGCCCCCGAGTCTAGGCACGGATGCTTGCAACCGTGAGTAAACTCAAGTTGTACTACTCGAATGTTTTCTCTGCCAAAGCTTTCTGTAAACTTGTTATGGTCGTCCGATATATCTTCTTATATCGGGTCTCTATTACTTCCAAGCAAGTTTTAGTACGTAAAGGATATCGAGTAACGTGCCCGGTTTTACCGGTTAACTGCCGATGGCAAAACAACGTTACTCTACACAGAACCAAGTCCCCGGGCATGATTCTGGAGCTGAAAAAGCCTTCGAGTCCAAATTTCGTCGGGTGTGCGTTCAGCGCTCCCGGTGGGAGTAGCCCCCCGAGTCTAGGTGCGGATGCGGGCAACCGCGCGTAGACTTAGATCGAACCACTCGAATGTTTCAATTTCCTTCGGATGCTTCATGTGGAGTCGATGCTTTTCATGACATCATTGATGACATAACCACTGCAGCAGTCTGACTGACAGGACATGACCCGACGGGCCCACCCTACTCCTGCGCGGTCAGTTATGAAATGACTATTGCTTGTGAATTGACTGAGGCGCCTCCTCGATTTCCGCGCATAGTGGGCGTAATGGGCCGCCGGTTCCATCTCTCCTTCTTGGACCCGTGTATAATTGGATCCTCGTCCACCTCTCCAGGATCATCAGCGTTACAGCCACGATTTCCCATCAGTCCTTACTATAAATAAAGAGACTCTTACCGTTTTCACTTTTTACGCCTCCATACTACTCGCCTTACTCCTTAGTTCTTTTCTCGCCATTGTTCCTTCTTTCAAGTGCTTGAGCACCATGGGAAAGAAGAAGGGAACCTCTGTTTCAAGCGCTTCTGCGGGCGCGGCCAAGACTGGCTCTATTTGGTGCGCCTCGACCATTTCCAACTGCGAGGTGAACAGGCTGCGTACGCTCGGCTTCATCTCATCTGCCGATTCTGACATCTGCCTCCCAGGTTCATCCTCTCGCCCAAAGCCTCCTAAAGGTTTTACTGTTATGTTCGTCGCCTTCTTGTTTCATGGGCTTTCTCTCCCCGCCCACGAATTCCTTCGCTATCTTCTTTTCTTCTATGGGATCCAGCTTTGGCAGCTGACCCCCAATTCCATTCTTCATCTCTCCATCTTCATCACTCTGTGCGAGGCCTTCCTTGGCATCGACCCCCACTGCGGCTTGTGGAGGAAGATCTTTGACGTCAAACGCCACAATGGCAATGACGGTGCCCCCATCGTTGGCGGCGTCGGTTTTGTCGTCAGAAAGGAGGTCAACTATTTTGATTACCCGATGAAGGAATCAGTCCAGGGCTAGCGTTAGAAATGGTTTTATCTACGAGACATCCCAGTACCCGGATGGCGCTCCAACGTGCTCCATTCGAAGATGTCTCCTTGGCTACGCCGAAGAAATCCTGGCGGAACGCTTTGACTGCCAAAGAAAGTACCATAGCCGATCAACTGTATGGAAAGGTCATGGACCTGAAGAATGCAGGAGGTCTGATGATGTGTGGGACTGAGGTGGTCTAAGTATTTCTAAGGCGTCGGGTGCAACCGCTAATGTCTCGACCTCACTAGCTGTGGATGTACACCGACGAAAACAACAAATCTCAGCCAGAAAGACAACATTATTCTGACTTTGGCTCGCCCTCCTCTTGATCTTATGCATCTTCCAACCGAGGTACTTTTCCTTGCATTTGCTTCAAGGGTCACTTCTATTTCTGCATCCGAACTTGATAATTTCTTTATTTGTCGACAGGCTTCCACCGTTGCTCAATGTCATCCTCCTACACCCGAAAGTGGGGTAGAGCTAGAGGATGATGATGATTCAGAGGAGACTGAATACGGGCAGCATGCTCTTGAGGACAGCGAAGTCCAAGGTGATGAAGCCCCCGAGGATGATGCTTGTACAAAGGCTATGCGGCGTAGGAGGATCAATGAAGACTTAATGACAACTGCTGAATCGAAGATGACTTAGACCTAGCAGACAAGATGATGATGCTAATGTAACTGCGTTGCCTCGTCCAGCTGCAAAGAGCTCAACAGGCCTCTTCACTGTCGAAGATGACTTAGATCTGTAAGTTTCCACTTTTCCTCTGCATGCAACTTCCTTTAACTTATCTGATACGTGTTCTCGTTTTCAAGCAGCTCTGATGACGATGATGAAGTCCCTCTCGCGAAGAGGGCAAAATTATTATCTAAAAGATTTGAATCAGCAAAGGAGTCGAATCCTTCGATTGCCGAGCCAATGCCACCTCCAAGAACAGTTGTGGCCAAGGTTCGTGTGTCGAAGGCTAACCCTTATGCTGGCGCCTCTGTCCCTCCAATTGCTCGTGATCATGTAAGTATAGTTTTCGACACAATATCCTTTTAGCTTCCGAGCCGATGACTGATTCTTGAAATTTGTTTTCCACGCAACCTATCAAAACTTTTCGTTTTCTTTCTCGCAGCCAATTTTTTCCATAGTTGACGTTGTGGCAGATTTTGCTGACCAATTCACCCGCCTAGAATCCGAGAACATCCAGCTCCGCAAGGCCATCAAGACTTCGGCTGATCATGTATTGGAAGCCAACAGGCTCACAGCCGAAGCTCAGACCAAAAATACACTGCTGGAGGATGAGCTAAAGAAGCCCGAAGAAGAAGATGAAAGATGAGCAAGAAGCCAGACGCGAAGCTGCCATCGTTGCTGATGAAAAATAAGGCCCTCTTCGAGAGTCCATCACGAACTTGCTAGGTGAGTTTCTTTTCACCCATTGCACGGTATTCTTCCAATACTATCTTCTGGGTTGCTTACTCATAATTTTCCCAGATGCTGCCGATATACCTATCGACCGCACGCGCAAGCTTCGAGAGGACTCGATGTCTGATGCCCTTTCGCTTGCCACTGATTCCAATAACCAAGTTCAAGGTCTTTTGCAAAAAGACTAAGGGGGCTTTGTCGAAGTTATTTTCGATGATGTTCCCAAAGTTAAGTCAAAACAAGACCCTTGGTGAGATGGCAGACGCCTTCTTCATCGAATCTTCTGAAGCTATTGAGGTATTGAAGCGGTGCTCCCTTCTCTTCGGGGTAGTTCTTACTTTCCAGTTGTTAATGGGGCACGGGCTAGGTTCTGAGTTGGAAAAGTTGTCCAAGGCATTGCCAGTAGATGCCAGTAGATGCCAACGAGTGCCTAGTCAACCTCGAACCTTTCAAGCAATTGGCAGTGATATGCGCCAACCAACTCCTCAAGTTAGTTGATGAAGCAAAGAACAAAGCTGCGTCTAAGGCTTCTCCTGATTCATCATCAGCTCAACCTTGAAATAACCCTTGCTCCGCCCTTGTAATGTCAGATACAATTTTAGTCTAGCCTTGATTTGTACTAGCTCTGTTGCTAGTATCAACAGTCTTTTGGATGTAATATGCGCTCCCGATGGGAGTTTTTTCGCCTTTTATCCATGCTTTCCTGAATCGAGAATTGTGCTACAGATTACCTTAACTTCTTCTCGTGCCGAACCTTTTCTGAATTCTTCAGCTAGTGATGAATCAGATCTTGTTCGTCGTTTACGTGATCAAATATCTCGGTTGAACAAAGACATATCTAATCTTCATGCTATGGCGGCGTTGGTGAAAAGAAAAAAACGAGATTGCTACCGCATTTGAACAGCATGCTCTGGATCGCCTCCGTGTTGCTACTAAAAGCTTAAGATGTAAGCAACCGACCACCTTTTGACTTTTGTCGACTTACTTGCCAAATAACCTTCTTCTGACTAACTTTTTTATTTCAACACTCGTAGCTTTTGACGAATCAGAAGAGAACTGTCAACACCTGGTTTTTTAATTCCAGATGCCTATTATGCCATAAATCGCAATCCCAGGAAGATTGTTTTTGCGAGACATAATAGTCGATATCACAGAACATTATTCATTACAAACCATAATCGTCTTACAACAAGGGATCTCATGATCCAATTTAAAACAATAGTTGATCTAAAGACCAAATACAAAATACATAGCGGAAGAAATGTAGTAGCGGTCCATCTGTTCCACAGGAAACGCTTGACGTTGGGAGGTGGTCCTAGTTATCATAGACATCTTGCTGTCCCTCTTCTTGGTACTGATGCTCTTCTTCATAGTCTGGCCATTTGAATAGCCAGGGACAAAGCCATGAGTACTTTTTAAAGTACTCGCAAACTAACACTAAGAGAAATACTAGTAGCTCTAATAAGGGTTCTAAGCTTCTAGGTTTATTTGCACAAATCTAGTTTTATTTCATAAACACTTAGTAGTTAACGAGTCTTTATTTTCCTAAAATTACTCAAGTGGGAACATTAGTGTCATTCCCACAACTCTGTTGTGATCAAGTCAAATTCATATTTCAAGTCACCAATCATTTTTAGAAAACATCTGACAACGGAACAGTATGGCCATCCAACCGTCCATGACCGCAGACGCGGCTATTCGAAAAGTTTAACACTCTGCAGAGGTTGTACACTTGTGCCACAACTTTTGATTACATCTGTCAGGGATAGCCCTGAATCATCATACTCAGTATGCGGATCATCAACCATTAACCTTTTACTTACATACCCTAGTATAGGCACCTCCCCTATGAGCTTGGCCTCCTCGGGATGGCGACCTGCCCTTCCGGGAACTGCACAGGGCTTGCGTAGGACATTCATCTCTTTTTTACGTCATTTCAGTTTTCACGGAGGCAGCCTCGGCATAACCCCTATGACGCTTGTTCAGAGGGAACACATATTACAGTACATAAATTTCCAGTTAAGCCCTACCCATTATCAGGTATTGTGGGGGTACGCTAAAGTTTGAATGGTATCGCATCCGAACCCAACCATCAGTTTTTGTCAAATTCACCTTGTTATTCAAAAGCTCATATTCACCTTCAAATCTTTCAGTATAATGACTCATCATTCTAAGGTTTTCAAAGTCATTTGATTTCACAAGTTCCCATCTAGAGTGATTAGGTTTAGTTTTAGCACTAGCAACTAGTCATGAGAGGTGCTAACTAAATTTTTAGCTATCTAGGCTAAGTTTGAAGCTCTTGTGGTACTCTATATTCATACCAAAGTTAACTATAAAAATAATCCTTGATAACCAAGTAAAATATTGCAGTGGAGCTTACGTGGGAGAGAGAAGGGGGCAGGGGGTGGTCTCAGTCGACGGGGCGAGGCCGTGCTCTGGCGTGCGCGTGGCCGTGCACGTCATGACGTCCCTAGCCAGCACGGGCACGGGCTGGTCTGGGTCGAGTAGGGCTCCTCTTCGACCAGGGCGAGTACTGGCAGGTTCAGCAGAGTTAGGCACGTCTATATGACATAGTGAGGTAAGTCAGGGAAGAGAGGAGAGAAGGGTGGCATGGATGAGGTCATGGTGAGTGGCATGGTAATGCCATGATTAAAATGAGCAAAGGCACAGGGTTTGCAGGGACAGGGCATGAGGTCAAAGGTGTAGAGGACATTGTGGAGAGGCTAGGAGAGTGGGGTGAGGTCAGAATAGTGTTACAAATAGTGATTTGTACTTTGGGCAAATGGTGCACACAAGGTGTTTGTGTTAATGGCCGCAGGAAAATTTGTTTTGAATTTTTCCAAAATATTTCATGGATGTGATTTTAATATTATTTGACATTCCTTGGTGGTATTGGTTTGCAAAATGAGGTTGGTTTGATGAAAATCAAAATTGGGGCGATCTTAAATCTGTTTCAAAGTTGTCACTTTGGATGCTTATTATAAGCATTTGAGAATGAATAAGCAAGGTTGGCCAACACCAAGTTACTCACTTTTATGTGTACTTTTGATCTGGGCAAAAAGATTATGGTGCTTGGTTTAGAAAAGAATAACCACAGGGGCTCAAAGTAGGCATCATGATAATATTTTCAGAAGTGACCATTATCACACGTGCCTTGATTTTGATTTTGATTATTTATTTGTTTTGCTTTTCTTTGACCCAAATGTTATTGTTTTGGGTTCAGAGGTATTATGTTGAGTTTATTAATGTTTTCAAACCATCTAAACAAAGTAGAACATGGCATATGCTAATATTTGCAAATGTGGCCATTTGCTCATATATGCATCTATTTTTATTGTATTTTCTTTTGCTTTGTTTCTCTTTGATCCAATAGGCATGGTTTGGGTTTAGAAACATTTTCAAACACTTCAAACAAACATTCAGAGCATAATTCAAACATTCATCACACACCTTATGGAAAAATATTTTGCATATGGCAAGTTTTTTGTAAACCCTAATTTTGGAAAATATAGAAAAAAGGAATCTTCTCTGTTTTAAAATTTTGAGATGTTACAAACCTCCCCTCCTTAAACAAAATCTCGTCCCGAGATTTAAGAAAAGTTAGGAACCTAAGAGAGATTGGGCAATTCAGTCTTAATAAACGGGTGCGATGCTCTGAGTTAACAGGAAAACATACCCTGCATGACATTTGACGCTTCCTGGGCTTATGTTGCATTCATGCGGTAGAAACGACCGTTGCGGTTGTTCGGGTTCCTTCCAGTTGAGACACGACGCTGTTGCTGGGCAGGTGCAGCGGTATTGGGTGCTGCTTTCATCAGTTTCTTGGGGCATTCATTTGAGTAATGACCAGTAACTCCACATTCATAGCAGGTCACTGTTGACTTGTCCTTTGGGGCAATGGGGACAACATTGCTTCCAGTCCTTGGGGAAGTGTTGGTGTTGTTGTTATTGCTGGTATTGTTGTTGTTGTTGTTGTTGTTGTTGCCTCCGGGCTTCGGGTGTCCTCCATTGTGGTTGATGAAGTTTGGACGGGACGTTTGAACAGGTGGCTTGTTGGGTCTTGGTGCAAATCCTATAGGTGAACTGGTGCGGTACTTCTGTGCATTGTGGGGTCCATTCTGGTGCATCATACGACGCTTGCGGTTCTCATTGGCTTGAAGGAGTTTTCCTTCCATCTAGATAGCAGAGTCAACTAGGGCTTCCAGGTCAATAAATTGAATATTCACTAGCACTGTCTGCATCTCATCACGCAGTCCATTCAGGAATCTTTCCTTCTTCTTTTCATTGGTGTCTGTCTCATCCGGGGCGTACCTAGACAGAGTAAGGAACCTGTCACGGTATTCCACCACAGACATTCTTCCTTGCTTGAGCTCTCTGAACTCATCTCTCATATTATTGATCAAACCCGGTGGCACATGGTATCTGCTGAACTTGAGCTTGAAGTCCTCCCAGGTCATCATTTGTCCATCATTCATTGCACATGCACTGTTCCACCAGGTTCTGGCAGGTCCTCACAGATAATGGGTGTCAAACAGCACCTTCTCAGCAGCTTCAACTCCTGCAACTTCCAGGTTGTTCTCCATTGATTGGAACCAGTCATCTGCATCTAAGGGCTCTTCAGTCTTGCTAAACATTGGGGGATTAGTATTCTGGAAGTTCTTCAACTTAGATCCAGGATGATCATGAGGTCCATGTCCTTGGTTGTTCTGGGCTATCTGCTGTAGTACGACAAGGTTGGCTTGCCGCTCAGCTCTTTCGACTTCTTTATCTGCCACCAACATTTGTAGAATCTGCAGCATTGCATCTTGGTTGTTGTTGCGGGTTGGAGGGGCCATCTGAACATTGAGATAGATCATAAGATAAGAGGGGATTTTCTATGGCTTGTTTGGGGTAAGGTTTTAAAAAGTTTAAAACTTGAGTACTTGTCAGGTTGAAATCAAACAGCACTTTCATTCATTCAAACAACCATTACAAGCTAACACACCAATGGTTTTAAGAACCATTTCCTTGTTCTACGATACAAAGGGGACGGATACAAACTCACACCTACGCAAGTGCTCTAGTGATACTACTCTTCATCCAGAATTGTGGGTTCTTCGTCTTCATGGGTAATGTGCTCGGCGAAAGGCGCGGGCGTTGTCCAACTCCTTGCGGGTCTTGTACAACATGAAGTCCAGGTATGCAACATAGTGGTTCATCTCCGGGTGCGGTGGCATGATCATTGGCCTTCCCATGGGGTCATGTCTTGGGTAGTAAAAGAAGCGAGTGTTCTTGATCTTGTTCACATTCTGTCCACTCATACGGGCAAGTGCTTCTTGCATGGCTTTGGCTATTCCATCCCTCCAATTGTTCCCCCTCACACAAAACCATATGGTTTCCCAAATTGGGGCTCCCAGCTTTCCCCTCAGATCTGCGGTAACTTCCCACTGAGGTTGTCTTCCCAACTGATTATTGAGTGGCACTCCAAAGAACTCGGGATACGGGCGTCCTAGATATTCAGCTAGCTGCTCCAAATCCTTCTCGAACATTAGGTCTCCTCCGTGGCCAAGCCGAACTCGTAGTTATACTCCATTTCTGAGCCATTAGGATGAGTAAGTTAGAGAAGTGATCAAGTATGCAAAATTTTATGTAGAATAACAAGGAAAAGTAGAGCATCAATTTCTCTTTTTGAAAAGATCTCAAGGATAAGAGTGAGAATAAGTTTTCATAAATATTCACTTCATTTGTTTTGAAACTATCTTTTCAGACGTCCATTCTAACTAGGGTCTTCTAAGGTCAAACAATGGCTCTGATACCAACTTGTCAACACCCGGATTTTTAATTCCAGATGCCTATTATGCCATACATCGCATTATCAGGTATTGTTGGGGTACGCTAAAGTTGGAATGGTATCGCATCCGAACCCAACCATAAGTTTTTGTCAAATTCACCTTGTTATTCAAAAGGTCATATTCACCTTCAAAAATTTAAGTAGAATGACTCATCATTCTAAGGTTTTCAAAGTCATTTGATTTCACAAGTTCCCATCTAGAGTGATCAGGTTTAGTTTTAGCACTAGCAACTACTCATGAGAGGTGCCAACTAAATTTTTACCTATCTAGGCTAAGTTTGAAGCTCTTGTGGTACTCTATATTCAAAACAAAGTTAACTATAAAAATAAGCCTTGATAACCAAGTAAAAGATTGCACGATAAAAACTTGTGCTTGGAAAACAAGAAATCCTTAAACCAAATGGTATTGCAATGGTATCTTGCACTAGTATAGCTTGCATTAGTAGAGCTTGCCTTGGTTGGTACAATGATCAAAGTGTTCCTCCTCTTCTTCGTAGAAGACCTCCTCCTCCTCGTAGCCTTTGGTACTAGCATCTATAAATGGATACGAGGTATACCATCACCAAACAATACTTCAGTAGACTATTTAACCATAATGGCTCACAAAAGATGATCTATTATCATCACAAGAATTAATGCTAGGGTTGGCTTTATTTTCCTTTTTGGAAAAGAAATTCCACTCATTGAAAAATTACTAAGATTAATATCCTCAAATAGTAAAATATGGGCTCGTGAGGACCAAAGTCACCACTTCATATTTATTCATTAGGGAAAATGATTTAAATGAGATACTACATCTCATACAATTTAATACTACTTTGGAAAAGATTTAATATTCTCAAGTAATAAAATATGAGGTTCTGTAGACTAAGATCATTACCTCATATTATTTTACTTGATAAAAGCGGTTTAAATGAGATGCTACCTCTCATAATATTTAACTAATAAATTGGGGTAATTTAAATGGACTAGAAATGGCCACATAGCCATCATTTTAAATCTAGCCCATGTCTATTGTAACTAAAATCCTATGTTTTTGCATATTCAGATAGAGCATCTGAAATGTGAATTTTGAGAGGTGGAATCACCTCAAAATAAATTATGGTTGATTTGATATAAGAGTTTTAATTTGACAAAGTTAGTGCCTTGTTATTTTTAGTGTAAGTGATCTATAATTTTTCTGGGGTTGAAACCAATTTATTTCGCTAGATAATTTCCTAGTCTTTCCAGAGAAATTTGAATCAACGAATTTGGCTTAGTAGATATTTTTGAACTGTATTTTGAATTTGCATGCATAGCCAGATTCAAACTAACTTAGAAAATCGCTATTTGAATTAAAAGGGCCACACGGGAAAGCTATCTGGGCCGGCCCAGCTACGCTCCAGTGCGTAGCGGGCTGCTTGACAGAGGGCTCCACATGTCAGTGGGTCTTTAAAACCTGAAACGGTATGAGCGAGGAGGGTCATTGGATTAGAAGGCGATCGGACGGCCGAGGCTCGTCTCCATCCACGACAGGATAACGGCGAGCTCTAACCCTACCGGCGGTGAGGAGGGTTGCTAGGGGGTACCTGGGGCTCTGGCGAGGCTCGGCGATGCGGGCAAATGGACGAGGAGACTCGGGCAGGTCTTCAGGTACCAGCGGCAACGGCTACGGTGGTCGAAATCGACGGCTCCTTCTGCTACTGCTCCGGTGGAACTCCGGTAGCAATTGGGTGGCTACAGGAAGAATTGGGATGGGGCGGTGCTCGAGGAGGGTCAGGGGAAGGATAGGAAGGTGTTGGTGTGGAGAAAGAGGGCCGGGGCATTCTCGTTTTATAGGCGCGGTGAGGAGGCAGCACAGCATGGCCGGGTCGATGATGGAGCCGAGCTTCCGGGAAGCTAGTGGCACGGGCTGATGTATGTGATGGTGCTGCCTCGTCTGGCGGTCCTCGTGGTGGTCCTGGCGCAACAGGAGGTGGACGGGATGGCTCGGGCGATGTCGGTGTCCTGCGGAGCAGTGGCGGATGTCGTCGACGATGACGACTGCTACAGGGCGCTCCGGGCCAAACGGTCGTGTCTGGGAGGGAGCTGGTGCAGTGGAGCTTACGTGGGAGAGAGAAGGGGGCACGGGGTGGTCTCAGTCGATGGGACGAGGCCGTGCTCTGGCGTGCGCGTGGGCGTGGCCGTGCACGTCATCGCGTCCATGGCCGGCACTGGCACGGGCTGGTCCGGGTCGAGCAGGGCTCCTCTTCAACCAGGGAGAGTACTGGCAGGTTCAGCAGAGTTAGGCACGTCTATAAGACATGGTGTGGTAAGTCAGGGAAGAGAGGAGAGAAGGGTGGCATGGATGAGGTCATGGTGAGTGGCATGGTAATGTCATGATCAAAATGAGCAAGGGCACAGGGTTTGCAGGGACAGGGCATGAGGTCAGAGGTGTAGAGGACATTGTGGAGAGGCTAGGAGAGTGGGGTCAGGTCAGAATAGTGTTACAAATAGTGATTTGTACTTTGGGCAAATGGTGCACACAAGGTGTTTGTGTTAATGGCGGCAAGATAATTTATTTCGAATTTTGACAAAATATTTCAAGGGTGTGATTCTAATATTATTTGACATTCCTTGGTGGTATTGGTTTGAAAAATGAGGTTGGTTTGATGAAAATCAAAATTGGGGTGATCTTAAATCTGTTTCAAAGTTGCCACTTTGGATGCTTATTATAAGCATTTTAGAATGAATCAGCAAGGTTGGCCAACACCAAGTTACTCACTTTTATGTGTACTTTTGATCTGGGCAAAAAGATTATGGTGCTTGGTTTAGAAAAGAATAACCACAGGGGCTCAAAGTAGGCATCCTGATAATATTTTCAGAAGTGACTATTATCACATGTGCCTTGATTTTTATTTTTATTTTTTATTTTTTTTTTGCTTTTCTTTGACCCAAATGTTATTGTTTTGGGTTCAGAGGTATTATGTTGAGTTTATTAATGTTTTCAAACCATCTAAACAAAGTAGAACATGGCATATGCTAATATTTGCAAATGTGGCCATTTGCACATATATGCATCTATTTTTATTGTATTTTCTTTTGCTTTGTTACTCTTTGATCCAATAGGCATGGTTTTGGGTTTAGAAACATTTTCAAACACTTCAAACAAACATTCAGGGCATAATTCAAACATTCATCACACACCTTATGGAAAAATATTTTGCATATGGCAAGTTTTTTGTAAACCCTAATTTTGGAAAATATAGAAAAAGGAATCTTCTCTGTTTTAAAATTTTGAGATGTTACAAGAACAGGCGAATCCATGAAAAGATCGCAGTAATGACTGATGTTGCTCATCCGAAACATGAACTGTGGTCCAATCGATCGAAAGTCTTAGCCATGGTTAAGTTTGAGCATCGAGTGGAAAAGGTGCATTACTACTTTGACAACTACCACACTCATCTCTCGTTGGTATGGAAAGCCATGTTTCCATTGGATCAAGCACCCGAGAATTTGTCTGCTTTATTCAACCGGTTCAAGACTCCGGAAAGAATTCAATTACTGGTGCGGAAGGAACTTCTTGCTGGAGTCGAGCTTGCGCTTGCTTCAGTATTAGCGTGCCAACCGACCTTAGATTTGGAGGTCATAGCGAATGCCAATAGAAGATTAAACCAATATTATTCCAAAGCCAGACATCCTGCATATGTTATTATCTCTCGGATGGAAACATGAATCGAAAGAGATTTGAAGACCCGAGAAGATCAAGAAGCCCTGCCATGAAGTTATGTATATTTTTTTTATGATGACCTTGCGTTGCAAGGAGTAATCATGTATGTAATTTGATGTGTTTTTAACATCATTTTTTTTAACTAATTAGTTTGATTAGAAAGTTATTGTCGAGGGCGGCTAAGTGATCAAGTCAGCCCGTTCACCCGACGACTCCGTTGTAATTGCATTATTTGCGGAGTCGATTTGTAAGTTCCGTAAGAGCGACACCCATCGAGTAAACGAGGGATTTAGGTGCTTTATTTATTTGGCTTCGTCACACGCTGCACCGGTTTGAGCCTTTTTATAAGTAATATTATTTCCATCAACTGCAGCACTCGCGAATTATCTTGAGGCTTGGATGGTTCTACTGTCCATCGATAACCATATCTCCCGATGGGAGTATTAATTAATTATCGATACTGCAATAATTCCTTGCAGCCCTCGAGTGTTATCGAGTTGGCTGTGTAACACGCAATTTTAGCCGAAGCTCCCAACGGGAGTAGTAGCCAAAAGAGATAACCTGAACAATCGTTAAAAGATGAGAGCCCAATCAAGAATTTTATTCATAATGTGTGACAAGCTAAGAAGCCTTCATGTAGCAAACAAGGAATAGATGAATTCTATGCGTAGAAACGTCGCAAGTATGCAACATTCCATGGATTTTCAACGTCCTTGCCCGAAGGGGGATTCTTGAGACGATAAGCTCCTCCTGGTATCACTTCGGTGACGATGAACGGTCCTTCCCATTGAGATTCGAGTTTCAAAGGTATCTCTTGCTTTAATCGTAATACCATGTCACCGACGCTGAAGCTTCCACTACAAGAAAAGTTGCCATGGCCGACGAAGTTGAAGTCGCGCCGTGGTTGCTGGTGTACCATGGCCGACGATTTTGGGTCTATCTGTTGTGCATGTCAAAACATTTTTTTCTCGTTTTTGAGGCCACCTAGCCCGACGAAACCGGCCAAAACGTTGCGTATGGTGGCCCGGGATGTGGTGCATCTCGAATTCTCGGGTTCGCCGGCCGAGTCAACGCAAATCCGCACCGCCGAGGGATGTAGGGCCCAGATGGCGGCCTCTCTAGCATTGTTTTTTTTCTCGATCGCGCCATCTCGTTCAACGCTCTCCGATCGAGCCGTTTACGATGCAGGATCATGGGTCCCGCATGTCATCCTCTATGAACCAAAATTCTTTCTTTTCTTGGAGTTTTTTTTGGCACCTCAAATTTGGTCACTTGCCTTTTTCTTTCGATCCCCTGCCGCCTCTCAAACGGTGATATCGCTGCTGCTAAATGGGACCTGCATGTCATCCTCTATGTACTATAAAACTTTCTTTTCTTGGATTTTTTTGGCACCTCATATTTGGTCACTGTAACAGAACCACTTTGCTAATAAAGTAATGTTGCTAAGTTGTTCATAAGCATGCATGCATTTGCATTAAAAAATTGAGAAAATTTGCACTAAAAAGGTTTGAAACAATGTTGCAAAATGTTATGGTTTTGGTCTCACAAAAGTTGTGCAAAAATCCCCTCAAATTTTTGTGTTAAAATACCCTCAAAATCCCCAGATTCTCTCTTGTTTTAATGTTTACAGGAAAACCCCCAAAAGCCAGGGGGCTTTTTACAAAGTTGTCTTTGTCTTCTTCCACACGATGGAACCAGCTGCGTGGAGGCTTGCTGTGCCCCGCACGGCCAGCTCCTGCTCGGCGCTGTCGGACGAGGAGACCACCTGAGCTCCGCACGCCTCTCCCTCTCCATTATCCTCTCCCTGGCGCACCATCTCTTTTCCCTCCCTCTCTCCTCACCCCCGAACCAAACCCTACCCTCACGGACGCCGTCGGCCGCCGCCTTGCGCCGCCGCTACGGCCATCCCCAGGACACGCCACCGGCACCATTAGGACCGCCTCGTCCTTCTCTACCACCCTGCAAAAGGAATCGGCCGAGAAGTGCTTGAATCGCCGCCGCCATCGCCGTTTCCGTCCATAGCCGGCGGCCACCTCGCCGTCGATTCCTCCGCCGCCCGGCCTCCGTTCGCCTCGCCGTCACCTCCAGACGCACCAGGGTGAGCAGGCGGTTCTCCCCGTGCCCCTGGCCCTCTCCCTCTCGCTCTCTACCGCTGCCGCCACGCGAGCCTGCGAGCGCCGCCGTCGGCCATCGCCGCCGTGGTCGCTCCGGCGACCATTGGTGGGCGGCGCCGCCACCAAAAGGCTCGCCGCATCGAGCTGCGTCCGTAGCCCCCGCACACGCGCCCGAATTCGGCCCCAATCGGCTGATTGCTGCTCAGCCTGGGAGCTCAAGGTCATGCTGACGTCAGCATGACATCAGCATGATGCAGTAAATCGTTTTTCTTTTTCTGTTTTGTTATTTATTAATTTCAGAAACTTGTATAATTCATATCTTTTTCATATTAATTCAGAAAAAGACGTATAATATACCGAAATGTTCAGAAAAACATTATCTACAAGTTTAGGAGTAATTCATACATCATTACAACCTTTGAACTTGCAAATGTAGTGAAACCCTAATTAACCCCTCTCATATGGCGGTGTCCGATGTCGGAACCCCTTTAACCTGATGACGCATATAGGGTTTACTCCATTCCTTTAACCTGACATACCATTCATATTGTATGCGCATTGCATTATGCCATGACTTGAATGTGTATTTCCCTTTCCGGTGTTTGGTTCTTCGCGATAGGATCTGAGCCGGAATCCGACGTCAACGCCACCGAAGAACAGTACTCATCCGCTGAGGGACAAGGCAAGCCCTAACCTGGTTCATCTATGATTTCGAAATTCTTTTATCTGTGGTTCCTACATATCGCATACGATTCAACTGTCTTTTATCGGTAGATAGAGTTACCCTATCTATTGCATGTCCGACCTTTGTAGCCTCGATACCCTGATCCACTGCTCCTAGCATAACTAGGTTTGGCATGTGTGCGTCGCGAGAGCCTTTATCTCTTATGCTTAGCCATGCTTAGTTTGTTACGCTACTACTCTGGTCTTGATTTGGAGCCTTACAATGAAATGAATCTAGCATGACAGGTTGACGTCGTAAGTATAGAGATGATGATAAACATGATTAAAGGCTCAGACGAGAGGCCACATTGGGATGTGGTGGGTTGTTTCGTTTCTGCCAACCCTAGGAACCGAGTTCTCGCCTCTTGAACCAAGATCGAGCGTACAACCACACGAGGCCCTATTATGGTACCCTCTCGACTCACTAACTTGCCTAGTAGATTCCATGAGTCACATAGTTTGCGCGTTACCTGGTCATATGCATTGCATTTTGCTTGGGGGTTAAAGGTACATAATAGGCAGGTAAGCGTGGTCGTGGTGGCTGGGGGTTGCGGCCTCTGGGGAAACCCACCTCGGCTCACATCGTTAAGGACCGACTTCGGGACTTGACCCGTTATGGCGGAATAATCCTTAGCGCGTGACTCATGGTCTCGGCGACAGCAAGGTAAAGGTCGTGGTCAACCACCCTCTGCCGGCTTTCCAAGGAAGAGAGCTTAAACGTTGGCACTAAGAGTCGGTTGGCGCGTGTGGGTAAAGTTGTGCACCCCTGCAGGGTTAAATCTTTTCGAAAAGCCGTGTCCACGGTTACGGACGACTTGGGAATGGATTCTGTGATCATAGAGAACTTTAACCTGATCGTAAAACTTGGCAAACAATGTGTGCTTACGGATACCTTCTTCGGGTGTTGAGGGGGTAGTCCGAGGATAGTGGTTCGAGATGATGAAGATTGGTGGATATAATATGATGATCAATAGAGATAGAGATGTCGCTCTCTTATCCCCTTTCAAAGGTTCTGAGTAGTCGAGCTTCTCTTCTCTCTTATCTTACAAAGGAAAACTGGCTTTACGCAAAAGAAGATCTACCAGAAAGCCCGCATACCCGCTTTGCTAAAAGGTTGTACTAAGTCTTGCTGAGTCCCTGTACTCAGCTTTGCATGCTTTTGTTTCAGATGAAGTTGCTGCAGCCGAAGGTGGTTTCTACGTTAACATCGACGGTTAGTTTGGAGTTCCCAGGCAGCAGCCTGCGACTTATGGGATGGGACGTCGCTTTATGTTATGGCTTCTTAAGCCCTTTGCTATCTTGTTATTTAGAATAACATAATTTGCTTCCGTTGCTTGTTGAATGTTGGGTCAGTGACCTCTGCGTGTGATAATTTGGACCTTACTCTGCTAAGAGTTGTAATATATTCTTTTGAGTCGTAGAGTCACTGTTGTGTTACGATTCCCTCACTGTAGTCTCTCGAGCTCGAGGTTAGGCTTATGTCAGACGAAGATCTGGTATTTGTCTAACCCTGATCCCGGGGGTTCCACAGTCACTTACCTTTTCCTTTCGATCCCCTGCCGCCTCTCAAACAGTGATACCGCTGCTGCTAAATGGGACCCGCATGTCATCCTCTATGTACTATAAAACTTTCTTTTCTTGGATTTTTTTGGCACCTCATATTTGGTCACTTACCTTTTTCTTTCGATCCCATGCCGCCTCTCAAACGGTGAGACCGCTGCTGCTAAATGGGACCCGCATGTCATCCTCTTTGTACTATAAAACTTTCTTTTCTTGGATTTTTTTGGAACCTCATATTTGGTCACTTACCTTTTTCTTTCGATCCCATGCCGCCTCTCAAACGGTGAGACCGCTGCTGCTAAATGGGACCCGCATGTCATCCTCTATGTACAATGAAGTTTCTTTTCTTGAATTATTTTTGGATCCTGATATTTGGTCACTTGCCTTTTTCTTTCGATCTCATGCCACGTTTGAAACGTTGAGGAACCTGCAGGCTCATGGGACCCGCATGTCATCCTCTATGTACTATAAAAGTTCATTTTCTTGGTTTTTTTTCACCCTCTGATTTTTGGCTATTTCCTTTTTCTTTTGATCCCCTGCCGTCTTTGAAACGTTGAGGACTCTACTGGCTCATAGGTCCCACATGTCAGCATGTATGAACGATAAAACTTTCCTTTATTGGAGTTTTTTTACCCCCTAATTTCTGGCTACTTTCTTTTTTTTTGATCTCAAGCCGCATTTGAAACGTTGGGACCACTGCTGCAAAATGGGACCGCATGTCATTCTCTATGTACAATAAAGTTTCTTTTCTTGGATTATCTTTGGCTCCTGATATTTTGTCACATGCCTTTTTCTTTCGATCTCATGCCGCCTTTGAAACGTTGACTAAGCTGCTGGCTCATGGGTCCCGCATGTCATCCTCTACGAACAATAAAAGTTTCCTTTATTGGAGTTATTTTTTGACCCCTAATTTCTGGCTATTTGCATTTTTCTTTTGATCCCCTGCCCCTTTGAAACGATGAGGACGCTGTTGGCAGGTCGGTCCCACATGTCATCCTCTATGAACAATAAAAGTTTCCTTTGGTGGATTTATTTTTGACCCCTAATTAATTTCTGGCTATTTCCTTTTTTTTCTTTTGATCCCCTGCCTCCTTTTTTGGCGAATTTTTTTTTTGCGAATTATCCCCTGCCGCCTTGGAATCGTTGAGGATGCTGCTGTCTCATGGGTCCCGCATGTCATCCTCTCAGAACGGTAAATATTTCTTTACTTGGATTTCGTTTACCAACTGATTTTTGTCTTATTTTTCCTTTCGAGCTCCTACCGCCTTTAAAACGTTGTCGAGAGGCTGCTGGCTCACGGGTCCCACATGACAGCCTCTATAAACAATAAACGTTGAGGATGCTGCCTCATGGGTCCCGCATGCCATCCTCTCAGAACGATAAATGTTTTCTTTTCTTCGATTTTTTTACCAACTGATTTTTGGTTTTTTTTTCATCCCCTGTCGCCTTTAAAACGTTGACGACGCTGCTGGCTCATGGGTCCCCGATGTCAACCTCCCCGTACAAGAAACATGTGATATCTTGATTATTTTGCAGACAATAAACATTGTATTTCGCTCTGAGCTATTGCACATGGATAAATTAAATATTTATTTTTACATAAACAAACTTATATGTTGAATCTCCTTGTTTTGTGTTTTTGCGAAGCATAGGACTTTCCTGTTTTTTTAGATAAATCCGAACTTTCCTGTTTTGGAGTGGGCTGAAATTGTACGAGTCAAAAGGCCCAGCAGGATAGTTCGAAGGCCCAGATGTCCAGATGCAGCCCAATTGAAATCTTTCTTTTCTTGGATTTTTTTCACCCCCTGATTTCTGGCTACTTCATTTTTCTTTGGGTCCTGTGCCGCCTTGGAAACGTTGAGACCGCTGCTGCAAAATGGGACCCGCATGTCATCCTCTAT
This sequence comes from Lolium perenne, assembly GCF_019359855.2. Classification (NCBI taxonomy): domain Eukaryota; kingdom Viridiplantae; phylum Streptophyta; class Magnoliopsida; order Poales; family Poaceae; genus Lolium; species Lolium perenne. The sequence continues at coordinate 278,450,765 of NC_067245.2, forward strand.
GTACAATAAAATTTCTTTTCTTGGATTATTTTTTACTCCTGATATTTGGTCACTTGCCTTTTTCTTTCAATCTCATGCCGAGTTTGAAACGTTGAGGAACCTGCTGGCTCATGGGTCCCGCATGTCATCCTCTATGAACAATAAAAGTTTCCTTTGTTGGATTTATTGTTTACCCCTAATTTCTGGCTATTTGCCTTTTTATTTTGATCCCCTGCCCCCTTTGAAACGATGACGACGCAGCTGGCAGGTCGGTCCCACATGTCATCCTCTATGAAGAATAAAGGCTTCCTTTGATAGATTTATTTTTTACCCTAATTAATTTCTGGCTATTTCCTTTTTTTATTTTGATCCCCTGCCGCCTTGGAATAGTTGAGGATGTTGCTGCCTCATGGGTCCCGCATGTCATCCTCTCAGAAAGGTAAATGTTTCATTTCTTGGATTTTGTTTACCAACTGATTTTTGGCTTATTTTTTTTGTTTCGATCTCCTGCCGCCTTTAAAACGTTGACGACGCTGCTGGCTCATGGGTCCCCAATGTCGGCCTCCCCGTCTTGCAAATCCTCTTTCTGCAAAGGTTGTATTTCTAGCTAGATAGCTAAGGTGGATTCGAATGCCGTGGTTCGAGCAGCTCAGGTAAGCCTTCTTGCACTGATTAATGGAACTAGTGTATAGCAAGGTCAAGACATGTGGCTCGGTGTAATGAATCTATTTGAATCATGTTGTGGATTCAATCTGATAGTTCTCTAACAGGTCAGCCAAAATAGAAATTAAGTTTTTTTCTAAAACGGAAATGCAAATTAAGATTAACACAAACATTAGTTATCATAATAGCTGATCATACATACATACTTGCTAAGAGCAAAAGCTTGCCAGAGTTTTACCACCCATACAATTAATTAGCAGTTCAGATAAGATAACCTTATATAAGTATAACTACAAATGCATTTGCTAAGGGCTCATGGGACAACAGAACTAGACAACCGCAAACTTTATGACCAGCATGTCACAGTGGCATCGAAAGATCTTGACCTTCAACTTTGATCCAATGCGAAGTTTGGCACCGCCAATGAACTTTTTCCACCTGGAAGTAACAGCCAAGCGGCCATCTGTGGGACTGACGGAGTACCGTCCCTCCACGGTGAGACCATCACTCTCCATGACGAGGGAAATCTTGCCCCTTCGGCCAGCATTGAGATCCTTGGAGATACTTTTAGGCAATTTCTGATTCAAAGCAAGAGATACCACCAAAAATTAGTCAATGGCACCAATGCACTAAAGACTGAACCATGTGAGACTTTGAGCAGAGAAGACATCAAGATAAGAGCGATTATCTTTGTCATATACTCACGAACATAGCCTTCGGATGCGTCCTGGTCACCACACGGGTGGCCACAACAATGAGCCGAGACCTCGGTGATCGCTGGGGCGATTGTAGGAGCAAGGGCTGGTACACGAGTGCGATGCAGAGGCTGGCGGCGGAGTGCAATAAACGGTGCCTCTAGAGGAACCAGTGCGATACGAGAGGCTGTTGGGCGGGTGCGGTAAACGGTGCAGCTAGAGGAACCGATCTTGATGCGAGCCTCTGGGGCAGTGTAGTATATGGGGCCTCGACAGAACCAATGTTGATGTAGGGGCCTCGCTTTGGGTAGATGCGAAATTTGAGATACGAGAACCGGTGGCGATGCGGAGAGTGGGAAGCCGGTGCTGGTCTTGGTGTGGGTGCCCTTTGTGACATCCGCTCCTGTTCCATCGGGATCTGCAGCTTTGATCATGTTAAACCCGACAAGCTAGAACAGAGGGAATGGTTTACAACAAGCGCTCGTAATGCGGTAATCAAAGGATATGAGTACAAAATAGTTACATATTATATATTTGGAAGTGTCTCCAACTCGTAGCGATTACGTATATCTGCCCGTTTGAGTTTCTGATCCTCAGCTCGTCGCCCTTCTTCAGACCGTAGTCAAAAGCAAACTTTCTCCAATCATGTCCATACAAATATGTGATGGCCTGCGTCTTGTAGACATACACCTCATAGACCGTGTAGGTGTTCATCAATTTGCCATTGCCATGCATAGTGAAAGACCCTTCATGCGGACACATCTGGTTAATCATTGGACGAAGTTCACAAGGTACAGTCTGCAGGTGAAAATCTATACCTAATAATAAAATCAAAAGGGTTTCTTGTTGGTCCGTTTTTTCTACCCTTGGTTTTTGTGGAAATTACGAAGACTGCCACCGGTCAGTCAAAAAACGTTTCGTTTCATCTTATGCTGTTTCCTTTTAAGTCTGTCCTCGTGCGTTGCGTGAGAACCACTCCGTCAAACCTGTGTGCCAGAGAAAGGGCCCAGCGTGGAGGAGCTGCGGGCTTGACCGCGTCGAGGTCGCAGACGGATCTGGGAGCGGCCGGCTTCGGTCTGAGACGGAGGAGGAGCAGTTCCGCGGTGGAGGAATTCGGCGGCGGGGAGAGGAAATAGAGACGAACAGCGGATAGCCGTAGCGCAGCGGAGCGGTCGTCTGGCCGGCAGAGATCCAGGAGGATTTGGCTGAGTCAGGGCGACTATTGGCGGCATGGATAAACAGTGGGAGAGAGGGGAGGCCGTCGGGTGGGAAGAGTGAGGAAAAGGGAGCTGCAGGCGAGTTGGAGGAGCAACCAATGGAGGCGGCCGGTCAGGTCGGGCTTCTCCACTAGGCGCGAGCTACCTCTTGCGGCTGGTTCCTGCTGGCCGCGATCCACTGCAGTCGGTCGATTAGTAGTATTGAAATTAGCCAATGGGTTGCCGGCCAGATCTGGGGAGCTGCTTACGGCTATTGCCTACATTTTTTCTTGGAACCTCACTCTTTTTTTTTTTTTTTTTTTTTTTTGAGAACACAGTACAACGCAGACGCTCACAAACACGCACGTACAAACACCCCTATGAACGCACGCACGCACACCCTACCCCTATGAGCACCTCCGAGGGACTGAGCCGGCATATGTTGAGGTTGACGAAGTCACCACTGGCGTCTCGCTGTTGACGGGCACGTCACCTACCACTGAAAGCATAGCGCCGGTTAAATCCTGGAATAAATCCAGGTAAATGCAAACACCCATGTCAAGTCTAGGACTTGAACCTGGGTGGGCTGGTTCCACCACAAGGGACCTAACCACCAGAGCCAAGCTCTGTTTGCAAACACCCATGTCAAGTCTAGGACTTGAACCTCACTCTTTATGTGTATCAGCAAATGTTTTCGAAAATTTCTGCACGCAATAAGGAACAAGAACTCATACAATTAGTTGTTACAGTGTGAAATTGTAAAATAATACATCTCTAATTATGTTTCAGATTGTCGGAAATTTTTGACCCATTATATTACATTTTTTTCATCTCCACAAAATTATACAATCAAGTATACAGAGATTTGAGAACCAACCTGAGGTTGGGTGGTTAGGAGGATGGTTGTATCCCCAGCCCACCAAAGTTCAAACCCCAGGTTTGACATCTGTGTGTCTCATAAAGGCGGAATATTCATTCAGTGGGAGGCGACGTTCCCGTCGACAGCGAGGCGCCTGTGGTGACTTCGTTAATTTCAAGATCCAATCCGCCGGCTCAGTCTTCCGGAGGTGCTCATAGGGGTAGGGTGTGCGTGTGTGCGTTCATAGGGGTGAGTGTATGCGCGTGTATGTGAGCGTCTGCGTTTGTACTGTGTTTCTCAAAAAAAAAAAGTATACAGAGATTTGAAGATGATAAAAATTACATTATTTTTTCAAAAAATTAATCCAGATGTGACAGATTGAACGATGAATTATTACTGATTTGTTAAATAAAATTAACTAAAATTACTTGTTTTCTCGATTTTGTGTGTGGATGGTTCTATTATATTAGTGAAATCTTATATTTACTAATTGGAGGCACCATACGAGACACCACATTAATCCACATCATTAGACTAATTAGGACGATTAGATCTGAAACTAATGGCTAGGATTAGTTAAGAAAGTTGTTACTTATCATGTCGCAAAAGCTGTTACGTAGTCACGTCTTCTTAATTATAGTACGCAACGGAAAGCCAATATGGCCGGTGGCATGAGGCTTGATAGAGTTTGTGTCATATACGATTGATTTAATAAGTGCAATGCAAAAATAAATGATCTCCTGTAGAGTCCAACTTAAAACCTACGATAGGGCTTAAGAAAAAGAATATATGCTGTAGCCTCCGTCGCTTCGCCACCGGTAGCATCGTCGATCATAGCGACCGCAGATTCTCCTCATGCTTCGTATCGTCGGGCGCGTGTATTGTTTCCACGACGTGATAAGTTGCAGTGTTCCATCCACACTGGAATCAATCTATGAAAGGTATGAAATCCTACCAGGGCCATGCTGAAATCTAACATCTATCTACATCCTGTAGGTGAAACTAATCCCATCGTAGATGCACAAGGAGAGGAGGTATACTGATGGATGTTGGCAGACAAGAGATCCAACGCAACATGCAGAAAGGATGATGGTCAAGAATACAAAGGAGAGAGATGAAGATCGGAAATTTAAAGAAAAAATGACATTAGGCTGCCATCATCGGATACCACGGCAGCCGGCGGACTCTCCCCAGCCGCGTGCTATATACTCCAGTCGGAAGGCCTATGGAATCTGCACTCAGTGGGGATTTTTGGTACGGAGTAGTAGTAATTTTCCACTTTCTCAATTCCCGTAGGCTGATATTCAGGAGTCTCATGTATTTCCCAGCTGTTTTAGTCTGAAAACTTGAAAGATCGTGACTCTTCTGTTGTTGCTACATCTGTGCTGTTATAGGGAGATTTCAGTTCATAACCTTGGCCTCCTTGCAGATGTTCTCTATTCCCGGCGGACTGTCCCCAGCCGTGTGCTATATGGTCCAGCGGCCGGCGATGCTTTGGAAGGTCTATGGCATCTGCACCCAGTGTGGAATTTTGGTAGTAGTAATTTTCCACTTTCTCAATTTCCGTAGGCTGATATTCATGAGTCTCATGTATTTCCCAATTGTTTTAGTCTGAAAACTTGAAAGATCGTGACTCTTCTGCTGTTGCTACATCTGTGCTGTTATAGGGAGATTTCAGTTCATAACCTTAGCCTCCCTGCAGATCTTCTCTATTTTTTTTGTGAATTTAGTTTCGAATTTTCAATGATCATCCAATATAAATTTTTGCATTTAGGTTAATTTAATGATGTTCATAGCCGTGAATTCAGTTTCTATGCTTTCGCTTGACCAATCAGACAATTCAGTTCATAGGCAACTGCTTGATGCAATTGGTAGTTTGCCAGCAGGAAGGATGAAATAATAATATTGACATTAATTTTACTCGATGGTTTGTGTCATATACCACTGGCTTGCTGTCACTTCTGTTGCTTGCAGAGACTCCTTGATGCTAACCCAAAACATAATGTTCACAGGTGCAACAGATGGACATCCGTAGATCGGTCATGTACACAGATTAATTTGTCTGTCGTAATCCATGGAGTTGTAAGCATATTTCACTAATAAAAAGTAAGCATCCTTCTCTTATCTCCAGCTTGCAAACGGGGACTCTAAAAGCTATACATAACTATACTTCTGTTGGACTGCTGCATCGAGTGTAACATCCTAAGATGGATGCGGTCAGCATATATTCATCATTCTTTTCACTCAATGGTGAACTATGCACGGTACTGTTGGTCTGATTAATTACTTCAATTTGTGCCATTAGTGCATTTACTAGGATCAAAGAGCTAACACAAAATTACATTTTAGGAGGTAAAAAAAGTATTAATGCCTTACTTCTTCACAATACGTGGTCTAAATAATCCATACTGATAAAATAGCTTATTTGAATTTAACAATTCTTGCTTGAATAGTTGTCTAAGTGATCTTGCTCTTTTGCTTCCTACGTTTGGTTTACATCTAACCTTATATTATAATAGGCGATGCATTCAGCATTGCCTTTTGAGCTCTGAGTGCTGATGTGCTGAATGCATGTGAGATAATACTACTAGCTCTAACCTCTAAATCCATAATTGCAATCTCTGTCGTGAATAAAAATACGGCATTGGTCTTAATTATTATTTTTCTTGCATATCATTCTATATCATTTCATACGTCCACATTGATCTGTTTCATGCATTTTGTATGCCAAGTTATAAATGCGTGGGCATCACATATGAATTCACGTACCATTACTATTAAGTGTATGTATTCATGGTGATTGATTGATGATACCCTGCTGGCGAGAGGTCAAGATGAAGGTTAATTGATCCGCTCGATCAGCTATATTTAAGCAATATCCAAAGATTAAACCAGAATCTAGGTATATACCCATCAAATGACTTCCACTATGAGCGCTATTCAAACCTTTTTTACATGTTTTAATAGTATAGCTCAAGTTAATATTAAAGAATTATCATGATTTTATTTTAGCTGGGTCACTATGCATAATAAAAAAATTACCACTGGTAGAAAAACAGGCTTCCGGTGAGCCCCATAAGTCGCGAAGCTGTAGGAACCGCGACTAATGGGACCTTTAGTCGCGGTTCGGGAGGCGAACCGCGACCAAAGGCCTGGGCCCAGGGCGCTCGGTGGCCAGCCGGTGCACGTGGGGGGTTTTTCGTCGGGGTTGGCCAGGCAACCGCGACTAAAGGTGCCCGAAGGCCTTTAGTCGCGGTTGGCCGTGCCAACCGGGACTAAAGCCCCCCCCTATATATACCCATCCAGCAGCCAACACTTAGCCATTTGGAGCCATTCTCTTCACAAACTTCACAAGTGGGTGCCATTCTCTTCACAAACTTCACAAGTGGGTGTTAGGTTTGCTTTTGGTTCCTCTTATGCACATAAGGTGTTTGATGAAATGCCCCAAGAGCATGAAACAAACATGATATGAAGTGTTGGAGCCACACTTGAGCTTTCTCATTTATTTTTTCCTCCTCGATCGCGGTTAGCAACTTGAACCTTTGATGTGTCGTTGATAAAATATGCATGTGTGTGTAGTTCATTGTTAAATTTATATTGTTTGTAGCTAGTTAGTTTAACAAATGCATGATGGTTAATTATATATTTTATATTATAATAATGCAGATGAATCAACAATGGATGTACGGTAACCGACTCTCCGGCGAGTTCAGTACGGGTTTGAAAGATTTCCTCGTAGTGGCTAATGCGAACAAGCAGGGGGGTTTTGTTATCTGTCCATGTGTTAACTGTAAGAATCAGAAGGGTTACTCTTCCTCAAGAGATGTTCACATGCACCTGCTTCGGCACGGTTTCATGCCAAGCTATAATTGTTGGACCAAGCATGAAGAAAGAGGGGTTATAATGGAAGAAGATGAAGAAGGGGATGATTTCATCGATGAAAGCTATCTTGCTCATTTCGGTGATACTTTCATGGAGGATGCTGAAGGTGAAGGGGAAGGTGAAGGGGAAGGTGAAGAAGAGGCACGTGATGATCCCGTTGATGATCTTGGTCGGACCATTGCTGATGCACGGAGACGCTGCGAAACTGAAAAAGAGAGGAAGAATTTGGATCGCATGTTAGAGGATCACAGGAAGGCGCTGTACCCCGGATGCGATGATGGTCTGAAAAAGCTGGGCTGCACACTGGATTTGCTGAAATGGAAGGCACAGGCAGGTGTAGCTGACTCGGCATTTGAAAACTTGCTGAAAATGTTGAAGAATATGTTTCCAAAGAATAACGAGTTGCCCGCCACTACGTACGAAGCAAAGAAGGTTGTCTCGCCTCTAGGTTTAGAGGTTCGAAGATACATGCATGCATCAACGATTGCATCCTCTACCGCAGTGAATACGAGAATTTGAATGAATGCCCGGTATGCACCGCATTGCGTTATAAGATCGAGGCGATGACCCTGGTGACGATGTTGAGGGCCGTAAACCCGTGAAGAGGGTTCCCGCCAAGGTGATGTGGTATGCTCCTATAATACCACGGTTGAAACGTCTGCTCGGGAACAAAGAGCATGCCAAGTTGTTGCGATGGCACAAAGAGGACCGTAAGTCGGACGGGGAGTTGAGACACCCCGCAGATGGAACGCAATGGAGAAAGATCGACAGAGAGTTCAAAGATTTTGCAGCTGACGCAAGGAACATAAGATTTGGTCTAAGTACGGATGGCATGAATCCTTTTGGCGAGCAGAGCTCCAGCCATAGTACCTAGCCCGTGACTCTATGCATCTACAACCTTCCTCCTTGGTTGTGCATGAAGCGGAAGTTCATTATGATGCCAGTGCTCATCCAAGGTCCGAAGCAACCCGGCAACGACATCGATGTGTACCTAAGGCCATTAGTTGATGAACTTTTACAGCTGTGGGGCAAACCTGGTGTCCGTGTGTGGGATGAGCACAAAGAAGAGGAATTTGACCTACGAGCGTTGCTTTTCGTAACCATCAACGATTGGCCTGCTCTTAGTAACCTTTCGGGACTGTCAAATAAGGGATACAATGCATGCACGCACTGCTTACATGAGACTGAAAGTGTACATTTGCCAAATTGTAAGAAGAACGTGTACCTTGGGCATCGTCGATTTCTTCCGAAAGGTCATCCAGTAAGAAAGAAAGGCAAGCATTACAACGGCAAGGCAGATCACCGGCTGAAGCCTGCGGAACACACTGGTGCTGAGGTATTTGATATGGTCAAGGATTTGAAAGTCATCTTTGGAAAGGGTCCTGGCGGACAATCAATTCCGAAGGGAGCTGACGGGCACGTAGCCATGTGGAAGAAGAAATCTATATTCTGGGAGCTAGAATATTGGAAAGTCCTAGAAGTCCGCTCTGCAATCGACGTGATGCACGTTATGAAGAATATTTGCGTGAACATCCTAAGCTTCTTGGGCGTGTATGGGAAGTCAAATGATACAAAGGAAGCACGGCAGGACCAGCAAAGTTTGAAAGACCACGATGACCGGCATCCGGAACGGTTTCAAGGTCGTGCTACCTACGCTACGACCAAAGAAGAGAAGGTCATCTTTTTTGAATGCTTGAGCAGTATGAAGGTCCCGTCGGGATTCTCGTCCAATATAAAGGGAATAATAAACATGGCGGAGAAAAAGTTCCAAAACCTGAAGTCTCACGACCGCCACGTGATTATGACGCAATTGCTTCCGATTGCTTTGAGGGGCTCTATGGGAAAATGTTCGAGTAGCCATTGTGAAGCTATGTGCATTCCTCAATGCAATCTCTCGAAGGTAATCAATCCAGAAGTTCTACCATGGTTACGTAACGATGTGATCCAATGTCTTGTCAGTTTCGAGTTGGTGTTCCCGCCATCCTTCTTCAATATTATGACGCACCTCCTGGTTCACCTAGTCGATGAGATTTCCATTCTCGGTCCTGTATTTCTACACAATATGTTCCCCTTCGAGAGGTTCATGGGAATATTAAAGAAATATGTTCGTAACCGTGCTAGGCCAGAAGGAAGCATCGCCAAGGGCTATGGAAATGAGGAGGTAATTGAGTTTTGTGTTGACTTTGTTCCTAACCTTAAGCCGATTGGTCTTCCTCAATCGCGGCACGAGGGGAGACTAAGTGGAAAAGGCACGATCGGAAGGAAATCAACGATATGTATGGATGGCCATTCTCTGATCGAAGCACACCACACGCTTCGACCAATTCCAGCTTGGTGGCTCCGTACTTTGAGAAACACAAGAATATTTTACGCTCGGACAACCCCGAGAAGCCTCGAATCCTGGATTAGGAAGGCCCACATGGAGACTTTCGGCGATTGGTTGAGAAAACATTTAATGAGTGACGATCATGTTGTAGATCAGCTGTACATGTTGGCCAAGACACCATCTTCGACTATAACGACTTTCCAAGGGTACGAGATAAATGGGAATACATTTTACACGATCGCCCAAGATAAAAAGAGCACCAACCAAAACAGTGGTGTCCGCTTTGATGCAGCAACCGAGAATGGGCAAAAGGTCACATATTATGGTTACATAGAGGAGATATGGGAACTTGACTATGGACCCTCCTTTAGGGTCCCTTTGTTCCGTGCAAATGGTTCAAGCTAACAGGAGGTGGGGTAAAGGTGGACCAGCAATACGGAATGACAATGGTGGATTTCAACAATCTTGGTTACCTTGACGAACCATTCGTCCTAGCGAAAGATGTCGCTCGGGTTTTCTATGTGAAGGACATGAGTAGCAAACCGAGGAAACGGAAAGATAAGAAAACGATCGGTACATCATGCGATGATCCAAAGCGCCACATTGTTCTTTCGGGGAAAAGAAACATCGTGGGAGTGGAGGACAAGACAGACATGTCGAAGATTATAATATGTTTGCTGAAATTCCGCCCTTCAAAGTGAACACCGACCTAAGCATTAAGTTAAATGATGAGGATGCTCCATGGATACGGCACAATCGTAAGCAAGCGGGGACACAAGGGAAGAAATGATGTGTAATAATTTATTGTACCAAACTTTGTTGAATGAATCATGTGAATTATATTACCCGTGATGTGTTTGGTGTCCATTTTCGAATGATTCAATTGACTCGAGATAGCACCGATGATACATGAAATTTGGAGTGACTAAGTCATACTCCCGCATACATGAAATTTGGAGTGACTAAGTCATACTCCTGCATACAGAAATTTGGAGTGACTAAGTCATACTCACGCATACATGAAATTTGCAGTGATTTAGTCATACTCCTGCCTAGGCGTATAATATGCATACTCGTAGTCTTCATAGACTCCGCCGTTGTACTGGTAGTCGTCGCCTTCTAAGTTGACGGCGTCGTCGTCGCTGCTGTCGTCGCTATCGTCGGGCGGCGCTCGTGGCTCGAATCGAGGGTAGCGCAGCGGGGGATATCGCCGGCCGTGCGGTAGTCCATGACGCTCTGCAGAGTCCGGCGGTCCCCCCCTAGCCTACGGCCGGCCTCGTGGAAGTTTCCGGGAGGCGGACCGTCCTCCTCATACAGCGAGCGCCCTCTCACGCCGATTGATGAAGAAGGCGTCCCAAGTATGCTGGTTATCGGGATGCCGGCGGGGATTCATCCGCTGCTCCGGCGTGAGGTCGAGGTAGTAGTGGTTCGTGATGGCCGCCGGCGCGCAGTACTCGAGGGACGGGAGGGACCGGCACGCTGCCGGCGCTTAGGCTCCAGCCGGCAGGGACGCGGTAGCCCGGAGGGCAAGGGTAGTTCGAGGCGCAAAGCTCCTCCACCTGCTGGTAGGTTAGAGTGGGTGCGGTGGAAGCCATGAGAGAGTGATGAGAGATTGTAGAGATGTGATAATGCTGGCCAAGCCGGGCTACCTATATGTAGTGACAAATGGCGGGAAAAATGGGAGCGGGAAGACAGGAGGCAGGAAGAAAGAGGCGGGGAGAAAGTGGCGGGAAGAAATTGGCGGGAAAAAATTGGCGGGAAGAAAGAGGCCGGAAGAAATTGGCGGGAAACAATTGGCGGGAAGAAAGAGGCGGGAAGACAGGGAAGAAATGGCGGGAAGACGAGGAGGGAAGAGGGGGTCGGCGGAAAGAGGCGGGAAGAGGGGGCCAACGAACTTTTGAATTGAATTAGTTTTATTTTTATGAATTTTTGATAATTTGTATTTTTAAAATTTTGAATTGAATTAGTTTTATTTTTCTGAATTTTTTGATATATTATTTGTATTTTTAAGATTTTGAATTGAATTAGTTTTATTTTTCTTAATTTTTTGATATATTATATGTATTTTAAACATTTTGAATTGAATTAGTTTTATTTTTCTTAATTTTTTGATATATTATTTGTATTTTTAACATATTGAATTGAATTAGTTTTATTTTTCTGTATTTTTTGATATATTATTTCTATTTTTATGATTTTGAATTGAATTAGTTTTATTTTTCTAAATTTTTTGATATATTATTTGTAATTTTAAGATTTTGAATTGAATTAGTTTTTTTTTCTGAATTTTTTGATATATTATTTGTATTTTTAAGATTTTGAATTGAATTAGTTTTATTTTTCACATTTAATTTCGACCAACCGCGACTAAAGGTCGTTTTCCGCGGGAACCGCAAATGGGGCGAAAAATGGGCTTTAGTCGCGGTTGGGGTCACCAACCGCGACTAAAGGGTGACCTTTAGTCGCGGTTGGGGTCACCAACCGCGACTGGTATAAAAACTCGCGCCCTCGCCCGCGCACTTCATCTTCTTCGCAGTACTCGTCGCCTCTTCGCCTCTTCGCGCCGAAGGCTGCGCCGTGTCGCCTCGCCCTCGACAACGCTGCCGCCGCCGTCGCCGTCGCTTCGCCGCCCGTCGTCGTCCTCGCGCGCCCGGCCGCCCCATCCTTCCTCGCCGTACGTCGTCACCGCCCGCCCGGCCCACGCGCGCCGCCCCCTCTCGCCCACGCCGCGCCACTATCACCGCCGGCCGCTATCACCAGGCCGCCCTCGCCCACCGCGCCCGCCGCCTCGCTCGCTTTGCCCTCGCGGCGCCGCCTCGCTCGCCCATGCGCGCGCGGCCGGCGGTGTGAGAGAGATGAGGAGATCGAGACGAAGGGCCGTGGCCGGCGCCGGCCCCTTTTTTTTGTTTTTTTTTTGTTTTTATTAATTATCTCACAATTTGTTAATTAAAATTGTACACTAAAATTTGACTTAAAAAAGATTGTGTAAAGAAAACTAAAATTTGACTTAAAAAAATTAAAATTGACTTAAAAAAGATTGTGTAAAAAAACTAAAATTTGACTTAAAAAGATTGTGTAAAAAAACTAACCACCGCGCGTATACGGAGGGGCAGCGAGCCCTCGTCGCCCGTCCGTATACGAGCGGTGTTTTTTGGGTCGAGAGGGCGGCACCACGCCATCGCCTTTTCGCCACCGCCGCCCTTTCGCCACCGCCCTTTCGTCACCGACCCCGCGTGTATACGGAGGGGGCGGCGAGGCCCTCGCCTCCCCCTCCTTATACGCGCCGGCCGCCAGTGTTCGCGGCGAGGGGGCGACGCCACCGCCACCGCCGCCCCCCTTTCGCCACCGCAACCGCGCGCCCACCTTCCGCCGCCCCCCTTTCGCCACCTCGACCCCGCATATATGCATGTGTTGTGTCTCGACTCCGACTCCGCGCGCACCCCTTCCTCGCCCCCTCCTTTTGCCACCGCCCTTTCGCCACCGCCACCGCCCCCCTTCTTCACTTAATTAATTTGTTTTGACTACATGTTTTCAGGACTGACATATGGCGGACGATAGAGCTGACCCGATTCTGGACAACTATGATCCGGACCTTGAAGAACATATGTTCGGCATCATAAAAGGCGATATTCTATATGTGCCGACCGGACAAGAAGAAGATGATATCTCTTCTTATCCGAACCTTGAGGGTGAAGATGAAGGGCGCCGTCGACAAGATGATGCCGAAGAAACGTCGATAAACGACGATCTTCAATTGGAAGTAGCAACCACCTCCGCGCCGAGGTATATATATACATTGAGCCTACGGTGATACAAACTAACCGATTTGAATAAATGTGTGTGTACTAACGCGCGCGACTCTCTTTCTTATTTTAGCCCTCGGCCGGATCGTCGAAAAAATCGAGTACGTCGTCAAAGCGTGGCGCAACCAAGACGATGAAACCAAACGAAACATGCACCATCGAGGTTGTCGATGAAGAAACCGGCAAAGCGCCGGAGCCCAGCAAGAACGCCACCAAGTTTATCAGCCAATGCGGAGCCGTTGTTAGAGACAACGTCTCGATCACCGTCCGAGTGGAATGAGCCAAAGAAGGCACGTCTTGGTTTCACTTTTGTCGATAAGAGAACAAAAAAAGATTGCTTCAACAAGCTTATGGAACATTTCGTTCTACCTCCGGAATACCGCAAATACGATGAGGCGGGTAACAAGATTCAGGAAAACAAGGAGAGGTGCAAGCTAGTCAAACAGTTCGCTCTTTCTAAGATGGCCAACGCATTCCGGAAATACAAGCAAAATCTAGCCCATGACTTTGTCAAGCAGGGCAAGACTCCGGATTTCAAAGGACAATATGAGAAACTGCAACATGATTGGCCAGAATTTGTGAAGCAAAAGAAATCGGAGCAGTTCCTTGAAATATCGAAAAAAATAAGGAGAATGCGGCCAAGAAGGAGTACAATCATATTATGGGGCCAGGAGGGTATCGCTTTTGGCAGCCTAAGTGGGAGAAGATGGAGAACGAGCTGAGGGCGCGAGGAATCCGTCCAGGTACGGAGGGATGGGACCCAAGGGCCAAAAGCTGGTGGTACGGGCATGGGGGATCGCTGAACCCGGAGACAGGGGAGTGTGTTTATCAGGGCAAAATAATTAAACCCACCCAAAAGCTTATTGAGGCAATGAGGGATGCTCAAGAGGGGAGGATCAAGTTCAACAGAGAGAACGACGCCCTGACAAAAGCCCTCGGGAATCCTGAACACGGAGGACGTGTACGAGGCATGGGGCCCATTCCGTGGAAAGTAGGGTTCCCCCAGAACGATGACCCGTACGGTTACAGAAGCCGTAAGAGAAAGATGGATCGGGATGCAGATGTTGTGGCGAAGTTGGTAACGGAAATGGATGTGATGAAGAAAACTGTGAGTGTACTAGTAGCCGAAAGAGATGCAGCTCGGGCGCAGCATGAAGATCATCCAATGGATCTCGGAAGCCAGCAGCGGAGAAGAAGCAGCGTGGCTTCCACGGAGGCCTCACCGGCTGGTGCACCGACGATCGAAATTACTGCACCGGAGCCTCTGGTGGTTGAAATTACTGCACCGGAGCCTCCTCGCTACCCCGTGGACGATATAAAGGAGATGAAAGCATGTCATTGATACGTCTCCAACGTATCTATAATTTCCGATGTTCCATGCTTGTTTTATGACAATACCAACATGTTTTGTTCACACTTTATATCATTTTCATGCATTTTCCGGAACTAACCTATTAACAAGATGCCACAGTGCCAGTTCCTGTTTTCCGCTGTTTTTGGTTCCAGAAAGGCTGTTCGGGCAATATTCTCGGAATTGGACGAAATCAACGCCAAACCTCCTATTTTTCCCGGAAGCGTCCAGAACACCGAAGAAGAGTCGGAGAGGGGCCAGGGGGCCACCACACCACATGGCGGCGCGGGCCAGGCCTAGGCCGCGCCGGCCTAGGGTGTGGCGCCCCAGTGCCCCCGCGCCGCCTCTTCGCCTATAAAAGCCCTTTCGACCTAAAAACGCAGTACCAATTGACGAAACTCCAGAAAGACTCCAGGGCGCCGCCACCGTCGCGAAACTCAATTCGGGGACAGAACTCTCGTTCCGGCACCCGCCGGACGGGGAATTGCCCCCGGAGCCATCTCCACCGCCGTCTTCACCGCCATCTTCACCGCCATCGCTGCTTCCATGATGAGGAGGGAGTAATCCACCCCCGAGGCTGAGGGCTCCGCTGTAGCTATGTGGTTCATCTCTCTCCCATGTACCTCAATACAATGATCTCATGAGCTGCTTTACATGATTGAGATTCATATGAGTTTTGTATCACTACTATCTATGTGCTACTCTAGCAAAGTTATTAAAGTAGTTCTATTCCTCCTGCACGTGTGTAAAGGTGACAGTGTGTGCACCGTGTTAGTACTTGGTTTATGCTATGATCATGATCTCTTGTAGATTGTGAAGTTAACTATTGCTATGATAATATTGATGTGATCTATTCCTCCTACATATGCATGAAGGTGACAGTGTGCATGCTATGTTAGTACTTGGTTTAGTCTTTTGATCTATCTTACACTATAAGGTTACTTAAATATGAACAAATTGTGGAGCTTGTTAACTCCGGCATTGAGGGTTCGTGTAATCCTACGCAATGCGTTCATCATCCAACAAGAGTGTAGAGTATGCATTTATCTATTCTGTTATGTGATCAATGTTGAGAGTGTCCACTAGTGAAAGTGTAATCCCTAGGCCTTGTTCCTAAATACTGCTATCGCTGCTTGTTTACTATTTTACTGCGTTACTACTGCTGCAATACTACCACCATCAACTACACGCCAGCAAGCTATTTTCTGGCACCGTTGCTACTGCTCATACTTATTCATACCACCTGTATTTCACTATCTCTTCGCCGAACTAGTGCACCTATTAGGTGTGTTGGGGACACAAGAGACTTCTTGCTTTGTGGTTGCAGGGTTGCATGAGAGGGATATCTTTGACCTCTTCCTCCCTGAGTTCGATAAACCTTGGGTGATCCACTTAAGGGAAAACTTGCTGCTGTTCTACAAACCTCTGCTCTTGGAGGCCCAACACTGTCTACAGGAAAGGAGGGGGAACGTAGACATCAAGCACTTTTCTGGCGCCGTTGCCGGGGAGGAAAGGTAAAAGGTACTCACACTCCGGACCTCGGCTACCAAGCTATTTTCCGCCATTGTAAGTACTCGAAGCTATTTCCTTTAGATCCTGCAATTGCAACTTTTTGTTTCTTGTTTATACTAGTTAGGCATAATGGAAAACAACAAAAAAATTGGTGAGCTTTTTAGTCTTTTTCCTGATTTAGAATTGTTTGATGAAAAAATTAAAAAACCTATGGAACCTTATTTGCATGCTAGTAGTGATGTTATTAGTATGAATGCAATTACTGCTAATGCTATGGAGAAGTCTAAGCTTGGGGAAGCTAGTTTTTGTGATCTTTTTAGCTTCCCATCTATAGGGGAGAAAATTTGTTCTGATAATGCTTTATCTCCCATATGCGATAACTCTAATGATGCTTCTGATATTTTGAATCCACCTGCTGAAAGTATTCAGTATAAAATACCTATGAAAATTATTGAACGTGTTATGGACAACCACTATAAAGGGGATGGAACTGTCCATCCTAGAGATCATTCTTGTTTTTGCACGAATTATGCGGGTTATTCAAGTGTGCAGGTATCTCTATGGATGAAGTGAAGAAGAAGCTATTCTCCGTTTCATTGCCTGGTAAAGCGGCACATTGGTATAAATTGTTGGAGAATAGACATTCTCTTGGTTGGGAGGAAATTGCATCTCTCTTTTATTCTAAATTTTATCCTCCTCATGAAGTGCATATTGATAGGAATTATATTTATAACTTTTATCCTCGTGATGGAGAGAGTATTTCTCAAGCGTGGGGGAGATTTAAGTCACTAATGCTCAAATGTCCCATTCATGAGCTCCCCCGTAATGTTATTATTAATAATTTTTATGCGAGGCTTTCAGGACAACACAAGGACTATCTGGACGCGTGTTCGGAAGGATCTTTCACAAGCAAAGAGATTGAAGCTAGGTGGGATCTTCTTGATCGGATTGAGGACAACGCTGAAGGATGGGAGAATGACAAAGGTAAAGAGTCAGGTATAAATTATGATTATGAATGCATTGAAGCCTTTATGGATACCGATAAATTTCGAAATATGAGTGCTACTTATGGTCTTGACTCTCAAGTTGCTGCAAATCTTTATAAAGCCTTTGCTTCTCATTTTGAATTGCCTAAAAATAATTTTGATAAGTATCATGAACCTTTTAAAGAGGCTTGCATGAAGAATGAAATTGTTGTTAATTATTGCAATAAGCATGCTCAAACTCCTAAAAATGCTATTTCTTATAAGCATGTTAATTTTTGTGGAATGCATAGGCCTTGCGGAATTAATCAAGTCAAAGATGAATATTGCATCCATCATATTAATGAAAAAACTTGAAAGTGGTTTAGGGCTCTAGATGATCTTGGTAAAAAAGTTTGTGCCCTCTATCCTTTTATTTGTGAAGTTTGCCATGAAGTGGGTCATTTTAATTTTCAATGCTCCTCCAATGATAATTTGAACCCAATGAGTGCTGCAAATTTGTATTGTGATGATGAAATTACTCCTAATCAGCATGATGAACTTACTTTATTTTTGGGGTGTGAAGAACTGTCGAGAAAAATCTCTTTGTTACATATGAGTGATCTTGATATTGATGATGTCCTGCATGGGTGTTTTTCTTATTGCATTGATAATAGCCATACAAATACTTACATACAAAATATTTTAGAAGATGACACCTTGCCAAAATATGATAGGACCGCTGTGTGTTTTCAACTAATTAATGAAAAGGAGGGATCCTCCCAAGTTTCTTCTATTGTTTCTGAAAGTAAATCAGGTTATGCGGACGAGCCACCCTTCAAGCCTCTTCCTCCTAAAGAAGGGAACGAGGAGAAGGAAGAGAAGAAGAAGAAGGGAACGAAGAAGAAGAAGAAGAAGAAGGAGAATAAAAAGAAAGAGGTAACGGCGTATCCCCGCGTGAATGAGATAACGCTAGGTAACCGTAAGTATGTTGCTCCTAATGATTATTGTGATAATGAATCTGAATACGATGATCTTCCTATGCCCTTTACATACATTAGCAATCATGATTTGAATGAACACACTACTTTTGATATTGCAAATCTGGGAAACTAATTCTGAAAATGATGATAATAATTGCCATAGTGTCGATTGCTATCCATGCTTCCTCCCATAATAATATAGAAAGCTGTAAGCTTGGGGAAGAGGTGTTTGAAAATCCTTTTGCTACTGATCATTATGTGTTTGATACATCTCCTTCTAATAACAATGATGGTATGGTTATAGATAAACCGACTGTGAAATATAACTATTCTATTTCTTATGATGACACTGTGCCTCCGATCTTTGATGATTATTATAAAGAATGCTATGATATAGGTTATAATTATCCTTATGAAACTTGTCATAGTCATGATTGGATTACCAAAAACAATTCTTTTAATATGCAACTTGTTTACCATGTTCAAATTCTTGATAATAATCTTGCTCCAATTACTAATAATGAGAATAACTCTTCTTATGCCAAAATTAATGATACTTCTATGCATATGAACCATGATAAGAATGTTTTAAGTGATGGGTATATTGTGGATTTCATCAATGATGCTACTGAAAGTTATTATGAGAGAGGGAAATATGGTTATATGCATCTTAATAATATTAAGTTTCCCCTCTTTATGTTGAGAATCTTGAAGTTACTCGTGTTTTATCCTCTTATGCTTGTCACTTTGTTCTTCATGAATTCATTTGTGTACAAGATTCCTCTTCATAGGAAGCATGTTAGACTTAAATTTGTTTTGAATTTGCCTCTTGAAGCTCTCTTTTGCTTCAAATACTATTTCACGCGAATGGATTATTAAAACTGCTGAGCCCATCTTAATGGCTATAAAGAAAGAACTTCTTGGGAGATAACCCATGTGTTATTTTGCTACAGTACTTTGTTTTATATTTGTGTCTTGGAAGTTGTTTACTACTGTAGCAACCTCTCCTTATCTTAGTTTTGTGTTTTGTTGTGCCAAGTAAAGCCGTTGATAGAAAAGTAAGTACTAGATTTGGATTACTGCACAGTTCCAGATTTCTTTGCTGTCACGAATCTGGGTCCACCTCCCTGTAGGTAGCTCAGAAAATTAAGCCAATTTACGTGCATGATCCTCAGATATGTACGCAACTTTCATTCAATTTGAGCATTTTCATTTGAGCAAGTCTGGTGCCATTTTAAAATTCGTCAATACGAACTGTTCTGTTTTGACAGATTCTGCCTTTTATTTCGCATTGCCTCTTTTGCTATGTTGGATGAATTTCTTTGATCCACTAATGTCCAGTAGCATTATGCAATGTCCAGAAGTGTTAAGAATGATTGTGTCACCTCCGAATATGTTAATTTTTATTGTGCACTAACCCTCTAATGAGTTGTTTCGAGTTTGGTGTGGAGGAAGTTTTCAAGGGTCAAGAAAGGAGGATGATATACTATGATCAAAAAGAGTGAAAGCTCTAAGCTTGGGGATGCCCCGGTGGTTCATCCCTGCATATTTCAAGAAGACTCAAGCGTCTAAGCTTGGGGATGCCCAAGGCATCCCCTTCTTCATCGACAAATTATCAGGTTCCTTCTCTTGAAACTATATTTTTATTCGGTCACATCTTATGCACTTTACTTGGAGCGTCTGTATGTTTCTTGTTTTTGTTTTTGTTTGAATAAATGCTTGTGTGGGGGAGAGACACGCTCCGCTGGTTCGTATGAACACATGTGTTCTTAGCTCATAATATTCATGGTGAAGGTTGAAACTTCTTCGTTAATTATTATATGGTTGGAATTGGAAAATGCTACATGTAGTAATTGGTATGATGTCTTGAATAACTTGATACTTGGCAATTGTTGTGCTCTTGTTTAAGCTCTTGCATCATATACTTTGCACCCATTAGTGAAGAAATACATAGAGCTTGTTAAAATTTGGGTTTGCATGAGTGGTTTCTCTAGAGTCTAGATATTTTCTAGTAAGATGTTTGAACAACAAGGAAGACGATGTATAGTTTTATAATGCTTGTAATATGTCTTTTATGTGAGTTTTGCTGTACTAGTTCGTGCTTGTGTTTGCTTCAAACAACCTTGCTAGCCTAAACCTTGTATCGAGAGGGAATACTTCTCATGCATCCAAATCCTTGAGCCAAACAACACTATGCCATTTGTGTCCACCATACCTACCTACTACATGGTATTTTCCGCCATTCCAAAGTAAATTGCTTGAGTGCTACCTTTAAAATTCCATCATTCACCTTTGCAATATATAGCTCATGGGACAAATAGCTTAAAAACTATTGTGGTATTGAATATGTAATTATGCACTTTATCTCTTATTAAGTTGCTTGTTGTGCGATAACCATGTTCACTGGGGACGCCATCAACTATTCATTGTTGAATTTCATGTGAGTTGCTATGCATGTCCGTCTTGTCTGAAGTAAGAGAGATCTACCACCCTATGGTTAAGCATGCATATTGTTAGAGAAGAACATTGGGCCGCTAACTAAAGCCATGATCCATGGTGGAAGTTTCAGTTTTGGACATATATCCTCAATCTCATATGAGAAAATTATTAATTGTTGTTACATGCTTATGCATAAAAGAGGAGTCCATTATCTGTTCTCTATGTTGTCCCGTATGGATGTCTAAGTTGAGAATAATCAATAGCGAGAAATCCAATGCGAGCTTTCTCCTTAGACCTTTGTACAGGCGGCATAGAGGTACCCCTTTGTGACACTTGGTTAAAACATGTGCATTGTGATGATCCGGTAGTCCAAGCTAATTAGGACAAGGTGCGGGCACTATTAGTATACTATGCATGAGGCTTGCAACTTGTAAGATATAATTTACATGATACATATGCTTTATTACTACCGTTGACAAAATTGTTTCATGTTTTCAAAATAAAAGCTCTAGCACAAATATAGCAATCGATGCTTTCCTCTTTGAAGGACCATTCTTTTACTTTTATTGTTGAGTCGGTTCACCTATCTTTCTCCACCTCAAGAAGCAAACATTTGTGTGAACTGTGCATTGATTCTTATATACTTGCTTATTGCATTTGTTATATTGCTTTGCATTGACAACTATCCATGAGATATACATGTTACAAGTTGAAAGCAACCGCTGAAACTTAATCTTCCATTGTGTTGCTTCAATGTCTCTACTATGAATTTATTGCTTTATGAGTAACTCTTATGCAAGACTTATTGATGCTTGTCTCGAAAGTACTATTCATGAAAAGTCTTTGCTATATGATTCACTTGTTTACTCATTGCATTTACATTGTTTCGAATCGCTGCATTCATCTCATATGCTTTACAATGGTATGATTAAGATTATGTTGGTAGCATGTCACCTCGAAATTATCTTTTATCGTTTACCTACTCGAGGACGAGTAGGAACTAAGCTTGGGGATGCTGATACGTCTCCAACGTATCTATAATTTCCGATGTTCCATGCTTGTTTTATGACAATACCAACATGTTTTGTTCACACTTTATATCATTTTCATGCATTTTCCGGAACTAACCTATTAACAAGATGCCACAGAGCCAGTTCCTGTTTTCCGCTGTTTATGGTTCCCTACAGGCTGTTCGGGCAATATTCTCGGAATTGGACGAAATCAACGCCAAACCTCCTATTTTTCCGGAAGCGTCCGTAACACCGAAGAAGAGTCGGAGAGGGGCCAGGGGGCCACCACACCACATGGCGGCGCGGGCCAGGCCTAGGCCGCGCCGGCCTAGGGTGTGGCGCCCTGTGTGCCCCCGCGCCGCCTCTTCGCCTATAAAAGCCCTTTCGACCTAAAAACGCAGTACCAATTGACGAAACTCCGTAAAGACTCCAGGGGCGCCGCCACCGTCGCGAAACTCCAATTCGGGGGACAGAACTCTCTCGTTCCGGCACCTGCCGGACGGGGAATTGCCCCGAGCCATCTCCACCGCCGTCTTCACCGCCATCTTCACCGCCATCGCTGCTTCCATGATGAGGAGGGAGTAATCCACCCCCGAGGCTGAGGGCTCCGCTGTAGCTATGTGGTTCATCTCTCTCCCATGTACCTCAATACAATGATCTCATGAGCTGCTTTACATGATTGAGATTCATATGAGTTTTGTATCACTACTATCTATGTGCTACTCTAGCAAAGTTATTAAAGTAGTTCTATTCCTCCTGCACGTGTGTAAAGGTGACAGTGTGTGCACCGTGTTAGTACTTGGTTTATGCTATGATCATGATCTCTTGTAGATTGTGAAGTTAACTATTGCTATGATAATATTGATGTGATCTATTCCTCCTACATATGCATGAAGGTGACAGTGTGCATGCTATGTTAGTACTTGGTTTAGTCTTTTGATCTATCTTACACTATAAGGTTACTTAAATATGAACAAATTGTGGAGCTTGTTAACTCCGGCATTGAGGGTTCGTGTAATCCTACGCAATGCGTTCATCATCCAACAAGAGTGTAGAGTATGCATTTATCTATTCTGTTATGTGATCAATGTTGAGAGTGTCCACTAGTGAAAGTGTAATCCCTAGGCCTTGTTCCTAAATACTGCTATCGCTGCTTGTTTACTTGTTTCTTTGCGTTACTACTGCTGCAATACTACCACCATCAACTACACGCCAGCAAGCTATTTTCTGGCACCGTTGCTACTGCTCATACTTATTCATACCACCTGTATTTCACTATCTCTTCGCCGAACTAGTGCACCTATTAGGTGTGTTGGGGACACAAGAGACTTCTTGCTTTGTGGTTGCAGGGTTGCATGAGAGGGATATCTTTGACCTCTTCCTCCCTGAGTTCGATAAACCTTGGGTGATCCACTTAAGGGAAAACTTGCTGCTGTTCTACAAACCTCTGCTCTTGGAGGCCCAACACTGTCTACAGGAAAGGAGGGGGAACGTAGACATCAGTCATCTGTATTATCCTATCGGGAACATGTCCATGAAGGTATCCATCGGCAGTGCTTTACCACCTGGAGCACTCCACCACAACAACCCCATTCAAGATGGCTATGCTCGTGTCACGGTGGAGGAGATAGTCCAAGGGTTTGAGGACCTGGACATTGACATTGCTACACCTGAAGGGGTGAAAAGACTTGGAGATGTCAAGCGCCAGTTCATTCTATGGCAGAAGAAATTTATCAAGTTTCCAGGCGAGGCGCCAACAAGTCCACCCCCCTACGGTGGTGGTGGTGGCGGTGGCGGTGGCGGTGGCGGTGGCGGTGGCGGTGACGGTGGCGGTGGCGGTGGTGGTGGTGGTGCTTCACCTACACCTCCTTCACGTCAGCCGACGCCACCCCCCAATTCACCTCCGGCGGGTAAGCAGACGCCGCCCCCCAGTCCTCGTCCGGCGGGTGATCAGACACCGCCCCCCAATCCACCTCCGGCGAAGAAGCAGAAGCAGTCCTGGGTTATTAACCCGGACCCTTATGTACCTAGAACCACAAAGATACCAGAGCCATCACTGAAGCCTCTCCCCACAAGGCCTTGGGAACGTAGTGCCGAGGAAGTCGACGCACACGCGGCTGCTGAATATGAGAAATGGAAGGCGGACTGCAAGAAGAAAAGAGAGCCCAAGCCCAAGCAAGTATTTTCTGACAAGGAAAAGAGCTGGGCTAAGTCATTTTTGAACACACCGTCCCAAGCCGCGAAGAATCTGCCTGACGACTATTTACGTGAACTTCGTAGGCAAGCACTCGCGTTCAAGAGGAACCAAGAGTTGGCGGAGAAGAAAGCCTTGGAGGAGGCCGAGAAAAAATTAGAAAGGGGGAAAGAAGTTGCCCAGCTCGGGGAACAAAGTAAACAATCGATCGCCCCGCTCATAGTGCAAGCCGCCGGTCCGGATGCCCCCGATATCATAGCAGCTGCGCAAAGACATGGATTGACCGTAACGAGTGCCAGAGAACAAGCGGCCGACTTAGGTATCACTCTTCGTGCACTGTTAGGCCTTGATGAGGCGCCAATGAAGGACGTAGTATTTACATATGTGAAGAATGGCCCTCTCGTCGAGCCTGCGCAGGAAGAGGATCTACCTCGACAAATGAAAGGTCTGCTAAATTAGTACAAGGGTTACATAAAACTTAAAAACGCCAAAGACTATATTTATGCGGAAGTTAGATATGAGCATCACTTCAAACATTACTATGTACAAATTCA
Source organism: Lolium perenne (assembly GCF_019359855.2). NCBI lineage: Eukaryota > Viridiplantae > Streptophyta > Magnoliopsida > Poales > Poaceae > Lolium > Lolium perenne. Next base: position 278,475,173 of record NC_067245.2, read on the forward strand.
TCTGAGTGAATTGTTCCAATTGTTCAATCTGCGCGACCTCGACAAATCTATCATCGGTTGCTACGTTCGTAAGTGATTTATTAATTTCTACCCCATCTCGTTCATTGCCTCGCACTATATATATATATATATATATATATATATATATATATATATATATTGTCCTAACTATCTTGTTGTGTACGCTATTATGCGTAATGAAGAAGCGGGAAATGCGAATAAGGAACATCCATGATGTTGGGTTCATTGACCCACAAATCGTTAATTCATATGTGTTAGAACACCACCCCGCCGACGTGGAGGATGACTCGTGGCGGTTTATTAGAAAACAGAAACTCAAAAGTGATATTCTATTTCCTTACCATTTTGGGTGAGTGTTTCTGTCTTGAGCACATTCTCTTTTGTTTACTCCATGCATGGTATGTGGCTAATCGATGAGTTATGCATGATCGTGCATGTATCGTGTCCGCAGGTTCCACTGGATTCTTATGGTAATTCAATTTCACACCTCCTCAGTTCTCGTCCACGACTCTCTGAATATGGATCCAGCGCTTTGGGCCGACATGAGAAAAATGATGCAAAAGTAATTATTTTCATTCATTTGCGCTCTATATCGATCGGCCTATTTCGTTCATCATTTCCTAATATCAAGTAACTAATTAATAACTCTCTTGTTCATTTAATTTTCTTTGCCTCGTAGGGTTTGGAGACGGTTCGTAGATACCAAGGTCGGTGAATTCAAAAAAGAGCTACATTTTAAAATGGCAGTGCGGACGACTGGGATATTCAGCCACCGGGGACCAATCTATGTGGATACTATGTTTGTGAGAGGATCCGGAGATACTGCAATGAGCGGGACCAGAAGTGTGAGAACAACATCATGAGGAATAACCTCCGGAAGACGCTTAGTCCAGAAGCTCGCTTCCGACCACTTCAAGAGGAACTAGCTGGATGGTTGGCGAGGGAAGTCATCGATCCTAGAGGAGAACACCATTACGATGACGTAGATCTTTATATGCACTAAATTATGGATGGAAACTTGTTCAAAATTGTATATGATCATCCGATATTGAATATATATTGTATATGGTCATCCGATATTGAATATATATTGTATATTCCTCTTGAATTCTTTTTGGTTCTAATTTCAAATTTGTTTGAAATTGTACATTCATATGCATGTACTTAGTACCGTAGAATATGTGAAACTCCTTCAAAATTAAAACCCAAAAGAAATTAAACAATACAAATTAAAAAGAAACCAGATTTAGGGGGAGGGGGGCTAAACCCTAAACCCTGCGGAGGCCTTTAGTCGCGGTTGGCCAGAAGAACCGTGACTAAAGGTCCTCCGCCCTGGCGCTCGCCTGCGGCCCACGTGGACGGGCCTTTAGTCGCGGTTCGTAAGGAACCGCGACTAAAGGGGGGGCCTTTAGTCGCGCTACTTTGGTCGCGGTTGCGCAACCGCGACTAATGGCAGTTGCCAACCGCGACCAAAGGCCCTTTTTCCACCAGTGTACTATCACATTTGCATTTCTAATAATATTTGACCTAAACTTCCACATGTGCAAAAATAACATCACTGATATATTTCATGTTTGTGGCTAGCCCGTGCTGGAGCACGGGTTCATGACTAGTTTATAGAATGGGATTTAGAGAGTCTACATGTGGAGAGAAAATTTTCCACCATCTGTGCTATATTGGTGAACAAAATGGGGGAAAAGAACAAACAATGGCTAGGGTTATCTTGCCCACTAGAACAAACTAATTTGGTTTTGAGTTGCATAGGCACTTTTAGGACTTAATTTTCGGACCGTTCGCGGAATAATTTGATATCATGTAAAACAATTAAGAAATTATATTTAAATATTTAATTTAGAAAACCCGATGCAACGCACAGGCAAATTTCCTATAGATATAAAGTATGCTTGTAGTTGCGGCGGCCTCTTGGTTCGTCTGCCAAGAAAAGATATTACAAAAATCTCTATAGATTTACTTAAATATATTTAATAAATGTCAACCCGTAGAAACACACATGCAAATTTGGGAAGCCCTCATATTAAGCACGAAATTTTTTGGTAGCCCTAACATCCAGCACGAGTAAGCATTTCAAGTTTTAAAACATTCCTTCGTTAGTGAGTTTCAATGACTATCATGTGTGTTGGGTAACCTCATCACCTTAGGATGGATCACATTCGGGCGCATTGTCACTAGGTGCACACATCGGCCACAACCGGTGGTAGCGGTGGAACTTGAGACATACTGGTTGGGTTAAGGGTGAGCAATTTTATTTCTGATGCAACGCACGGGTATTTTTCCTAGTTGATACTAATGTAAGAAGCAGGAAGACTAAAAACAAGACTTTACTATATGCCAATTCATACTAAACCACTGAGAATACATACCTGTAACTCTGTGAAGGAGTTATTAGAAAGGTAGATAGAGCCATAGGAGGTGTTATATGCGGGGTATGTACATGGGCCCGCCATATTCCCGCAAGCTCGGCATCGGGATGGTGAAGGAAACATGGGAGGTACTACTGGTGCATAGCGCTGAATGTAAGTGGAAGAATTAGGTTGTGTAAAGTGCATAGTTCAGAGCAATGCAAATGTTGACAAGCGAGTGCATAATACTATGTTACAAACTGAATAGTCAAAATTTAGTGTATGCTGAATATAAGCATGCTAATTTGGCGTTTCCGAATTCCAAAAAGAATTAGACAGAGCCGGTGATAATATCAGACATAAATCATGGCATGTATATGTGGCTTAAGAAAATATACCCGAACCCTTGGATGGTTACGGCCCGGCTGGTCCTTGGACTTGAGCTTATATAAGCATCCAGAAGGTGGGCCGACAAAGAACTTGGTGGCAGCCTCTGCAGATGCCTCATCAGCAGCAGTTGCAATCCTTTTGACCAATGAAGGCTTAGCAGTTTCAGTCTGCATATGAAAATTGAAGAGCAACAGACATCAGCAGTGATATATAAAATGAATCTATGATACACTGATGCATATAGTGCTGGATGTAAGTGGAAGAATAGGGTTGTGTGTGTTTCTCAACTATTGGTAAGCATTTGACAAAGCCGGCAATAAACAGACAAATCAAATCATGTATGAGGATTAAGAAAATATACCAGCTTACTGAAAAGGATACCACCCAGCTGGCCCGTGGCCTTGTGCTTGAGGAGGTTTTCAGAAGATGGTGGCGGCACCATCGTCTTCAGAGCAGCCTCATGAGGATCATTTTTTTCCATTTGAGCAGAGGCACAGAAGCTTCATCCTGCATATGAATAGCAACAGAACTCATCATTGATATTTAATAAATCTATGAGATAGAATGATGCAAGTAGTGCGGGATGTAAGTGGAAGAATAGGGTTGTGCATAGACAACAGTTGACAACAATACAAATGATTACAAAAGAAGCCAACGGAACTCAACAGTTTATATACTGGATGAGACAGACTGAAAAGTGAAAATTTAGTGTATGATGATTGTAAGCAAACGCAGTGTTTCTGAACCTTTGCTAAGCATTAGGCAAAGCCAACAGTAATTAAACAGATAATAATAAAATCATGTATGTGGATTAAGAAAATATACCAGATTCATTAAAAGGTCACCACCCAGCTGGCCCATGGCCTCGTGCTTGTAGAGGTTTTCGGATGATGGTGCCGGCACCATCGTCCTCACAGCAGCCTCATCAGCCTCATTTTGTATCCACTTGAGTAAAGGCGCAGCAGTTTCAGCCTGCATAAGAATTGGAACAGATCTCAGCAGTGATATTGAATGACTCTGAGACAGACTGATGCATATAGTGTTGGATGTAAGTGGAAGGGTATGGCTGTGTATGGACAACAGTTCACAACAATGCAAGGGTGTGTTCGGTTCTGAAACAGCGTGGAATGGAATGGAATGGTTCCATTTCAGAGGAATGGAATGGTTACATTTTTTTCGGTTGGGAAAAATGGAGAGCAGAACAGATCGAGGTTAAACTAATCATTTGTCTCAAAATTGTAATTAGCAATTGCAAATGACATTTTAATCTCAAAGTCGTAATTAACAGCGCCTAATGGTGCTCTTTTAATCTAAAAATCGTAATTAACATCATTTTTTGTTGGGTTAGGGAAGCGGAGAGTAGATGAACATTACTGTATGATGATTGTAAGCAAACGAATTTGGTGTTTCTAAACTTTTGGCTTCGAGATCTTATGGGCTTCAACTCTAGCCTACCCCAGCTTGTTTGGGACTGAAAGGCTTGGTTGTTGTTGTTGTAAACTTTTGGCAAGCATTAGAAAAAACCGACAATAAACAGACAAAAATCAAGGCATGTTTTGTGGATTAAGCAAATATACCATATTCATTAAAAGATCACCACCCAGCGGACGCGTGGCCTTGTGCTTGTAGAGGCATTTAGAAGATGGGGGCGGCATCAACATACTGGCAGCATGATCAGCCGCAGTTTTGATCTTCCTTTTGAGTAAAGGCCCTAAAGTTTGAGTCTCCATGTGAATAGCAAAACAAAGGGCAGACCTCAGCAGTGATATTGAATTAGTGTATGAGATAGACTGATGCATATAGTGGATGCTCTTAGCTTTTTGCACCATGAACACTAGCTATGGACAGACAAAAAAAACTAGTTGACTCAGCTTTGTCTAGATACCTCCATCCCAAAGCTTAAGGCTTATTTATTTTTGAGAAATCAAAACAAGTAAAGTTTGACCAAAATTTTAGAACATTCTATCAACAAATATAATATTGTGTAGATACCGTAGGAAAATATATTTCACAACCTATTTAATGATATTAATTTTGTATTTTGCATGTTAATGATTTTTGGTAAAAGCTTAGTCAAATATGGTATAGTTTGACTTTCTAAAAATAATATAAGCCCTAAGCTTTGGGATGGAGGTAGTAGTATCTAGAGCTAAAACACGTCTAGATACATCCGTATCTACAGATAGTTGAGTCAATTAATTTGGATCTGAGGGAGTATCAGATTCAGACTACATCATGGTAAGTTGGTTAAAAAAATTACCCCTGGGCGGTCCCTGCCCAGCTCGGCAGTGGCATTTCGCTTCTTGTGCTGCAGATCTGGCCATGCTCCTGCAGCAGGTGGGGCGCTATCATTCCCCATAGCCTCAGCACGGAACCTGGGGGTACCAACCTGATACAGAGAATATAGAGCATGGTGTCACAGAGGCTTTACGCACAAACAGCTGAAGACATGTGCTACTTTAAGCATTTTTCCAGAACAGGAACAGATTGAGGATGCAGACAGACAGAGTGGATAAGCAAACAGAGTACCTACTTTCCGGGGCTGGGGACGCAGCTCAGGCTCAGCCAACTGCCCACATGTGTGGTGGCCTTACGCTCCATTGCCCCCCCACCACCACCACCGAGGTCTTCCCTTTCCTGTACAAGCTGACAAAAGATACAGTGAGGATCAGCAAAAACTACAAAGGTTGCAAATGTTGACAAATAAAGGAAGAACACCCCAATCCAAGCAAAGGTAGCCCCCGCCCCCATCCCCATCAATCACTCCCAGCGCGAGGGTGACCAGAAAGACACCCCTTCGCCCAGAATAGGAAATAGATGCGCAAGATATCGAGGTGAGGAAAAAAGAACCGATCTCGAGAAAGGAAAGAACATTACTAGTACTACCTAATCCGCTTGGTCTAGATGCAGCTTGCCCCTCCAAGCTGGATGCCTGGACGGTGGAGGCGAAAGGAGGGGATCGAGCTAGCGGCTTGCATCCGTCGGCTGTCGGCACTCGATCGGGAGAGACAAGGTGGGCTACATAAAGAAGAGGGGTAACATATTTTATTACACAGTGAACTTACTGATGTGACTAGTCATTACATGTCTCACTGAAACTGGGGCCCATAGTGTGGCACCCCAAATTCACTTGAACCTGCCCGCGGGACGCATTGGCGCGTCAAGAAAACCCCCGAATTGTAGCGGGGAAATGAAACATTTCACAAAAATTCGAAATTCAAGCACACTGCCACGCGCCAAGCACGCAGGCTGTTCCTTCCTCTTCCTCGGTTCCTCCTCCCCTATCCGAAAAAGCCCCAAATCCCAAGCTCAAACAACACCAACAAAAAACCAATCCCCCGGCCGCCATGCATGTCCTCGTTAACCCGCTGGAGATCGTTCCCGGACGAGGCGGACCCCCCGCCCTGAGATCCCGAGTTCGTCCGTTCCGTCCACCTCGAGGCACTGCGTGCTGTCTCGCAGCGGCGGCTTGAGGGCGCTGCAGAGGAAGTTCCACCGGAAAGTGGTCATGGCAACCATGCAAGCTCACCAGCGTGCTGTATCCCGAGAGGAACTGGTCAAAGCTTTGCTATTCGCAAAAAAAAACGGGCCAAGATCTGGTCAAAGCTTCGTCGATGGCTTGCCGTGAGAGGCTTGGAGTCCAGAGTCAATAAACTAGCTGCTCGAGGACTTGGGCGGTTTACACCGATTCATATTAACTGACTCAAGTTTGTTAGTCTAGTTAACAAATGCATCTAGATACATCCATATCTAGACAAAATTGAGTCAATTAATATGAATCTGAGGGGAGTGCCTGAAAGTGTTTCATGCTACCAATTAATGCGCTGGCAGGACTGGCTGTAGAAGTAATTGTGCTACTACTCATACGATGAACTGATTGTGTGGGTGTCAAATTTTGCAACGCGATCATCCACTGAATGCTTAATTATAGTTCTAGCGCCAAAGGGGTACAAATCATAACAAAGATAGTACATACTACAGCACCAGAACATAAGAGTACGAATCATAAAGTAGGTCAACATTTTGCATCAGGGCTGGGTGGTCCTGAGACTACCGGGACACCCCTGATGATCTTCGGGCGTGCATCCACTTCAACGCAAAGCTGTGTACTCGGTCCACGGCCTCCTTCTGTAGGCTGGATAATCTATGGTGCAGGACCTTCATCTATGAAAGGCTCGTCATCAGTACCATCCACAGGTGCATCAGGGCTGGGTGGTCTTGAGACTACCAGGATGCCCCTGATGATCTCTGGGCATGCATCCACTTCAACGCAAAGTTGTGTACTCAGTCCACGGCCTCCTTCTGTAGGCTGGATAATCTCAGGTGCAGGATCTTCGTCTATGAAAGGCTTGTCATCAGTACCATCCACAGGTGCATCAAACTGAGATTTATCTTCAAATCTCCCATCAAACTGAGAGACCTCTTCAACTCTATGCTTCTGCAATTAGTACATCAACAGATTAGACAAACATCTAAGGGATGCAACCTAAACAAATGCCGTTTTACATATTTACCTTCTCATCTGGCACAGCACATGTCCCAGAGCTGAAACCCGTTTCCTGAAGCAAGCGCTTTTTCTCTCCTTCCCGTCCATCCATCTGCAACAAGTTAAATTTGAGTACAGAACCTTGCACAGCAATGCAAACTACTGATCGAAACAGCGGCAGCATCAATATAAATAATTAACTACATATGCCAACACACATACAGTGTGAGCAAGATCTTCTTCTCCCGCTGAAGGATCATTATATGGTTCACCATGATAAACCCACCTAACATATGTGCGGTCCATCCCAAAAATGTGTAAATGATCTTCCACTACATGGTGAGGCCTCTTCTCACCATTCATACATGTGCAGCGCGGGCAATACACGTCCAGGTTGTGACCTTCATGAAGGGGAACATAAGTGTCCATGCAGTATCCAAGTTCTGTCCATCTGTTTAATTATGAGATACAATGGTTGGTGATTAATTTAAGGCGAAGTAGGAAATGTATATCCATCAAGTACAAAACTATACTAGTACATGATTATGCATTTCAGCAATCATGTCGAGTGATACGTCTCCAACGTATCGATAATTTCTTATGTTCCATGCTACTTTTATGATGATACTCACATGTTTTATACATACTTTATGTCATATTTATGCATTTTCCGGCACTAACCTATTAACGAGATGCCGAAGAGCCAGTTGGTATTTTCTGCTGTTTTTGGTTTTAGAAATCCTAGTAAGGAAATATTCTCGGAATTGGACGAAATCAACGCCCAGGATCTTATTTTTCCACGAAGCTTCCAGAAGTCCGGAGAGGAAATGAAGTGGGGCGACGAGGCGCCCACAAAACAGGGCGGCGCGGCCCAGGCCTTAGCCGCACGGCCCTGGCGTGTGGGGCCCTCGCGTCGCCCCTAAACCTACCCTTCCGCCTAACTAAGCCTTCGTCGATAATAACTCCAGTACCGAGAGCCACGATATGGAAAACCTTCCAGAGACGCCACCGCCGCCAATCCCATCTCGGGGGATTCAGGAGATCGCCTCCGGCACCCTGCCGGAGAAGGGAATCATCTCCTGGAGGACTCTTCACCGCCATGGTCGCCTCCGGAGTGATGTGTGAGTAGTTCACCCCTAGACTATGGGTCCATAGCAGTAGCTAGATGGTCGTCTTCTCCTAATTGTGCTATCATTGTTGGATCTTGTGAGCTGCCTAACATGATCAAGATCATCTATCTGTAATGCTACATGTTACGTTTGTTGGGATCCGATGAATAGTGAATGCTATGTTATGCAGATTATCAATCTATCATCTATGTGTTGTTTATGATCTTGCATGCTCTCCGTTGCTAGTAGAGGCTCTGGCCAAGTTTTTGCTTGTAACAACAAGAGGGAGTATTTATGCTCGATAGTGGGTTCATGCCTCCATTAAATCTGGGACGGTGACAGAAAGTTCTAAGGTTGTGGATGTGCTGTTGCCACTAGGGATAAAACATAAATGCTATGTCTAAGGATATATTTGTTGATTACACTACGCACCATACTTAATGCAATTGTCTGTTGTTTGCAACTTAATACTGGAGGGGGTTCGGATGATAACCTGAAGGTGGACTTTTTAGGCATAGATGCATGCTGGATAGCGGCCTATGTACTTTGTCGTAATGCCCGATTAAATCTCACAATACTCATCATAACATGTATGTGCATGGTCATGCCCTCTTTATTTGTCAATTGCCCAACTGTAATTTGTTCACCCAACATGCTTATTCTTATGGGAGAGACACCACTAGTGAACTGTGGACCCCGGTCCATTCTTTTACATCGAATACAATCAACTGCAATACTCGTTCTATTGTTTTCTGCAAACATCATCATCCACACTATACATCTAATCCTTTGTTACAGCAAGCCGGTGAGATTGACAACCTCACTGTTACGTTGGGACAAAGTACTTTGGTTGTGTTGTGCAGGTTCCACATTGGCGCCGGAATCCCTGGTGTTGCGCCGCACTACACTTCGCCGCCATCAACTTTCAACGTGCTTCTTGGCTCCTACTGGTTCGATAAACCTTGGTTTCTTACTGAGGGAAAACTTTCCGCCGTACGCATCACACCTTCCTCTTGGGGTTCCCAACGGACGCGTGCTGTACGCGCATCAAGTATTTTTCTGGCGCCGTTGCAGGGGACGTGAAGGAAAATTACACCACAGAGATTTCTAACTCCCACGTCAACTGCACGCTAGCAAGCTCTTTTTCTGGCGCCGTTGCCGGGGAGATCAAGACACGCTGCAATGGGAGTCTCCACTTCCAATCTCTTTACTTTGTTTTTGTCTTGCTTTATTTTATTTACTACTTTGTTTGCTGCATTATATCAAAACACAAAAAAATTAGTTGCTAGCTTTACTTTATTTACTGTCTTGTCTGCAATCTACATATTAAAAACACACAAAAATTAGTTACTTGCATTTACTTTATCTAGTTTGTTTTATTTACTGTTGCTAAAATGGGTACTCCTGAAAATACTAAGTTGTGTGACTTCACAAACACAAATAATAATGATTTCTTATGCACACCTATTGCTCCACCTGCTATTACAGCAGAATTCTTTGAAATTAAACCTGCTTTACTAAATCTTGTTATGAGAGAGCAATTTTCTGGTGTTAGTTCTGATGATGCTGCTGCCCATCTTAATAATTTTGTTGAATTATGTGAAATGCAAAAGTATAAGGATATAGATGGTGACGTTATAAAATTAAAATTGATTCCTTTCTCATTAAAAGGAAGAGCTAAAGATTGGTTGCTATCTCTGCCTAAGAATAGTATTGATTCATGGACTACATGCAAGGATGCTTTTATTGGTAGATATTATCCTCCTGCTAAAATTATATCTTTGAGAAGTAGCATAATGAATTTTAAGCAATTGGATACTGAGCATGTTGCCCAAGCTTGGGAAAGAATGAAATCTTTGGTTAAAAATTGCCCAACCCATGGACTAACTACTTGGATGATCATCCAAACCTTTTATGCAGGACTGAATTTTTCTTCGCGGAACTTATTGGATTCAGCTGCTGGAGGTACTTTTATGTCCATCACTCTAGGCGACGCAACAAAGCTTCTTGATAATATGATGATTAATTACTCTGAATGGCACACGGAAAGAGCTCCACAAGGTAAGAAGGTAAATTATGTCGAAGAAACCTCTTCCTTGAGTGATAAGATTGATGCTATTATGTCTATGCTTGTGAATGGTAGGACTAATGTTGATCCTAATAATGTTCCGTTAGCTTCATTGGTTGCCCAAGAAGAACATGTTGATGTGAACTTCATTAAAAATAATAATTTTAACAACAATGCTTACCGGAACAATTCTAGTAACAACTATAGGCCATATCCTTATAATAATGGTAACGGTTATGGTAATTCTTATGGGAATTCTTACAACAATAATAGGAATACACCCCCTGTGGACTTGAAGCCATGCTTAAAGAATTTATTAGTACACAAACTGCTTTTAACAAATCTGTTGAAGAAAAGCTTGGGAAAATTGATATACTTGCTTCTAAAGTCGATAGTCTTGCTGCTGATGTTGATCTTTTGAAATCGAAAGTTATGCCTAATGAAAATAATGATATTAAGTCATTTGCTACAGAAAACGCCATCCAAGTTAGAATTAATGAGAATATAAGATTGATGGCCAAATTGCGTGCTAGGTGGGAAAAAGAAGAAAATGCTAAAGATAACAATATAGCTAAAGTTTGGACTATTACCACCACTAGTAATGCACATGTTGCTGCACCTCCTACTATTAATGGTAAAAGAATTGGTGTTGGCAATGTTTCCACTTCTAATGCAAAGCGTGAAAAACTGCCTGAAACTGCTAAAACTGTTGAAACTGCCTGTGATAAAACTGCTGAATTTTTTTCCAACATTGGGGATAATGATCCCATTGCTTTAGATCATAATGGTTTGGATTTTGATGATTGCCACATCTCTGAAGTTATAAAGTTCTTACAAAAACTTGCTAAGAGTCCTAATGCTAGTGCTATAAATTTGGCCTTTACGAAACATATTACGAATGCTCTCATAAAAGCTAGAGAAGAGAAACTAAAACTTGAAACTTCTATTCCTAGGAAGTTAGAAGATGGTTGGGAGCCCATCATTAAGATGAAGGTCAATGACTTTGATTGTAATGCTTTATGTGATCTTGGTGCAAGTATTTCCGTTATGCCTAGAAAAATCTATAATATGCTTGACTTGCCACCATTGAAAAATTGTTATTTGGATGTTAATCTTGCTGATAATTCTACAAAGAAACCTTTGGGGAGGGTTGATAATGTTCGCATTAAGATTAACAATAACCTTGTCCCCATTGATTTTGTTGTCTTGGATATTGAATGCAATGCATCTTGTCCCATTATATTGGGAAGACCTTTTCTTCGAACTGTTGGAGCTATTATTGACATGAAGGAAGGTAATATTAAATATCAATTTCCTCTCAAGAAAGGTATGTAACACTTCCCTAGAAAGAGAATGAAGTTAACTTTTGATTCTATCATTAGAACAAATTATGATGTTGATGCTTCGTCTCTTGATGATACTTGATACACACTTTCTGCGCCTAGCTGAAAGGCGTTAAAGAAAAGCGCTTATGGGAGACAACCCATGATTTTACTACTGCACTTTTATTTTATATTTAAGTCTTGGAAGTTGTTACTACTGTAGCAACCTCTCCTTATCTTAGTTTTGTTGCATTTTTGTGCCAAGTAAAGTCTTTGATAGTAAGGTTCATACTAGATTTGGATTACTGCGCAGAAACAGATTTCTTGCTGTCACAAATCTGGGCTGAATTCTCTGTAGGTAACTCAGAAAATTCTGCAAATTTACGTGAGTGATCCTCAGATATGTACGCAACTTTGATTCAATTTGAGCATTTTCATTTGAGCAAGTCTGGTGCCTCTTAGAAATTCGTCTTTACGAACTGTTCTGTTTTGACAGATTCTGCCTTTTATTTCACATTGCCTGTTTTGCTATGCTTGATGGATTTCTTTATTCCATTAACTTTCAGTAGCTTTGTGCAATGTCCAGAAGTGTTAAGAATGATTATGTCACCTCTGAACATGTGAATTTTGATTATGCACTAACCCTCTAATGAGTTGTTTTGAGTTTGGTGTGGAGGAAGTTTTCAAGGATCAAGAGAGGAGGATGATACAATATGATCAAGGAGAGTGAAAGCTCTAAGCTTGGGGATGCCCCGGTGGTTCACCCCTGCATATTTCAAGAAGACTCAAACGTCTAAGCTTGGGGATGCCCAAGGCATCCCCTTCTTCATCGACAACATTATCAGGTTCCTCTAGTGAAACTATATTTTTATTCCATCACATCTTATGTACTTTGCTTGGAGCGTCTGTTTGTTTTTGTTTTTGTTTTGTTTGAATAAAGTTGGATCCTAGAATTCATTGTGTTGGAGAGAGACACGCTCCGCTGTTGCATATGGACAAATATGTCCTTAGGCTTTACTCATAATGTTCATGGCGAAGGTTAAACTGCTTCGTTAAATTGTTATATGGTTGGAAACGGGAAATGCTACATGTGGTAATTGGTATAATAACTTGAATAATGTGATACTTGGCAATTGTTGTGCTCATGTTTAAGCTCTTGCATCATATACTTTGCACCTATTAATGAAGAAATACATAGAGCTTGCTAATATTTGGTTTGCATCATTGGTCTCTCTAAGGTCTAGATATTTTCTAGTAAGGGTCGAACAACAAGGAAGACGGTATAGAGTCTTATAATGCTTACAATATGTCTTTTATGTGAGTTTTGCTGTACCGGTTCATACTTGTGTTTGTTTCAAATAACCTTGCTAGCCTAAGCCTTGTATCGAGAGGGAATACTTCTCATGCATCCAAAATCCTTGAGCCAAACACTATGCCATTTGTGTCCACCATACCTACCTACTACATGGTATTTCTCCGCCATTCCAAAGTAAATTGCTTGAGTGCTACCTTTAAAATTTCTATTCTTTATCTTTGCAATATATAGCTCATGGGACAAATAGCCTAAAAACTATTGTGGTATTGAATATGTACTTATGCATCTTATCTCTAATTAAGTTGCTTGTTGAGCGATAACCATGTTCCTGGGGACGCCATCAACTACCCTTTGTTGAATATCATGTGAGTTGCTATGCATGTTCGTCTTGTCTGAAGTAAGGGCGATTTACCATGAGTTGAATGGTTTGAGTATGCATATTGTTAGAGAAGAGCATTGGGCCGCTAACTAAAGCCATGATCCATGGTGGAAGTTTCAGTTTTGGACAACTATCCTCAATCTCATATGAGAATATTACTTGTTGCTAAATGCTTATGCATTAAAGAGGAGTCCATTATCTGTTGTCTATGTTATCCCGGTACGGATGTCTAAGTTGAGAATAATCAAAAGCAAGAAATCCAATGCGAGCTTTCTCCTTAGACCTTTGTACAGGCGGCATAGAGGTACCCCTTTGCGACACTTGGTTAAAACATATGTATTGCGATGATAATCCAGGTAATCCGAGCTAATTAGGACAATTGGTATACTATGCATGAGGCTTGCAACTTGTAGGATATAATTTACATAACACATATGCTTTATTACTACCGTTGACAAAATTGTTTCTTGTTTTCAAAATAAAATCTCTAGCACAAACATAGAAATCAATGCTTCCCTCTGCGAAGGGCCATTCTTTTACTTTTATGTTGAGTCAGTTCACCTATTTCTCTCCATCTTAAGAAGCAAACACTTGTGTGAACTGTGCATTGATTCTTACATACTTGCATATTGCACTTATTATATTACTTTATGTTGACAATATCCATGAGATATACATGTTACAAGTTGAAAGCAACCGCTGAAACTTAATCTTCCTTTGTGTTGCTTCAATGCCTCTACTATGAATTTATTGCTTTATGAGTTAACTCTTATGCAAGACTTATTGATGGTTGTCTTGAAAGTACTATTCATGAAAAGTCTTTGCTATATGATTCAGTTGTTTACTCATTGTCTTTACCATTGTTTCAAATCGCTGCATTCATTACATGTGCTTACAATAGTATTGATCAAGATTATGATGGCATGTCACTTCAGAAATTATCTTTGTTATCGTTTACCTACTCGGGACGAGTAGGAACTAAGCTTGGGGATGCTGATACGTCTCCAACGTATCGATAATTTCTTATGTTCCATGCTACTTTTATGATGATACTCACATGTTTTATACATACTTTATGTCATATTTATGCATTTTCCGGCACTAACCTATTAACGAGATGCCGAAGAGCAAGTTGCTGTTTTCTGCTGTTTTTGGTTTCAGAAATCCTAGTAAGGAAATATTCTCTTATTTTTCCACGAAGCTTCCAGAAGTCCGGAGAGGAAACGAAGTGGGGCGACGAGGCGCCCACACAACACGGCGGCGCGGCCCAGGCCTTGGCCGCGTGGCCCTGGCGTGTGGGGCCCTCCCGTCGCCCCTAAACCTACCCTTCCGCCTACTTAAGCCTTCGTCGATAATAACTCCAGTACCGAGAGCCACGATACGGAAAACCTTCCAGAGATGCCGCCGCCGCCAATCTCATCTCGGGGGATTCAGGAGATCGCCTCCGGCACCCTGCCGGAGAGGGGAATCATCTCCCGGAGGACTCTTCACCGCCATGGTCACCTCCGGAGTGATGTGTGAGTAGTTCACCCCTGGACTATCGGTCCATAGCAGTAGCTAGATGGTCGTCTTCTCCTAATTGTACTATCATTGTTGGATCTTGTGAGCTGCCTAACATGATCAAGATCATCTATCTGTAATGCTACATGTTGCGTTTGTTGGGATCTGATGAATAGTGAATGCTATGTTATGTTGATTATCAATCTATCATCTATGTGTTGTTTATGATCTTGCATGCTCTCCGTTGCTAGTAGAGGCTCTGGCCAAGTTTTTGCTTGTAACTCCAAGAGGGAGTATTTATGCTCGATAGTGGGTTCATGTCTCCATTAAATCTGGGACAGTGATAGAAAGTTCTAAGATTGTGGATGTGCTGTTGCCACTAGGGATAAAACATCAATGCTATGTCTAAGGATATATTTGTTGATTACATTACGCACCATACTTAATGCAATTGTCTGTTGTTTGCAACTTAATACTGGAGGGGGTTCGGATGATAACCTGAAGGTGGACTTTTTAGGCATAGATGCATGCTGGATAGCGGTCTATGTACTTTGTCGTAATGCCCAATTAAATCTCACAATACTCATCATAACATGTATGTGCATGGTCATGCCCTCTTTATTTGTCAATTGCCCAACTGTAATTTGTTCACCCAACATGCTTATTCTTATGGGAGAGACACCACTAGTGAACTGTGGACCCCGGTCCATTCTTTTACATCGAATACAATCAACTGCAATACTCGTTCTACTATTTTCTGCAAACATCATCATCCACACTATACATCTAATCCTTTGTTACAGCAAGCCGGTGAGATTGACAACCTCACTATTACGTTGGGACAAAGTACTTTGGTTGTGTTGTGCAGGTTCCACGTTGGCGCCGGAATCCCTGGTGTTGCGCCGCACTACACTCCGCCGCCATCAACCTTCAACGTGCTTCTTGGCTCCTACTGGTTCGATAAACCTTGGTTTCTTACTGAGGGAAAATTTGCCGCCGTACGCATCACACCTTCCTCTTGGGGTTCCCAACGGACGCGTGCTGTACGCGCATCATCGAGTACAAAACAAAAATTTCCCATCGACATTTTAGCAAACAGATCGTGTACAAAACTCTACCATGGCATTTCAGCAAATTAACGGATCGAGTGCAGAACTGACTCTATATGCCCACGCAAATGAACAAATTGATCGAGGACAAATCGAGCGGAAAACTATAAAGTGCCAATTAGTTCGAGCATACTGACGATTTTTTTAAGCAGCATCAAGAAAATATAAATCGTTAGGCCGTCTTGCCCGATGCATGATTGAGCTAGAGATAGCAGCCCTACCGTGGATCAACTTGACCGCTGGTGCGTCTCGAGAAGAACGACGGGGAGGGGAAGCTTCTTCTTCGCACGGACGGGACGGGGAGGGGGAGCTCTTCGCACGAACGGGGATAAGTTGTGTAGCGGTGGGTGGGGGGTCATGCGGCCGGGCCGCCCGGTAGGTGGTGTTTAATGGAGTTGCGTGTGTAATTTGCCGTGCACAAGGTTGAGGAATAGGCGGTTCCCTTTGCCACGCGCACAATTCAAACTATCCCGCCCATGTAGTTCAAATTTGCCCTATTTTTGTTAAATCGATATAAAGTCATGTGAGTGGGTGGAAATTAGCAAAGTTGCTTGAAAAATAGTAAAACTCTGGAATTATCCTTTAAATATGCTCTACTTCGTGTGAAAATCGGGGTGTGGAGGCATGTTGAGCTGTTTTATTTGTACTTTCTTCATTAAAATTCCCATTTTATGCACTTTGGATGGAAAGAAATCATTTGTACATAAATTTTGACAACGCCATTTGCAAACATTAATTGTTTTACATGATGCACCCATCCACCAAATATGGGGCAAAAGTTTATCACAATCTAGATATATATGTATAATTAGTGAGGGACCCCTTTTGATTTTGTGCAATTTCCACTAATTAGCTAGAGAGAAGGGGTCAATTAATTAGGCCATGTTATGGGCTATGTGTTTTAGATTAGGGTTGTGTGGATTCAAATACAACTTCTTTATTTGTGTTATCAGTACGTATATATATATAATTAATTGAATTATTAGTACTTATTATATAATTAATGAATCCCAATAATGTCTATATATATATATATGATCGAAATAGGCCATATATATTAATTGGGGTTATATAATCTAGGGTTTACTAGCTATATATAGCAAGGTTTTATTAGATTGGGTTATTAATTAGCTTGGGGTTATGTGTTTTAACGAGGGTTTGATTATCTAATTAAGGTTAGTTTTCTATATATATATATACGATTTAGGGTTTAGGGTTAATGGCACATATATTTAATTAGAGGACCGCGAGGACCCCTGGCCTGCTTGATGCGCAATTAAGGGTCGTCGTTGGCCTATAGCTAGCTATATAGGGTTTTATGGTTTATTTAGAGGGTTTATGTGTTAGGGTTAATTATAACTTATTGTGAATTAAATTACAACTTTTTTATTAGTGTACTACACAATTAATCAAAACTCTAGCTAGATCGATCGAGTGTGCACAAACATGCACTATTAGAGGCACCCGCCTTTGCGCGTAAAGTGCAAGCATAATGTGTGTCGTTGCGCTGGCCACACCAATCGATAAAGAGAGAGATAGAGATGAGAGCTTATTGAAATCGCCAAGAATGTTCAAATATATATATATATATATATCCATGCATGGTAGGCCATGCATGCATGCACACTAATTATATATATATATTGTGAGGCAACTTAATCAAATGTACGTGTTTTTCATTCGAAAACTTGTCAAAATTCAAGTTAATTAATTTATCAGCGCTAATTAGTTGGTCGCATGCTTGATGCACAATTAAGTGTCGTTGGCCTATATATATATGTAGGGTTTAATTAGGGTTTAGTGTTTAGGGTGTTTATGGTGTACGTTTAGGGTTTAGGGTTTAGGGTTTAGGGTGTTTAGGGATTAGGGATTAGGGTTTTAGGGTTGTATGGTTTAAGGTTTAGGGATCATCGATCAAGTGCACGCACACATTATTATTAGAGGCACCCGCGCCTTTGCGCATAAAGTGCATGCGTATATAAGTGTGTTTTTTGGCCACCAACGATATATAGATCGAGAGAGAGAATGAACTATATATATATCCCCAAGAATATATTCAAATATATATATTGAAATATATGCACTAATGATATGCAAGCTAGGTATGCCATGCGCGCATGCACACTAATTATATATATATTATGAGACAACTTAATCAAATGTGTTTTCATTCGAGAGAACTTGTCAAAAATCAAGTTAATTAATTTATTAGCGCTAATTAGTTGGTCGCCTGCTTGATGAGCAATTAAGTGTCGTTGGCCTATATATGTAGGGTTTAATTATAGGGTTTAGGGTTTAGGGTTTAGTGTTTAGGGTTTAGGGTGTAGTGTTTAGGGTTTAGGGTCTAGGGTTTAGGGTTTAGTGTTTACATTGTTTAGGTTGTATGTTTAGGTTATAATTAGGGATTAGGGTTTAAGGTTTAGGGATCATCGATCGAGTGCACACACACATTATTAGAGGCACCTGCGCCTTTGTGCATAAAGTGCATGCGCGTATATATATAAGTGTGTTTCTTGGCCACCAACGATATATAGATCGAGAGAGAGATTGAAATATATATATATCCCCAAGAATATGTTTAGATATATATTGAAATATATGCACGAATGATATGTGCAAGGTATGCCATGCGCGCATTCACACTAATTGTATATATATATATTATGAGGCAACTTAATCAAATGTGTTTCATTCGAGAGAACTTGTCAAAATTCAAGTTAATTAATTTATCAGCGCTAATTAGTTGGTCGCTTGCTTGATGCACAATTAAGTGCCGTTGGCCTATATATATAGGGTTTAATTAGGGTTTAGGGTTTAGGGTTAGCTAGCTAGGGTTTTAGGGTTAGGGTTAGGGTTAATTAGGGTTTAGGGTCTATATAGGGTTTAGGGTTTAGGGTTTGGGGTTTAGTGTTTGGGGTTTATATTAGGGTCTAGCTAGGGTTAGGGTTTAGGGTTTAGTGTTTAGGGTTTAGGGTGTAGTGTTTAGGGTTTAGGGTCTAGGGTTTAGGGTTTAGTGTTTAGGGTGTTTAGGGTGTACGTTTAGGGTATAATTAGGGATTAGGGATTAGGGTTTTAGGGTTTAAGGTTTAGGGATCATCGATCGAGTGCACACACACATTATTAGAGGCACCCGCGCCTTTGCGCATAAAGTGCATGCGTATATATATAAGTGTGTTTCTTGGCCACCAACGATATATAGATCTAGAAAGAGATTGAAATATATTTAGGGTTTATGGTTTAGGGTTTAGTGTTTAGGGTGTATGTTTATTAGGGTATAATTAGGGATTAGGGATTAGAGTTAATTTAGGGTTTAAGGTTTAGGGATCATCGATCGAGTGCACACACACATTATTAGAGGCACCCGCGCCTTTGTGCATAAAGTACATGCGTATATATAAGTGTATTTCTTGGCCACCAACGATATATAGACCGAGAGAGAGAGAGAGATTGAAATATATATATATCCCCAAGAATATGTTCAAATATATATTGAAATATACGCACGAATGATATGCAATGTACGCCATGCGCGCATGCACACTAATTATATATATATTATGAGACTACTTAATCAAATGTGTTTTCATTCGAGATCGAGAACTTGTCAAAATTCAAGTTAATTAATTTATCAACGCTAATTAGTTGGTCGCCTGCTTGATGTGCAATTAAGTGTCGTTGGCCTATATATGTAGGGTTTAATTAGGGCTAGGGTTAGGGTTAGTGTTAATTAGGGTATAGGGTCTAGTGTTTAGGGTTTAGTGTTTAGGGTTTAGGGTTTAGGGTTTAGGGTTTAGTGTTTAGGGTTTTTGGGTTTAGGGTTTAGGGTTTAGGGTTTACTGTTTAGGGTGTTTAGGGATTAGGGATTAGGGTTTTAGGGTTTTATGATTTAAGGTTTAGGGATCATCGATCGAGTTTAGGGTTTAGGGTTTAGGGTGTAGTGTTTAGGGTTTAGGGTCTAGGGTTTAGGGTTTAGTGTTTAGGGTGTTTAGGGTGTACGTTTAGGGTATAATTAGGGATTAGGGATTAGGGTTTTAAGGTTTAGGGATCATCGATCGAGTGCACACACACATTATTAGAGGCACCTGCGCCTTTGCGCATAAAGTGCATGCGTATATATATAAGTGTGTTTCTTGGCCACCAACGATATATAGATCTAGAGAGAGATTGAAATATATTTAGGGTTTATGGTTTAGGGTTTAGTGTTTAGGGTGTATGTTTATTAGGGTATAATTAGGGATTAGGGATTAGGGTTAATTTAGGGTTTAAGGTTTAGGGATCATCGATCGAGTGCACACACACATTATTAGAGGCACCCGCGCCTTTGCGCATAAAGTACATGCGTATATATAAGTGTATTTCTTGGCCACCAACGATATATAGATCGAGAGAGAGAGATTGAAATATATATATATCCCCAAGAATATGTTCAAATATATATTGAAATATATGCACGAATGATATGCAAGGTATGCCATGCGCGCATGCACACTAATTATATATATTATGAGACTACTTAATCAAATGTGTTTTCATTCGAGATCGAGAACTTGTCAAAATTCAAGTTAATTAATTTATCTGCGCTAATTAGTTGGTCGCCTGCTTGATGTGCAATTAAGTGTCGTTGGCCTATATATGTAGGGTTTAATTAGGGCTAGGGTTAGGGTTAGTGTTAATTAGGGTATAGGGTCTAGGGTTTAGGGTTTAGTGTTTAGGGTTTAGGGTTTAGGGTTTAGTGTTTAGGGTTTTTGGGTTTAGGGTTTAGGGTTTAGGGTTTAGGGTTTAGTGTTTAGGGTGTTTAGGGATTAGGGTTTTAGGGTTTTATGGTTTAAGGTTTAGGGATCATCGATCGAGTTTAGGGTTTAGGGTTTAGGGTGTAGTGTTTTGGGTTTAGGGTCTAGGGTTTAGGGTTTAGTGTTTAGGGTGTTTAGGGTGTACGTTTAGGGTATAATTAGGGATTAGGGATTAGGGTTTTAAGGTTTAGGGATCATCGATCGAGTGCACACACACATTATTAGAGGTACTCGCGCCTTTGTGCATAAAGTGCATGCGTATATATAAGTGTGTTTCTTGGCCACCAACGATATATAGATCTAGAGAGAGATTGAAATATATTTAGGGTTTATGGTTTAGGGTTTAGGGTTTATGGTCTAGGGTTAGGGTTTAGGGTGTTGTGTTTAGGGTTTAGGGTCTAGGGTTTAGGGTTTAGTGTTTAGGGTGTTTAGGTTATACGTTTAGGGTATAATTAGGGATTAGGGTTTTAGGGTTTAAGTTTTAGGGATCATCGATCGAGTGCACACACACATTATTAGAGGCACCTGCGCCTTTGCGTATAAAGTGCATGCATATATATATAAGTGTGTTTCTTGGCCACCAACGATATATAGATCGAGAGAGAGAGATTGATATATATACATATCCCCAAGAATATGTTCAAATATATATTGAAATATATGCACGAATGATATGCAAGGTATGCCATGCGCGCATGCACACTAATTATATATATATATATTATGAGACTACTTAATCAAATGTGTTTTCATTCGAGATCGAGAACTTTTCAAAATTCAAGTTAATTAATTTATCAGCGCTAATTAGTTGGTCGCCTGCTTGATGCGCAATTAAGTGTCATTGGCCTATATATATGTAGGGTTTAATTAGGGCTAGGGTTAGGGTTAGTGTTAATTAGGGTATATGGTCTAGGGTTTAGGGTTTAGTGTTTAGGGTTTAGGGTTTAGGGTTTAGGGTTTAGGGTTTGGGGTTTTTGGGTTTAGTGTTTAGTGTTTAGGGTTTAGGGTGTTTAGGGATTAGGGATTAGGGATTAGGGTTTTAGGGTTTTATGGTTTAAGGTTTAGGGATCATCGATTGAGTGCGCACACACATTATTAGAGGCACCGCCTTAATTTGCGCATAAAGTGCATGCGTATATATATAAGTGTGTTTCTTGGCCACCAACGATATATAGATCGAGAGATGGAGATTGAAATCCCCAAGAATATGTTCAAATATATGCACACACATGAATTATTAGACGCACCCGCGCCTTTGCGCATAAAGTGCATGCGTATATATATATAAGTGTGCTTCTTGGCCACCAACGATATATAGATCGAGAGAGAGAGATTGATATATATACATATCCCCAAGAATATGTTCAAATGTATATTGAAATATATGCACGAATGATATGCAAGGTATGCCATGCGCACATGCACACTAATTATATATATATATATATTATGAGACTACTTAATCAAATGTGTTTTCATTCGAGATCGAGAACTTGTCAAAATTCAAGTTAATTAATTTATCAGCGCTAATTAGTTGGTCGCCTACTTGATGCGCAATTAAGTGTCGTTGGCCTATATATGTAGGGTTTAATTAGGGCTAGGGTTAGGGTTAGTGTTAATTAGGGTATAGGGTCTAGGGTTTAGGGTTTAGTGTTTAGGGTTTAGGGTTTAGTGTTTAGCTTTTAGGGTTTAGTGTTTAGGGTTTTTGGGTTTTGGGTTTAGTGTTTAGGGTGATTAGGGATTAGGGTTTTATGGTTTAAGGTTTAGGGATCATCGATCGAGTGCGCACACACATTATTAGAGGCACCCGCCTTAATTTGCGCATAAAGTGCATGCGTATATATATAAGTGTGTTTCTTGGCCACCAACGATATATAGATCGAGAGATAGAGATTGAAATCCCCAATAATATGTTCAAATATACGCACACACATGAATTATTAGAGGCACCCGCACCTTTACGCATAAAGTGCATGCATATGTGTGTTGTTCTGGCCACCAACGATAGATCGAGAGAGAGAGAGAGAGATTGAAATCCCCAAGAATTAGAGGACCCCCTTGCACAAGTGTTGGCCATCTATATGTAATATGAATCCAATAATGTTCATACATGATAGGGCATATGTGTGAAGCAATTTTATTTCGAGAACTTGCAAAGATTCAAATTTATCAGTGCTAATGGAAACTAGTGCACATTAGAGGGACCCCCTTGCACATGTGTTGGCCATCTATGTATAGTTTGAATCCCAATAATGTTCATACATGATAGGCTATATGTGAATCAATTTTTTCTTACAAGAACTTGTCAAGATTCAAATATATCGGTGCTAATGGAAACTAGTGCGCACTAGACGAGCCCCTTGCGCAAGTGCTGGCCATTACATATAGTTTAAATCTCAAGAATGTTCATACATGATAGTCCATATGTGCAAAGGATTTTTTTCCCGTGAACTTGTCAAAATTCAAGTTTATCGGTGCAAATGAAAACTAGTCCAAAAAATTACATAGAGGTCCAAAAGAACTAGACAACAACTAATAGGACCTGCAACATTACAAAAAGGACCCCAAAACATATAGAAGAAAATCAATCGAGTCCTTCTGGACCGCACATCAGATCTCTGCTCCGCATCCTTTCCAGCAACTCCGTCGCCGGGGACGCACCACTTGGGACGGTGCCGCCGGTAGTCGCCAGGACGAAGGAGAAGAAGGGCCTCAGCAACGGCATATTGGCTCTGAGAAGGGCCGCTGAAAGGCCAAGATGTTCACGGGCAAGACGGATGACGCCGTCGTATGCCCCGAGCTTGTGAACGTTAGCAGCTTGACTTCCCCATTGGCCAGATCTGAAGCACTGACCAAAGCAAGCCTCACCGTTAGCGCCATCACCTTGATGGCACCAGATCGGGGTTTGGCCGGCAAGATCCGCCAGATCTGATCCGCCAGATTCACCATAGTCCAGATCTGAAGCCGATGACGAGATCCCCGACTCCATTGCGCCATTCTGCTCATGGGAAACACTGGATCTAAGCTTACAACAACACTAACTCCCTCGGATCCAAATTAGCTGACTCAACTTTGCTTATCTAAATATGGGTGTATCCACACATGTTTTTACTCTAGATACATACACGTCTAAGGATAGTTGAATCAATTAATTTAGTTCGGAGGGTGTGCGATATACAGAGAGAAGTTGGCCTCGTCTCCGGCCGGCGAGGCCGCCGGAGAGAAGGGGGAGAGGAGCCGGGGGAGTGGGAGAGACTCGAGAGAGAAAGAGAAGAGGAAGAAATGAGAGCTCCCTGGGGAAGAACATTATTTTTGTCGTTCTGCTCGTAGCTTGAAACTAGAAATTTTGGCCACGCGCCAAATCATCCCGCCGCATCCATTCGAAAATCCCGTGACCAGTTTTACCCTTTTAACCCTGGTCCGGAAGCTACAACCCACCGACCATGGAGGGCTCTTTCGGTAACAATGAAATATCTTTCCTAGATCCCGAACCCTCCCCACAGGCCCACACCCACCCACCAACCATTCGCCCCATTAGCTCAAAAATACTCTCACACGCCAAAGCTCTGACTCTCTACAGTACTAGATCTGCTTCGCCGCCGGCATACTCCTCCATAGCATAGCCTTGATCGTGTTGGCTGTCCACCCACCTGATCCGCTCCCCCGCCGCCCTCGCCACCGAAGGATCTGCTTCACCGCCGACCTCGCCACCGACGGATCTGCTTCACCGCCGACCTCGCCACCGATGGATCTGCTTCACCGCCGACCTTGCCACCGACGGATCTGCTTCACCGCCGACCTCATCCACAGTGTAGCAATCAACGCCTTTCCTGTCGACGCACCGGATCCCCTCCAACGGAACCGGGTCTACTTCACCGCGGCCCCCCCTCCACAGAAGCCGATCTATTCCACCGACTACCTCGGCGCAGCGGCTGTATCAACTTCACCGAATCCCTTGCTAGCCAACTAGATCTGCTTCACTAACGCGTACTTCTACTGAAACAGGGTCGACACATCGTCTCCCGTGTTCGCCGCCACTGGAATGCAAGTTGCCGCCCCGTCCACCCTGCCGCAGCTTGGTTAGTACGCTGGCCCGTTAGATCACGGTGTTTCTTTAGCCATGTTTTGTGTAGTTATTTGCAGATCTCATATGCCATTAACTTTCTTGATGTGTTACTTCGCATGAAGTTCGTTTAAATATTGTACAGTACAAAAGCATTATCCGGTCGCTACCATCCTGTTCATTATACTGACACCTGTGTGCATCCACATATTTATAGCCTTATACCCATTCATTTGCTGCCAACTGTTTTTGTACTGCATGCTATTCCTTTTATAGTCATGCTATGGGCATTTCCAATCTGGTTGTTCTTATACCACGTCATTAGCTCACCGCTAGCTGTTTTCCCGTGCCTGCTATTCTCACACTGCTTTTATAATCATGCTATGTGCATTTCCAATCTGCTTGCTCTTATACCTCGTCTTTAGCTTATAGCTATTTTTTTCCATGAATGCTCCTGTCGCACAGCTTGTATAGTTATTGCTGCGTGCATGTCTTGTCTTTGTATTATCGTTCACTAACTTGTCAATGTTATTTTTCCTAGGGATTGATCATGCGAACCACTTATTAGAAGATCCAACATTAACAGCGGGGACGCTAGGGAAGGTTGGAATCTGAGTTCTTAGTTGGTAACTCTGGTAGTTTACTTCCGTTATTATCTATAACCTATATGCATTGTTCCTTATGCAAGAGATTAACACTTGGAACCCTGCCATAGCAATGCCATCCATGCTTTACTATGTTTCTGCCTATTTGATATGCTTGTCTTGGAGCAACTGCGAAGGTGATTTGAACCTGACATTTGGTCATTCTTAATGCCAGTTTACTTTATGTGGAAAACCTTGGCATTACCCTACTCTAAATCTGAATGTCTGAAATTCGTATCTCATGCAAAGCAACATCTAGTTGGTTTTAATCTGATATCTGGTAAATATTGGCTTATTCATTTGGCAGCTCAAGTTTTTTGTTATTTGAAACCAGCTGACTTGGTCTTAAATGTGATATCTAAACACAGATTAAGGACAATGGAGCAGGAGGATTAGCATTTCACTTGATGGCTGAACCTAAAATGACAGGCATGTCGACCACGACTAGTGCACGCAAGAGAAGGACCTGCAGCGAGCCAGTATGTGCTTAGTACATGCATCTTATCTTATCTTGTGCTTATTTCTGCTACATGCTGTTATCTGATCTCTACATTGCGTAATACATTTTTGAATAGTTAATTGTTGTAACTATGTTTGCAATATTACCAGAATGCAGTTTTAGTGAAGCAGTCATCATTAGAAGATACTCGCCAAAGCGACCCTGTGCAACATTATGATGTAAGTCTGCTTAGTACAAGTTCCATACATTGTCTTATTTATGCAACTTGTTATTATCTTATATCTACATTGCATAATAAATGTTTGAATAGTTCACTGTTGTAACTATGTTTGCAATATTACTAGAATGCAGTTGTAATGAAGAAGTCCTTAGTAGAAGATAGAGCGCAAAAAAGGTTCCGGGGTGAGCCTATGCAACGATATAATGTAAGTCTGTGCTTAGTACTTGTGACTATCTCATATCGACAATGCTTAATACATGTTTGCATAGTTCATCGTTTAACTCTTTTTGCATTATTATCAGAATGCAGTTGTGATGAAGCAATCTTCATCAGAAGAGAGGCCCACAAAAAGTTCTGATCTTTCTTCTGATGCATCCTCTCATAGCCGTCAACCTAGACCATTCTTTTCATCAAACAGTAAATATCTCAAGGCTGTACTTTATAAAAGACATGGTATTGCTGCTTTAAGATCTGTAGCTGATATGTTGACCAAGAGTACACAAGATTCAATCAAGCCGATTGCCAAATGTCAACGTGTTATTGATGATGCTAATAGAAGTCTTCAATGATTCTATGTAATTTTTTTATTTGGGCACATTAATTGCCTTGTAATTTTCCTGTTATTTTATTTGTGTATGTAATTGTGTGTATCATTGATATCAGATTGTAGGCTCGTGAAATTTAATGCAATTTGACTAGTCAAACAACCAGGGCCCTACAACAGATTGGGCCGGCCTATTTACAGTAGTGTGGGACCCACTTTCATTTTGGGCCGGCTCACTTACTTATTGGGCCGCCCCGTTAACACGATAGTGGGCCCACCTGCTTATTGGGCTGGCCCACTATCTTGTTGGGCCGGCCCACTTGCTATATGGTGAACCCCACATACAAAATGGACCGGCCCTTTAACAGGCAAGTGGGACCCACCTGTGTTTTTGGCCCGGCCCACTTTCTTTTTGGGCCAACCCACTGGCTATGTGGTGGACCCCACATACTAAATGGGCCGGCCTGATACGCGTACAGCACGCGACCGTTGGGAACCCCAAGAGGAAGGTGTGATGCGTACAGCGGCAAGTTTTCCCTCAGTAAGAAACCAAGGTTTATCGAACCAGTAGGAGCCAAGAAGCACGTTGAAGGTTGATGGCGGCGAGATGTAGTGCGGCGCAACACCAGGGATTCCGGCGCCAACGTGGAACCTGCACAACACAACCAAAGTACTTTGCCCCAACGAAACAGTGAGGTTGTCAATCTCACCGGCTTGCTGTAACAAAGGATTAGATTTATAGTGTGGATGATGATTGTTTGCAGAAAACAGTAGAACAAGTATTGCAGTAGATTGTATTCGATTAAAAGAATGGACCGGGGTCCATAGTTCACTAGAGGTGTCTCTCCCATAAGATAAATAGCATGTTGGGTGAACAAATTACAGTTGGGCAATTGACAAATAGAGAGGGCATGACAATGCACATACATGATATGATGAGTATTGTGAGATTTAATTGGGCATTACGACAAAGTACATAGACCGCTATCCAGCATGCATCTATGCCTAAAAAGTCCACCTTCGGGTTATCATCCGAACCCCTTCCAGTATTAAGTTGCAAACAACAGACAATTGCATTAAGTATGGTGCGTAATGTAATCAATAACTACATCCTCAGACATAGCATCAATGTTTTATCCCTAGTGGCAACAACACATCCATAACCTTTGGGGTTTCTGTCACTCCCCCATATTCACGGAGACATGAACCCACTATCGAGCATAAATACTCCCTCTTGGAGTTAAGAGTAAAAACTTGGCCAGAGCCTCTACTAATAACAGAGAGCATGCAAGATCATAAACAACACATAGATTGATAATCAACATAACATAGTATTCTCTATCCATCGGATCCCAACAAACACAACATATAGCATTACAGATAGATGATCTTGATCATGTTAGGCAGCTCACAAGATCCGACAATGAAGCACATAAGGAGAAGACAACCATCTAGCTACTGCTATGGACCCATAGTCCAGGGGTGAACTACTCACTCATCACTCCGGAGGCGACCATGGCGGTGTAGAGTCCTCCGGTAGATGAATCCCCTCTCCGGCAGGGTGCCGGAGGCGATCTCCTGAATCCCCCGAGATGGGATTGGCGGCGGCGGCGTCTCTGGAAGGATTACCGTCTCGTGGCTCTCGCATCGGGGTTTCGCGACGAAGACTATATGTAGGCGGAAGGGCAGGTCAGGGGGCCACACGAGGGGCCTAGACGACAGGCCGGCGCGGCCAGGGCTTGGGCCGCGCCGCCCTGGTGTCTGGCCACCTCGTGGCCCCACTTCGTCTCCTCTTCGGTCTTCTGCAAGCTTCGTGGCAAAATAGGCCCCTGGGCGTTGATTTCGTCCAATTCCGAGAATATTTCCTTACTAGGATTTCAGAAACCAAAAACAGCAGAAAACAGCAACTGGCTCTTCGGCATCTCGTTAATAGGTTAGTGCCGGAAAATGCATAAATATGACATAAAGTATGCATAAAACATGTTGATATCATCAATAATGTGGCATGGAACATAAGAAATTATCGATACGTCGGAGACATATCAGCATCCCCAAGCTTAGATTCTGCTCGTCCCGAGCAGGTAAACGATAACAAAGATAATTTCTGGAGTGACATGCCATCATAACCTTGATCATACTATTGTAAGCATATGTAATGAATGCAGCGATCAAAACAATGTAAATGATGAGTAAACAAATGAATCAAATAGCAAAGACTTTTCATGAATAGTACTTCAAGACAAGCATCAATAAGTCTTGCATAAGAGTTAACTCATAAAGCAATCATTCAAAGTAAAGGTATTGAAGCAACACAAAGGAAGATGAAGTTTCAGCGGTTGCTTTCAACTTGTAACATGTATATCTCATGGATAATTGTCAATGCAAAGTAATATAACAAGTGCAATATGCAAGTATGTAGGAATCAATGCACAGTTCACACAAGTGTTTGCTTCTTGAGGTGGAGAGAGATAGGTGAACTGACTCAACAATAAAAGTAAAAGAAAGGTCCTTCAAAGAGGAAAGCATCGATTGCTATATTTGTGCTAGAGCTTTGATTTTGAAAACAAGAAACAATTTTGTCAATGGTAGTAATAAAGCATATGTGTTATGTAAATTATATCCTACAAGTTGCAAGCCTCATGCATAGTATACTAATAGTGCCCGCACCTTGTCCTAATTAGCTCGGATTACCTGGATTATCATCGCAATGCACATGTTTTAACCAAGTGTCACAAAGGGGTACCTCTATGCCGCCTGTACAAAGGTCTAAGGAGAAAGCTCGCATCGGATTTCTCGCTATTGATTATTCTCAACTTAGACATCCATACCGGGACAACATAGACAACAGATAATGGACTCCTCTTTTATGCATAAGCATGTAGCAATAATTAATTTTCTCGTATGAGATTGAGGATATTTGTCCAAAACTGAAACTTCCACCATGGATCATGGCTTTAGTTAGCGGCCCAATGTTCTTCTCTAACATTATGCAATGCTCTAACCATTCTAGCGGTAAATCTCCCTTACTTCAGACAAGACGAACATGCATAGCAACTCACATGATATTCAACAAAGAGTAGTTGATGGCGTCCCCAGGAACATGGTTATCGCACAACAAGCAACTTAATAAGAGATAAAGTGCATAAGTACATATTCAATACCACAATAGTTTTTAGGCTATTTGTCCCATGAGCTATATATTGCAAAGGTAGAGGATAGAAATTTTAAAGGTAGCACTCAAGCAATTTACTTTGGAATGGCGGAGAAATACCATGTAATAGGTAGGTATGGTGGACACAAATGGCATAGTGGTTGGCTCAAGGATTTGGATGCATGAGAAGTATTCCCTCTCGATACAAGGTTTAGGCTAGCAAGGTTATTTGAAACAAACACAAGGATGAAGCGGTGCAGCAAAACTCACATAAAAGACATATTGTAAACATTATAAGACTCTACACCGTCTTCCTTGTTGTTCAAACTCAATACTAGAAATTATCTAGACCTTAGAGAGACCAATTATGCGAACCAAATTTTAGCAAGCTCTATGTATTTCTTCATTAATAGGTGCAAAGTATATGATGCAAGAGCTTAAACATGAGCACAACAATTGCCAAGTATCACATTATCCAAGACATTATAGCAATTACTACATGTATCATTTTCCAATTCCAACCATATAACAATTTAACGAAGAAGAAACTTCGCCATGAATACTATGAGTAAAGCCTAAGGACATATTTGTCCATATGCAACAGCGGAGAGTGTCTCTCTCCCACACAAAGAATGCTAGGATCCATTTTATTCAAACAAAACAAAAACAAAAACAAACCGACGCTCCAAGCAAAGCACATAAGATGTGATGGAATAAAAATATAGTTTCAGGGGAGGAACCTGATAATGTTGTCGATGAAGAAGGGGATGCCTTGGGCATCCCCAAGCTTAGACGCTTGAGTCTTCTTGATATATGCAGGGGTGAACCACCGGGGCATCCCCAAGCTTAGAGCTTTCACTCTCCTTGATCATGTTGTATCATCTCCCTCTCTTGATCTTTGAAAACTTCCTCCACACCAAACTCAAAACAACTCATTAGAGGGTTAGTGCACAATAAAAATTTACATGTTCAGAGGTGACATAATCATTATTAACACTTCTGGACATTGCATAAAGCTACTGAAAGTCAATGGAATCGAAAAATCCATCAAGCATATCAAAATAGGCAATGCGAAATAAAAGGCAGAATCTGTCAAAACAGAATAGTTCGTAAAGACGAATTTTATTGAGGCACCAGACTTGCTCAAATGAAAATGCTCAAATTGAATGAAAGTTGCGTACATATCTGAGGATCACTCAAGTAAATTGGCATAATATTCTGAGTTACCTACAGAGAATTAGGCCCAGATTCGTGACAGCAAAGAAATCTGTTTCTGCGCAGTAATCCAAATCTAGTATGAACCTTACTATCAACGACTTTACTTGGCACAAAAATGCATAAAACTAAGATAAGGAGAGGTTGCTACAGTAGTAACAACTTCCAAGACTAAAATATAAAATAAAAGTGCAGTAGTAAAATCATGGGTTGTCTCCCATAAGCGTTTTTCTTTAACGCCTTTCAGCTAGGCGCAGAAAGTGTGTATCAAGTATTATGAAGAGACGAAGCATCAACATAATAATTTGTTCTAATGATAGAATCAAAAGGTAACTTCATTCTCTTTCTAGGGAAGTGTTCCATACCTTTCTTGAGAGGAAATTGATATCTAATATTACCTTCCTTCATATCAATGATAGCACCAACAGTTCGAAGAAAAGGTCTTCCCAATATAATGGGACAAGATGCATTGCATTCAATATCCAAGACAAAAAAATCAACGGGGACAAGGTTATTGTTAACGGTAATGCGAACATTATGAACTCTCCCCAAAGTTTTCTTTGTAGAGTAATCAACAAGATTAACATCCAAATAACAATTTTTCAATGGTGGCAAGTCAAACATATTATAGATTTTCTTAGGCATAACGGAAATACTTGCACCAAGATCACATAAAGCATTACAATAAAAATCATTGACCTTCATCTTAATGATGGACTCCCAACCATCCTCTAGCTTCCTAGGAATAGAAGCTTCGCGTTCTAGTTTCTCTTCTCTAGCTTTTATGAGAGCATTTGTAATATGTTTCGTGAAAGCCAAATTTATAGCACTAGCATTAGGACTCTTAGCAAGTTTTTGTAAGAACTTTATAACTTCAGAGATGTGGCAATCATCAAAGTCCAAACCATTATAATCTAAAGCAATGGGATCATTGTCCCCAATGTTGGAAAAAAATTCAGCAGTTTTATCACAGGCAATTTCAGCAGTTTTAGCAGTTTCAGGCAGTTTTTCGCGCTTTGCATTAGAAGTGGAAACATTGCCAACACCAATTCTTTTACCATTATTAGTAGGAGGTGCATCAACATGTGTAGAATTAGCATTACTAGTGGTGGTAATAGTCCAAACTTTAGCTATATTATCTTCTTTTTCATTTTCTTCTTTTTCCCACCTAGCACGCAATTCGGCCATCAATCTTATATTCTCATTAATTCTAACTTGGATGGAATTTGCTGTAGTAACAATCTTATTATTATGATTTTCATGAGGCATAACTTTCGATTTCAAAAGATCAACATTAGCAGCAAGACTATCGACTTTAGAAGCAAGTATATCAATTTTCCCAAGCTTTTCTATAACAGATTTGTTAAAAGCAGTTTGTGTACTAATAAATTCTTTAAGCATAGCTTCAAGTCCAGGGGGTGTGTTCCTATTATTGTTGTAAGAATTCCCATAAGAATTACCATAGCCGTTGCCATTATTATAAGGATATGGTCTATAGTTGTTACTAGAATTGTTCCGGTAAGCATTGTTGTTGAAATTATTATTTTTAATGTAGTTTACATCAACATGTTCTTCTTGAGCAACCAATGAAGCTAACGGAACATTATTAGGATCAATATTTGTCCTATCATTCACAAGCATAGACATAATAGCATCAATCTTATCACTCAAGGAAGAGGTTTCTTCGACAGAATTTACCTTCTTACCTTGTGGAGCTCTTTCCGTGTGCCATTCAGAGTAATTAATCATCATATTATCAAGAAGCTTTGTTGCTTCACCAAGGATGATGGACATAAAGGTACCTCCAGCAGCTGAATCCAATAGGTTCCGCGAAGAAAAATTCAGTCCTGCATAAAAGGTTTGGATGATCATCCAAGTAGTCAGTCCATGGGTTGGGCAATTTTTAACCAAAGATTTCATTCTTTCCCATGCTTGTGCAACATGATCAGTATCCAATTGTTTAAAATTCATTATGCTACTCCTCAAAGATATAATTTTAGCAGGGGGATAATATCTACCAATAAAAGCATCCTTGCATGTAGTCCATGAATCAATACTATTCTTAGGCAGAGATAGCAACCAATCTTTAGCTCTTCCTCTTAATGAGAAAGGAAACAATTTTAATTTTATAATATCACCATCTACATCCTTATACTTTTGCATTTCACAAAGTTCAACAAAATTATTGAGATGGGCAGCAGCATCATCAGAACTAACACCAGAAAATTGCTCTCGCATAACAAGATTCAGTAAAGCAGGTTTAATTTCAAAGAATTCTGCTGTAGTAGCGGGTGAAGCAATAGGTGTGCATAAGAAATCATTATTATTTGTGGTTGTGAAGTCGCACAACTTAGTATTTTTAGGAGTACCCATTTTAGCAATAGTAAATAAAGCAAACTAGATAAAGTAAATGCAAGTAACTAATTTTTTTTGTGTTTTTGATATAGCAAACAAGATAGCAAATAAAGTAAAACTAGCAACTAATTTTTTTGTATTTGTTTTAGTGCAGCAAACAAAGTAGTAAATAAAATAAAGCAAGACAAAAACAAAGTAAAGAGATTGCGATGTGGAGACTCCCCTTGCAGCGTGTCTTGATCTCCCCGGCAATGGCGCCAGAAAACAGTCTCGATATGCGTACAGCACGCGACCGTTGGGAACCCCAAGAGGAAGGTGTGATGCGTACAGCGACAAGTTTTCCCTCAGTAAGAAACCAAGGTTTATCGAACCAGTAGGAGCCAAGAAGCACGTTGAAGGTTGATGGCGGCGAGATGTAGTGCGGCGCAACACCAGGGATTCCGGCGCCAACGTGGAACCTGCACAACACAACCAAAGTACTTTGCCCCAACGAAACAGTGAGGTTGTCAATCTCACCGGCTTGCTGTAACAAAGGATTAGATGTATAGTGTGGATGGTGATTGTTTGCAGAAAACAGTAGAACAAGTATTGCAGTAGATTGTATTCGATTAAAAGAATGGACCGGGGTCCACAGTTCACTAGAGGTGTCTCTCCCATAAGATAAATAGCATGTTGGGTGAAAAAATTACAGTTGGGCAATTGACAAATAGAGAGGGCATGACAATGCACATACATGATATGATGAGTATTGTGAGATTTAATTGGGCATTACGACAAAGTACATAGACCTCTATCCAGCATGCATCTATGCCTAAAAAGTCCACCTTCAGGTTATCATCCGAACCCCTTCCAGTATTAAGTTGCAAACAACAGATAATTGCATTAAGTATGGTGCGTAATGTAATCAATAACTACATCCTCGGACATAGCATCAATGTTTTATCCCTAGTGGCAACAACACATCCATAACCTTAGGGGTTTCTGTCACTCCCCCAGATTCACGGAGACATGAACCCACTATCGAGCATAAATACTCCCTCTTGGAGTTAAGAGCAAAAACTTGGCCAGAGCCTCTACTAATAACGGAGAGCATACAAGATCATAAACAACACATAGATTGATAATCAACATAACATAGTATTCTCTATCCATCGGATCCCAACAAACACAACATATAGCATTACAGATAGATGATCTTGATCATGTTAGGCAGCTCACAAGATCCGACAATGAAGCACATAAGGAGAAGACAACCATCTAGCTACTGCTATCGACCCATAGTCCAGGGGTGAACTACTCACTCATCACTCCGGAGGCGACCATGGCAGGGTGGCGGAGGCGATCTCCTGAATCCCCCGAGATGGGATTGGCGGCGGCGGCGTCTCTGGAAGGTTTTCCGTATCGTGGCTCTCGGTACTGGGGGTTTCGCGACGAAGACTATATGTAGGCGGAAGGGCAGGTCAGGGGGCCACACGAGGGGCCCAGACGACAGGCCGGCGCGGCCAGGGCTTGGGCCGCGCCGCCCTGGTGTCTGGCCACCTCGTGGCCCCACTTCGTCTCCTCTTCGGTCTTCTGGAAGCTTCGTGGCAAAATAGGCCCCTGGGCGTTGATTTCGTCCAATTCCGAGAATATTTCCTTACTAGGATTTCAGAAACCAAAAACAGCAGAAAACAAAGAATCGGCTCTTCGGCATCTCGTTAATAGGTTAGTGCCGGAAAATGCATAAATATGACATAAAGTATGCATAAAACATGTAGATATCATCAATAATGTGGCATGGAACATAAGAAATTATCGATACGTCGGAGACGTATCACGGCCCTTTAACAGGAAAGTGGGACCCACCTGTGTTTTTGGCATGGCCTACTATCTTGCTGGGCCGGCCCACTGGCTATGTGGTGGACCCCACATACTAAATGGGCCGGCCCTTTAACAGGAAAGTGGGACCCGCCCCTGTTTTTGGCCCGGCCCACTATCTTGCTGGGCCGGCCCACTTGCTATATGGTGGACCCCACATACTAAATGGGCCGGCCCTTTACAAGGAAAGTGGGACCCACCCATGTTTTTGGCCCAGCCCACTTTTTTGTTGGGCCAGCCCATTTGATCTATTGTGGACCCCACGTACTAAATGGGCCGGCCCGGTAGCAGGAAAGTGGGACCCACAGGCTAATTGGGCCGGCCCAATAACTTCTTGGGCCGGCCCACTTGCTTTATGGTGGACCCCACTTGTAAAATGGACCGGCCCGATAATAGGAAAGTGGGTCCCACATGTCTTGTGGGCCGGCCTTTTTTCCTGCTGACCGGTCAAACGAGTGCATTCGGCCCGACCCACATGCTTAGTGGGCCGGCCCATTAATGTTTTGACCAGTCAACCTTAGAGGTTAGGCCCGGCCCACGTAACTAATGGTCCATCCTAGCTATATAGTTGACTGGTCAAACTAAGTCAGCTGGCCCGGCCCGCAAACTTAATGGGCCGGCCCGCTTAAGATTTGGCAGGCCTCATGTGGGCCTACCATCTACCACGGGGTTTCAGCCGGTTAACGCCGTTAACTGACAGTTAACGGCGTCACGCCACGTGGCGATTTGCACAGCGTCAGCAGTCAACGGGCTCCCGGAAACACTTCTGCAACGGTCCGATTTTCCGTGGCGGAAGGGCGCCCAAGCGCGACGGACCGAAAAAAACGTGGTAGGACTTTGCCTGACGCAGTTTCGACAACAGAACCCATATCGTCGGGTTAGGCCCATAGGCGACGAAAAATACCCCTTAGCGGACGATTTTGGGACGTTGCCTATCAGAACTTTTCTTGTAGTGTTCGGTTGTGGACTCGTCGACTATAGTAATTCCGTAACGCATGTTGATATACTGCTGTTCTTGCCAAGGCGATGTCTTGAGCTTCATCAAGGAGGTCCACCGCATCTTGTAGTGCATGGATGGAATTTGTTTCTGTATACGCAGTCACCCGAGGAGCTTCAAAAGGAACATCGGCTGGTATAACCGCTTCGGCTCCATAAACGAGGAAGAATGGGGTATACTGAGTTGACCTATTCGGAGTAGTCCACAGGCTCTAGAGTACAGATGGTAATTCCTCGACCCACGCTCCAGCTGCGCCTGTGAGGCGTTTTTAATACCATCGCAAACTAAGCCATTGATCCTTTCAACTTGACCATTGGTTTGAGGGTGTGCAACTGAAGCGAATTTGAGTTTGATACCACCGTCGTCACAGAATTTATGAAATTCCTTGGAATCAAAATTAGTTCCATTGTCTGTAACGATGCTGTGAGGCATACGGAAGCAACAAGTTATTCCCTTGAAGAACTGGACTGCGGTTTTAGCTGTTTGATCTCTGACTGGTACAACTTCAATCCATTTAGTGAACTTATCGACTGCGACTAGTAGATACGTGTGCCCCCCAGGTGTTGATCTCGGCAGCGGACCAACTTGATCAAGTCCCCATTGCGAAAGGGCCAAGCCAAAGGTATGGTCATTAGATCCGTTGCAGGAGCGTGCGGCTTTGGCGCAAAACGTTGGCAAGGATCACACTTCCGCACTAAATCTCGAGCGTCAGACGCTGCTGTTGGCCAATAAAATCCTGCTCTGAAAGCTTTGGCTACAAGAGCCCTGCTACTTGCATGATGGCCACAAGTTCCTTCGTGTATTTCGCGTATAGAGATTTTCCATTGGCAATGGCAATACACCTTTGAAAGATACCTGAGATACTACGCTTATAAAGTTCACCGTCCACTATTGTAAAGGCTTTAGACCGCCGCACGATACACTTGGCTTCCGTTGGATTCTCCGGCAATCTTTGCTCTATTAGATATGCTAGAAAAGGCTCAGTCAAAGAGGTTCAAGGAGAAGGACCTGCTTTGTAGATTGCTGCGTAGGACCTTCGACATCTTCCTGGAGCTTAGTTTCTGAACCAGCAGTCGACACTTCTGGAGGTGCCGAAACTTTTTCTTTGATTGATCGTTGAGAAATAACTTCATAGAAGACTCCATCTGGAATAGGGGAACATATGGACCCTATGTTTGCCAAAGCGTCGGCTTCCTCATTGCTATCTCTGCCGATGTGTTTTTGCTCGCATCCTTCGAATTTGGCTTCCATAGACTGGTATATTTGACGGTAGGCAATCATGTTGTCACTAACCGCATCGCATAGATTCATCAACTATTGCACCACGAGATTTGAATCTCCATAAATTTATAAGCGGGTTGGTCCACATGCTTAGCCATTCGCATCCCGTGCAAAAATGCTTCATACTCTGCTTCATTATTTGTCGGTAGTGGAAAGTTCATTCGTAAAATATATCTCATCTTGTCTCCCTGTGGTGAGATCAATATTACTCCTGCGCCTGCACCTGTACTCCGCTTCGATCCATCAAAGTACATCATCCAAGATCCAGACATGTCGGGTGCTGCTGGAGTTTGCGATTGAATCCAATCAGCCAAAAAATCAAGGAGACCCTGAGATTTGATTGCTGTCCGATTGACATAAGTTATATCATGTGGCGCTATCTCTATATCCCATTGAGATACTCTACCTGTAGCCTTCGGGTTGGTGAGTATATTCTTCAATGGTGCGTCGCTTACCACGATGATCGGGTGCTCCGTGAAGTAATGATGTAGCTTGCGCGCTGTCCTCCATACGACATATGCTAACTTCTGGTGATGGGGATATCGCTGCTTTGCTGGCGTGAGTACCTTGCTGAGGTAGTAAACGGGTCGTTGTACACCATGAACTCTCCCTGCCTCTTCTCCTCGAAGACTAGAACAGTGCTGAAGACCTGCACCATTGCAGCTATATACATGAACACTGGTTCCTTTTCATGTGGAGTTACGAGTACTGAAGATGTTTACAGAATCTTCTTTAGATTATTAAAAGATTCCTGTGCCTCAGCTGTCCACTCGAACTTTTTTGACTTCTTCATGAACTGATAAAAGGGCAAAGCTTTTTCTCCCAACTTGGCGATAAATCTGCTAAGCGCTGCCAGCCGTCCCGCCAACTGTTGCACTTGATGCAAATTCTTCGGCGGTTCCATGTCGAGGATAGCTTTGATTTTCAAAGGATTGGCCTCTATTCCTCTAGCTGAAATAAAGTACCCGAGTACCTGTCCTCTTGGCACCCCGAAGAATCATTTCTTCGGATTCAGCTTTCTTTTGTATCTGTCGAGATTGTCGAAAGTTTCACGCAGATCGTCAATGAGGGTAACTACATTTTTTTGTTCTTAACCACAATATCGTCGATGTAGACTTCGATATTCCGACCAATTTGCTCTCCAAGATAGGCTTGCATACACCGCTGATAGGTTGCACCCGCGTTTTTTAGTCCGAAAGTCATAACGTTGTAACAATAAACGTCGTGCGGAGTTAGGAACGCAGTTAACTCTTGATCTTCTTTCTTGAGCTTGATCTGATTATATCCTGAATACGCATCAAGGAAGGAGAGACGATCGCAGCATGCTGTGGAGTCGACTATTTGGTCGATACGGGGCAGCGGGAAGTGATCCTTTGGACAATGCTTGTTGAGGCTTGTGTAACTGATACACATGCGAAAAGCTATCGTATCTTTCTTTGGCACCATGACTGGGTTAGCTACCCACTCGGCTTCCTTGAGCTCCCGAATGAATCCAGCCTTACGGAGCCGATTAACTTCTTCGCCAATAGCTTTTCTTTTTGGTTCTGAAAAATGACGTAACGTCTACTGTACGGGTTTAGCTTTGGGGTCAACATTGAGGGCGTGCTCGGCGAGTTCGCTGGGGATACCTGGCATGTCAGATGGTTCCCATGCAAATATTTCCCAGCGCTCACGGAGGAACTCGATAAGCGCGCCTTCCTATGCGACAGCAAGATCTGCCGATGTATTGACTGTTTTCTTCGGGCCAGAGGGGTGCACTTGTTGTTTCTTTGCCTCCTTTGCGATGTCAAATTCATCAGATCTTACGTTCCGAGTATCGGCTGGAGGCTGCATGTGATCTCTAACAACGTCGAGTGCATTGAGCTCTTCCTTAACGCCAAACTTTGAGGCGATCTTCTAGAAATTCCTGTCGCAGTTATCGGAACGAGAAAAACTTCCGTGAATGGTTATTGATGTCCCGTTATTGCCTGGCATCTTCAGCTTCAAGTATGCATAGTGAGGTACCGCCATGAACTTCGCAAACGCGGGTCTACCGAGGATGGCGTGGTATTGCGATTCCCAATCAACCACTTCGAATTCGAGTTTCTCCTTCCTGAAGTTGCTAGGTGTGCCAAAAACTACATCCAACGATATTTTGCTAAGAGGATAAGTGGGTCGGGTCGGGTTGATGCCATGGAAGCATGTATCAGATTCTTTTAGCATATCGACCGTTA
The DNA here is from genome assembly GCF_019359855.2 of Lolium perenne. NCBI lineage: Eukaryota > Viridiplantae > Streptophyta > Magnoliopsida > Poales > Poaceae > Lolium > Lolium perenne. The sequence goes on from NC_067245.2 coordinate 278,515,022, forward strand.
AACCCATTGCCTTCATTGTGCTGGCTAATAGCAGGTTCAGTCCGCTTCCTCCTTCCATGAACACATTGCTCACATTGTAACCTCCAAACTGCGCTTCAAGAACTAGAGCAGCGTGACCAGGTCTTGGAATGGCCGTCGGGTGATCCGCCTTGCTAAAAGATATGCTTTGGTCTGACCAGTCGATATACTCGGGTACCTCAGCCATAGCAACCTCTGCGTACTTCACCTCTCGCGAGAACTTCTTTGCCTCTCTCTTCGAAAAACTGGTTTTATGGTTCATGTTGACTTGTCCTCAAGACGCTGGAAATACTTCAGTTGGTACGTACATATCTCCTCCTTCTGGTATGTATTGTTGCGGTGGGTGACTATAAGCTACCGCCCCTTTTTCTATCGAGTGAGCCTTTGCTGTTGCCTCAGCCCTAAGATCATTGCAAAACTGCCAGACTTCGAGGAACTGCCAACAATTTCTAAGCAGATGAGTGGCCTTTTCAAGATTGTCCTTTGGGTCGATGTAAGAATGCAATTAACACGGTGCTTCAAGATGCTCCGTGGCCGATAAATAAGGTGTGCGGAGGCGGTTTTTGTTTGACTGCACATTGTAACATCCTCGTTCATACTGTCGAGGGCGGCTCGCAACTCGCCCCTCTTCTTCGCGGCGTGAATCCCTTCGTCTCTTCCTTTGCTCCTCTCTGCTACCGAAACTGCTTCGACTGCCCTCTCAATTACTCCCAGGCAGGAGCGCCAAAGCCGTTGCTGGCGCGATATCATCTCGAACCGTAGTTCTTGGGCTTGGCGCGCTTGAACTAGGAAGTCGAAGAAACCCTCTGGAGTCGATGATGAAGTGGACACCACCGAAAGTTGTATCCATGTTGCGGCGTGACTCCGTGGAGATCGGATGTGATGCCTCAGTGTGCGTTGTGAACTCGAAGGATCCACAACGAACCGAGTTCCTTGGACTTGGTGGTGTTGGTGATTCCAGCACGAATGCCGCAGAAGTAACCGGAACTGCCGATGACATGCCTTGTGCTGACAAGTTTCCCACAGACGGCGCCAATTGTCAAGGGTACTCCCCGGCAATGCCCTCCGTTTGGGGCTTAGGGTAGATGGAATCCTGTAGGCTGGCACGAGACATCGGTTATCAAACAAGCGGGGAGAGCGATTTACCCAGGTTCGGGGCCCTCGATGAGGTTAAACCCTTACGTCATGCCTGTCTGATCTTGATTATGAAAATATCGGGTTACAATGGGGTGCCGAAGGTTTCGGCTATGGTCTCGTCGAGAGACTAAGTTCTGTAATGACCTAGCTCTAGACTTGCGGTGGCTATGATTACTATGATTGCGTGTGTCCCTCGGCAATCCCTCTCCTGTCCCTTATATTGGGAGCCAGGTCTCGAGATTATTGTCCGGGTACGACTAGGTTACAAAGAGCCCTTAGATCTAAACTTTCCTTGTATTCTTCGTCTTCTTGCCTTGTCCTTCAAGAACCCTTCTTCGGAACCGACGTAACGGCCCACCTAGTCGTCGAGTGCCTTCATGGGCCCCTGGCTGGGCCGTAAGAGGTAGTACAATACTATTTACCTGAAGGGTAATGCCCACATCAACGTGCATACCAGAAACAAGGGATACAAGGCACCGAGGGGCTTCCCAAAGATAAATAAGTAACATGCTGGCATGCACGCAACAACAAATGGTAAAACAGTACGAAACTAGTTGTGGCCACTGGACAAGGCTGAAGATTCCGGCAGTGATCGAGGGAGACCCAATAAACATACCCACATGTGGTTAGAGCGCTCAGTCTCGGAACAAATAACAAGAACTCGGGGTCCTAGGTTTTAAAGAAACACAAGTGAGCCGTCATAAAATGATCAGCTGACCCACCGATGCCTTCGCTAACAACTTTCAACAAGTAACCATGATACCCTCAACAGATATATCCATAAACCATGTGTCATGATCCCCAAACTAATAACCCGATAAGATAACGGTAACAGTAACGAGATATAAACAGCACTAGCATGCACTACGACTCGCAAGGTAGACCCGAAACCAAACAATAGTTGTAGGTGGTTGGTGGTGGCAATATGGGCTGCTTGAGGTAACAAGTGGATATGACACATGAAAAGAACGTAATTCAAGGATAGCATAAGGGATAAGGAAAAATAAAATAGGTTAGCGACTTCTGCAGAGATAGAAGTTTAGGAAAAGCTTGCATGTTAAAGCTTGCTGAGGAAAATCCGGAGAACTTGTCATATCTCACAACACCACTTCGCGATCCTATCCGGGAAGAAGCAAATGCTGGAACACATAACGCATGCAAGTCTTACTACTACGGATAAAGAAGATCCAGCATGATCAAGATGATATGCATGACATGGCAATTATGATGTGATGCAACTTATCCAATTAATCGGAGTCGGGACCCCGGGCAAACAATTAAGGTTGGAGTTGCATTTTCTACCATCAAAGTTAAGTGTTGATTAGCATAGCATAACAAGGCAGGGGTGAGCTACTTCGATATTAAAAGAAGCGGGGAAACCTTAGTCAGTGTCCGAAATACTCCGCATATTATGCAAGGTGAAATGCACAAACTATCACGTCGCCACATGATGCGAGATGCAAACAGGTGTATGGATGTCATATTCATGTTCAGCACATTTTTCTGATCAATTTTCATATATAAAACATTTTCATTTGAATTTCCAATTAAAAGTTATTAACATATTAGTTTTATTATCATTTAAAATAGAAACTAGGTTTTATTTAAATAGGAAAGGATCCGAAAATCATTTTTAGTCGGGGGGAAGGACCACAGGTTAGTTTGAAAGGTTTATAGGGGGTTATGCTAAAAGAGCTAGAGGGGAGGACGCCGGGTTCAGGATTCAGAAACATAGGGGCCTCTGTGCAAAAGGTTCCAGATCTGGATGATGGGAATTTTCTCACCTAGCTGGGTTCTAGCCAGAGGCGATGATGGTTGGGGCCTGATACGCGTACAGCACGCGTCCGTTGGGAACCCCAAGAGGAAGGTGTGATGTGTACAGCGGCAAGTTTTCCCTCAATAAGAAACCAAGGTTTATCGAACCAGTAGGAGCTAAGAAGCACGTTGAAGGTTGATGGCGGCGAGATGTAGTGCGGCGCAACACCAGGGATTCCGGCGCCAACGTGGAACCTGCACAACACAACCAAAGTACTTTGCCCCAACGAAACAGTGAGGTTGTCAATCTCACCGGCTTGCTGTAACAAAGGATTAGATGTATAGTGTGGATGATGATTGTTTGCAGAGAACAGTAGAACAAGTATTGCAGTAGATTGTATTCGATGTAAAAGAATGGACCGGGGTCCACAGTTCACTAGTGGTGTCTCTCCCATAAGATAAATAGCATGTTGGGTGAACAAATTACAGTTGGGCAATTGACAAATAGAGAGGGCATGACAATGCACATACATGATATGATGAGTATTGTGAGATTTAATTGGGCATTACGACAAAGTACATAGACCGCTATCCAGCATGCAACTATGCCTAAAAAGTCCACCTTCAGGTTATCATCCGAACCCCTTCCAGTATTAAGTTGCAAACAACAGACAATTGCATTAAGTATGGTGCGTAATGTAATCAATAACTACATCCTCGGACATAGCATCAATGTTTTATCCCTAGTGGCAACAGCACATCCATAACCTTAGAGGTTTCTGTCACTCCCCCAGATTCACGGAGACATGAACCCACTATCGAGCATAAATACTCCCTCTTGGAGTTAAGAGTAAAAACTTGGCCAGAGCCTCTACTAATAACGGAGAGCATGCAAGATCATAAACAGCACATAGATTGATAATCAACATAACATAGTATTCTCTATCCATCGGATCCCAACAAACACAACATATAGCATTACAGATAGATGATCTTGATCATGTTAGGCAGCTCACAAGATCCGACAATGAAGCACATAAGAAGAAGACAACCATCTAGCTACTGCTATGGACCCATAGTCCATGGGTGAACTACTCACTCATCACTCCGGAGGCGACCATGGCGGTGTAGAGTCCTCCGGGAGATGAATCCCCTCTCCGGCAGGGTGCCGGAGGCGATCTCCTGAATCCCCCGAGATGGGATTGGCGGCGGCGGCGTCTCTGGAAGGTTTTCCGTATCGTGGCTCTCGGTACTGGGGGTTTCGCGACGAAGACTATTTGTAGGCGGAAGGGTAGGTCAGGGGGCGTCACGAGGGGCCCAGACGACAGGGCCGCGCGGCCAAGACCTGGGCCACGCCGCCCTGGTGTCTGGCCACCTCGTGGCCCCACTTCGTCTCCTCTTCGGTCTTCTGGAAGCTTCGTGTGAAAATAGGCACCTGGGCATTGATTTCGTCCAATTCCGAGAATATTTCCTTACTAGGATTTCTGAAACCAAAAACAGCAGAAAACAGCAACTGGCTCTTCGGCATCTCGTTAATAGGTTAGTTCCAGAAAATGCATAAATATGACATAAAGTATGCATAAAACATGTAGATATCATCAATAATGTGGCATGGAACATAAGAAATTATCGATACGTCGGAGACGTATCAGCATCCCCAAGCTTAGTTTCTGCTCGTCCCGAGCAGGTAAACAATAACAAAGATAATTTCTGGAGTGACATGCCATCATAACCTTGATCATACTATTGTAAGCATATGTAATGAATGCAGTGATCAAAACAATGTAAATGACATGAGTAAACAAATGAATCATAAAGCAAAGACTTTTCATGAATAGTACTTCAAGACAAGCATCAATAAGTCTTGCATAAGAGTTAACTCATAAAGCAATAATTCAAAGTAGAGGTATTGAAGCAACACAAAGGAAGATTAAGTTTCAGCGGTTGCTTTCAACTTATAACATGTGTATCTCATGGATATTGTCAACATAGAGTAATATAACAAGTGCAATATGCAAATATGTAGGAATCAATGCACAGTTCACACAAGTGTTTGCTTCTTGAGATGGAGAGAAATAAATGAACTGACTCAACATAAAAGTAAAAGAAAGGTCCTTCAAAGAGGAAAGCATCGATTGCTATATTTGTGCTAGAGCTTTGATTTTGAAAACAAGAAACAATTTTGTCAACGGTAGTAATAAAGCATATGTGTCATGTAAATTATATCTTACAAGTTGCAAGCCTCATGCATAGTATACTAATAGTGCCCGCACCTTGTCCTAATTAGCTCGGATTACCTGGATTATCATCGCAATGCACATGTTTTAACCAAGTGTCACAAAGGGGTGCCTCTATGCCGCCTGTACAAAGGTCTAAGGAGAAAGCTCGCATTGGATTTCTCGCTATTGATTATTCTCAACTTAGACATCCATACCGGGACAACATAGACAACAGATAATGGACTCCTCTTTTATGCATAAGCATGTAGCAACAATTAATTTTCTCATATGAGATTGAGGATATTTGTCCAAAACTGAAACTTCCACCATGGATCATGGCTTTAGTTAGCGGCCCAATGTTCTTCTCTAACATTATGCAATGCTCTAACCATTCTAGCGGTAAATATCCCTTACTTCAGACAAGACGAACATGCATAGCAACTCACATGATATTCAACAAAGAGTAGTTGATGGCGTCCCCAGGAACATGGTTATCGCACAACAAGCAACTTAATAAGAGATAAAGTGCATAAGTACATATTCAATACCACAATAGTTTTTAGGCTATTTGTCCCATGAGCTATATATTGTAAATGTAGAGGATAGAAATTTTAAAGGTAGCACTCAAGCAATTTACTTTGGAATGGCGGAGAAATACCATGTAGTAGGTAGGTATGGTGGACACAAATGGCATAGTGGTTGGCTCAAGGATTTGGATGCATGAGAAGTATTCCCTCTCGATACAAGGTTTAGGCTAGCAAGGTTATTTGAAACAAACACAAGGATGAACCGGTGCAGAAAAACTCACATAAAAGACATATTGTAAACATTAAAAGACTCTACACCGTCTTCCTTGTTGTTCAAACTCAATACTAGAAATTATCTAGACCTTAGAGAGACCAATTATGCAAACCAAATTTTAGCATGCTCTATGTATTTCTTCATTAATAGGTGCAAAGTATATGATGCAAGAGCTTAAACATGAGCACAACAATTGCCAAGTATCACATTATCCAAGACATTATAGCAATTACTACATGTATCATTTTCCAATTCCAGCCATATAACAATTTAACGAAGAAGAAACTTCGCCATGAATACTATGAGTAAAGCCTAAGGATATATTTGTCCATATGCAACAGCGGAGCGTGTCTCTCTCCCACACAACGAATGCTAGGATCCATTTTATTCAAACAAAACAAAAACGAAAACAAACTGACGCTCCAAGCAAAGCACATAAGATGTGATGGAATAAAAATATAGTTTCAGGGGAGGAACCTGATAATGTTGTCGATGAAGAAGGGGATGCCTTGGGCATCCCCAAGCTTAGATGCTTGAGTCTTCTTGATATATGCAGGGGTGAACCACCGGGGCATCCCCAAGCTTAGAGCTTTCACTCTCCTTGATCATGTTGTATCATCTCCCTCTCTTGATCCTTGAAAACTTCCTCCACACCAAACTCAAAACAACTCATTAGAGGGTTAGTGCACAATCAAAATTTACATGTTCAGAGGTGACATAATCATTCTTAACACTTATGGACATTGCACAAAGCTACTGAAAGTCAATGGAATCGAAAAATCCATCAAGCATATCAAAACAGGCAATGCGAAATAAGAGGCAGAATCTGTCAAAACAGAACAGTTCGTAAAGACGAATTTTATTGAGGCACCAGACTTTCTCAAATGAAAATTCTCAAATTGAATGAAAGTTGCATACATATCTTAGGATCACTCACGTAAATTGGCATAATTTTCTGAGTTACCTACAGAGAATTAGGCCCAGATTCGTGACAGCAAAGAAATCTGTTTCTGCGCAGTAATCCAAATCTAGTATGAACATTACTATTAACGACTTTACTTGGCACAACAATGCACAAAACTAAGATAAGGAGAGGTTGCTACAGTAGTAACAACTTCCAAGACTCAAATATAAAATAAAGGTACTGTAGTAAAAACATGGGTTGTCTCCCATAAGCGCTTTTCTTTAACGCCTTTCAGCTAGGCGCAGAAAGTGTGTATCAAGTATTGTCAAGAGACGAAGTGTCAACATCATAATTTGTTCTAATAATAGAATCAAAAGGTAACTTCATTCTCTTTCTAGGAAAGTGTTCCATACCTTTCTTGAGAGGAAATTGATATTTAATATTACCTTCCTTCATGTCAATAATAGCACCAACAGTTCGAAGAAAAGGTCTTCCCAATATAATGGGACAAGATGCATTGCATTCAATATCCAAGACAACAAAATCAACGGGGACAAGGTTATTGTTAACGGTAATGCGAACATTATCAACTCTCCCCAAAGGTTTCTTTGTAGAATGATCAGCAAGATTAACATCCAAATAACAATTTTTCAATGGTGGCAAGTCAAGCATATTATAGATTTTCTTAGGCACAACGGAAATACTTGCACCAAGATCACATAAAGCATTATAATCAAAGTCATTGACCTTCATCTTAATGATGGGCTCCCAACCATCCTCTAGCTTCCTAGGAGTAGAAGCTTCGCGTTCTAGTTTCTCTTCTCTAGCTTTTATGAGAGCATTTGTAATATGTTTCGTGAAAGCCAAGTTTATAGCACTAGCATTAGGACTCTTAGCAAGTTTTTGTAAGAAATTTATAACTTCAGAGATATGGCAATCATAAAAATCCAAACCATTATAATCTAAAGCAATGGGATCATCATCCCCAATGTTGGAAAAAATTTCAGCAGTTTTATCACAGGCAGTTTCAGCAGTTTTAGCAGTTTCAGGCAGTTTTTCGCGCTTTGCATTTGAAGTGGAAACATTGCCAACACCAATTCTTTTACCATTATTAGTAGGAGGTGCAGCAACATGTGTAGCATTAGCATTACTAGTGGTGGTAATAGTCCAAACTTTAGTTATATTATCTTCTTTTGCATTTTCTTCTTTTTCCCACCTAGCACGCAATTCGGCCATCAATCTTATATTCTCATTAATTCTAACTTGAATGGCATTTGCTGTAGTAACAATTTTATTATTATGATTCTCATGAGGCATAACTTTTGATTTCAAAAGATCAACATCAGCAGCAAGACTATCGACTTTAGAAGCAAGTATATCAATTTTCTCAAGCTTTTCTTCAACAGATTTGTTAAAAGCAGTTTGTGTACTAATAAATTCTTTAAGCATGGCTTCAAGTCCAGGGGGTGTATTCCTATTATTGTTGTAAGAATTCCCATAAGAATTACCATAGCCGTTGCCATTATTATAAGGATATGGTCTATAGTTGTTACTAGAATTGTTCCGGTAAGCATTGTTGTTGAAATTATTATTTTTAATGAAGTTTACATCAACATGTTCTTCTTGAGCAACCAATGAAGCTAACGGAACATTATTAGGATCAACATTTGTCCTACCATTCACAAGCATAGACATAATAGCATCAATCTTATCACTCAAGGAAGAGGTTTCTTCGACAGAATTTACCTTCTTACCTTGTGGAGCTCTTTCCATGTGCCATTCAGAGTAATTAATCATCATATTATCAAGAAGCTTTGTTGCCTCGCCAAGAGTGATGGACATAAAGGTACCTCCAGCAGCTGAATCCAATAGGTTCCGCGAAGAAAAATTCAGTCCTGCATAAAAGGTTTGGATGATCATCCAAGTAGTCAGTCCATGGGTTGGGCAATTTTTAACCAAAGATTTCATTCTTTCCCATGCTTGTGCAACATGCTCAGTATCCAATTGTTTGAAATTCATTATGCTACTCATCAAAGATATAATTTTAGCAGGAGGATAATATCTACCAATAAAAGCATCCTTGCATTTAGTCCATGAATCAATACTATTCTTAGGCAGAGATAGCAACCAATCTTTAGCTCTTCTTCTTAATGAGAAAGGAAACAATTTTAATTTTATAATGTCACCATCTACATCTTTATACTTTTGCATTTCACATAGGTCAACAAAGTTATTGAGATGGACAGCAGCATCATCAGAACTAACACAAGAAAATTTCTCTCTCATAACAAGATTTAGTAAAGCAGGTTTAATTTCAAAGAATTCTGCTGTAGTAGCGGGTGAAGCAATAGGTGTGCATAAGAAATCATTATTATTTGTGATTGTGAAGTCACACAACTTAGTATTTTCAGGAGTACCCATTTTAGCAATAGTAAATAAAGCAAACTAGATAAAGTAAATGCAAGTAACTAATTTTTTTGTGTTTTTGATATAGCAAATAAGATAGCAAATAAAGTAAAACTAGCAACTAATTTTTTTGTATTTTGATATAATGCAGCAAACAAAGTACTAAATAAAATAAAAGCAAGACAAAAACAAAGTAAAGAGATTGGATTGTGGAGACTCCCCTTGCAGCGTGTCTTGATCTCCCCGGCAACGGCGCCAGAAAACAGTCTTGATACGCGTACAGCACGCGTCCGTTGGGAACCCCAAGAGGAAGGTGTGATGCGTACAGCGGCAAGTTTTCCCTCAGTAAGAAACCAAGGTTTATACCAGTAGGAGCCAAGAAGCACGTTGAAGGTTGATGGCGGCGAGATGTAGTGCGGCGCAACACCAGGGATTCCGGCGCCAACGTGGAACATGCACAACACAACCAAAGTACTTTGCCCCAACGAAACAGTGAGGTTGTCAATCTCACCGGCTTCCTGTAACAAAGGATTAGATGTATAGTGTGGATGATGATTGTTTGCAGAGAACAGTAGAACAAGTATTGCAGTAGATTGTATTCGATGTAAAAGAATGGACCGGGGTCCACAGTTCACTAGTGGTGTCTCTCCCATAAGATAAATAGCATGTTGGGTGAACAAATTACAGTTGGGCAATTGACAAATAGAGAGGGCATGACAATGCACATACCGCCGGCATGCGACTCCTCCATCCGGTGTCCCCGTCCCCGCCATCGACCTCGAGGAGTCCGACGACGAGTGGTACAAGCCCTCGCCGTCCCCGCATCGCAACAGTGGTCGGTGGGGAGACCCCGGCCAAGGCAGGAGCCAGGCGGCGGCACCGCCGCCGCAAGACGACGACGGCTCCGACGATGATGGCGGCAACGGCGACAAGGACTACACGATGTTCTACCGCCATTTCGGCATGTAAAGCGCCGTGTTTTAATATTTAAAGTTGTATTTCCCTGGCCGAATTCGAAATATATTCGAATTCGGCTTCTATGTATGAACTTCACGCTCTATATAAAGTTAGTCTAAATTCAATCGCTTTTTAGCCGTATTTCGTCAAGTTTTCGTTTTTCAAAATTAAATCGCCGTCTTTCGCCTGAGATCGCGGCTAGGAAACTGACCCTCCCCACGCCACTTTTTTGTCCAATCCGAACGAAATTAACCCCGGATTTCGGTGTGGGAGATCAAACGAGTGGAGATGCTCTAAGTATGGCCATCCCCCATCTCCGCTGCCACCTACCACCTCCCGATCCCCATTCGCCATCAATACAACTTAACCCTAGCACCAATCCACCGCAGGCGCACCTCCGTGTGGTCACGCATGAGACAGGCAAAGGTCCGCCCTGAAGTGGAGGAAGGGGTCCACAGCAGTCGGTCTGTCGTGCGTGCAGCAACTCCAGGCGAACCACAACCCCCAAGGTCGAGGCCAACGAGTCATGGTTGTCTGACATTGGGTTACACATCTGCATCGTGCGCTTCAGTCTACGTCTGCCCAGGTTTGTTCCCCAATCGTCTGATCTGCTCACAATATAAAGGAAAATGGGTCTGATTCAATCATCTAGCATAGGTGAGGTGCCCAATCGATCCTTGCCAGCATCGCCAAATTTTCCTGCAAGGCCAAGTATTTAAGATTAAATCGTGGTCCTATGCCACATTGATAATAATTAATTAAATTTGAAGTTTGCATCCCGTGGAGTAGTGCTTTCAGAGTTGTACTCTTTACATTACTTCTGATTCTAACTTAGTTGTTGCCTAAAAATGCAGTATCTATATTTAGAAGCATACGATTCAGAAAGTTGTTGCTTCGTTAAGGCAGATTTCTCGTTTTGCCAAACTGCAGTTTCTTGCCACATGCCCATTCCTATTTTAGGGGAGGCTTAATTATGTTGAGAACTCGGTCTCTTACCACACTGTTTTGTTCTAACGGGGTAGCAAGAAAGTGATTCTTGTTAAATCTCCACTTAGATAATGGCTACCCGTCTTAGCACTTTCATGCTATATTACTAACTAGTGCAATTGCCCGTGCGTTGCAACGGACGACTTTTTATGTTAAATATGTGATATAAAATTATTTTTCTTAACAAATTTAAAATAAATCAAGAAGTCGGAAAATACCGGTACGTTGCACCGCGAAAGAAAATTCGTTTCGAAGTTGCACAAAGTAACTTGCACGTATGTATAATTGTAGTGTGTCTAAAAATCTAATAGCTTCAGCCTATCCACTATACCCAGTAAGAGACAACTATAAGCGAGGTGCCAGGGTTCCTCCCCGTCATGTCGCCAGAGCAGCAGATGGGCGAAGCAACTCCCACTCCTGGCACGCACCAAGGGCGTCACGAGGGGCTCTAGTCACCTCATGGAAAAGGGAAAGTGTTCCCTTCCATTTGATTTTTCTTGGGAAAACCAACTCTGCAACCACTAGTAGGAAAACCCTTATAGGCGGAGCTTATTTCTGTGGCGCACCACCAAAAATGCGCCATAGAAAGTTATTTTGTGGCGCACCAGACACGGTGCGCCACAGAAATAGCTTAATTTTGTGGCGCACTAGGGATCCATACGCCACAGAAATTTGGTGGAGTCAGCCCCAATCATTGGTTTCACTATTTCTGTGGTGCACAGGATCACGTGCGCCACAGAAATAAGACATTCTGTGGCGCACTGGCCTGGTGCGCCACTGAATTAAGACTTTCTGTGGCGCACTGGTCCTGGTGCGCCACTGAATTAAGACTTTCTGTGGCGCACGTGGGATGGTGCGCCACAGAAAGCCTTATTTCTGTGGCGCACAACTCCACCCCCCCCCCCCCCCCCGTGGATCGCCTTTTTAACCTCTGTAAAAAATAAAAAAAATAGATAAAATTTTCAAAAAATAAATCCCTTCAAGATGCCTATGTATTATGTCATCTTTTACCACTGAGAATTAACAAACAATAATTTCGACTTTTTTTTGCAAAATTACGTGGGAAAATCATCAAACTGGATTTCTGGTTGCATACGAACTCGAAAAAAAACGCATAATATATCAAAATGTTCCCACGAAAAATCTACATTCGAATTCACCGGGGCTTGCCCGGTTGTACAATTTTTAGAATCTACAAATTCGAAAAGAGTAAAAAGTTACGGGCAGTTAAAGATTTTTTGCTGCAAAATACAAAAAAAAGAAAAAAAAATTCTGTGGCGCACCAAGTGCCCATGCGCCACAGAAATAACGTTCGAAATTTGAAATTTCTGGCGCCCACTTCTCCTTCTCTCCTCCATTTCTCCACTTCTCCCCTTCTCCCATTCTCCACTTCTCCCCTTCTCCTCCCCTCTTCTCTTCCTCTCCTCCACTTCTCCACTTCTTCCCTTTTCCTCCTCTCCTCTTCTCTTCCTCTCCTCCACTTCTCCACTTCTCCTCTCTCCTCTCCTACACCGGCGACCAACTCCGGCGACCTACTCCGGCGACCAACAACTCCGGCGACCTACTCCGGCGACCTACTACGGCGACCACGACCAACACCTCCTCCGGCGACCACCTCCTCCACAACAACCACCTTCTCCTCCTCCTCCTCCGGCGACAACAACAACAACCACCACCACCACCTCCTCTACCACCACCACCACCACCACCACCACCACCACCACCACCACCTCTACCACCACCACCACCACCACCACCACCACCTCCACCTCCACCTCCTCCTATTCCACCACCACCACCTCCTCCGGCCGGCCTCATCCTCCACCCACCCACCCACCCCACCCACGCAACCAATCACCCACCTCCGGCGACCTTCCAGAAAAATTTAAAAAAAAAATTCGGCGGCCCCAGATCTAGATCTAGATCATCTGGCCGCCACTTTTTTTGAAATTTAAAAAAAAATTCTGTGGTGCGCCACAGAAATAAGACTTCCTGTTTCTGTGGCGCACCACCGCCCGGTGCGCCACAGAAATAAGCTTTCTGTGGCGCATTGGCTGGTGCGCCACAGAATCCTTATTTTTGTGGCGAGAATTCTGTGGCGCACCACCCATGCGCCACAGAATGTGTTTTTGGTGCGCCACTGATGAGGCTTTTCCTACTAGTGAACCTCTCAGGCGTCTAGAATTCTTCAAGATTGTTGACAACAATTTGCCAAATTTTTGCGAAGTCCTTTTACCTTTGCAATGTATGTCCTTGATTCAAAGGTGTCTGCCGATTCATTTACAATTGAAGAAAACGGTGACTATATTACTTGGTTTGTACCATCTCATTCTGATGTGGATTGAATTTTGGAACCTTTTTAGAATGATTATTATACACTATGACCCAATTTTGACGTTCAGAATAAATAAACGATTGCATAAATAAAAAAACGTGAGTGTAGAAATCAGCACAACAGAACATCAGATGTTAGTCCAATAGTGGATCTAAGAGCACGTCCAGCCGTCTCCCCAACAAGGCCCCTAGGAGCCGTTTTTTTCATCCGGACAACGAAAAATGGTCCAGTCGTGCCCTCGGATCCTCGTTTTCGTCCGGATTTGGGCTTTTATCCATCCGGCGAGCCCATGTCAACCCCGAGCCCTAGGGCGCGCCCGGGGAGTCCGTAGGAAACAAAAGCGCGGGAATCGTCGAGGAAAGTTCCCAGCGCCTGGTGGCCCCGACTTGTCGGCAAGAAAGGCCGATCGTCGTCCTCATCGCATCGTCATTCGCGCACTGTAAAAGCCTGCCGCCGATCAGTCGTCGCCGCGACGCGTAGCTTCCACGCGGCGAATTCATGCGTTGCTTCCCTCTATTTATCGCGGAGCTACCACGCCTGCCCGCATTAACCACAGCCATCTCCCTCTCTCTCCACTCTTCTCTCGTCAAAAAAGGCTCGGCTCCAATGGCGGATCGCTTTTTCCCGGCAACGCCGTGGCGAACAACGGCTCCGGGCGGCGGTCCCTCCACCAGTGCGAGGGGCAGCTCTTCTACATGGCGGGCTACCCGGCGCCACCGGACTTCCGCGCTCCAATTGGTATCGTATGTGAATGGTTCATTCGATCACTAAGTCATCGTTGAATATGTGGGAGCCATTATGGATCTCCAGATCCCGCTATTGGTTATTGGTCGGAGAGAAGTCTCAACCATGTCTACATAGTTCGCGAACCGTAGGGTGACACACTTAAGGTTTGATGTCGTTTAAGTAGATATGGATTTTGGAATGGAGTTCGAAGTTTTGTTCGAAGTCTCGGATGGGATCCAGGACATCACGAGGAGTTCCGGAATGGTCCGGAGAATAAGATTCATATATAGGAAGTCATTTTCTAGGTTTGAAAATGATCCGGTATTTTTCCAGGAAGGTTCTAGAAGGTTCTAGAAGGGTCCGGAAGAAATCGGCCACCCACCTTGGCCGGCCAGCCTAAGGGAGGAGGAGTCCCAAGTGGACTCCTCCCCATGGTGGCCGGCCACTCCACCAAGGAAAGGGGGGAGTCCCACTCCCCCTAGGTTTGGTCACATGGAAGGTTTATGTTGGGGTCTTATTCGGAGACTTTGACCTAAACCTTGGGGCTTCCACCTATATAAAGAGGGGAGGAGAGGGGCTGGCCGGCGACATCAATACCACCATGGCCGCACCCCTTGATACGTCTCCGACGTATCGATAATTTCTTATGTTCCATGCCACATTATTGATGTTATCTACATGTTTTATGCACACTTTATGTCATATTCGTGCATTTTCTGGAACTAACCTATTAACAAGATGCCGAAGTGCCAGTTGCTGTTTTCTGCTGTATTTGGTTTCAGAAATCCTAGTAAGGAAATATTCTCGGAATTGGACGAAATCAAAGCCCAGGGGCCTATTTTTCCACGGAGCTTCCAGAAGACCGAAGAACACACGAAGTGGGGCCACGAGGTGGCGACACCACGTGGCGGCGCGGCCCAGGGGGGGCCCGCGCCGCCCTATGGTGTGGCCCCCTCGTCTGGCCCCCGACTCTGCCCTTCCGCCTACAAATAGCCTCCGTGGCGAAAACCCCGCATCGAGAACCACGATACGGAAAACCTTCCCGGAGACGCCGCCGCCGATCCCATCTCGGGGATCCAGAGATCGCCTCCGGCACCCTGCCGGAGAGGGGAATCATCTCCCGGAGGACTCTACGCCGCCATGGTCGCCTCCGGTGTGATGTGTGAGTAGTCTACCCCTGGACTATGGGTCCATAGCAGTAGCTAGATGGTTGTCTTCTCCCCATTGTGCTATCATTGTCGGATCTTGTGAGCTGCCTAACATGATCAAGATCATCTATCTGTAATTCTATATGTTGCGTTTGTTGGGATCCGATGAATAGAGAATACTTGTTATGTTGATTATCAAAGTTATGCTTATGTGTTGTTTATGATCTTGCATGCTCTCCGTTACTAGTAGATGCTCTGGCCAAGTAGATGCTTGTAACTCCAAGAGGGAGTACTTATGCTCGATAGTGGGTTCATGCCTCGCATTGACACAGGACGATGTGAGAAAGTTCTCAGGTTGTGATGTGCTGTTGCCACTAGGGATACAACATTGATGCTATGTCTAAGGATGTAGTTGTTGATTACATTACGCACCATACTTAATGCAATTGTCTGTTGCTTGCAACTTAATACTGGAAGGGGTTCGGATGATAACTTGAAGGTGGACTTTTTAGGCATAGATGCGGTTGGATGGCGGTCTATGTACTTTGTCGTAATGCCCAATTAAATCTCACTATACTCATCATGATATGTATGTGCATTGTCATGCTCTCTTTATTTGTCAATTGCCCAACTGTAATTTGTTCACCCAACATGATGTTCGTCTTATGGGAGAGACACCTCTAGTGAACTGTGGACCCCGGTCCAATTCTCTTTACTGAAATACAATCTACTGCAATACTTGTTCTACTGTTTTCTGCAAACAATCATCTTCCACACAATACGGTTAACTCTTTGTTACAGCAAGCCGGTGAGATTGACAACCTCACTGTTTCGTTGGGGCAAAGTACTGTGGTTGTGTTGTGCAGGTTCCACGTTGGCGCCGGAATCCCTGGTGTTGCGCCGCACTACATCCCGCCGCCATCAACCTTCAACGTGCTTCTTGGCTCCTCCTGGTTCGATAAACCTTGGTTTCTTTCTGAGGGAAAACTTGCTGCTGTGCGCATCATACCTTCCTCTTGGGGTTGCCCAACGAACGTGTGAAATACACGCCATCAAGCTCTTTTTCGGCGCTCGTTGCGGGAGATCAAGACACGCTGCAAGGGGAGTCTCCACTTCTCAATCTCTTTACTTTGTTTTTGTCTTGCTTAGTTTTATTTACTACTTTGTTTGCTGCACTAAATCAAAATACAAAAAAATTAGTTGCTAGTTTTACTTTATTTGTTATCTTGTTTGCTATATCGAAAATACAAAAAAAATTAGTTTACTTGCATTTACTTTATCTAGTTTGCTTTATTTACTGTTGCTAAAATGGCCAACGCTGAAAATACTAAGTTGTGTGACTTCACAACCACAAATAATAATGATTTCTTATGCACACCTATTGCTCCACCTGCTACTACAGCAGAATTCTTTGAAATTAAACCTGCTTTACTGAATCTTGTCATGAAAGATCAATTTTCTGGTATTAGTTCTGATGATGCTGCTGCCCATCTTAATAATTTTGTTGAACTATGTGAAATGCAAAAATATAAAGATGTAGATGGTGATATTATTAAACTAAAATTGTTCCCTTTCTCATTAAGAGGAAGAGCTAAAGATTGGTTGCTATCTCTGCCTAAGAATAGTATTGATTCATGGACTAAATGCAAGGATGCTTTTATTGGTAGATATTATCCCCCTGCTAAAATTATATCTTTGAGGAGTAGCATAATGAATTTTAAACAATTAGATACTGAACATGTTGCTCAAGCTTGGGAAAGAATGAAATCTCTGGTTAAAAATTGCCCAACCCATGGGTGACTACTTGGATGATCATCCAAACCTTCTATGCAGGACTAAATTTTTCTTCACGGAATTTATTGGATTCAGCTGCTGGAGGTACCTTTATGTCCATCACTCTTGGTGAAGCAACAAAGCTTCTTGATAATATGATGATCAACTACTCTGAATGGCACACGGAGAGAGCTCCACAAGGTAAGAAGGTAAATTCTGTCGAAGAAACCTCTTCCTTGAGTGATAAGATTGATGCTATTATGTCTATGCTTGTGAATGATAGGACTAATATTGATCCTAATAATGTTCCATTAGCTTCATTGGTTGCACAAGAAGAACATGTTGATGTAAACTTCATTAAAAATAATAATTTCAACAACAATGCTTACCGGAACAATTCTAGTAACAACTATAGGCCATATCCTTATAATAATGGCAACGGCTATGGTAATTCTTATGGAAATTCTTACAACAATAATAGGAATTCACCCCTGGACTTGAAGCCATGCTTAAAGAATTTATTAGTACACAAACTGCTTTTAACAAAT
The DNA here is from genome assembly GCF_019359855.2 of Lolium perenne. Lineage (NCBI taxonomy): Eukaryota > Viridiplantae > Streptophyta > Magnoliopsida > Poales > Poaceae > Lolium > Lolium perenne. The sequence continues at coordinate 278,532,736 of NC_067245.2, forward strand.
CTGTTGAAGAAAAGCTTGGGAAAATTGATATACTTGCTTCTAAAGTCGATAGTCTTGCTGCTGATGTTGATCTTTTGAAATCAAAAGTTTTGCCTAATGAGAATCATCATAATAAAATTACTACTACAGCAAATGCCATTCAAGTTAGAATTAATGAGAATATAAGATTAATGGCTGAACTGCGTGCTAGGTGGGATAGAGAAGAAAATGAAAAACTAGCTAAAGAGAAGAATATAGCTAAAGTTTGGACTATTACCACCACTAGTAATGCTAATGCTACACATGTTGCTGCACCTTCTACTCATACTAATAAAAGAATTGGTGTTAGCAATGTTTCCACTTCTAATGCAAAGCGCGAAAAAGCTGCTGAAACTGCTAAAAGCTAAATCGCCTATGATAAAGCTGCTGAAATTTTTTCCAACATTGGGGATGATGATCCCATTGCTTTAGATTATAATGGTTTGAATTTTGATGATTGCCACATCTCTGAAGTTATAAAGTTCTTGCAAAAACTTGCTAAAAGTCCTAATGCTAGTGCTATAAATTTGGCTTTCACGCATCATATTACAAATGCCCTCATAAAAGCTAGAGAAGAGAAACTAGAGCGTGAAGCCTCTATTCCTAAAAAGCTAGAGGATGGTTGGGAACCCATCATTAAGATGAAGGTTAAAGATTTTGATTGTAATGCTTTATGTGATCTTGGTGCAAGTATTTCTGTTATGCCTAAGAAAATTTATAATATGCTTGACTTGCCACCGCTGAAAAATTGTTATTTGGATGTTAATCTTGCTGATCATTCTACAAAGAAACCTTTGGGTAAAGTTGATAATGTTTGCATTACCGTTAACAATAACCTGGTTCCCGTTGATTTTGTTGTCTTGGATATTGAATGCAATGCATCTTGTCCCATTATATTGGGAAGACCTTTTCTTCGAACTGTTGGTGCTACCATTGATATGAAGGAAGGTAATATAAAATATCAATTTCCTCTCAAGAAAGGTATGGAACACTTCCCTAGAAAGAGAATGAAGGTACCTTTTGATTCTATTATGAGAACAAATTATGATGTTGACACTTCATCTCTTGATAATACTTGATACACACTTTCTGCGCCTAGCTGAAAGGCGTTAAAGAAAAGCGCTTATGGGAGACAACCCATGTTTTTACCTACAGTACTTTGTTTTTATTTTGTGTCTTGGAAGTTGTTTACTACTGTAGCAACCTCTCCTTATCTTAGTTTTGTGTTTTGTTGTGCCAAGTTAAGCCGTTGATAGAAAAGTAAGTACTAGATTTGGATTACTGCACAGTTCCAGATTTCTTTGCTGTCACGAATCTGGGTCCACCTCCCTGTACGTAGCTCAGAAAATTAAGCCAATTTACGTGCATGATCCTCAGATATGTATGCAACTTTCATTCAATTTGAGCATTTTCATTTGAGCAAGTCTGGTGCCATTTTAAAATTCGTCAATACGAACTGTTCTGTCTTGACAGATTCTGCCTTTTATTTCGCATTGCCTCTTTCGCTATGTTGGATGAATTTCTTTGATCCACTAATGTCCAGTAGCATTATGCAATGTCCAGAAGTGTTAAGAATGATTGTGTCACCTCTGAATATGTCAATTTATAATGTGCACTAACCCTCTAATGAGTTGTTTCGAGTTTGGTGTGGAGGAAGTTTTCAAGGATCAAGAGAGGAGTATGATGCAACATGATCAAGGAGAGTGAAAGCTCTAAGCTTGGGGATGCACCCGGTGGTTCACCCCTGCATATATCAAGAAGACTCAAGCGTCTAAGCTTGGGGATGCCCAAGGCATCCCCTTCTTCATCGACAACATTATCAGGTTCCTCCCTGAAACTATATTTTTATTCCATCACATCTTATGTGCTTTTTCTTGGAGCGTCGGTTTGTTTTTGTTTTTGTTTTGTTTGAATAAAATGGATCCTAGCATTCACTTTATGGGAGAGAGACACGCTCCGCTGTAGCATATGGACAAGTATGTCCTTGGTTTCTACTCATAGTATTCATGGCGAAGTTTCTCCTTCGTTAAATTGTTATATGGTTGGAATTGGAAAATGATACATGTAGTAATTGCTATAAATGTCTTGGGTAATGTGATACTTGGCAATTGTTGTGCTCATGATTAAGCTCTTGCATCATATGCTTTGCACCCATTAATGAAGAAATACATAGAGCATGCTAAAATTTGGTTTGCATATTTGGTTTCTCTAAGGTCTAGATAATTTCTAGTATTGAGTTTGAACAACAAGGAAGACGGTGTAGAGTCTTATAATGTTTTCAATATGTCTTTTATGTGAGTTTTGCTGCACCGGTTCATCCTTGTGTTTGTTTCAAATAAGCCTTGCTAGCCTAAACCTTGTATCGAGAGGGAATACTTCTCATGCATCCAAAATACTTGAGCCAACCACTATGCCATTTGTGTCCACCATACCTACCTATGCTACATGGTATTTTCCGCCATTCCAAAGTAAATTGCTTGAGTGCTACCTTTAAAATTCCATCATTCACCTTTGCAATATATAGCTCATGGGACAAATAGCTTAAAAACTATTGTGGTATTGAATATGTAATTATGCACTTTATCTCTTATTAAGTTGCTTGTTGTGCGATAACCATGTTTATCGGGGAACGCCATCAACTCATTGTTGAATTTCATGTGAGTTTCTATGCATGTTCGTCTTGTACGAAGTAAGGGCGATCTACTCTGAGTTGAATGGTTTGAGCATGCATATTGTGAGAGAAGAACATTGGGCCGCTAACTAAAGCCATGTTCCATGGTGGAAGTTTCAGTTTTGGACAAACATCCTCAAATCTCTAATGAGAAAAGAATTAATTGTTGTTGAATGCTTAAAGCATTAAAAGAGGAGTCCATTATCTGTTGTCTATGTTGTCCCGGTATGGATGTCTAAGTTGAGAATAATCAAAAGTGAGAAATCCAAATGCGAGCTTTCTCCTTAGACCTTTGTACAGGCGGCATAGAGGTACCCCTTTGTGATACTTGGTTAAAGCATATGTATTGCGGTGATAATCCAGGTAGTCCAAGCTAATTAGGACAAGGTGCGGGCACTATTAGTACACTATGCATGAGGCTTGCAACTTATAAGATATAATTTACATGATGCATATGCTTTATTACTACCGTTGACAAAATTGTTTCATGTTTTCAAAATCAAAGCTCTAGCACAAATATAGCAATCGATGCTTTTCCTCTATGAGGACCATTCTTTTACTTTCAATGTTGAGTCAGTTCACCTATTTCTCTCCACCTCAAGAAGCAAACACTTGTGTGAACTGTGCATTGATTCCTACATACTTGCTTATTGCACTTATTATATTACTCTATGTTGACAATATCCATGAGATATACATGTTACAAGTTGAAAGCAACCGCTGAAACTTAATCTTCTTTTGTGTTGCTTCAATGCCTTTACTTTGAATTATTGCTTTATGAGTTAACTCTTATGCAAGACTTATTGATGCTTGTCTTGAAGTGCTATTCATGAAAAGTCTTTGCTATATGATTCACTTGTTTACTCATGTCATACACATTGTTTTGATCGCTGCATTCACTACATATGCTTTACAAATAGTATGATCAAGATTATGATGGCATGTCACTCCAGAAATTATCTGTGTTATCGTTTTACCTGCTCGGGACGAGCAGAACTAAGCTTGGGGATGCTGATACGTCTCCGACGTATCGATAATTTCTTATGTTCCATGCCACATTATTGATGTTATCTACATGTTTTATGCACACTTTATGTCATATTCGTGCATTTTCTGGAACTAACCTATTAACAAGATGCCGAAGTGCGATTCTGTTTTCTGCTGTTTTTGGTTTCAGAAATCCTAGTAAGGAAATATTCTCGGAATTGGACGAAATCAAAGCCCAAGGGCCTATTTTTCCACGGAGCTTCCAGAAGACCGAAGAACACACGAAGTGGGGCCACGAGGTGGCGACACCACGTGGCGGCGCGGCCCGGGGGGCCCGCGCCGCCCTATGGTGTGGCCCCTCGTCTGCCCCGACTCTGCCCTTCCGCCTACAAATAGCCTCCGTGACGAAAACCCCGCATCGAGAACCACGATACGGAAAACCTTCCGAGACGCCGCCGCCGCCGATCCCATCTCGGGGATCCAGGAGATCGCCTCCGGCACCCTGCCGAGAGGGGAATCATCTCCGGAGGACTCTACGCCGCCATGGTCGCCTCCGGTGTGATGTGTGAGTAGTCTACCCCTGGACTATGGGTCCATAGCAGTAGCTAGATGGTTGTCTTCTCCCCATTGTGCTATCATTGTCTGATCTTGTGAGCTGCCTAACATGATCAAGATCATCTATCTGTAATTCTATATGTTGCGTTTGTTGGGATCCGATGAATAGAGAATACTTGTTATGTTGATTATCAAAGTTATGCTTATGTGTTGTTTATGATCTTGCATGCTCTCCGTTACTAGTAGATGCTCTGGCCAAGTAGATGCTTGTAACTCCAAGAGGGAGTACTTATGCTCGATAGTGGGTTCATGCCTGCATTGACACAGGGACGATGTGAGAAAGTTCTAAGGTTGTGTTGTGCTGTTGCCACTAGGGATAAAACATTGATGCTATGTCTAAGGATGTAGTTGTTGATTACATTACGCACCATACTTAATGCAATTGTCTGTTGCTTGCAACTTAATACTGGAGGGGGTTCGGATGATAACCTGAAGGTGGACTTTTTAGGCATAGATGCAGTTGGATGGCGGTCTATGTACTTTGTCGTAATGCCCAATTAAATCTCACTATACTCATCATGATATGTATGTGTGTCATGCTCTCTTTATTTGTCAATTGCCCAACTGTAATTTGTTCACCCAACATGCTGTTCGTCTTATGGGAGAGACACCTCTAGTGAACTGTGGACCCCGGTCCAATTCTCTTTACTGAAATACAATCTACTGCAATACTTGTTCTACTGTTTTCTGCAAACAATCATCTTCCACACAATACGGTTAACTCTTTGTTACAGCAAGCCGGTGAGATTGACAACCTCACTGTTCCGTCGGGGCAAAGTACTGTGGTTGTGTTGTGCAGGTTCCACGTTGGCGCCGGAATCCCTGGTGTTGCGCCGCACTACATCCCGCCGCCATCAACCTTCAACGTGCTTCTTGGCTCCTCCTGGTTCGATAAACCTTGGTTTCTTTCTGAGGGAAAACTTGCTGCTGTGCGCATCATACCTTCCTCTTGGGGTTGCCCAACGAACGTGTGAAATACACGCCATCACCCCTTCAAGGCTGCCCTAGCCGGCGCCCCCTCTCCAAAACCCTAGCGGTTCCCTCCTACCTCTCTCCCCCACATAGCTTAGGCGAAGCTCTGTCGGAGAACTCCACCACCACCGCCACCACGCCGTCGTGCTGCCGGGATTCCGAGGAGGATCTACTACTTCCGCTGCCCGCTGGAACGGGGAGAAGGACGTCGTCATCAACACCGAACGTGTGACCGAGTACGGAGGTGCTTCCCGATTGTGGCACCGTCAAGATCTTCTACGCGCTTTTGAAAGCGGCAAGTGATCGTCTACCGCAGCAACGAGAGCCTCCTCTTGTAGGCTTTGGATATCTTCAAGGGTTAGTATCATTCATCCCCTCATTGCTCCCATCTTCTAGATTTCATCTTGGCTTGGATTGCGTTGTCGCGGTAGGAAATTTTTTGTTTTCTATGCTACGAATCCCTACAGTGGTATCAGAGCCGTGTCTATGCATAGATGGTTGCACGAGTAGAACACAATTGTTTTGTGGGCGTTGATGCTTTGTTGTCTTTAGTGGCATGGTGGGATGAAGCGGCTCAGGCTAACTTTACATGACCGCGTTCATGAGACTTCCTCCACGTTCGACATGCAACTTGTATTGCATAAGTGGCTTTGCGGGTGTCTGTCTCTCCCACCATAGTGACGATTCAGTTTACTCTTTCTATTGACAACACTAGTATCACTGTTGTGGTTCATGTTCGTAGGTAGATTGGATCTTACTCGAAAACCCTAAACCACGTAAAATATGCAAACCAAATTAGAGACGTCTAACTTGTTTTTGCAGGGTTTGGTGATGTGATATGGCCATGATGTGATGATGAATATGTATGAGATGATCATTATTGTATTGTGGCAACCGGCAGGAGCCTTATGGTTGTCTTTAATTTTCATGTTGAGTAGTATTTCAAAGTAGTTGTAATAGTTGCTACATGAGGTGAACAATCATGAAGACGGCGCCATGAACCTTGACGCTACACCGATGATGATGGAGATCATGCCCGTTGATGATGGAGATCATGTCCGTGCTTTGGAGATGAAGATCGAAGGCGCAAAGACTAAAGGGCCATATCATATCACATATGAATTGCATGTGATGTTAATCCTTTATGCATCTTATTTTGCTTAGAACGCGACGGTAGCATTATAAGATGACCCCTCACATTAATATCAAGATAATAAAGTGTTCTCCCCTCGTATGCACCGTTGATATAGTTCGTCGTTTCGAAGCATCTCGTGATGATCGGATGTGATAGACTCAACGTTCACGTACAACGGGTGTAAGCCATGTTGCACACGCGGAATACTTGGGTTTGCTTGACGAGCCTAGCATGTACAGACATGGCCTCGGGACAACGGAAACCGAAAGGTTGAACACGAGTCATATGGATGATATGATCAACATGTTGATGTTCACCATTGAAGCTACATCATCTCACGTGATGATCGGTTTTGGTGTAGTGAATGTGGATCGTGTACCACTTAACAACTATGAGGGATGTTGTATTAAGTGGGAGTTCATTAGTAATTAGATTAAAACATGAACTAATTATCATAAACATAGTCTGAGTAATATTTTGAATTATTTTGTAGTATTGGCATCCGTTTTTCTACCATGCGCTAGTCTTGTAATTGAGATAGAAATACTGTTAAAATCTGACAAGAAACTTTACGGACTGGTACCGTTTTGTTAAAGAATCAAGAAATGATTAAGTCCTATTGCAAACTTTTAGTAAACCTCACATTGTTGATTCATAGAACTATGGTTTCAATTAGTACCTAAAGTTATCTTGTCTCCGTGAAACTTGAAGTTCAAATCTGTTTGAAAAGTAAGGAGCTGAAAATTTAGTTTTCATAAATAATCAAGGTATGAGATATATGTGATATCTAAAGACCTTATTGCAAGATGATAGAATATAATTTGGTAAGACTACATAAACTCATAAGTTTTATGGGAATGTACGAAGGTTGAAGATGCAAGGCGTCCCAATCCTCCAAGTATTGGGGCACTAACGATATTCGCATATCCATGAAGTAATTGTCCTTAGTATGCATCGTTGCTAAGACTCGTCGTTTCTAAGCATCACGTGATGATCGGGTGTTATAGATTCTACGTGCGCATACAACGGGTGCAAGCCAGATTTGCACATGAAAATACTGAGGTTAAACTTTACGAGCCTAGCATGTATAGACGTGGTCTCGGAAAGTCGTCATGATATAATGGATAAAATTATGAGTGAAATTGTTCATCATATTATAAAGTTACTAATAGTGAAATGTGGAACACTTGTCATATGATGATCAACTTCAAAGTAAGAACCTCAAGGTTAATGGTATTTGACCAACAAACCTAGAAGTTAATGATGTTGAAGTGTTTTTCTGAATAATGAGGAAAGCTAAAAGAGAAACTGCAAAAGATATTTTGGCAGAAAGAAAGAAAAGACTAGAAAGTCTAGCTCAGGTGTATATAAATGATATACATGTTATGGATGTATTCCTCGTTTGGTCACACAATGAAATTCTTGGGTATTTGTACCATATTAGTTGGTATGAAGTATCATACAAAACAACGCAATACAAGAATATAATGGCCTAAGTGACTGACAAGGAATATGATAGGAATACACGTCTGGAACAAAAATAAAATGTTATTATGTTCATCGTTGGCATTCTATCTAGCCCTTAGAATTTATAATAAAGAACTTAATAATTGTTATTTGCTCTGGTCAAATGAAAACAACGAGTTGTTCAAATTATGACATTACTCCATGTATGATGGATAAGTTATTATAAATCTTAATGGTGAAACACACACACATAATACTAACGCTAAAATGCCATAAGGCAAATGATTTGAATTCCACTTATTTGTGGAACCGCCATTTATGTCATATTGGAAAGGAACGCATGAAGAAACTCCATGCAAATGGATTATTGGAGTCATTTGATTTTTGAATCATTTGGCGCTTGCAAATCTTTTCTAAAAGAGAATGACTAAAATACCATTCATAGGCCAAGAGTTGAATGGGCAATTAACTTAGTGAAAACATACATGATGATGTATGTGGTTCACTGGACATAGTTGTGTGCGGGAGATTCTTCTACTTCATGAAAACTTCAAAAAATGAATTGAGTATATATATGTGGATATATTCGATAAGGAAGAAGTTTGAAACATTTGAATAGATTCAAATAAATTTCAGCATGAAGTGGAAATCATCGTAATAAAAAAGTCAAAAATCTATGATTGGATCATAGTGGAAATATTTGAATTACTAGTTTTAGCGAACATCTAAGAGAGTTATGAAATTGTTCTAAAACTCACGTTTCTTGGAGTATCATAGTGATGATGAAGTATCCGAGAGATGTATCCAAACCTTGTTGGGTCAATGATGAGATAAAATATTAATGCCATTATATTTTTATGGATTATGCTTTAGAGACTACCGCTTTTACACTAAATAGAGCATCATCATGATCCGTTGAAATAACACCATACAAGTTATGGCATGGGTATAAACCCTAATTGTCCTTTCTTTAAATTTTGGTTTAAGAGTTTACAACCAAAAACGGATGAATGTCTTTGTTGGTTATCCCAAAGAATTGATTGGGAATTTTTTCCACTATGAAGTAAAAGACAAAAGTGTTTGTTAATGTTACTTGCTTATTTCCAAGAAATTGTTTTCTAGCGAAGTATTTGAGTGGGAGGACAATAGAACTTGATAAGGTTTATGAACCTGAGCATAATGATCAGAGTAGCGCAGCGTCAGAAATTGGTTCCGGAAGCGGTCACGGCGATCATGGCTCCCATGACTACAAAGTGTTTTTAGTCATGGAGATCGAAGTACATACTGAACCTTGTAGGTATGGTTTACTTTGTGATCAAATAAATGATTTGTGGACAAAGGATTGAATAATGATAAACCAACTACAAACAAAGAAGTTATGATGGGCCCTGACTCCATTAAAATGGCCATGCGCCATGAAATCCATGATAGATGAATACTTTTTGAAAGTAAATGGATCTATAAAATTGATGAAGCTTGACTTGTCGAAAAGTTGTTTACAACAAAGTTCAAAGAGTTGACTACGATAAGATTAGATCTTCCGTAGCAATGCTTATAGTCTATGTGGATTATTTTAGTAATCACTACATATTTCTTTTATGAGATATGCTAGTAGGATGGCAAAATACATTACTTAACAGAAGTGTGTATTAAAGTTGTATACAAGATACAACCAAGATTTTTGCTAGTCCATGGAATACTAGATTGGTATACGAACTTCAATTGGATGAAGTGAGTATCGCGGAGTTGGAATCTTCACCGGATGAAATAGTCAAAGAGTTTTTGATTTCATCAGAGACGATGAAGAGACTTGCATTTGCAAGAAATTAAGTGGGAGCGTTAAGACATATTTATAATACTTATGTAGATGACATATAGTTGGTTATAAATGATGTAATTATATATTTGATTAAAAAGGTTTCATTGAGAATTAATTTCAATGAAAGGATATGGACTGAAACAAATTTAGTGTCAAGATCTATGAAGATAGATTGAAACACATAATAAGTTTAAGTCAAAGTACATAGAATGGATATTGAAGTAGTTCAATATAGAAATATTAAGAAAATGTTCTTGTCATGTGAAGGTTTAACAAGACTTGAGTGTATCTGACACTCAATGAGTAAAAACACATGAGTGATTATAGACCACGAATAATATGTACACAATCAGATGTCTTGTGCTCTAAATGTGTTATGAGCATGTACCAGAATGATTCATGTGATGATCATTGAAAAACAGTAAGAATATTCTTGAGTACTTAAGAAGAACCAAGGATATTCATGTGATGATCATTGAAAAACAGTAAGAATATTCTTGAGTACTTAAGAAGAACCAAGGATATATATATATATATATAGTTTTGTATGGAGAAATGACAAACAAATCGTTGCAAGGTGTTGCACCGATATTTGTTTTGTCACATATAAAAATAAAATTTCAATCTCAAATTAGACTAAGTGTTGTTTAAAAGGTAGCACAATGAGCTAGAAGTTGTCTATGCTAGATTTAGAAGAGTTCTAAATATTGTGACGGATTCTACAAATGAAGGAAGAGTATGTCATTGTTTTGACAATGACTGAGGATGTTAAGTCAAGAGGTTCTTTGAGAACTTGGTGTAGTTCCGATAGTGTCAGAACTTTGAAGCTATATTGTGCGTGACAATATTAGTGACATATTTCAGACAGCGGAATTAAGGTTACACCGAAAGACCAAACATATTTAATGCCGACTCATTTAGAAAATGAGTGATACGTTGAGACGCAAATGAATTGCAAAATACATACGTTTCTGAGCATGTCAGATCCGTTGACTAAAACTTCTCCCGTGAGGAAAACATGATAAAGCACCGGAAGGCCAAGGTGTTATATCTTTACATATGTAAACTAGATTATTGACTCTAGTGCAAGTGTGAGACTGTTGGAGATATGCCCAAGAGGCAATAATAAATGGTTATTATAATATATCTTTGTGTTTATGATAATGTTTACATACCATGCTATAATTTTATTAACCAAAACATTGATACATGTGTGTTATGTGAACAACAAGGAGTCCCTAGTAAGGCTCTTGTATAACTAGCTTGTTGATAATAGATGATCATGGTTTCGTGATCATGAACATTGGATGTTATTAATAACAAGGTTATGTCATTATATGAATGATGTAATGGACACACTCAATTAAGCGTAGCATAAGATCACGTCATTAAGTTATTTGCTATAAGCTTTCGATACATAGTTACCTAGTCCTTATGACCATGAGATCATGTAAATCACTTATATCGGAAAGGTACTTTGATTACATCAAACGCCACTGCGTAAATGGGTGGTTATAAAGGTGGGATTAAGTATCCGGAAAGTATGAGTTGAGGCATATGGATCAACAGTGAGATTTGTCCATCCCGATGACGGATAGATATACTCTGGGCCCTCTCGGTGGAATGTTGTCTAATGTCTTACAAGCATATGAATAAGTTCATAAGAGACCACATACCACGGTACGAGTAAAGAGTACTTGTCAGGAGACGAGGTTGAACAAGGTATAGAGTGATACCGATGATCAAACCTCGGACAAGTAAAATATCGTATGACAAAGGGAATTGGTATCGTATGTGAATGGTTCATTCGATCACTAAGTCATCGTTGAATATGTGGGAGCCATTATGGATCTCCAGATCCCGCTATTGGTTATTGGTCGGAGAGAAGTCTCAACCATGTCAACATAGTTCGCGAACCGTAGGGTGACACACTTAAGGTTTGATGTCGTTTAAGTAGATATGGATTTTGGAATGGAGTTCGAAGTTTTGTTCGAAGTCTCGGATGGGATCCAGGACATCACGAGGAGTTCCGGAATGGTCCGAAGAATAAGATTCATAAATAGGAAGTCATTTTCTAGGTTTGAAAATGATCCGGTATTTTTCCAGGAAGGTTCTAGAAGAGTCCGGAAGAAATCGGCATGGAAGGTGGAGTCACCTTGGCCGGCCAGCCTAAGGGAGTGGACTCCTCCCCATGGTGGCCGGCCACTCCACAAAGGAAAGGGGGGAGTCCCACTCCCCCTAGGTTTGGTCACATGGAAGGTTTATGTTGGGGTCTTATTCGGAGACTTTGACCTAAACCTTGGGGCTTCCACCTATATAAAGAGGGGAGGAGAGGGGCTGGCCGGCGACATCAATAACACCATGGCCGCACCCCCTCAAGGCTGCCCTAGCCGGCGCCCCCTCTCCAAAACCCTAGCGGTTCCCTCCTACCTCTCTCTCCCACATAGCTTAGGCGAAGCTCTGTCGGAGAATTCCACCACCACCGCCTCCACGCCGTCGTGCTGCCGGGATTCCGAGGAGGATCTACTACTTCCGCTGCTCGCTGGAACGGGGAGAAGGACGTCGTCATCAACACCGAACGTGTGACCGAGTACGGAGGTGCTGCCCGATTGTGGCACCATCAAGATCTTCTACGCGCTTTTGAAAGCGGCAAGTGATCGTCTACCGCAGCAACGAGAGCCTCCTCTTGTAGGCTTTGGATATCTTCAAGGGTTAGTCTCGTTCATCCCCTCGTTGCTCCCATCTTCTAGATTGCATCTTGGCTTGGATTGCGTTCTCGCGGTAGGAAATTTTTTGTTTTCTATGCTACGAATCCCTACAGTAGTCACTCCTTTCAATCCTTTTCTGAGAACACCGCGGGAGAAAGAGATAGTGGAGGCGGCTAGGCAGAGTTTCCCTGGTCTGATAGCTCATACCGTCACTCTGGTTGCTCTGTCTTCATTGGTACCTCTCGCGAACTCGGAGCTGCAGCCTGGCTCGGGGCTTTTTTCATCGACGGTGCAGGTGATGCGGGTGGGAGGGCTCAACGTCAACCTTGCCCTCCTGCGGTGCGGTCCAGTCGGCAACGGTGGCCGGTGCGTCGCCCGCGGTCATCTTGACGAGTGTCCAGGTCATGCATGGGGTTTCTACTTCGGGGGGTTCCTCTTCACCTTCGTCGTCCCGCGGTGGTACCAGCCTGCCTCCGTCGAGCACGCTGGAGGATGCTCACGGAGGACTGGCTCTCCCGCAGGTGGACGTGCAGGAGGAGGCGGCAGCACCACTGCCTTCCTGCGGTGCGGACCTGCATGCTGGAGCGGGCGGCTCCCCGCCCAAGGACAGTGTCGCCACGTCGGCGATGGGGGCTGGCGGGCGTCCGGTCGCTACTGTCTCGGGGGAGGGGGGGTCTTCACCGACTCTGTCTCCCCGGGGTGGTAGCCCCCTTTCGTCGCCTCTACATCCGGTCGACGTGTGGGAGGGTCCTTCGGCATCTTCGCCCTCCTACAGCCGGGGCGTTGGAGGTGGGGCGCCGGCTATTGACGACGCCATGGTGGACACGTCCCTTACGTGTTTGACACCATGCAGGTCCATGGGGTCGGAGGGGTCGGCCTCGCGTGTTTCTTCGGCTCCGTCTTCTCCGGCTCCTTCACCAAAGTCAGTGGTTCTTCCTCTACGACAGCCACCACCTCCTCAGCGGCGTAGTTCTCGCCATGCTATGGAGGCGGATGGCTCGAAGGCGACGGATGAATACACCATGGCAAAGGCGATGCGACGTAAGGCGGAGTTAAATTTGGATACAGCTGGTATGAAGTCAAGTTCTAAATCTTTTTTGCCTCTTTGAGATAAAGTTATTTCTTCTAAACTTGCTAGTGTAGGGGTTAGTTTGGGTTCAAATAAAGATGCTATTACTGTTTCGGCTAATGCATTGAGACATATGGAATTTGATAGATTAAAAGTCAATCCTAAAGTTTCAGTTAAGCCTAGTCCCTCTATTTAGGATGATGAAGAGTTGAGTGCCACAATCGATGGTCAGCTTCTTTCCCATCTTGTTTATGAGGTAGCAGAAGTTGATTTGGATGAATTGATGCTAAGATATGTATATGATCTAAAAGCATCAGCTCGGAAATCCAAAGCTAATTCTGCTTCAAAAAAATATAAGTTTTCTTCTAAGGTTAGATCCACAAAATCAACAATGGTTGCACAATGAATGGTATGTTCTCGAATAGTAGAGGTCTCAAGGACTTGGCTAAACATTTACATATCGCTGATTGTATACCAGAACATTGTTTGGATTTTGTGGGTATTTCCGAGACTGGGAAACGAGATTTCACTGGGAGTCTTCTAAACCGCATCTCTGGTGGGGTAGATTTCTCCTGGTTTTCTCGGCCTCCCCGGGGTCATTCTGGGGGCATATTACTTGGTGTTAGGACTTCTACTATGGAATTGTTGGCTTGTTTGAAAGGATATTTGCATGTTAAACTCCACATCCGTAACAAATCCGACAATCTCATTTGGAGCCTTGTCACTGTATATGGTGCTGCCCAGACCGAGCACAAGGCTGCTTTTCTTCGTGAATTGGTTAACCTGGCGAAAGATAACCCATATCCTATCATCATAGGGGGGATTTCAATTTGCTAAGGTTTTCTCATGAGAAAAGTAGGGGCCGTTTCGATAACCATTGGCCTTTTCTATTCAATGCTGTCATCGATAATTTGGATTTGAAAGAGATTGAAATGGTTGGGAGACAGTTCACTTGGGCGAATAGTCTTCCAGAACCTACATATGAGAAATTAGATCGTGTACTTATGGACCATAATTGGGAATCAAAATATCCTATGGTCACCGTACGGGCTCTTCCTCGTATTGAAGGTTTGTCGGATCATGCACCCATACTTTTATCAACCGCCAAGCATAGAACACAATGTAAATGCCAATTCAAATTTGAATTAGGCTGGTTGCAACGTGATGGCTTTTCAGATATGGTTAAGCGAGTATGGGAGCGACCTATTGCTGGTTCTAGTCCTATCCAAAGGTTGAATAATAAACTCCGCGCCATGCGGAAACACCTTGGAAGATGGGCAAGACATGTAGCAGGCATTCTTAAAGCTGCGAAACTTCGCCTTACATACTTGATCGATGATCTTGAAGCCCTTGCCGAGACACGGTTGCTTTCACCGCAAGAAATTGATCTTAAGAATCAATATAATGCGCAGATGGCTTCCATGTTGAGAGAGGAGGAGCTTAAATGGTATCAACGATCTAAAGTCCAATTTATCCTAGAAGGAGATTCGAATACAAGATACTTCCATTTTGTCGCTAATGGCAGACATAGGAAGAAACTTATTCACTCTCTGGTTCAGGATGCAGGTACGATTGTGGGGCATGAACAACTCAAAACTTACATCACTAATTATTATAAGGGCCTATTTGGGGATCCAGATGAAGGAACTTTCACTATGGAAGATTCCATGATTCAGGATATTCCCCAAGTATCCTCAGAAGAAAACGCCTTTCTGACAGCCCCTTATTTTGAGGAGGAGGTCAAGAAGGCGGTTTTCCAAATGGAGCATAATAAAGCACCAGGTGTTGATGGTGTTCCAGCAGAGTTCTATCAAAACTTCTGGGAGATTATTAAGTCGGACCTTTTAGCTTTATTTTCTGCATTGCACGAAGATCAACTAGATTTGTTTCGTCTAAATTTCGGTGAGATAATCTTATTACCTAAGGTTTTGGAGGCAGAGAGGATTCAACAATATCGGCCTATCTGTCTCCTAAATGTTAGCTTCAAGATTTTCACAAAAACCGCAACTTTAAGACTTAACTCGGTTGCTGATCATGTTGTGCGCCCGTCTCAGACGGCTTTTATGCAAGGAAGGAACATCCTCGATGGGGTGGTCACTTTGCATGAAACAGTGCACGAGCTTCATAAGAAAAACTTGAATGGAGTTATATTAAAGATTGACTTTGAAAAAGCATATGATAAGGTAAAATGGTCCTTTCTACAACAAACACTCCGGATGAAAGGTTTTTCACAAGAGTGGCGTTCTTTAATTCACAATTTCATTTTTGGTGGAAGTGTTGCCGTTAAAGTCAATGATGATGTCGGCAATTACTTTCAGACAAAAAAGGGACTCGGCAAGGCGATCCATTGTCACCCATGTTGTTTAACATAGTGGCGGATATGCTTGCAATTATTATTGGACGCGCTAAAGCAGACGGTCTTATTGAAGGAGTAGTTCCACATCTCGTTGATGGTGGCCTCTCCATACATCAATATGCCAATGATACAATTTTATTTATGGAACATGACCTTGAAAAGCGACGAATCTTAAGTTGATACTATCAGCTTTTGAGAAGCTTTTTGGTCTTAAAATCAATTTCCATAAAAGTGAATTGTTCTGCTTCGGTGAAGCTCAAGACGAGGCTTCCTCGTATGCCGATCTATTCGGATGCGGGATTGGTCAGTTTCCAATTAGCTACTTGGGTATTCCGATTCATTATCGGAGACTTACTATAGCTGAGTGGAAATAAGTCGAGGAAAGACTTCAGAAACGCCTATCAAGTTGGAAAGGGAAACTGTTGTCTCTTGGCGGAAGGTTTTCTCATTAATTCAGTGCTAAGCAATATGGTACTGTATATGATTTCCTTCTTCCAATTGCCTAAAGGGGTCTTGCACCGATTGGATTATTTCCGATCTAGATTCTTTTGTCAAGGAGATGGTGAAATAAATAAATATCGTCTGGCTAAATGGAATGTATTTTGTTGACCAAAAGACCAGGGGGGCTCGGTATCCATGATCTTGAGATCAAAAATCGAGCCCTACTTGGAAAATGGTTATTTAAACTTCTTTCAGAAGAAGGTATATGGCAAACGATTCTAAAGAGAAAGTATGTAGGCTCAAAGGCTTTGTCCCAGGTGGTTTGGAGACATGGAGACTCACACTTTTGGGTTGGTCTAATGGCGACAAAGAAATTCTTTTTCCCATACACATCTTTCTCGATCAAGGATGGATCTCAGATACGGTTTTGGGAGGATAAGTGGTTAGGTAATACCACCCTTCGGGAACAGTATCTAGCTTTATACAGTATTGTCCGCCACAAATCTGACACCATTGCAACGGTGATGCAAGATTCTCCGGTTAACATGGCATTCAGAAGGGATCTTCTAGGCCCCAGGCTAGAATCATGGAATACTTTGCTGCAACGACTCGAAAGGGTTCAGTTGACGGGATCAGATGTGGTTAGATGGAATCTTAATGAGAGTGGAAAATTCTCAGTAGATTCAATGTATAAAGCGTTAATCCAATCAGATACGCCAGTATTTACTAATTAAAAAATCTGGTCTATGAACATACCACTAAAAACAAAGATATTTGCTTGGTATCTTCGTAGGGGGATAATTCTTACTAAGGATAATGTTGTAAAGCGTAATTGGCAAGATAGTAAAAAGTGTGTCTTTTGTCATCATGATGAGACAATTAACCATCTTTTTTTCAACTGTCAATTTGCGAGATCTATATGGTCAATAACCCAAATAGGTTCGACCTTGTATCCTCCTCAGAGTGTTGCCAATATTTTTGGTGGTTGGCTCAATGGGGTGGATCGTAGGTATAAAACTTTTATTAGGGTTGGGGCGTGCCATTATTTGGTCGCTTTGGCTATGTAGAAATGATAAGATTTTCCATGATACTAATTCTTCTTGTTTGCAGGTTATCTACCAATCCACCGCTTTGCTCCGTTCGTGGTCCTTGCTTCAGAAGCCAGAGAGCTGAGACCTCTTTATGGAGGTTTCTACACGATTGGAGGAGGTGGCGAAGGATATTTTTCCCAACATGGATGGCGGCGTAATCTATGGATAGAGTCCTCTGAGCCTTAGCTGTCCTTCCATGTTTTAGTCCTTCAGAGTTTGGTTTTTTTGTACCTTGTGTGTGTGCTACTATGACACTTTGTGAGTGTGCGGCTGTGTGCATCTTGTTATGCAGAGGCGGGGTGTAATACTTCTAAAAGTAATGAAAGCGCCATTTATCGAAAAAAATATCTAATATGAACTAACTAAGTTACCACTATTCCAGACGATAAAAGATTCCTAAGTGGTTAATTCCTTCTGTTTTTGATATTGTGAAATTCCTGTAATGAACTGTGATAGCTTTGGGATACTGGATGGTATGTAATGCTACCAGTTGTGTTCCTATATAATCGTATTGATGTTCACTGAGCTTCTCCAAGGTTAGCAAGGAACTTAGTGTAAGAGCAAGATCCATATCCCGTGTTTTGTGTGTTTGATAACAACACTCGAACAATTCTAACCGTGCACAAAGTTTGTCATTGATAGGTTTGCAAGATGCACGGTACCCTCGCTGAGCACATTATGATCAGAAGACCGAAGCGTAGCTCTTAGGGTTTCTGGTTTTGCGTGTGTGTCGTGAGGTGACATGGTAGGAGAGGAAGAGAGGAAAGCTGTTTTAGCCATAGCGGTACTACCGGTACCAGGATCGGTAGTACCGCTACCTCTACTGGTACCGCCCGCGGTACCGATCTGAGCATTGCACAAGGATTTGCCCCACAGAGCACGTTGCAGTACCTTCACGGTACCTGGAGCGGTAGTACCGCTTGAGGGCGGTAGTACCGCCCACGGTACCGCGCTAAGTAACGTAACGCGTTACGGTAGTACCGCTCTGGTACCGCTCGGGTACCGCTTGGGATCCAGTAAGGTCTGGACCCTATTGCGGTACCGCAAGCGGTACCGCGAGCGGTAGTACCGCAATGTGTCCACGTGGACAAGTTCAGCGGGGAATTCGAACTCAGAGCGGTAGTACCGCTTCTAGGAGCGGTAGTACCGCTTAGGCAAAAACAGAGGGCAACGGTTGGAATTGGAGGGACCTATATAAAGGCCCCTTCTTCTCCACCCAGCCTCAGCTCTTCTCTCTCTCTCTCCTCCATTGTTGCTGAGCTCAAAATTGAGGGGATCTCCTCATCCACCCAACCAATCTTGTTCATACTTTGTGTGGTGGTGGAGGAGACCCCGATCTATCATTCTACCGAGAGAAAGTTCACCAATTCGTGGTAGTCCTTAGTGGATCTTGTTGTTAGGGTTCCTTGGTGGAAGAGCTTCTTGGTGGAGCACTGGAAGAGCTTCTTGGTGGAGCACTGGAAGAGCTTCTTGGTGGAGCGCTGGAAGAGCTTCTTGGTGGAGTATTGGAGGGGTTCCTTTGGTGGAGCATTGGAGATGGGTTCCTATGGTGGAGCATTGGAGATGTGCAGCTATGGAGTCTAGCTTGGTGATGTACTAGCTCCATAGGGTGTTGGGAGCATCCTTGTGTGTGTGGAGCTCGCCCCAACCTTGTGAAGGAATCACCGCCTCGACCGGTGCCTTAGTGGAAGAGGGAGAGCACCTCCGTGGAGCTCTCTCGAGGAAGAGGGTGAGGCCTTCCTTCGTGGTGTGGCCGCCTAGTCTCTTGTGTGAGACTAGCACCTCCTCAACGCAGACGTACCTCCTTTAGTGGAGGGAACTGCGGGAAACAAACCTCGACTCGCCTCGCGCCCCCCCCCCCGGTTGTCTCGCTCCTCTCTCTTACTATCTTGTTGATTCCTTTACATGTTGCACATGCTCTAGCTTCATTGTAGGAACACCGCTATAGCAAAAGTTATCACCATTACCTTCCGTTGCGCTAAAACTTGAAAAAGGTTAAAACTTGCCGTAGCGCCATTCACCCCCCCTTCTTGTTCGCTACGATCCGTTCAAGTGGTATCAGAGCAAGGTTTTCTTGCTCGGGCTTTACCGCCTAAGAAATGGCCGAACAAGAGGTGGTTGTGAATGGAGCCCTTTCCCGTGAGCAATCATCTCCATCATCAAGTGTCGATAATACTCCGGCTACCTTGTACGACCTCAAGAAATTGGAGTCATCCATTGTATCTCAATTGAAGGCCATGATGATGGAGTTGATTACTCCAAAGCCTAACCCCATCATAGATACTAATAGAGGTGTCAATGTTTCCCCATCACAAGTCGACTCTTTTCCTTGTGTTGAGATTGTTGAGCAATCAACAAACTCACATCGGGAAAAGGATCTTGAGGATGTTGACACCTCATCAAAGGGGAAGGATGCATCTCCATCAAGTGATTATGACTCTTATGCTCAAATGCTCATGCCTTGCATTATGACTCATGGTCCTCCACTATTACTTGAATCTAATAGCTTTGGTGATTGGAAACTATTAATGCATTCTCATGTGTGTAGCACCTCTACCGAGCTTTGGCGGATCATTCAAGAAGGATATTCACCACAAGACCCAATGAACTTGACAAGAAGGGAAGTGGTGGACCACCAACTCAACGCCATCGCCATCGACATGATTCATTTGGCCATTACTCCCAAGGAACGCGCTCATATCCAATCGCTCAAGACCGCCAAGGAAGCTTGGGACGAACTTGACAAGCTCTTCCTTGGAAATGGGGACATCCAATGCTCTCATCTTAGTGAAGCAATGGAAAATGACTTTGTCATGATAGAGGGAGAATCGCCCGAAGAGATGTATCAACGCCTTATTGCTCTCGCCATCCAAATGCAAGATCTTGGAGCGACTTTTGTGGATGACCGTTGGATCGAGAAAAAGTTCTACAATGCTCTACTTCCTTGGAGTGGAAACAAGAAACCAAACTCGAGATCAAGGAACTCTTGCTACAATTGTCGCGACAAAGGTCACTTCGTTGCGGATTTCCTCTACAAGCAAAGGGACTTATATGGTGGATACCTCGCTCGTAAGAGCAAGTTTCGACCCCTTCCCAAGAGGCTCCCCAACAACCACATCACCAAGAGATCCTTCACCGACAAGCCTAGAAATAACATGATTCAAGATGAAGACCATATGATGGAAAATGAAGGACTCGAAAAGAAGAAGGAATTGAAGCTTATCTCTCTCACCCAAGCTTATGAGGAAGAAGTGTGCACACGTATGACTCTTGAAACTAGAGCTCTTATTCTTGAAGACTACAACAACTCTCTCATCTCACATCTCAAGGATCGAGATTATGCTCTTGGTTGGTTGGACAAGCTCAAGACAAAGAAGAATTATCTTGAAGAAGATCATGAATGGTCAATTGAAGATGTTGCAACCTTTGCCAAGAAGAAAGAAGATGAAGGTCCTAATTCATGTTGTGACAAGCTCCTTGATGAAGTATGCTTCTTGAGAAAACACAATGCAAAGTTCTTGGATGTCATCTCAACTCAAGAGGAGGCCTTAGATGAATACTATCGCTTGAGTAAAGAGAAGGTGCAATGTTGTGACCATGAAGAAGAGATTGCCACTCTAAAGAAACACAAGGCCAAGCTAGTTGAATTCAATGAGAGGCAAAATGAGTCCTTGTTGGAGTGGATCCGTTCGAGCAAAGAAAAGGTCACTTGTTGTAACCATGAGGATGAAATTGCTTATCTCAAGAGGAGCAAGGACAAACTTATGGTGATCAAGCTTATGCAAGATGAAGCCATAGAAGAATACAAACGCTCAAGCAAGGACTACATATGTCGCAATCATGAGGACGACATTGCCACCTTGGAGAGACACAAGCATTCACTTGAGAGAAGGAACTCACTTCTTGAGGAAGCTCTAGTGGATCGAGAAGATGAAGCTAATGACTTGAGGTCCGAGATTGAGAGTCTCCAAATTCAAGTCCAATTCTTGGAAGGAGTCATTGAAGCCCACGAGGACTTATGCCATGAACGAGAAGTGGCAATTATGCCAAAGAAGATTGAGAGAGAAGGAAGGATCAATGAAGCAAAGAATATGGAGGTAGAGCCCATTGAAAAGTGGGCTCCTATTTCCAACTCTTGATCCATGAAGGGCCTTGCTTTCGGAGGTGCTTTTTGGGTGGTTATCTTGAAGCCATAAGTCTTATGTCCGGAAGCAAGGAGTTTGTTGCCGTCATCAAGTCCTTATATCCACCTTTCTCATGACGACGACACAATCAAGCTTAAAGGTATTGGAGCCTTGACAAAGTGGTGATCAAAGTCCTATCTTGTCAAGACTCCTACATATGTACTCTTTGTTCATTGCTCTACACTCTTGGGTCTTTGTACCTACTATTATGAACATGTTGTGGTTCTCTTGTGGAGCTAGTCCCCTCAAGGGGCCATGGTCTAGGACTAATGGAATTTTCTTCTTTGTGTAGAGATTGTGTTTTGTAGGAATTGTGTTGAAAGGAAATGCATCGTGATGAAGCTTCCCAAACAATTTCAATACAAGTTCTATGACATAATCCTTGCAAGAAGAGGCAACAATGGAATGGAGTTTGTTCTCAAGATCTTGGATTTCTTCATTGGCAAAGAAGGAATCCACCTTTTGCTCCTAGCCATACTCTTACCCTAACCTCATAGGGTTGCCGGAAGTGAGAGACAAATCTAAGAAGACACTCAAACTTAATGATGGAGTATGAGTCTATTGAGAGGATTGTGGTATTGAGTGATGAGACTTCTCGATAGATATGATAGTTCTTTGGAGAAGGCAAAGTGCTTCTTGTGAGAAAGGAGATGTAATTCCCCCGATTACCATAGGAAGGATGAGTGTTGGCTCTCGCCAATCTCAAACGCTACCTTCTATGAGTACCGGGGAAGGACGAAGTTCCATCTATACGGAGCCATCTACACCGCAAGGCCAAGTCTTTTCCTTTGGACAACCAAGTGCTAAGTCACCTCTTCCACAACCTCAAGTTCGGCATCAACATCTATGACGTCAAGGCGAGGACCCAAATATCGATGATGATCAAGGAGCCTCACACGAACCTATCCTTTTGATCTTCTCTCGCCGGGATGCTAATGCGTCAAGACTCCCTCATAATCCAAGCAAAGCACAAGATATTCTCAAGAGCAAGATGTGATGGGATTCAACGGTATAGCAATCCCAAGGATCTTTTCTTCCCAAATGTGCCCAACAAGACAATGGACTCACTCTCTATCGTTTATCGTCAAGGTTTGCCTCTCAACCCTTGTGCTTCTCATTTGGACATTGTGTCATAAGTGGATACCTATACCACTCTTGTGCCATATGTCTAGATGTAAAGCACGCATGGACATAGGGGGAGTGCGGTTTAAATTATTGAGCTATCCCTCCCCCCATGATGCACAAAGAAACCCAAAGCATATGCTACTCGTCAATCAAGTGACTATGAGCTTCATGTTGAGTAGTAGTCGTGAGTCCTAGGTCTCTACGCGACCTCACACTACCAAACTCTTACACGGTGGCCTCGGCCACCAAACCTTCTCTTTGAGGAGGTGTTGTTCTTTTTGATTTCTTTTTCTTTTCTCTTCGTGTTTTTGTTTGTCGTTTCTTCTTTCCTCTTTGTTTCTTCTCGGGAGATTCACCCAAGCTTGGCTTTTCTAGCTTTGATTCTTGCAAGCTTGGTTGGGTAGTACCTTAACAGTTCCGTAATCTAATCCCAAGCCATCATCTACCTCTTGAGCCAATTCCGTCTAAAAGCACAAGTATACACCAAAATCTGAGCTCTTTTTGAATTTGCGGATGGTACTACCGCTTCTTGGGGCGGTACTACCGCTCTGGGGCAGTTCTCTGACGAAACTGACAGTTATCCCCAGAACGGTACTACCGCTCTAAGTACCGGGCTAGTACCGGTAAGCGGTACTACCGCTTCTAGAAGCGGTACTACCGCTTGCCCCTTTTGACAAGAGGTACCGGTTGGGGTCGGGTCATCCCAACCCACCACTTCTTCCTCTTCCACCTCGAGTCAAAGGGCATCCCCAAGTTCAAGAGCTCGAGGAGATCGGCCCCGATCTCCTTTTCCAGCCGCCATCGGCCCAATCTCCTCCATGGAGAAGCTTCCCCAACCCCTTCTCCGCCATGTCCTCCGATATGAACCCTAAGTTCTCTCTCTAGGGTGAGTTGATCTCCCTAGATGCATATGCTAGGGTTTGTTGGAGATTTGTGGTGGAGAAGCACTCTTGGAAGCTATTCATGTGTAAGGATACTAGCTAGCAACAATGTGTGGCTCTAGAGTTGATTTTGGCCATGAACCAATCTCGATTTGGATGTGCAAGCTTGAGCGGTAGTACCGCTCATTCTTGGGCGGCACTACCAGTCAAAGCGGCACTACCGGTTGGGATTGCGGTACTACCGCCATGTATAGAGTCGCCAATGTTGCTTGTTAGTGTCCATTTTGATCTCTAATTTCTCGGCTTGTGCACTTATCCCCTATTCCCTCCCAAACCTCTGTTGTTCACAGGTGCACCAAAGACCCGTGGTGGCAAAGTCAAGCCATCCTCTCGTCGTCATCGCGATGATGAGCAAGAGGAGATCATGCCGACAAGGACCACCAAGAGACAGAGAGATGCAGCAGCAGGGGCAAGGGGACCTCAACAGTCAATGCTCGATGTGAAGAAATGCCAATTCTTGGAGGTGCGGGGAGCCAATCCTTATTTGCTCCCAAGAAATGCTCGCCAATGCCCCAATGCCTACTTTCATCATATAAGTCAAGAGAAGATCTACTACGAGGTCTATGGGGCCAAAGAGTTCAAGTGCTGCCCCCAATACTCCATAAGCATGGACAAGCTCCGCTCCGACCTCGACTACTTTGGAGAAGCTTTGGAGATTTGTGAAGAACAAGGTCTCATTCCTATCATGACGTTCTCTCATGATTTCTCCCGGGAGGTGATTTGCCAATTCTATGCCACCGTGGTCTTTCTTGAGGATGAAGGAGGCTATCGCTCTTTGAAGTGGATGACCAAGGAGCATGTGATGGAGGCCTCATGGCAAGACTTTGCTCGATGCCTTGGTTATGAGATCCCCGATAATGACTCCAACTACTTCCGCATTCATCTCCAAGCCAAGCCCATGGCCAAGGAGAAGATGGCCGACCTCTACATTCGAGGGAGGATGTTGTGTGGGAGCACCAAGGGCCTCCTGCCGGTCTATGATATCATGAACCGCATCTACCGCAGCACCATCAACCCCAAGCATACCAACCACGACGAGGTGCACGGATTCCTTGTGAATCTCCTTGTGCGCACTAATCAACTGAGGGGCCGCGGCAAGCAACTGGACATCATGGACTACATGTGGCATGAGATGCGTGACTGTGCCTTCCTCCGCAAGCTTCCCCAATACGCTCCCTATCTCATGAGGCTCATTTTCCTTAAGTGGGATCAAGAAGGCCGTGGAGATCTTCTAGCGCAATGCCGCCCCAACGTCACCATTCACAAGGAGAAGAGTCCTCTTGTCAAGGACCATGACCTTCCGAGATTTGGCAAAGGAGCTCCAAGGGACAAGGACGAAGATGATGCCGACAGCGACGACTCCGACTATGTCCCCAACTCCATCAAGCAAAAGGGCCTCTTCGCCAAGCTCACCGCTCGCCTCAAGAAGTCCTTTTGCTTCAAGAGGGACCTCGAGGATAGGATGTACCAAGCCCATCACGACAACAAGAAGATCCGCCAACGCCAAAAGGCGATGATGAGGCACATGCAACTCCCGGTCTCCGAGGGCTCTGAGGACAACATCACTCCTCCCGGTGAGTGGAAATCCAAGCTCGTTTGGTCTAGCTCCGAGGAGTCCATCCCCGAGCCACCTCATGGCAAAGGACTTGCCCAAGATGAAGAGTATGAGGATGAAGAGGAGGAGGACGTCGAGGATGAAGGTGATGACAATGAGGGTGATGATGACGAGGAGGATGATGACGAGGAGGATGACGACGACGAGTGATTCCCTTGGGACGCTAGTATGCTCCTTCTCCCTTTTTGGTGTCTCGATGCCAAAGGGGGATAAGTTGATCTATTAGGACGTGAATTTGCATGGGGATGCCAAAGGCTTGGTGACTTCATTTTGGTTCTTTCGGCCTTGGCATCAAGACTTTCCACTAGTTATTCGGAACTTATTCGTATGTGTTTGCTACTCTATTCGTGGGTCTCCCGACCCCCCGTTTGTATTAAGACTTAATCGTAGACTTAATCGTGCGTAGCTTTATGGTCAATGGTCTCCATTATTTATTCTTTGTTTGGCCATATCATTCCTATGGAGGCACTTATTCTTATGGTGAGTTTGGGTTTTCTCAAGGCAAAGGTATGAAAAGTTCACCCAAACTCCCCTATATACATATATTCTTGCCTCTATAGTGTACTTGTGCTACATTATCTTGTCATATGATCATCTTAGCACTTGTGCTTGGTTTGTGAAATTTAGGGGGAGTTCTCTCTAGGATGTGTGCATTTGTATACAAATGCATATTCTAAATATGCACACATCTAGGGGGAGCTTCGCCTTTACTTGCAAACCAAAATTCCTTATCATAATATCCTATGATTTATTGCAAATTCGTGTGTTGTCATCAAACACCAAAAAGGGGGAGATTGTAAGAGCAAGATCCATATCCCGTGTTTTGTGTGTTTGATAACAACACTCGAACAATTCTAACCGTGCACAAAGTTTGTCATTGATAGGTTTGCAAGATGCACGGTACCCTCGCTGAGCACATTATGATCAGAAGACCGAAGCGTAGCTCTTAGGGTTTCTGGTTTTGCGTGTGTGTCGTGAGGTGACATGGTAGGAGAGGAAGAGAGGAAAGCTGTTTTAGCCATAGCGGTACTACCGGTACCAGGAGCGGTAGTACCGCTACCTCTACTGGTACCGCCCGCGGTACCGCTCTGAGCATTGCTCAAGGATTTGCCCCACAGAGCACGTTGCGGTACCTTCACGGTACCTGGAGCGGTAGTACCGCTTGAGGGCGGTAGTACCGCCCACGGTACCGCGCTAAGTAACGTAACGCGTTACGGTAGTACCGCTCTGGTACCGCTCGGGTACCGCTTGGGATCCAGTAAGGTCTGGACCCTATTGCGGTACCGCAAGCGGTACCGCGAGCGGTAGTACCGCAATGTGTCCACGTGGACAAGTTCAGCGGGGAATTCGAACTCAGAGCGGTAGTACCGCTTCTAGGAGCGGTAGTACCGCTTAAGCAAAAACAGAGGGCAACGGTTGGAATTGGAGGGACCTATATAAAGGCCCCTTCTTCTCCACCCAGCCTCAGCTCTTCTCTCTCTCTCTCCTCCATTGTTGCTGAGCTCAAAATTGAGGGGATCTCCTCATCCACCCAACCAATCTTGTTCATACTTTGTGTGGTGGTGGAGGAGACCCCGATCTATCATTCTACATAGAGAAAGTTCACCAATTCGTGGTAGTCCTTAGTGGATCTTGTTGTTAGGGTTCCTTGGTGGAAGAGCTTCTTGGTGGAGCACTGGAAGAGCTTCTTGGTGGAGCACTGGAAGAGCTTCTTGGTGGAGTATTGGAGGGGTTCCTTTGGTGGAGCATTGGAGATGGATTCCTATGGTGGAGCATTGGAGATGTGCAGCTATGGAGTCTAGCTTGGTGATGTACTAGCTCCATAGGGTATTGGGAGCATCCTTGTGTGTGTGGAGCTCGCCCCCACCTTGTGAAGGAATCACCGCCTCGACCGGTGCCTTAGTGGAAGAGGGAGAGCACCTCCGTGGAGCTCTCTCGAGGAAGAGGATGAGGCCTTCCTTCGTGGTGTGGCCGCCTAGTCTCTTGTGTGAGACTAGCACCTCCTCAACGCAGACGTACCTCCTTTAGTGGAGGGAACTGCGGGAAACAAACCTCGACTCGGCTCGCGCCCCCCGGTTGTCTCGCTCCTCTCTCTTACTATCTTGTTGATTCCTTTACATGTTGCACATGCTCTAGCTTCATTGTAGGAACACCGCTATAGCAAAAGTTATCACCTTTACCTTCCGTTGCGCTAAAACTTGAAAAAGGTTAAAACTTGCCGTAGCGCCATTCACCCCCCCCCCCCCTCTTGTTCGCTACGATCCGTTCACTTAGGTTTTTTCCACATCGATTCTAAAATTGTAACTTTGTCTTTACAGGCCCAAAAGATCAGCAAGAACTACTATATTCAATATCAACAATGTACATTAGAAGGCAGGACACGAGAAGAATTATATGTAGAAATAGTTAGAATATCATATTTTGGAGCAAGACTGTAGTTGAATGCAAGGAGGACAACGTTGTTTCTGCTGGATGATCTACTTCACACCTTCGCATCTTTAGTTATCTTGTAGGACGGCAAATTATTTATATAATGTACCACGTGGATGGTGTTCCTCTTTTAATGCAATGTTTTCAATCCAATATATAATATGTTTATCTTCTCTATGAATAGTTACATCGATTTTCTCACTTCACATATGACTTGAAAGCACGGCATGAGCCCAATTGAAGATATGTGGACCACTGCTTGCAAGTGTTGCAAATATTTAATTGATAAAATTAATATTATGCATCTTAGAAATTTAATTGTGCAGTGCAAGCACAAACATATGTAAGTGTTGTCCACCCTTAGTTCTATACATTGCTAAGCAACAACGCCCTTGTTACCAATCGATTCATATGTGTTGCATTGTACCCTTGTAACACCCAAAACGCAACGCATCATTATCCATTGGTAAAGGCGCTAGCAATGCCTATATTGGTATTTAGATACAGATAAATGCATTGCTGTGGGTGGGTCATGTTCTAGTATGCATGCAAAGATTCTACTGTGTGGTAATCTTAAAGCAACACACAATAAAATTGGATGGTGGAGACGTGCACGGGAGGTCCCATGCACGGTACAAACGCTGCTCTCAGTACCTACTCCTAGACTTACCTCCAAAACACATTGGCTCATCCATGCCACACCCTTCAGGGACACCTCTCCCTCTGAAACTGCCCACTCCCAGTATGGGACGCCGCTGGCTTGTGGCACCACTATGCAGCGGCGGACCCAAAAAGAATTCTGAGCGGGGGCAAAACATTTGACAGGGGCACATAAAGCATCGATTCACACAATTTAAACATTTTTCATCCAAATATGAACAAATTCTAGAGGAATTGAAAAAGTTGAGTGGGGGCCTCTGCCCCCACTCACCTAAACTTGGGTCCGCCCATGCCTCTATGGCTCTATCACACCAATTGATAGAGTTGTTTGGAAGTGTGAGATATGTTTACCCTCCATCTGTATACTTTCAGACATTGAGATGGTAGATGTACGTAGTCGTTCGGCCTTATGCCACAATACGTTAAGTCGGTCAAAGGAGAACACATCCTAATTTATGCAGATAACTAGATATAATTGTATATAACTTAATTCTCACCTCATGAAGCGCAGCCATTAAGACATTTGTTATTATCAAAAATATTCATTGATACATCATGCGTTATTCTTGGAAAGCTATACAATCATATTAGATAGGAGGTGATCAAATCCCCTTCTTGGCAACCGATCGCTCGAGCGAGCGGATCTTGTCGGCGCGGAGCGCTCGCGCGGACGCGCGAAGGCAATTCCCTTTTCGCCGCGTCACGTGGGCCACGCTCGTTTCTATTTTTGGTAACCGATCGACTTTCCGTTTTCGGCCCGTCGTTTTCGAATTATTTCGAATCGGTTTGGTGTTCGCCTCCTTCCGCCCGTTATCCTCTCTCCCCTGTTCTCGTCCCATTCAGCCCTGACGGAGAGGGCGACGGCGACGGCGACGGCGGAGTCGACGCTCCGATTCCTCGTGGCTAGCGTGCGACCTAGATTTGTCCTGCCGTCGCTTCACTAGCAAGCTCCAGTCGAGTTCGGCGTTGTAAGGTTAGTATTCCAACTGGATCTAGTGGTGAGATCTAGGTCTCGCCGGCCGGTTTGTTTGTCCGGCGAGGGATTGTTTTCCACCGTGGATTTATTTTCTGATGGGTTTTTTGTTTGTCTGGCGATGGATTGTTCCGGCGAGGGTTTGTCTTTTTGGGTGGATTTTGTTCTCCGCCTAGGTTCCTGATCCGTCCCTCGGTTCACAAACCTCTGTTATCTGGGTCTCGTCGGCCGGTATTGTTTTGTGCTGCGAGGGATTGTTCCACCTTGGATTATTTTTCTGATGGGATTTTTGGTTTTGTCCGGCGAGGAATTGTTCCGGCGAGGGTTTTTTTTTGGGTGTGTTTTGTTCTTCGCCTAGGTTCCTGCTTCGTACCTCGTTTTTTTCACAAATCTCTGTTATGGGATCGGCTGTAAATTGCGTTTTCACTATTTCAATGTTCATTGTAGTCCGATTTTTGGCCTGTTGCACTGCTTTTTGTCAACAATTTCTATGGTAATTGTAGCAGGAGAAAGCAGAGATCATGCGACTTGTTTTTTAGGTGTTCACAAATCCCTGTTATGGGGTTTGTTTTATCAACCCACTTATTCACTTTTCATCAACTAGTATCTCAACGTTTAACCAATATATACATTCTGAAGTTACCAACCTCTTTTTTTTCCCTGTTATGGTAATTGATTTTACTAAGAGTTTTTCTCATTATCATGGCATCTGTTTTTGTATTGCAGCGTTGTTGTTTCCATGGCGGGCAGCAAGAAACAAGGTGGTGATCATCTAGGTGTTCGCAAAATGCCCAATGCTAGTGAGCGCGCTAGGAATCGGGCCTCTCCTCTTCCTGTTGTCAGGTTATATGAACATCTAAGTTCTGATCAGAAGAACTCGATTGGGGATATGGATCTTGGTTCAATGCTTGACATCAAGTGCCATGTTCTTCACAATCCATTGATAAGCTGGCTCGCTCCTTTGTATGATAGTCATTCCCGAGAGTTTGTCATTCAAGGGCGTGGTAGAATCCCTCTCAATGCTGATTCCGTTTACCGCACACTCGGTCTTCCGCGGGGGGATATTCCTGTTGTGTATGCAATGGATTCTGTCATAGAGGCTCGTCTAGGTCCTTTGTTATTTCCTGGCCATAGCAGCACGCCGAAGATTACTGGTGTGTTCACAATGCTGTCAGAGATGACTCAGTATGATGACATTTTCAAGCAAGTTTGGATGATGTATCTTGTTTGTACTTTGCTTGCACCAACAACGTCTAACAAAGTCAGCAACAGATGTTATCCTATACTGGTATATGTGTTATCCTCTAGTTTTTTAAAAAATCATTCAATTTTTTTATCAATATATGTGAACAATCATTTTTTACGCGGTGTTTACATTATTTTTTTGTAGGACAACATTAGCAATGTCAGGAACATGAACCTTTGTCAGTTTGTGTGCGACAGATTGCATGATGAGCTTTGTACTGGGAAGCCTTCTGGAGGCTGCCTGTTCCATATTCAGTTACTGTATGTTGACTCTTTGGATATTAGCTCTCTTAACCTTGACCTTCCAGATGGTAGATTTGTTGCTAATATATGGTCAAAGAAAGATGTTGATACTGTGCTTGATGCTGACTTGAAAAGGGATGGATCTGGTTATGGGAATCTCGAGGTTAGTTAATCTTTTTGTGTTTCTCATGTTATGACATGAACTTTTTGTGGTCGATTTTGTGCAAGCTGATGCATTTTTTGATTTTGTGTTGTCACTAATATCAGTTGAAGCCACACCTTGCTATAAATTTCAACTTGTTTGGAGGTGCAGCTAGCTTTGAAAGATGGGTTGAAACCAATACTGCACCTAACTGCCCGAAAAATGTATGATACAGTGATAAGTTTTTAATTTTTAGTTTTTAGTTTTTCAATTTTGTATGGTACCATTACATTTTTTTAGTATATCTCTTTTTTTTAAATGAATTTTAACCTTTTTCATTTCTTTGTGTGTTGTTTTTTGATGTAGCGTAAAGAGAAGGTTACTAGATTAATGGGTGAGTTTGCGTCTGGTCTCACTGGTCTAATGAGTAAGCTTGTGCAAGGTTTGACTGAGGTTGATGATGACGAAGTTGTGTATACTGCAAAATCTGATAAGACATTACGCTCTCAAATCGTTGCCTCTCGTTCATCGCATGATGGAGGTGCTGCAAACACAACCTCTCCTATTGCGCAATCAACTTATGATCGTCCTGATAAGATTGTAGGGAAATCACCAATACGCCGTCTGAAGAATGTGCCTTGCAACCAAAGTGCTGATGCTACAGATGTTGGGGGGGATGTGCCTTGCAAGCAGATTGCTGATGTTACAGATGTCGGAGGGGATGTCCTTTGCAACCAGAGTGCTGATGCTACAGATGTCGGAGGGGCTATTACTGCTGATCCATTGAATGTTGTTGATTCCGTTTCATCACCTGTCTCTGAGCAAACTAATGTTCTGGCCGAGGCCCGTGTTGTTGAGCAAACTCGTGTTACCAGGTCTGCTGCAAAAGCCGCTTGTGGTGCCAAAGCGCCATGTCAAACTGATAAGGTACCTGTTGTCAACTTCAGTGACAATATGTCTGACGGCGAGAGTTATCATTCTGGCAATGACAGTGATTATGTTGATGAAGCCATTGCTGATCTCTTTGTTATTCAAAGCAGACGTCATGTGGATGGAGGTGAGCATGGTGATACCGTGTTGTCGAAATGTGCAGGAGTGCCAAGCCAGACAACTCTTTCTGGTGTTGCGACAGTTGTTCCCGGTGTTTCTCCTGAACTGGTTTCCAGCAGTGTACCCATGGATATTGATTGTGCTGTTGCGGAACCATCTGATGCTGATGCTCTAGTACGTTTTATGGAAACTGATATCACTGTTGCATCAGCAGAGAATAGGATTGTGTTTCAGGGTCTTGAAAATCTTGCAGAAACTGCTGCTATGCATATTGATGGTGTTGTTGATGAGCGAGATTTAGATATTGGGAAGCAAGTTTTATCTGAAACAAATGAAGCTGATCTTCTTCGTGCCAAAGATGCAGTCTTGATGGTCTGTCATTTCTGCTTGCACGAAGTCGAGAAAGTTCTGAGTTCTAGCCTTGAGGTTGCTGTAATGAATGAAGGCAATGTGAAAGGATTATCTGATGGTTATGATGTTGTCAGTGAGACAATCAACGAAGTCGTGAATGATTTGAAAAGGAGTAGGTGTGCTCTCGATGCTTCGGGCGAAACGTACTTGTGTTGTACGCGAGGATAGTTACGGTAATCCTGCATGAATGAACCGTCATCTGCTCCTAAGAAGAAGCCCAATGTGAGAGGCAGAAGGTATTTTTGATCGACCCCGTTTGAAGTTACTTACCAATGTATTTCATGTGTAGCTATCAACATTTCTGTCGTTGCATTTTCTTACATTTTTTTGCTGTAAATGTATTCATGTCTTTTTCTTTTTTGCTCCTTTTTTGTATTTCGTGTAATTTTACCAAATACCATCTCATGAACTTACCAATGCCTTTTTCTGGTAGTTATCAAAACGCTGGTTGTATTTGCATGACATATTATGTTTTTATACTTCATTGTTTTGGAGTTTTTTCTAATAATTTTAAGTTTTTTGCTTTTTCACAGGCAAGCTGTTTATAAAAGTCAGGTTGCTACAAGATCTTCACCACGACGACCTCCTAGAGGTACTTCTTCAGGTGTTGCTGATAACGTTGCAGTTAAATCAAAAGTGTCTACTTTGAAAGACCGTCTTGAAGGCTCAACAAAAATTCACGCTGCTGGAACATCTACTGTAGTTGAAACTGGTAGTCAGATTTCATCAGAGGTTGTTTCTGATGGGGTTGTTTTTAAGGATGCTGTTTTCTCTTCCAAGTCTACAAGTGAAACTGTTCCAACAGGAAAAGAATCTGCACATGAGGATCCAGTTCAAGTTAGCTTTGCAACTGGTAGCCAGATTTCAGCAGTTGGGGGTTCTGATGTGGTTGTCCCTTCTAAGTCTACAAGTGAAATTGTTCCAACAGAAAAAGAATCTCCACATGAGGAACCACTTGAAGTTAGCTTTGCAACTGGTACCCAGGTTTCAGCAGAGGGTGGTTCTGGTGTGGTTGTTCCTTCTAAGTCTTCAATTGAAATTGTCCCAACAGGACAAGAATCTGCACATGAGGAACCAGTTGAAGTTAGCTTTGCACCTCAAGATTCTGGTACCAGTGTTACAAATCAGATGGCTGATCCTGTTGGCGATGTTGACCATCATGCATCTGCTTCTACTGGAACAACTGTTGTTGTTGCTCGTGATGCTGAACAAAATGCAACAGCTTCTCCACAAGGTATTTGCTCTCTCGTTTTTTCGTTGTATCAGTTTATGTTTTTTGTATTCATTGTTTTTTCATTCTTTCATTGTTTGTTTGACTTAGTATGAATCATTTTTTTAATCAGATCAAATTGTTACTGTTGTTAAGAGAGCTAAATTTGTTGCTGCTGATGGCAAGCTGAGTCTCACTCCTGGCATCCCTATAGATCTGTCTGCTTATCATGTGTCTGTTGTAAATACATCTGCGTCTGATAAAAGCGCTTCTCCATCTGGTAATATGATTTTTTGCTTTTGTGCTCTTTTTGATTTGCTTTTTGTTTGTCACGCTGCTGCTCACAATATCATTGTTTTTGCGCAGAGGCATTAGGAAATGCTGATGGCCATGATTCTACCATTTCTGCTGATGTTGTTAAAGAATCAGAAACTGCAAATGTGTCATCTATCCCTCCTACTGGTTAGATCACTTTTTCTATCTTTTTGTGTTTTATTTTTACAGTTTTTACTTTCTTTTATTTTCATGTTCTTTCTGTTTTTCACTCAACCTTTTTTTACTTATTACATGTTTTCTGTGCATGTCTTGTTCCATCTATTCATCTACGCCCGTTCCGCGTATTATCTCCCACTTGTAATCTATATATGCAGAATGCGTACCATCAGGGCAAGTAAATGCAAGTATCCGTAATACGTTTTCAAGGAACAAGAGAGGGAGGAAGAAGAAGAATTAATTGCTATTTTACAAAACCTGCCTTTTTTATGTATCATTGGTGGTGTGGCGGAGTGATGGTGCTGTTGAGTTGGTCGATGTATTAACTTTTTATTTTATTTATATATGGGTGAACAATATCCTGTATGAACGCTATGTAATTTTATCCCTGTTTATTTGTAATGGATGATTTTACCTTTTTTGTTATGAATAATTTTCGATCTGTGTGAGTGAGTACTGTTTGTTCTTTCTTCCCTCTCTCTTTTGTTTTTTTTGGACCCTTTCCTTTTTTCTTTTTATACCTTCATTTTTGTTTTTTATTTTGTGGCTACATGTGCGGTGATGTTTATATTTGTCAATGAAGACGGAGGTGCAACTGACTTTCAAGAACATTGTTCTGATGACTCTGTAGATGGATTGCATCCTGTAATCGCCACCGAAATCAGTAACAATGAAGCTGGTATGTCCTACTCTATCTTAGTAGTTAAGTTTTTCATATAGAATATCATGTCCTTGTTTTTTTTTCAATTTGTTCACTTTCTAAATATTTTTTTTTTTGATTTTCTAAGATGATTTGGAGGTTCTTTATATTACTCCAGCTTTGCCAGTGCCTGTTCAGAATTTACCTGTTGCCAGTAGAACTCCAAGGACCAGGCTACGCATGGAAATGGTCGTTCTTCCTTCGAAGTTCATGCTACCTCCATACAACCGAGTAACTTGTACCGATGAGCAAGAATTATTGTACCAGCAAGTTATAAAGCACAACAGCGACTCTGAACACTCTAAAATTAAACAGTATGTTAGTTTTCTCATGTATACGCAATGGTGTTCTTTTTAGATAATTCATTACTTTTTTAGCAACTTAGTTTTGTTCATGCATTCTTTTTTTTGGCAGTTCAAGGTTCTTGATGATTGACCCTATGTGGGTTTCCACTGGTGACTTGGCTAGTAGCGTTATGCCTTCTGGAGAACTGTCAACAACGGTTGCCGAAATTGGAATTGCTGTTCTTCAGGTTGACTGTCCGAAGAAGAAGATAATTTTCCCATGGATAGTAACTGTTTATTTGCTTGAAAGAAGATTTAATTCAAGAATACTGCAGAAACATTTCAGGATGGATGATAAGTATAAACTTAGTCACCAAAATCTGGTAAACTTTTTCTGTGTGTTGTATGTTTTTCGATTTTGTGTTAATTGTGAACATTTATTTTAATGTTTCTCTGACCCTTGTTTTTATCTTTTCTTTTTTTGTTTTTTTTTCAGCTGTGTTTTGGTGTCCTTCAGAATCTTGGAACAGAAAAGAAGCCATGTGGTCATTGGTATTCACTGTTCTTGAATTTTGAGAAAAAAAGGTTTGAAGTTCTTGATTCTGCGCGTGGTCCTGATGATGAATCGCTCATTAATCATTCTAGCGATCTAGTCGATGCTATCAAGTGCATGTATCGTATAAATTACTCCAGTTCATCAAAACAGATTGATGACTATGAGTTGGTTTTCATTGAAGCTCCTAAGCAAAATAACAAGTATGTTCTCTTCTTTTTTATCTAACTTTATGCTTTGTTCACTGTTTGGATATTTCTTTGTATTTGATAGCTCACAGATCTTTTGTTCTGTATCTTTTTTTTTTGAAGCATTGATTGTGGTTATTTTATGCTCAAGTTCCTTGAACTTTGGAATGGCCGTGTTGTACCTGCAATCACTTATGATCAGATACCAGAACTTAGGAAGGTCCTAACATGGAATTGGTTAAACCACCCTCTGAACAAGTTGCAGAATTGGAGGTACCTGTTGGAAAGCAACGCTCTGTGAGGTATGAACTACCAGATGCTACTCAAATAAACTACCACTTACAGCATAAATAAGCTACTTCTCTTTTTTACTTGCAGTCTGATTTAATTAGCATTTTTTCTTATTCCTTTTTGGCTTGGTAATTTGTAACATTAACTGTTGGTAAATATATGTTTTAGTGGTTGGTAAGGGGGGGGAGGGGGGCAGGTTGGTATTTTTGTTACGAGCTAAAATGTAATTTTTGTCTTTTTTTTTTGTTTGTAACTTAATTTATTGCTGTTCGTGGAATTATCAATATGCTGGTAAACAACATGCTCAGGGGTTGATAAACACATTGAATAGCGGTTGATAACTTTCAAGAACTCGACCTGGTCAGGGGTGGTTTTTTGGGGGATGGTGTTGACAAGTTCATGTTCTTTTTCCACAGCTGTTTTTTCATAGGCTACTGGGTTGATAATTTTTCATGTTTTTACATTTGATAAACAACTGCTTGGAGGGTTGATACATAACTGGTCAGGGCGTTGATAAGTTCATTTTTCTTTTTTGACAGACTACTGGGTTGATAATTATCAAGGATAGTTTTCATAATTTATGGAACGGAAAAATAATTATCCAAATTGTAGTATTACAAGTTCGAACGACAAACACAGCATGACCATTACACAAATGTTTGTACTCCTTCTTTCATTGCATACTTCCATCCTGCTTTTTTCCCTCATCCTTCTTGCTTTGTCATGGGTTCCCTTCTTCTTTCTGGGAATCCATTCCTGGTATGCTCATGCCAACCTGTGTATTTTTTTTACATGGGATAAATTTAGTAAATGGTAATAACTTTTTTAATAGTTTCTTGTGTACTTGTGTGTATATTTTTCTGTAAGTCAGTACAGTACCTTGTCTCTGTCTGGGCATTTTGGTCTCTTGTGTCCAGGCAACCTGCAAAGTCCACACAATCTTGGTGCAGCCTTTTTCTTTAGTTTTGCAGCACATTTCTCATGGAAATTCATAGGTCTTTCACCTAGGTTGAACCCTGGTTTTCCTGACTGTGGTGGATCCTTATAAGGGCGATGCTCATCTTCATTTTTTTCTTCGTCACTTGAATTTTTCTCCTCATGGTGTATCTGTTCATTGTTGTGTCCATGATTGTTGTCTTCTCTATCTTCATGACGCATATTGTCAGTATCTTGTTGAACTGGGTCATCAACCTTTTTTCTCTTACGTGTGACTTTTTCTTTCGTCTGGAGGCGTTCCATTGCATCTTTGCATATAGCTTTCTTCAGCTCAGCAACTCCTTCAGCAAACAAGTCGTATGACCTATCATCCGTGCAGACAGTAGATAGTATGTGTGATATTTTGCTCATTTCAATCGCGTGTCTAACAGCCAAGTGTGTGTTCTGTGATGCTGTATTGCTTCTTCTCTCCGTCAATCGCGCTACCTCTATCCCAGCTGCAGTAGTCCATCTAGGGTTGATGAAACTGACAGGAAGCTCAGTCAAACCAATATGACTAGCCACCCTCATGACATGGCAGCAGTGTATTCCATCGCGAGCCATCTTAGAGCACGAGCATCTGTACACATCGTCATCAGAGGAAACAGTAACCACATATATTAATCTGGGGAACTCTGCATTTCTATAGTTTGCCACCCTAATAACTCTGTACAATCTCTTCTCTTCCACAACTTCAACGTTGTAAGCAGTACCCTTCCTTAGCTCTTCAGCAAACTTGCCGTATATTGGGTCTGTGTAGATTTTCATTGCTTCCCTTTCAAGAGGATTGAATCCCCAATTCACAGACTCCTTGAACTCACTTTTCTCTCTTAGGCGATCTAGGTCGGACTGTTTTTTTTCTTGTATTATGATATACTCCTTGAAGAATGTTGCAATCGAGTCCTTCCTTTTTACATAGTGTTTGAATAAGGAGTTTGTGCTCTCACTTCTCCCCGTCGATGAAGTGAATGGGAAGAATCTCTCTTTGAAATATGCTGGGACCCACTGAGCTCTGATGTCATATATCCTGTCCAGGTGTGGCTCTCCCAAAGCATTGTGACGCTCCAGTAGATCATGCCAGCTATTTTCGAATTCCTCTGGAGTAAATGAGTTCCTTATAACCGCTCTTAGTTCTTCCTTCAGAGTCCCTCTTACTGCGAAGAATAGGGACAACTTGTCATCCAGGTTCTTGCTGATGTGAAAGTTGCAGAAACGGTGCACTGTGTAAGGTAATGCTTCAGATATTGCAATCCTCATTGCAACGTCTTGGTCTGTTATTATAGTTTCTGGGTGCTTGTTGTCCATAGCAGACAGGAATTCCTCAAACAGCCACTTGAAAGTGTCTGCTCTCTCATCCTCGAGCAGTCCTACTCCGAACACGACTGTTTTGCCATAGTTATCAACCCCTAATATTGGAGCAAATGGCATCCCATACTGGTTGGTTGAAAATGTTGTATCAAATGATACAAATTGCCCAAACTTTGAGTAGTTTGCCCTCCCTATCTGGTCTGTCCAAAATATACTTTTCACTCTATTATCGCTGTCAACATCAAGTGAATGTCTGAATCCAGGCATCTTTTCACGTGCTTCCTTGAATAGTAGCAACAACTCTTCAATGTCCCTGTTCTTAATTTTCTTTCTTTCTTTTGCTAGCTCGTTCTCTAGGTTTTTTGTATCAAATGGAACTGCCCTGAAGCTTCCCCTTGTTTTCCTGAATATTTTCATTATGTTCCTGGGTGGAACTCTTGTTTCTTGTAGGATGTGGATCAGAGTCTTGTCTGATGCAGACATTGACCTGTGACACTTCATGAACCTTACTATCCACTCTGACGGAGCTAGGCTGTGGTTATGTTCTAGTCTCACGTTACTTATTGACCACTTTCCTCTGTATTCCTTCACAAACATCCTGACTTTGCATTTTGTCTGCACAATCCT
Source organism: Lolium perenne (assembly GCF_019359855.2). NCBI lineage: Eukaryota > Viridiplantae > Streptophyta > Magnoliopsida > Poales > Poaceae > Lolium > Lolium perenne. The sequence continues at coordinate 278,571,732 of NC_067245.2, forward strand.
GGAAGTCCGTCTCTGTCTGAGTGCACTGTCAACGTATGTATCGTCACGGCACCTGTTGCATGAGAATGTCTGTCTTGTTATTTCATTGGTTTTTCTAGACTCGTAGGAGGTGTCCCTTTTTATTGCAAATCCAACCCTTCTTGCGTACACTGCAAAGAAGAAGAATGCATCATCTTTTGAATTGAATTCCATCCCAACTGTGGGAGTAGCTGCCTCTGATATCTCTTGCATTGTTGGATACTTCTTGTTTGCAAACATTCTGTCCATTTCAAGCTCTTCAGCAGTCGGTACCTCTGGATTCAGCACTGACTCAAGAGTTTCTTCATATTTTTCATCTTCTTTGTTCCCATGCTCATCACCATTTGAATAATCAGCATTGTCAGCTGGGCATGCATTCTCACCAGCAAATGATGCACCATCTGCATGCAATTCTGGGATGTTGCTATCAGCATATCCTTCGTTGTCTTCGTTCTCGAATTTGAGCACCTGGTTTTCACATAGATGCATCATGGTTTTTGGGGTATCAGCTATGGTGTTTTGTTAATGTCTCCCAAATAAACTCAATGTTTTTACTTTATTTTTGTTTTGTAAATTATGTTACGTGAAGCAATTTGACATGTTACCTCATTTAAATCGAAGTCCTTGCATTTTTGTTTGCTCGCCCTTGTGATGTTTGATGACGTATGTCCTTCCGCTTCCGAGTTTTGCTTGTGCATGTAAAAACTTTCTTCAACTGCTTGTAGCTCTGCCAAGCTTTCGAGCTCAGCTCTCTCTTTCCTTCTCTGAAGAAATGCACGTAATGTGGAACAACGACTTTTATTAGTAAGACTTTTGTGAGGATATGAACAAATCCCATCTCTATAGTCTGCAGAGGTTCATTACCTGTGCAAATTTATCTGCCATCCTCCGGCACTGTATCGGTGTCTTCCCTGTCATAGATCCAAATATACTTTCTGCAGCAGTTGTTCCATCATCCTGTTGTGTTTTTCCCGACTCATTCGCTTTTGTTGTATCCATCTGCAAAAGAAATTATTGTTGTATCAGAGTTACTCTTTCTGTTTTACATTTTGTTAGTCATAGTCACATGTTTATGTATATGAGTTTAAATCAATTTTTTCTTTTCATATCTGCCTTTTTCAGATAATGGAGGATTTAACTTTTTTGTGTGCAAGTCAAGAAGAGTCTGTGGAGCTATGGACAAAGAATTATGGGCAGATGATACACAGTGTTACCATTTTTGTTCTACGTGTGCTGTGTAACTTTTAGTACACAGGAGGATGTTAACAGAGTTTTTCTTAATTCTGTCTCTTTTTTTATTTTTTTTTCTCTTTGAGCTGTGCAAAGTGATCAATGGTCTGTAAGTTTTTCTATGTGATGTACATTGTACGTTTTTTCCCATGTAATATTCTACTATTCTGAACCTTTTCTATTTTTTTCTATTATGGTAAATGAAGGTAATGTACACATGTTTTTTCTAGGTTTTCTAGATGAAAAATGCATGTTCTAGTTGAATTAAGTACTAACCTTTCCTTTTTATACCGTATGCTGGTGGGTGAATTTCCTATCTCAGATCAAGGACTCATCCCGTAAACCACTTGGATGATTTTGTCTATAATCTGAGCACCCTAAATCTCTCTCTCTAGAAGTTCTTCGTGAATTTTGTAGGATGATTCTCAGATTTCGTCCGTCTGGTCCACTTGCTCCATTGATTTTTGATGTGCACCAGGCGGAAGCTTTTTTGTTTGGTTGAGGAGAGAGATGGTGGCGAACTGGCGATGGTTGGTGGCGGAGGAGATGGATCTGTCCCCGATCAGATCCTGGGGAAGAAGGAGTTTATTTTCCTTTTTTTTTTGGTTTTTACTGATGAGGTTTTGATTATTCTGTACGTGACCCTGTTTCTTACCTTCCTCTATCTTTCATTTATATCCTTGTGTGTGTACATGTCCACCTGTTCCGTGGGTATTTTTTATACTTTATTTTTTCGAGGGGTTTTTTGTCAATAGGTAGATCCTACCTAACCCGACGGTCTCGTTTTGTCTGGAGTTGGAGCTGTCGCCTTTCCTCTTTCATTCTATTTCCTCTCCCGACCATTCTCCATCGATCTCGTATATTTTCCTCCAAGAAGGCGCTAGGCGTGTACGGAGGAGAAACCATGGGCAGATTCATCTAGGTCCTGTTTTCAGATCTGTTTTTTTTGTCCTGCCCTTTGTTTCCTTTTCAATTTCTTCATACCTATACGTTTCTTCCAGCTCGTACGATCGCTGGTTTTCGTACCTCTTTTTCTTTGGCTTTTTCATCTTTTTCGCAGATCCAATGATTTTTTTTCCGCTTATCTTATGATGATTCGTCTATACTCCCCTGTACCATTTTCCTGGATGATTTTTTGTTTTCCTCCAGGATTTTTGTTTGGTTTTCTGTTCATATTGCTTTTTCTCTCTCAGCATTTATTTTATTCGAATGACTGAAATATCAATTGTGTTAATCAAGGTACACCAACTTCATTGTTTTTGCAGGGTATGGAGATTAATCTTTCAAACTAGCAATCCTTCTTCTTATTTTTTTTTCTTCCATCTGCAAGCCATGGATGGGAATGATGCAGCAACGGTATAACATGATTTTGTTGTGTTTGTCTCTTTTTTCTTTTTTGTGTTTATCTGTTTTGTGTATGTCCCAAATTATATATGTTTTTTGCTTTTCTGGTTGATCATTTTATTAAATTTTTGTGTGCCTAGATCATAGTTGATGTTCATCAACCTGTAACGACTATTCGATGCCATGTGTACAAGGTAGTGTGATAGTGCTGTCATTTGATGGTTTGTTTGTGTTCATTATACGGCGTTTTATCTGTGCGTAGAAGGCGTCGACATGAAGTGTACTGTCTCTTTGTCTCACTGGGGTAGTACTGGTTTTGTATTGAAGAATATCTTTTACGGATTGTTCACTATTTACTGGGTATATGCTTTTTCATTTATTTTTTTCAAATTTTGTGTGTGCTTGTTCCTCTTTTATATAAAAATAAAGCACACAACATCGAATACTACATGTTCACATTACATTGTTAATAGTTGTTGTGATCTACTTTTTTGGTATGTTAAGACTACATACTTGCTGTTCATCAACTTGTACCGACTATTCGATTATTTAGTTTTTTAATCATGTAATTTGCAATTATCAGGGCTTTAGGACCAAGCTCTCGCTTCCTAAGTTTCTTGGAGTGACTAGACGTTTGACAGCTACTCAGAAAAAGCTTGTTGCTGATATTGGTCTTGAGCAACTGCTCTATGTGACCTGTGAATACCTTCCTAGAAGTCTCATCGCTTACCTGGTAGCTAACTTCGATTCGCAGACTAGGTTGCTCTCTCTACCTAATGGTCCTCCTGTCAAATTCAGTGCCTATTGTATCAACAAAGTTCTCGGCACACCCATCGGAGGTTTGCTGATTGGTAGGAAAGTCGATCCTCATTTAAGGGCAGCTATTTGTGATTTGACCAACTGCAAAGGACATTACCCCACCATTTCCGAGCTGGATAAAATGTTGACAAGTGAATTAGATGGAGACACTTTCAAAATTGTTTTCACTTTGTATGCCATGACCGCTTTTCTCTGTCCTTCTAGCCATGACGCTGTAAGTCCTGATTACTTACACATCGTGGAGAATCCTTCTGTGATATCTTCTTTCGACTTCTCAAGTGCTGTACTCCAAAAGCTCGTTTCTTCCATTGAAGCTTATAATGGAGGTACAACTTCGGTCTTAGGAGGGAACCTGTTTTGCTTAATGGTACGTAATGTTCATACCATGGTAGATTTCTCCAAAAGGGGGAAAAAGTCTGTATTTTAACATCTTTTCTGCTTTTTGTGTTGTCATAGGCTGTGTACTTTGAGTTTCTTGACACTGAGGTGATTCCGCCACACTTGAAGTGCAATGTTCCTCGAATATCAATATGGTCTTCTTCTTTGGTTTCGGAAATCGAGATGCTAGATTGTGTTTGCAAAGACAAAGCAATATTCGGTAGCTTGCCTGTATGTTTTCCTTTTTCCAGAGTTAGTTTATTTCGTACAAATTTCATCTTTCTCACACAATTATCCTTCAAACATTGTTGTTTTTCTTCTCTTATTCATTCAGACGAAAGATGTTGCAAGGACCCCTTTTGGAAATTCACTTAATGAAGGTCAAACCATTGAGAGTAATTCATATGAAGACCTTCTACAATTTGTCTTGTCAACAACACCTTTGGAGTCGCATGAAGAGGTATGTATGCTTCTAAGATAATTATAATTCTGTGATAGCACCAAATGCTTTTGAAGAATTCTACCGTGGTCGTGGGGGGTGGGGGAGTCTTTTTTTGGGAGGATGGTGTTTTTCTGGGGAGGGAGTTGACATGTTCACATTTTTTTACAGTTTTGGTACGCGACAGGGTTGATAATTTCACGTTTTAACATTTGATAAATAACTTTTCGTGGGATTGATACATAACTGGTCAGGGGGTTGATAAATACACTTTTTCCAAAGGCAGGCGACAGGGTTGATAATTTGACGTTATTACACTTGATAAATAACTTATATGGCGTTTGATACATAACTGGGCAGGTGGTTCTTAAATACACCTTTTTTCACAGGCAGGCTACTGGGTTGATAAGTCCACCCTTTTACAGTTGATAAATAACTGATCGTGGGGTTGATACATACCTGCTCAGGTGGTTGATAAACACACTTTATTTTTTGCCAGGGTAGGCTACTGGGTTGATAAATTCACCTATCTACATTTGATAAATAGCTGATCGATGGGTTCATACATAACTGTTCAAAGGGTTGATAAATACACTTTTTCAAAGTATGTTGTTCAATAGTTCTTTTTTATTAACGTGTCTTTTTGTTTTTTATTTTTGTTTTGTTCATAAAGGTTAAGGCACAAGTCGCTTTGTTAATAAGCAAAATGCAGAAAGACATAATGGACTCCATACAACCAGTAATTGTCAAGAATGTCATGAGCTTTCTTAGGATGACTTCAGTTAGTTCGTGCTTGTTGAATACTGACGAGAAGCATAAATGTCAGAGTGGACCTGTGTGTTTCAAAGTACCTTCGCATGGTTCTACTGTTTGCCAAAGTCCATTAGTTCAGTCGGACACTGTGTGTATTCCTGGGCATGCAGCAGCATTAAAATTTTCTGATCCTCTGACTATGTCTGATGTGGACTGTGAAATAGACCATGTCTGCAATGATGGTTGCTTGTTACCAGTTCCTGACGATGATACGCTTGAGAGATTGAATAAAGAAGCTATGAAGGATGATCAGGTTCCTGATATCTTGTCCGTTATTTCTGCTATGGAATCTCTTCAATACCCAAGCGATCTAGGTGAACTCACCTGTAACTTTGAGTTGTTGGAGCAGATGATCCCGCCCAAGCCTGACTGGTCTCAGTTTTATGGTTCTGCATCACCAGGAGTTGACATGCTTCAGTATGTTATAGATCAAGCTGCAGAAGAGAGGAAACTTATGGATGCAAGGGAATTGCAGTCACAGCTGTTGTCTGAAAAAGTTCACTTCTCTGTCGATTTGGACAGTGTCAGCAGTTTCAGGAGACCCAATGGCGCAAGGTACTCTTGCAATGAAATATTATCCTCGAACAAAAGAAATGCAATGATTTCAAGCAATGATTTTGGTCCTGAATCTGCTTGCTTGATAAAGAGGCCAAGGATGTTTGGAATTAAAGAAGAAGCTGCAGTTCAGAGCATTGATCCTGCTGGTATAGATAATACAAAGGAAACTCGTTTTAATGATGGAGAGACACCCTCTATATCTCCCATCAACTGTACCATGTCGCACAGACATGTTCAAGCTCCTGATACATCGTATTCATGGGATGAAAGTGAGTTTGACAGGGAGTTATTAAGAACAACACTTCAAGCAGAGGCTGAGCACGAATCGAAGCTACGTTCGACGCAGTTTCAAAGTTATGAAAATCAAGCATTCAATGTTACAGAGATCAGCCCAAACAAGGTCATATCAGAGTTCAATTCTACACTGGTTGAACAAGATGTTTTCAAGGACATTGTGCACAGAGTCCCCAAAACTGCAAAAGCAAAGACGTAAGTTGATCTCCCATTGATCAATTTTTTATCGGCAGTACTTGTTTCTTATACTGTCCATCCTTTTTTTATGTGTTTGTGTTCACTGTCTTTATTTTTTGTTTTTGTGTTTCGTTGTTTCTTTTTTGGCAGTGTCAATGTTGTGCGAATGGGTAGTACTTGGGCCGAGCACCGTGTTTTTGCTCTTAGTATGCAAGTGTATGGTAATGTGAACAAATACGTTATCAACATGTTGGGGAAAGCTGTCATTGTTGAGGATACTGAGAAGCGTTCACTGAAACTTTTACCTGAAGACCATTGGAAACGATATTTCATCCCTTTTGATGAATCTGTAAGCTTCTTTTCTTTTTCATCTCTCTCTCTCCCTCTCTCTATATATATATGCTTGTGATACATATAGGTTGGACTTTTTGTTTTATAAACCTGTATTGATGTTTTCATTATCAATATGTAGGCTCTGTTTGCAAAACCTTATGAGAACCCTGGAACCCTGTCTAGACTCATATCACATGAAATGATTGGTTTTAAGCTCGATTCAATGGATCTGGTATGTTTTTAATAAACTTTTATATGTGTTCTGAAATAATGGCTTTATAACCCTCTTTTTATTTTTGCCTTATTGTTTTTCAGCAGCTTTTGAAACTTTTTATCTATCAGATGTTGTATTTTATCTTCTCACACTTATTATTGTCCTTTCCTTGTTATGCCTTTTTTTTTATCGTAGGTGCATGTTCCGTTGATGACATCTGGGTTCTACTACCTTCTTCTTATCAACTTTAGGTTAAAGTTGTTTGAAGTGTTATACCCTAACACAAAATTCAATCTTGTGTCTGAGCACGTCGAGGTTGCAATTAAGAATTTTAAAATGGGATTCAATTTATCGTACAAGCACTCATTGATCAAAGTTGATGGCATGCGTACAATTTACAGGAGTGTATGTTCTTCTGACAAAGAGTATGTCACAAGTTTCCTATATCTGTTTTCACATGTCCTTTTTGATTAAAAGTTATCAGAAGTATTTGTTATGTAGTTACCATTGGTTTTGATAGTATGTTACCAGGTCATTCATTATATAGTTACCAATGGGTGGGGGAGGCCATTGGTTTTGATAGTATGTCACCAGGTCATTCATTGTATAGTTACCAATGGGTGGGGGAGGCCATTGTTGATTGTGTCGTTACGAGGGCTTTTGTTTCCTTTTCTTTTATGTATCATAATGCCATACAAGTTCTACTGTAACTTTTTATCCTTTCTCTTTTATGTATTTTTTCAGTTGTGATAGTGGTGTGTTCGTCATGGAATTAATAAGAAATCAGAAGGGAGGAAAGAAACTCTGTTTTGAACCAGTATGTTTTTCTCTTTTTTTCGTTAATTACTTATCATATGTGTTTTTTCATTTCCTTTTTCATTTCTTTTTTGTTACCGATGAATGAAATATATTTGTTAAAATGTTTATTTAATATATGTATTCTTTATTGTCTTTTTTAGAACCATGCAAAACCATTGCGCGAAAGTCTTACTTACTATATGGTTGCTCATCCTTTCAATGAGAAGATGCCACCGGAAACAAAAGAAATCCTTAAGAAGCATGTACGTTTTTTCACATTTTTGATTTATCTTTTTTCCTGAATTTTTTAATCTTTTTTATTGATCAATTTATTGATCAGTTTTTTATTTTTCTTTTTTTTTGCCATGCATTTCATGATACAGGGAATCCCATTTGACCACCAGGTTTGTATTTCTTAAATCTAGTTTTTATATGGCTTTTTTTCCCATATCATTTTTTTTTTGTGGTTTGTTTTTGCACACAACTGACTCTACTTCTTTTTTTTCAGACACCAGGTTACTATCCCTGGATGCACGAGCAAAACAAGCTTGTTAATGGTGAATATCACATAGTCCTTTTTTTCATATCTTCATTTTGCACGAGCAAAACAAGCTTGTTAATGGCTGTCTTTTTTTTTGAATGCAGATGATACTGACTCCATTGAAGAAATGCTTATTTTCTGATCCTTTTCCATGTTTTATGAGTGTCCGATTTTGCTGTGAAGAGGAGATGAGATGCGACCGATAAGATGTAGTGTAGACAAATTTTTTTTTGTCAATCATTTTATGTTTCTTCTTCTTTTTAAAATTAATTGACTAGTTATTCTTCTAGTTTTTTGTGGAAGTGTAATGACTTTTAAATGTGGACATATCCATCCGGGGTTGGAATGTGAGTGAGAACCTTGTGTTTGTCAAATAATAATCGCAACTTATTCCTCTTATTTCATTCTTTTTTGGGGGGTTCGCACTGTTGTTTGGCCCATCGTGGCCCAGTACAGAAAACTCCTTTTTTATCTAGTCTTTTTTTGTTACTGGGCCGTCTCTTCAGGTCCAGTCCAGTAAACAACTTCTATAAGTATTCGTGGTCTGGAACCGACGGAGCCCCCACATCTACAGTTTCCGCATTTACAGTTCTTCTCGCCCGAGAAGTGGGAGGGGCGGTTCAGAGCAAGCGGATAGAACGGTGGTGTAAGTTCAATCTCAAATCCTCCGCTGTCATTTCTCTTTTCGATCTATATTTCTTCTCACTTTTCTTTTTTCGCATTACTGTCTAGTTGCTTTGTATCATTTTCTCAAGTTTATATGGTGTTTTTCTTGCTGGAAAAACCAATCTATGTATCTTTTTGGTGTTCTTTTGTGTGGAATCTGAGTTCTCTCTGTAGCTTTTTTTTGTTGTCTTTCTTCCGGATCTCATCCTAATGGTCTTTTTCTTCTAATATATTCTACTTTTTAATCGACTATCTGATGTATCTTAGATTTTTTTATTTTCGCAGGTGAACAGTAAGTGCGAACAAAAAGGGTGGTTTTCTTTTCTGGAGGTCGTTGCTGTTCAAGTTTTTTTGGTGCAGATCTGCTTTGTTTGTTCGTCGGTGGTGAGCACTTTCACCTTTTTTTTATGTATTTGTATTACCTTTTATCTATATTTATTTTTTCTTATCTGCATGTTTTCATTCAATCATTATCCTTCCTGGCAGTAAGTCAAGAAATTGGGATCCAATATATGTTTTTTGTAATCTTTTTTGCGGCTGGAATCCTGGTTATGTGTCAGTAGTAAAGTAGATATCATGGTAGGTATCAACAGTTATACATTGTAGTTATCAAGGTGCTTTTTTATAGTGCTTTTTAGTTTCATGTTCTTCACCTTCAGTTTTTACATTGACAGCTGGTAGTCTGTTAGCATAACTGTAGATATTATAGTAGTTATCAACATTCCTATTATGTAGTTATCAAGGTGCTTTCTATCTACTGCTCGTTGGTGACCTTTTAACTGTTAGTTTTAAACATTTTTTTGATATTTTTGTTTTGATTAGTGCTTTTTGTACATTTATAGGAGAGTGAAATTCAGTATGTCTACTTATGTGACTGAAGAGACGAGGGTTCAGGTGTCTAAGTTCCTTCTTAGTAAACTAGGACTTACTCCTGGCCCAGTTACCAACCTGTTTCTTGTCAAGAACCTTTCCTGTTTTGAGCCTGCTGGAGTCTTCAAGTGTCTCCATGTCATCAACAAGCTGGTCGGCACAGAGTTTGATTTCATAGTTAATCAAAGCCGCCAGTGTGAAGTCTTTGTTAGGTGCATGACCCCTGTTGCGTGTACGAAGCTTCACGATGTGCTTCCTTTAACCTTTAAGTTTGATGAAGCTCGCGTGAAGTTTTGCAAGGTTAGCTTCCTTGAAACACTCCCAGAAGATGAAGACATTTTCCTCAAGGAACCAGCCAAGACCTTTTCAGCCAGCATGGAGAATCGTAGTATTACTCAACAGAAGCTTCTAGGTTACCCTACTGGGTACTCTGATGCAAGGCTTGACATGGATTATGAGGAGAACATCAGAATGACGGACACCACAATGAAGATTCTCGGTGTTTCTGAGGGTTCTCAAGAGGGTCTAGTTAGAGTGAACCTAAAATATCTTCTTTCACCTGAGTACATTGCCCATGCATACTCTGTTGTGCAATCCCCAGACCTTGTCAAGTTTGCTGTTGAATACAACTCCAAGCTTTATATGAAGTTCAAGATCCCAATGATGGCTGAGGTGATGACCAAGAGCCACTATTTTGTTGATAGATTCATGATCAAGTTCTATTTAGTCAAGACTGTCAGGAAGTGTTCATTCATGGAAGATATTGGCAGGAAATGTCCAGTATACAGTAGGCTCAAGAATGAAGACCATTTCGAAGACCATTTCGAGTCTGCTTGATTTCCTAATAGACGATATAGTGCCTTTTCCCTTTCCCTAAGTGTTTTTTAGAAGCACAGTATGAACTCCATGTAATGTTGTGCTTTTTGTATCAAGGCATAAAGCCCTTGATGTTTGATTTGTGTACTATATACTTTCTGTGTCTAGGTGGTTTGATGAAACTTTTTTTTAATGCTGCTTTTTCGTCGTGTGTAATGGATGCTATTTATTTGTACTTTTTTACGTAAGTCTGTGCTGGTGATGATTGTGTGCTGACATTTTATATGCACATGCGTGACAAATCTGAGTGTCACACATATCTTGGCTGATATACAATCTCTTTTTTTTAACCTATCATTTTTGTTTTCTGTTCTTTTTTTACCAGGGTATGTCGTACATTACTAAGATGAGGAGGCCATCATTTACTCGTCATGTTATGAGTAGGCTTGGAGAGTATCCTGGGAAAGTGCATGATCTTTACCTTTTCCGTGTGATGGATACTCGGCTTGATGGTATATTCATTTGTCTTGCACTAGCAAAGAAGCTGCTCACTAGAGATTTTCAGTGTACTGTTAATCAGGGCAGCAAAACCAAAGTGTTCATCAGGCCCAGTGGGACAGATGATAAAGCTACTCTTCTAGCTGCTTCTGAATTTAAGTACATGCTGAATCACTATCATATCAAAATCATCAAGATAGAAGAGCTTCACTACAAGCCAGTTTGCAAGGATTTCTCTCTGAACAAACCAGTGTCGACATTCCCTTGTTCATATGATCATCTCTCAGTTGAAATGATGACTGAATTATCTTATCCTGTTGGTTTCTCTAGCCAAGGTGATAACATTGATGGTTTTTGCAACACAATAATGTCAGAGACAACCATGAGTCTTCTGGGTATTTCTGAAGGAGTGCAGTCTGGTCTTCTCAATGTCATTGTCAAGTACTTCGTTCAACCTTCAACCATTGGGCTTGCACTTGAAGTTATACCTACAGACTTTGAATTCAAGTATGCCATTGACCAGAATGGATCTTTTTACATGAAGTTCAAAAAGCCCGAGCAAGCTGAAGCTATTGCTAGGAGGCATTACTTCATTGGAGGCAAAATGATCAAGTTTTACTATGTGAAGACTGTCGAACAGTTGGATGAACAAGATGACACGGGCAAACTGTCTTTCCACAAGAAGCATCATACTGATGATTTCTATGTGCTTTTCTAGTCAATCTATGGTGCAATCTATGACTGTGTAGTCGTGCTTTCGTGTCGTTTAGTCACCTGGTGCCTTTTGTTTTCGTTTCTAAAAATTTGTCATGTAATAAGTAGGTAGCAAGGACTTTACATGTTTTTTTCACTCTTTCAGTGATGTATTTTTGCTTTTATCATATCTGCAGTCAGTATGTTTTTTTTTTCTCTTGGACACTATGATGTAATAAGTCTGTAGCAAGATATGCTATGTCATTTTGCCCCTGATTTGTATTCAAATCTTCTATTTTTTTTACTGGATGTCCAAAATATTGTCTAGCTTGCCGTCATTTTTTACAAGCAGTTATGAATATATTTATAATTGTTCATGACGCCGGCATCTAGTCTATATTTTTTATTCTTTTTAATTTTTTACAGTGGTTTTCTTTTAAATGGTTTTTCCCATAGGTGGATAGATAAAATGGTTCTTTTTTTTTGTAATGCATCGGTACTCGTACTCTTAGTTTTGTAATAGCTATCGAGCGTGACTGTACGTAGTTACCAACGCTGGTCTAATGTATTTACCAACAGTTGGCATTACAGACGTTTCTTTTTTTGCACATCCTCTTTTATTTTTTATTAGATTATAAAATAGAAATGTTGGATATTTTTTCACTTTACTTATGCATAGCTCACTCCTTTTTTATAGTGGTTGTTTATTCTCTTTTTTTTTCAGCTCAACTAAAGGAGCCAGTTAGACGCTTTTTTGTTCACTGCAAATTTTTTAATGCTACAGTTGGTGGAAGGTGAGACGACTACGCCTCAATAAATAGAGACCCCTTATCACTTCTGCATCTCTTCTCACCCTTGGCTATTCCATTCTCCCTCTTTCTAGGTCAACACATCCACATCGAGCCATTTCTCCTAGTACTTCTTCTCCCTAAGTCCAGGCGGAAGGAATCCTCTTCTATCTATCCTTTTTTGGGTGGATCTTTTCCAAAGCTGCATCTGGACGGTAAGGCTTTTGTTTGCTCCCTTTCTCTGCCCCCGCGCGCCCCCCTCTGTCTGTTGACCTTTTTTGCTAAATCTAGAAAGTACCTGGACAACAACTTTTTAAATATATAACCAGATTCTGAAGATTTGACTCTATTTTTAGCAGATCTACAACAATATTCCTGTAGATCTAGTTTACTTTTTTGTAATCTATGAGAGCTCGTCTTCTATTTCCCTATAGTTTTACTCACAGATGTCCCTTTTTTTCATTGCACAGGGTTTTCCTTTTGCTCTTTCTCAAGATGGTCTGCAATGTATGTGGTAATCCAGATGGACCATGCAGGGCCAAAACGAGGGATTGCTCTTTTTTCATATCAGAGTTATTGGTTACCTCTGAAGAATGGATGGTACATTTTAATACTTTATTCTTCGTTTTTATACTTTGTTTTTGTGAGATTTATTTTGCTGATTTTCCTTTTTATCACTGCACCAATGTATTTTTTTTTGTTCTACATATTTTTTGTTTTGCATGTTGTTCACTATACTTTTTTACTTTTTGGCAGAATGTTCCATGCTATGTTAGGAAGCAGATAAACATGATATGTGCTGGGAGAACTGATATCTCTGTCTCTGATGAGTCTGGAACCACTCACACTTTCAATCTAGCTATGAATGAGTATGTAACAAGTTTTTATGGTTGGGGGTGGAAGGAATTTCTGATCTCGTCCAATTCCAAACCTGGTGATTTCCTTATGTTTCAAATGACCAATAACCCTGAGATACCAATTAAAGTAGGATGTTGCAAGTCAGCAACAATGTCTCAGTTCAGTAATGTGCAATCTGGTACGTTGAATGATTCTGATAGTGAATCAAGTGATGAAGAACCAGATCAAACTGATTCAAGTGATGGAGAACCAGATCAAGGTTTGTACGATTTTTGTTTTACCTTTTTTTTGCACATTTCTTTTTTACAGATGATGCAAAATGCTTAGACCTTAAACAACATTAACTTATTCATTCCTTTCTTTTGTTATTTGATTTTTTTTCTTATCAGTGTATGATCGACATAGTGTTGTTGTCATGACAAGGCCACTTGATTGGACTATGAATCTCTTGGCTAGCTGGAGAGCAGTTGTTAACAGGAGAGGCATTGGTTTGGGACCATTGTTTCTGCACAAACTCACTGCCACAAACATTAACAATTCGCTGATGGTATGTATGTATTTTTGTGTCTCTTTTTATATGTGTCACTTTTTAAAATGTTTAATTTTTTTGTACTCAAGATCATGATATGAACATGCATGTTTATATATACTCAGGGTTGTTTCTTTTTTGTTGTTTGTACTGTGCAGAAAATCCCAAGCATGGTTGTCCAGGGTCTTAATCTCGAACCATCAGGTTCCGTGGTTCTATCAGCGGACAACACACCAGATGTCCCTGGACAGTTCCATCCCTCCACTGATGGCAGGATGATAATAAGTGTTCAAGCATGGGCAGAGTTTGCTGAAAAGAAGGGGTTAGCAGCTGGTCAAGTGGTGATGTTTCTCTTCCATCAATATGGTGGTATCATGACACGCAGGCAGGGTGTTGTTATTACTGTCGATGTTGTTTGAATATGTAACGAATCTGTGTATGTTGGAACATCGATCAAGTCCTTTATGTATCGTTTTGAAACACCTTTGTTATCCATTTTCTATGTAACTGAACTATGTTTTTTGTAACTCAACTTTGTTTTGAGATCAATGTTTTTTACCAACCCATGTCATCTTTTGTTACCTCCTTCTTTTTATTTCTCTTTTTCTGTAGACAAACGTGGTCCTTTTTTGTTTTTTAAGTGAACAAGGGAACCTACTTATCAACCCTCCCATGCAGTCTTCATCAACAGGTCGCTCAATGTTTTATCAACCCATCTACTCTCTTGCTACCATCTTCTTTTCTTTCTTTTTTCTGTAGACAAAGGTGGTCCTTTTTTGTTTTCAAGGGAACAAGGGAACCTACTTATCAACCCTCCAATGCACTCTTAATCAACAAGTGACTCAATGTTTTATCAACCCATCTACTCTATTGTTACCATCTTCTTTCTTTTCTTGTTTTGTAGACAAAGCTGGTCCTTTTTGTTTCTTAAGGGAACAAGGAAACCTACTTATCAACCCTCCCATGCACTCTTCATCAATAGGTGGCTCAATGTTTTACCAACCCATCTACTCTTTTGTTACCTCCTTCTTTTTATTTTCTGTTTCTGTATACAAAGGTGGTCCTTTTTGTTTCTTAAGGGAAAAAGGGAACCTACTTATCAACCCTCCCATGCACTCTTCATCAACAGGTGACTCAATGTTTTATCAACCCATCTACTCCCTTGTTACCATCTTCTTTTCTCTTTTTTTCTGTAGACAAAGGTGGTCCTTTTTTGTTTTTAAGGGAACAAGGGAACCTACTTATCAACCATCTCATGCACTATTCATCAACAGGTGATTGAATGTTTTTATCAACCCATTTACTCTCTTGTTACCATCTTATTTCTTTCTTTTTTCTGTAGACAAAGGTGGTCCTTTTTGGTTTTTTAAGGGAACAATGGAACCTACTTATCAACCTCCCATGTAGTGTTTTAAGGGAATAATTTTTGGTCGTCTGAGGTGCTCGCCGAAGCAGTGTCGTCTGAGGGGGCTCGCTGATGCAGGGCCTTATGAGGTTGTCACCAGAGTTGGGCCGGACGAGGGGTGTGTAGGGGAGAAAGGAACCACCTTAGGAGGTTGTGGGGGGTGTGCGCAAGGTTTGCGGCGACGGGCGTAGGGGCGAGTCGGTGGTTCCCGAGAGAAGGGATACGGGAGAGTTCCGGAGCGCGAGGAGGACAGAAGGGAGCTGCAGGCCGCGAGAATGTAGACGGTGGCGGTTGTTATAAGGACAGGATGGAAGATTGGTAGGGGCAGTCGTGCAGCGAGGGGAGATGTGCGGGGCAGACGCAAGTTTCTGTGTTTTTTCTAAGGGTGAGACTATTTATCAACCCACTTATTTTTATCAACCCTCTTATTCAGTTTTCACCAATACGTTATTCAATGTTTTTTTGTCAACTTTGTTTTTTATGTCTAGCGTCTCTTAATCTCTTTTTTGGGCCGTCCCTTTGTTTCTAGGCCCAGTCCAGTACAAAACACTACAAAGCATGCGTCTTCTCGAATCGACGGAGACCCGACGCGTGCAGTTTCTCCCATTTACAGTTCTGGTCGCTTGAGAAGTGGGAGAGGCGGTTGATACCAGGGCGGATAGGACGTTGTTGCAGGTCAAATCTCAAATCTTTGCCCATCCAATCTCTTTTCGATCTTTATTTCCTTCTTAATCTCTTTCCGCATTTCCTGTCTTAGTTGATTTTCCTAGCATTTTTGCAAGTTCTTAGGGCTTTTTGCTGGAGGAACTAATCTATCTCTCTCTGTTCCTTTTTCTGTCGAATCTGTGTTGCCACTCAAGTAATTTCTTCATCTCTTGTTTGTTCGAATCTTATCCTAACCGACTATTCTCTTCTGCTCATCAATTTTTACATTTCGCAGGTGAACAGTAAGTACGAACAGAAAGGGTTTTTTTTTCGCTCTGTAGATCTGTTGCTGTTCATCTTCTTCTTTTTGTCGGGGGACATCTGCTTCTGTATCTAGGCGGTGAGTACTTATCCTTCTTTTTTATGTACTTTTCATTAGCTTTTATGTAGATTTTAACTTTTCGCAATCTTCATGTTTTTGTAGTATGCATTGTTCTTATTTCTACGGGGTAAGCCAAGAAATGAAATCCAATACTTTTTTTTGTTAATCTAATGGTCTCAAATCCATGTTATTTTTACCAGCAGCAAAGTACATATAATGATAATTATCAACATTCATTCATTGTAGTCACCAAGGTACTTTTTCTTTAATAATCTGCTTATTGATGTTCTTCCCCGTCAGTTATTTGGGGTTATTTTTTAGATAAACAACAGTTATACTTGGTTTATGTATGACATTTTTTTTTTGCAGACTAAATATCTTTTTATGTTCATGTTTTTTATTACACATTACTTTGCCTAGCAGCAAGCCTACAAAATGTGATCCTATATACTCTTTTTCTCCAGGGGCACTCCGCAGCAAGTTATCTCCCTTTTGCTGTTCCTTCTCATCTTTTTTTCTTTTTTCCAGTGACCTCTTCGTGTCCCTCTCATAATGGATGAGGAAGGGAAGTTTAGCAATCCCAGCAGTGACAAGGATCAGGAAGAAGTGGTTAGCAATCAAAACAGTGATACGGATGAGGAGTTGTATGCTAGGACTGACATCACTGAAACCCGTAAGATGTTTGCACACACGGCTGATATTGAGGTTGTCTATACTGATGACACCCATAAAGTAGCCGAGATTATCGACAAGTACGAGCAATGGCTTATGAAGGAGAAATACAAGTTCGTGGGTCTTGACTTTGAGTATTGTGACCCAGAATATAAAGGTGACCATCGTATTGCGGTTGTTCAACTGTCGATGAACAATCATGTATTGGTATACCAATGGTCTAGGTATGATATTTCAACTTGCATTTTATTTTTTTTGTTGTGTGTTTTAATCAGTGTTGAAAGCAGATTTTTTCATATCTTATATCCTTCTGTTTTTATGTTTTTTGCAGTAGCCTGAAGTGGTGTCCGAAACTTATGGATTTCTTACGCAGCGGCGTACATTTTGCTAGTGTTGACATAAGGAATGACAAAATAGCAATCGAGCGAAGTTGGAATATTGAGATACCAGCTGAGTGCCACATTGATCTTCAAGACTTGTTCAAGCTCGATCGTGACAGGACTGGTATGGCTGACATGGCAGCCAGCCTCATAGACAGTAGCTACAAAGTAATGAAGCAGAAGTTCCCATCTATTCAGCACAAGTTCTGGGAGAAGAGTCCGCTTGATGATATTAATATTGAGTATGCAGCCAGAGATGCTTATGTTGCGTATCAACTGTATCGTACAATTCTTGCCTGCAACTATGGACAGCGGCACAGGCTACCTCCGCAAGCAACAGCAACAGCATTGCAACCCAGTTCAACGGGTGGCGCAGAGGCTTCTTCATCGAGCATCTGCAAACTAGAACAAGTATTGGTTGGCACGAAGCGACCAAGTGGGGATGAAGCGTGGACACAAATTCGCATGACTGATGGGCATGAATATTGGAGTGCCGCGTCCTGGAAATTTCCCATGTATTATGAAACAAGCCCTCCTCATTATCTTGAGGGCGAGTGGGATGATTGGCCAGAGGACAAGAAGCCGAAGATAGATTGGAGTGATGCGCCTGCCGACACACCCTTGTTCTATGCTAAGTGAAGTGTGTATGTTCATACCAGGCTTTTGTGTAAATGTGATGAACTACTTGTCTAAAATGCAAAGTGTGTGTTTTTGCACTTGAAAACATCTTCAAGGAATTTGCTGTGTGTACGTCGAAAATTCAAGTGTGTGAGTGTGTAGCTGAATAAGGGCTACTATGTTATTTGGGCGTGTGATCCTTTGTTACAAATGCAAACCCTGTCTCTACACCTGAACAAATGTTAAACGTTTTAATACCCGTGTTCATACTGTGTTTTTATGTATGTATCTGAGATGTTTACTCTTCATCATGAAAAATGATCAACAAATATGTACCAACCCTCACATGTACTTTTTATCAACAATTGAGTTAATGTTTTACCAACCCATTTAATTTTTTGTTACCTCTTTATTTTTAGTTTTTCTTTTATTTGTTGTTGTAGACAAAAGGTGGTCCTTCTTGTTTTTTAAGGGACCAAGGGAAAAAATAATTATCTACCCATGCATTCAGTATTCATCAACACATGAGTCCACGTGTTACCGACCCATTTTCATTATTTTTAGCTGCATCTATTTTTTTTCTTATATATGAACTTTTTGGTTTCTTTTTTGTTTCTCACGTGAATAGGGTGAACCTACTTATCAACCCTCCCATGCACTCTTCATCAATAGGTGGCTCAATGTTTTACCAAACCATCTACTCTCTTGTTACCATCTTCTTTCTTTCTTTTTCCATAGACAAAAGCTGGTCCTTTTTGGTTTCTTCAGGGAACAAGGGAACCTACTTATCAACCATCCCGTGCACTCTTCATCAATAGGTGGCTCAATGTTTTACCAACACATCTACTATTTTTTTTACCTCATTCTTTTTATTTCTCTTTTTTTGTAGACAAAGGTGGTCCTTTTTGTTTTTTAAGGGAACAATGGAACCTACTTATCAACCCTCCCATGCACTCTTCATCAATAGGTGGCTCAATGTTTTACCAACCCATCTACTCTCTTGTTACCATCTTCTTTCTTTCTTGTGTCTGTAGACAAAAGCTGGTCCTTTTTGTTTTTTAAGGGAACAAGGGAACCTACTTATCAACCCTCCCATGCACTCTTCGTCAATAGGTGACTCAATGTTTTACCAACCCATCTACTCTCTTGTTACCTTCTTCTTTCTTTCTTTTTCTATAGACAAAGGTGGTCCTTTTTGGTTTTTTAAGGCAACAAGGGAACCTACTTATCAACCCTCCCATGCAATCTTCATCAATAGTTGGCTCAATGTTTTTACCAACAAATCTACTCTTTTTGTTACCTCCTTCTTTTTTTTCTGTGACACAAAGATGGTGTTTTTTGTTTTTTAAGGCAACAAGGGAACCTACTTATCAACCCTCCCATGCAATCTTCATCGATAGGTGGCTCAATGTTTTATCAACCCATCTACTCTCTTGTTACCTCCTTATTTCTTTCTTTTTCTGTAGACAAAGGTGGTCCTTTTTGGTTTTTAAGGGAATAAGGGAACCTACTTATCAACCCTCCCATGCTCTCTTGATCAATAGGTGGCTCAATGTTTTTATCAACCCATCTACTCTCTTGTTACCATCTTATTTCTTTTCTTTTTCTGTAGACAAAGGTGGTCCTTTTTGGGTTTTTAAGGGAATAAGGGAACCTAATTATCAACCCTCCCATGCACTCTTGATCAATATCTGGCTCAATGTTTTATCAACCCATCTACTCTCTTGTTACCTCCTTCTTTCTTTCTTTTTCTGTAGACAAAGGTGGTCCTTTTTGGTTTTTTAAGGGAATAAGGGAACCTACTTATCAACCCTCCCATGCAATCTTCATCAATAGGTGGCTCAATGTTTTATCAACCCATCTACTCTCTTGTTACCATCTTATTTCTTTCTTTTTCTGTAGACAAAGGTGGTCCTTTTTGGTTTTTTAAGGGAATAAGGGAACCTACTTATCAACCCTCCCATGCTCTCTTGATCAATAGGTGGCTCAATGTTTTTATCAACCCATCTACTCTCTTGTTACCATCTTATTTATTTTCTTTTTCTGTAGACAAAGGTGGTCCTTTTTGGTTTTTTAAGGGAATAAGGGAACCTAATTATCAACCCTCCCATGCACTCTTGATCAATATCTGGCTCAATGTTTTATCAACCCATCTACTCTCTTGTTACCATCTCCTTTCTTTCTTTTTCTGTAGACAAAGGTGGTCCTTTTTGGTTTTTTAAGGGAATAAGGGAACCTACTTATCAAGCCTCCCATGCAATCTTCATCAATAGGTGGCTCAATGTTTTACCAACCCATCTACTCTCTTGTTACCTCCTTTTTTTTTTTTCTTTTCATGTACACAAAGGTGGTCCTTTTTGTTTTTTAAGGGAACAAGGGAACCTACTTATCAACCCTCCGATGCAATCTTCATCAATAGGTGGCTCAATGTTTTACCAACCCATCTACTCTCTTGTTACCTCCTTCTTTTTTTTCTTTTCCTGTACACAAAGGTGGTCCTTTTTGTTTTTTAAGGGATCAAGGGAACCTACTTATCAACCCTCCCATGCAATCTTCATCACTAGGTGGCTCAATGTTTTACCAACCCATCTACTCTCTTGTTACCATCTTATTTCTTTCTTTTTCTGTAGACAAAGGTGGTCCTTTTTGGTTTTTTAAGGGAATAAGGGAACCTACTTATCAACCCTCCCATGCTCTCTTGATCAATAGGTGGCTCAATGTTTTTATCAACCCATCTACTCTCTTGTTACCATCTTATTTCTTTTCTTTTTCTGTAGACAAAGGTGGTCCTTTTTGGTTTTTTAAGGGAATAAGGGAACCTAATTATCAACCCTCCCATGCACTCTTGATCAATATCTGGCTCAATGTTTTATCAACCCATCTACTCTCTTGTTACCATCTCCTTTCTTTCTTTTTCTGTAGACAAAGGTGGTCCTTTTTGGTTTTTTAAGGGAATAAGGGAACCTACTTATCAAGCCTCCCATGCAATCTTCATCAATAGGTGGCTCAATGTTTTACCAACCCATCTACTCTCTTGTTACCTCCTTCTTTTTTTTCTTTTCCTGTACACAAAGGTGGTCCTTTTTGTTTTTAAGGGAACAAGGGAACCTACTTATCAACCATCCGATGCACTCTTCATCAATAGGTGGCTCAATGTTTTACCAACCCATCTACTCTCTTGTTACCTCCTTCTTTTTTTCTTTTCCTGTACACAAAGGTGGTCCTTTTTGTTTTTTAAGGGATCAAGGGAACCTACTTATCAACCCTCCCATGCAATCTTCATCACTAGGTGGCTCAATGTTTTACCAACCCATCTACTCTCTTGTTACCTCCTTCTTTTTTTTCTTTTCCTGTACACAAAGGTGGTCCTTTTTGTTTTTTAAGGGAACAAGGGAACCTACTTATCAACCATCCGATGCACTCTTCATCAATAGGTGGCTCAATGTTTTACCAACCCATCTACTCTCTTGTTACCTCCTTCTTTTTTTTCTTTTCCTGTACACAAAGGTGGTCCTTTTTGTTTTTTAAGGGAACAAGGGAACCTACTTATCAACCCTCCCATGCAATCTTCATCAATAGGTGGCTCAATGTTTTACCAACCCATCTACTCTCTTGTTACCTCCTTCTTTTTTTTCTTTTCCTGTACACAAAGGTGGTCCTTTTTGTTTTTAAGGGAACAAGGGAACCTACTTATCAACCATCCGATGCACTCTTCATCAATAGGTGGCTCAATGTTTTACCAACCCATCTACTCTCTTGTTACCTCCTTCTTTTTTTTTCTTTTTCTGTACACAAAGGTGGTCCTTTTTGTTTTTTAAGGAACAAGGGAACCTACTTATCAACCCTCCGATGCACTCTTCATCAATAGGTGGCTCAATGTTTTACCAACCCATCTACTCTCTTCTTACCTCCTTCTTTTTTTTTCTTTTTCTGTACACAAAGGTGGTCCTTTTTGTTTTTTAAGGGAACAAGGGAACCTACTTATCAACCCTCCCATGCAATCTTCATCAATAGGTGGCTCAATGTTTTACCAACCCATCTACTCTCTTGTTACCTCCTTCTTTTTTTCCTTTTTCCTGTACACAAAGGTGGTCCTTTTTGTTTATCAACTCTACTTATCAACCCTCCCATTAACTCTTCATCAACACCTTAGTCCATATGTTACCAACACTCCCATTCAGTCTTTATCAACATGTATATGGAAGCTTAACCAACACCTACATTATTATGTTACCAAGAAGGGAATTGCGGAAGAAGGGAATTGTCATGTTGCAAGTCGTAGTTCATTTCATTTGCAAGTGGATTATGCTGCTCCCCTCCCTTTTTTTTAACCCTAAAATTTCACTAGCCCAAAAAGAGAATAAGGGAATAGTTAATATTTTACTACGTGAACATGTAAAGGGAATTGCCCACGTGCAGCAAGCAAATTAACGTACGACAACCCAACTTGTGTCACGAGCGGAAAGGGAATTGCCACGAAAGAGAATTGCCACGAGCGGAAAGGGAATTGTCACGAGCGGAAGGCAAATCAATTAAGGCACGTAACCTCTGTGGTCCACAATTACCACGAAAGGGAAAACGCGTTTTTATGGTTTTATTCCCAAATTGGATTGTCCGAAACCGATCGCTTGATTTAATCCTGGCGCGCGAGCGCCAGCTAGGGCCGCCCGGAGGTGATGGTGCACCGGTCGTCGTCACCGCTGCCGCCTCCAGGGCAGAAGTCTTGGAACAAATAACCTTGCAATCATCGAGTGATGGATAGCACTCGTTGTTTGCTAAACAACAATAGGTGCAAAACTTTTGACCCTCGCAGGCGTGACCACTGACACACAGTCCGTTAGGTACAAGGGCAAAGAAGTAAAGCGTACAATCAAAACAGATCACAAAAATCATGGTTCTTTCTATTTGTTGCAAGGATATGATCCCAGCTAATCTTTGTATTTGTGGCATACGATAGGATATTCCTCATACATCTATATTTAGATTTCTGTCGGAAAAAAAGAAAACTCTACTCACGTGCTAACACTTCGCACAGCTAACGATCGGAAAACAACGTGTCTCGCTCAATCGTCGTTTCGGGCGCTTACACCACCCACCCCGCGCTGCCCTCCTGCCATGAGTGCACGCGCCCCGGCCACCCGCGCCAGCCGCCGGCCTCCTATCCAGCACGCGCGCCCCGCCGCTAGCTTCCCCTCCAGCGCGCGCCTGCCCGCCGCCGGCCACTCTTCCGGTGCGTTCCTGCCGCCAGTCTCCTGCATCCCTGAAACGCACACTGCTCCTTCACATCGACCTTCAGCGGAGGCCGGCGCCGCCCCCACGGCCCACGCTGATCCTCCGCGAGGTTGTGGTGCTCGCTGCAGCTTCGCT
Source organism: Lolium perenne (assembly GCF_019359855.2). Lineage (NCBI taxonomy): Eukaryota > Viridiplantae > Streptophyta > Magnoliopsida > Poales > Poaceae > Lolium > Lolium perenne. The sequence continues at coordinate 278,594,875 of NC_067245.2, forward strand.
CCACGCAGGTGGGACGCCCATGGGGAAGTCAGATGCAGCGCTCGGCCACGAGAATGGAGGAAGCGACATGCTGTTGATATTGTTATCCACGATCAAGTGGAGAAACTGCTCAAGTCCTGGGCTACTACCACCGTGGCTTCATCTTAAGGTGAATGGGCCGCCAGCATTGTTTGGCATCCATTTCACATTCCTACTGTATAATCGATCGATCGTGTAGTATGTATCGACTTCATACTAGAAGAAATATTACTCTAGTAGAATTGGTGAATGTCATAAGGAGTTCCACGTGAGTGAACATTTGGTGCATATGAGCACCAGTGCTCTCAGTTTTTTAAATATTAAAAGAAATATGTATATGTGTTTCAAAAAATCATCATATTTATTCTATGAATACATATATATGTTCTGAATACTCGTGAGAAGTTTCGGTAAAAGTTGCATTGTATTTTAAGCTACAGAAAAAAACAAATTTATGACTACGTATAGGAACGTATATTTGTCAGAAATTTGTCTTTTTGTATAGCTCAAAATATAACATATTTTTCTCCCAAAATTTTACCATATCTTTGAAATGTTTATATGTATATAGGTACCTAATTTCAATTTTTTGGAATTCAAATAATATGATTTTATAGCACCAGGAGCATTGGTGCTCATATGCTTAAGACACTTTTCGGTTCCACATATCCAATACTAATAACAGGAGATTTTAATATGACTAGAAAAGAGTGTGAGAAAAATAAATCAGGGGTATAACAGATGGAGCTCTTTGTTTAATGTTGTAATTGAAAGGGAGCCTGATAAAAATAGCTCTTACTGGAAGGAAATTCACTTGGTGTAATAATCATGAAAATTCAACTGATGAATTGTTGGATAGGGTTTTGGTATCGCCATCTTGGGAGGAGAAGTTCCCACTGGTGTGTGTATCAACTCTATCTAGTGAACTCTCTGACCACACTCCTATTTTGATCAAAACAGGGGACAAACCTAGAGTACCAACAATCTTTAGATTTGAAAATTGTTGGCTCTTGAGGCCTGAACTGAAGAGTGTGGTGGGTGGGGTCTGGAAAAAAACATATTCTAGGAGGGGGAACATAGATAAATGGCGAAAGAGATTTGAATGTTTGAGAAAAACTTTGAAAGGATGGAATATGAATATAGAGGGGGAATACAGGAAGAAAAGGGGAGACCTTGCTTCTCAATCGGATGAAATTGATAAAAAAAAGGAGCCATATGGCCTAACACAGGTGGAAATAGCCGCCAAAAAAATCAATTCAAACTCAATTAAAGATAATTATCAAAGAGGAAGAAATTAAATGGATCCAGAGGGTAAAATAAAAAGAATTGATTGAGGGAGATAATAACACTAGATATTATCACTAAAAAGCAAATGGGAGAAAGAGGAAAACCTTGATTATCAGTATGAATCAGGATGAGGTATGAATCAGATTAGGAACAATTTCCTTTGGGATGAAAATGAGAATAAAAAGAAAGACCACTTGGTTAATTTGCAGCCAGTGTGTATGCCAAAAGATCAAGGTGGTTTGGGAGTCCTAGATTTGGAAAAAAATGAATATTGCATTGTTATCTAAATGGTTATGGAAGTTGTTCAATGAGGATGGCATATGGCAGCAAATCCTTAGGAATAAATATATTCAAAAACAAACTTTCTGCCAGGTAGTAGAAAAAAATGGGGATTCTCAATTCTGGCAAGGTTTAATGGAGATAAAAAATTATTTTGGCAACACGCAGGGTGCAAGTAGGAAATGGAACTAATACAAGCTTTTGGGAAGATCAGTGGATAGGTTCCTCCTGCCTAGCTAAAACTTTTCCTAGGTTGTTTATAGTTTCTATGAATAGGAATGTGATAGGACAAGAGGTTTTTTATAAAAGGGTGGAAGGGCTTAGTTTTAGGAGAGCAATGGTTGGAAGACTTAGAGAACAATGGTGTGTTCTGAAAAAGTTGCTAGAAAGAGTTAACTTGAATAATGAGCCTGGTAAGTTAATATGGAAATTAACAAATTTGGGGGCGTTCTCAGTTAAATCCTTTTATTTGACAATGCAATTCAATGAGGTTGTGCCTTATAGATTCATGTGGAAAGTTAAGATACCACTCAGCATTACAACCTTCTTGTGGTTAATGCTTTAAAAAGGTATTCTGACAAGAGATGTGCTATTACAGAGGGGAGGAATGTGAGAATTGTTGCCTCTTTTGTGGATGCAATGAGACTATTAAACATCTCTTTTTTAAATGTCCCCTAGCCATATATGTTTCGAATGTGGTTAGCTTTACATTTGGTTTGAATTTCCATTTTGAATCAGCTAACCATTGCATCTCAAATTGGTTAAAAGGGTTTGGGGGAGAAAAAAAATCTTGTTGTGATATGGAGTATCTGGAAAACAAGGAATTTAGCATGTTTTGAAGGAAAATGGCATGATGAACCATATGTGGTGATACTTAAGATTTGCTACTAGATTAATTGCTGGAGTTTTTTGCAGGTGAAGGAGGACATTAAGGACCAGTTAGAATTTTGTGCAAAGGTGTTGGAGAAGGTTGCGAAGGAGGTGTCTGGAGCAAGACGAAGTTGGATGCCGTGGACGCCAAGGCTGGCGATGTAAAAAAATAAAAGAAGGAAAAAGGCAGCAACAAAAGCACTGCGACTGGTGCTAGGGATGATCTGAGAGAGAGGGGTTGGCTAGCTGTAGAATCTCGCACTTCTCTTTTCATCTCGTATTTGCCAGCAGTTTGCTTTTGTTGTACTGTTAAATTTCGGTGTCTTGATCAGGAGTTCATCAAAACTTTAGTTCCAAATCCATCAACTTCACTTGCCAAATCAACTTAGGGTTTCACATCTAGATCCAACCAAATCCACCAATTTATTGGATGAAAGAATGGAACGGAGGAGATTACCTCAAGGAACGGGTTGGGAACGAACTCCGCGGACAAATCCAACGAAATCCACCAAGATTTGAGAGTGATTTGGGTGGGGGAGAGAGGTGGGGTGGCTGGTCGGAGGAGGAGGAAGATTTGGGTCGGGCTAGGTGGCTCAGTGGATGTGTGGCGCCCTTCCGAGCGGCACCACACATTGGGATCGGTGCCACACGTCCTGCCACGTCGTCTGGTCAACGCCGCACAGCGTCGACCGCGCCACGTCGGCATGGATGTGTGGCGCCGTTCGCATGGGCGCCACATAGACAAGTATGGCACCGCTCGCAAGGGCGCCACACAAAAAGGGTTAGTCCAGTGAAATAGTTTAGCCAGGGATCATTCCGTGCTTTTCTTTGCCAAAAGGGTTATTTTCATCAAAATCCCCTAGCGGGCGGCGCTCGATCGGATGGAGCGCCCGAGGATGCGCTTGATGCTTCCAACGAGCACAACAGTAACCGAAAAACGAGCTGGAGCCGTACTATTCCGGCGAGTTTACGGGTTCGGACTGAAAAAGGCCCATAAAGGAGCCCGAACTCGTGGTCTGGCCCGTAAACAGATATCGTCCCTCCAAATATTTGTATTTAGAGCATCCCATCAGATGGTGTAGGTGTAAAAAACCTGTCATATACACCACTTGGGTGCAAAAAATGGCTCCCATCAGATGGTGTAGCCTGTAGGTGTAAAAAATATGGTCCCAGCGTGGTCCAATTTTACACCAGTGGTGTATATTTGCCTCAAGTGGTGTAAATATACACCACTTGGAGAGGTGGTGTAAAACCAACCGGCTGGCAACGCGCCCCCTCCAACCGTCACTTTTATCCCTAGCGCGTGCCTAGCTCCTCCTCGCCTGCGCGACCGCCGCGCCGCCGCCGGCCGATTCCGGCAATGGAGCCCAGCTCCGGCCACTCTCAGCCTCCGCTCGGCCCTCCCCGCCCTCCCGCTGCCCCCGCCTCCCACCCGCCGGCGAAATCGACCGCCTCCGCCGCCGCTGCGGGTGAAAACTTTAGCGCGGTTTGCCGGCAGGGCTTCGTGGCGCCGCGGGCTCCAAATCTTTGTATTTATGCGACTAGAGTTTTAATATTATTCAAAATAATGTATATACCATAGTTAAAAAATCTACTACATTGATTTATTATCCTCTAACGAGTGATTGCTTTTATGCTTCATTGTTGATTAGTAGTTAGACACACACAAAAAGAACAACTCATCTAGATCTTATTTTCTGGATAATCTTCCACACCCTCAAATATTACTATTGAGGGCTTAGATATATACTCTATATTCTATTTCCAAACTCAGCTGAACCATTGTGGTATTACATTCACGTCAGTACATTAGTGCAATCTCATGCATCCACGTGATTGCACAACCACGTGAGTGCAATCTCATGCATCCTTTTGTCAGGGCATGCTCATTGACAATTTCTAAATCCTCAGCTCACTCTCATTATAGTTTTCTTTTACCGCCATCTTGTCCATTTTGTTTGCATCAATATAAAATATTAAATCATTTTTCTATTCCTACGTATTGCATGCTGTTTAACTCTGTCTAAATCGCCTATTTGATTTTAAAGTGTACTCCGCCTATTGGTTCATATGAAAACAATTTTCTATTTTTTCTTTAATATCAGCTTTAATTTTATATATAAAATAGTGCAATAACGTATTTCAAATTTATATATATTTAATTCTATATGAAGTTCATAAGAAATAGAGCATTTCAAATATGAATAGAATACTATATAAAATATTATTATTTATATATTAAGACTAAGACATCTAGATATTAAATGAAATTGAATTCAAAAGTTCTTCACATGGTGATATTAATCATGTCAACACATTGTATTTAAAAATCTTGTATTTTAGCTTCTTTTTTTGTTGGTATGTATTTTATCTACTCTATGTGTTTCATATTAATTAGTACAACTTCATACTAAACAAACGTCAATTAATATGGAACGAATGGAGTACTACTTGTCTTTTTGTGAAACACAGTACAGACACATGCACTCATGATAACATACACACACTCACCTTTACAAACGCACGCACAACCTACCATATTGGCACCTCCGAGAGAATGAGTCTGAAAGAGTGATCCGGCGGGTTCGAGAGACTAAGTTTGAAGACTGATCCTGCGGGTCTTGAGATTGATGAAGTCACCACATATGTCTTGCTATCGACGAAAATGTCGTCTTCCAGTGAAAGAATATTTCATATTTTTATGAGACGCCAAAGGGTTTGTAGAACATGTACACATTTAGTATAATGCACCACCCAATCAACCGACCGATGGTGAGTGTAATTTGTGGAAAGCTTGTGCTCGCCAAGTATGATCGACTGTGAATCCAACTTCATCGAGTCTTGTTAAGTTGTGCATTGAGACTCATAGAAAGTTTATATCTTAGCAATTTTTATTCCAATAATTATAAGGTATAACATGTGACATGCGTACTGGTGGTTCTCTTTATTCATATGTAGAGGTGCAACTCAAAAGCAAACAAAAAGACACACACAAAAACGCTCCAAGTTCATACATATTTTATAGACCTCAAAAAACGAAGTTTGAAGATTTGCAACCCGAGATTCGTGTTGGTGTAGAGGGATGCATGGGGAATCCCAAGCTAATTCTATGAACCATTCTTGGATGAATCAACAGTTTGGGTTGGCTTCATTCTCTGTGAAAAAACTACAAAACCTTGTCCCACTCTTTTTATGTAGGGTTGGTGGCACAAAGATAGATAGCATCCAAATAAATTTAGTATTGACATGTCCAGAGAGTCATTCAACTAGCTAACAACCTAACACCATAAAAACTATAAATAATCAAATCGGAACATAAAGAAGCCACTTTAGTAACTCGAAGCAAAATCTGTCAAAAACTGCATCTACTGAAAGATGGTTTTTGAAACACCACTTAGAAAATTCAGAAAATATGAAACATTATGTACATCCAGAGGAAAAAATATGCATTTTGGATAAATTTTACATCTCATTGAAAGTTAGGTGAATGCACAAATAAGTTTTTGCTTAATAATAATGCGCAGATACCACATATCAAATATTTATAAACATCTCTTAATATCCAAATGGGTTGAACATGGAACTTTATTTATAAAACCGACCTAAAAGGCTAGAGAAAACTCACCGAACAAACCTCAAAGAGAATAAACTCGGGTTTCCTTCCTCAATGAGAATATTCATATAGGTAGGCTTCATACATTTTATTCGTGTATTTGCTCCAATCATGGGAGAAAAATTTCTTTGCTCCCTCCTTCTTCCTTGGAAAATGCTCCATGCACTTCTTGTCTAAGAACTGAAACTAGACATTTTACTCCAATGAATCAATAATTAAACATGTAGTTCTAAGAAAAGGTCTTCAAATGATTATAGGCCATGGGATTTTACTCCCCATGTCCATGATAATAAATTTATCAGACACAAAAGTCATATGCAATTCAGTCATGAAATTGTTTGTTCTTCCTAAATAATGCTTAGTAGAACAATTAACAAATTGTAAATCAACAATGGATTTTTCCATGTAATCAATGTTTAGAGTATCATATAATTTTTTTGGTATAGAACTCACACTAGACCCCACATCAAGCATAGTTGTGCATGCATGTAACCTTTCCTACGATGAATTGAGTTTTTGTCTCCCATACATCCCTAATATTAGGTGCTATCGTACTCTCTTGATTGTACCTATTTTCTTAATAACTAGATCAGCTATATAAGATTCAAAATCTACTTGATGCATATTAATAGAGGGATCTCTTGAATATTTTTTAGCATAGATAATAATTCATGCAAAGTGCATGTTTCAGGATTCAATAAAGGATCATTAGATGTATCATTAAGAATTTTAATTTTCTCAGCCTGTTTAGTATCATACTTTCATATTCATCATCAAATTGTTGATCACTAAGCCCATCTTTCTGCAAAAATTTTCCAACTTCTTCTTCAATTTGGAAGCCATCTAACAAAATATGGGCTTTAGAAGCTTTCACATTCATAAGGGCCTTTACAATAACATTATTAAAATGCATAGATCTTTGATTTAAACTACTACAAAACTATATAATATCATCAAATCCCCAAGGCCATGTTGTCGAGCATTTATCATTTCTGTATATCTCTCCCAAGCATCTATAAGTATTATGTCTTCTTGTTTAAAGGTGCATATTATTTATCTATTAAATTGAATGGGATTAGATGGCACAAATTTCTCTATAAAATCATCTTTTCTATTAAACCAAGAGTTAAAGTTTCCACTGGGCATTTCAAGAAACCACATGCCTGCCTTACAAATTAGAGTGTAGTGGAAGAGATTTGCCTTAAAAAGGTTGCTGCAAATATTCTTTATTTTTATAGTATCACACTTTCCATTGAACATTCTTAGATTGCTTATGGGATCTTCATTTTTTTACCATGCAAACATTCTTCGCAAATCAATTTCATTAGCTTAAGATTAATTTCAAACGGCTTCATATATGATCTAGGTGGTGAACAAATTTGAGGAAAATAGGAGGCCCACACAAGGTGAGAACTCCATCTATTCACGAGGACAAATAATAATGAGATCTATACTAACTTTTACGTGTTTTAATTTTTTAACCAGCTAGAAAAAACAAGACAAGTAACAAAACTAAAAACAAAGAACATAGAACAAGTCTAAAGTATAATACAAGAACCAAGAAAACGTAGAGATGTAAGCCTCCCCAAGAAAGCAGCAATTTGTTGCTTCAACTCCTCCCTAGCAAGATTGAAATGGAACCAAAAAATCATGGCAATGGTGCTAGGAAATAATTTCTTGATGGTAACAATAGTATATGTGGTTTCCACCTAGTTGGGACTCAAAGTGCAGAGTGTTGAAGCAAGGGTGATTTTCACCACAAGCGTGACTAGAGTGTTTATATCGAACTGCAGGGAAAAATGATTAGTTCTTCCTTCTATCCTCTTCAAGCAACATGTCAAGTCAAATAAACAATTTTGTGTCCCCTATTCCACAGTACTTTTTAGGCATAATGGTGTGTAAGCAATCCAAAACCTGAAGTAAATAAAGTTAGGCAAGATGTTTTTGTATTTTCGTAATTAATAAGTACTTAGAATGAAAGTGTAAGTAAAGCAAGTTTGGAAGTTGTTCTTATGGTTTAAAATGGAGCAGGGTTAATGGGCTCACTTGATCTCTACCTCATAAGCATGTTGGCAGTGACAAAGAACTACATAACAAACAACTAGTTATAGCAAGCAACATTATGTTGTCAATCAACATTCATATGGGGCATCATGTCCAAGCATAGAGATCATTCAACACATCTCACTAATACTCGCTTGATAAGGAAAAAAACTCCCCAAACCAAGATTAAGAATAAATAGAGTATTTCCTTAAGATCTTTGACATGAAGTGGATTACATAATTCCACCATGAAGAAACAAGGCCACCTAGATGAGCGATCGCATACAGAATTCTTTTTATCCCTACTAAGGTAACCAATGAAAAGGTAAACAACCAACTTAGCACATGAATTTAGGTCACTTCCACATGCATAATACCAGGCTACTCCACATAACACACACATCCCACTAACACTGGTTCTTGCATAAAAGTTTGATCAAGACATAGCATACATGAATGGGGTAACATATGCATCTATCAATAAATCAATCACAAAATATTCATTGCATCTCATTTCTCATTTCATAACAAAAGATCCACCATAAAAAAATTACATATGTCATCACAATCATGAAGACAACTCAGGTGATACTAACTACTAAAGGCGGAGGATAGAGATAGATTGATACAAGTTAGCTCCACAAACCCATAGTCAGGTGATCTACTACCTCTTCATCATGATGGTGGTGGTGATGCATGGTGTTGATAGAGGAAGAGGAGCAACCGGGGGCAACTCTGGTGGTGTTTCCCCTCCCAATCTTCGCAGGAACTCTTTGTTTCGTGTATTTCTACGTTGACGGCCACCCCTTCGCGGCTCCAAAGGTGACATCATATATATAGGTGTTTTAGGGTAAAAAATCATCATATGGCTTTGTGCAAAAAAATCATCATATGGCATGAAGACCGAGGCGAAACAAGGCTCAGGGGGCCGATCCGTCCTATGGCAGGGCCTAGGGTGTTGTTCACGCCATGCGAAGGGGGCTTACGGGCCTTCCTCTAGCATTTACTTCTCTCGTCCCGCTTATCTTCTCATATTTCCTCAACATATGATTGATACGTTGATCCATGTAAAATTCATGCAGAACTTTGTAGTATGTTGGCATATATTCCCACATATGTGCAACATATATGATGTTATATTGTGTTTTATATTCATTTTTTGAGATCTACCAATGATCCCTTTTATTTTGGTTATAACTCAGTAGGACAGGAAAACCCTATTTTGTGTATTTTTTTTGCTTTCAGGGACCTAAACAAAGTTAAATGGAGCTAAGACTCTGGGGATGTCAATATTTTGTCAAGAGAAACGTTTGGAGCACTTGGAACTCACGAGAAGGGCCGGGAGGGCCAAAAGAGTCCAGGTGGCGCGCCACCCTACCTCTTTCCCTCCTCAATCGCTCGATTTGCTTGATTCTTTTACCCACAGACTCCGTCTGACCTAAAAACCTCTATATAAAGGACACCCCAAGGCTTCCTCAAGGAGAGCGCCGTAGAAACACGAAAATAGAGCTAAAACCAGCAAAGATTGGAGGGTAAAACCGTTGGAGATATGCCCGAGAGACAATAATAAAGTGGTTATTGTTATATATTAGTGTTCATGATAAATGTTTATATCCCATGCTATAATTTTATTAAGTGGAAACATTGATACATGTGTGTTTTGTAAACAAACCAGAGTCCCTAGTAAGCCTCTCATTTAACTAGCTTGTTGATTAATAGATGATCATGGTTTCCTGATCATGAACATTGGATGTTATTAATAACATGATCATATCATTAGGAGAATGATGTGATGGACACACATCCATAGTAAGCATGGCATAAGATCAAGTCATTAAGTTCATCTTGCTATAAGCTTTCAATACATAGTAACCTAATCCTTTGACCATGAGATCGTGTTAATCACTTACACCGGATAGATGCTTTGATGACATCAAACGCCATTTCGTAAATGGGTGGTTATAAAGGTGGTATTAAGTATTCTGAAAGTATAAGTTGAACTGCATGGATCAAGAGTGGGATTTGTCCATCTTGATGACTGATAGATATACTCTGGGCCCTCTCGATGGAATGTCATCCAATTATCTTGCAAGCATATGACTAGGTCACAAGGGATGACATATCATGTTACGAGTAAAGAGTACTGATACGCGTACAGAACGCGTCCGTTGGGAACCCCAAGAGGAAGGTGTGATGCGTACAGCGGCAAGTTTTCCCTCAGTATGAAACCAAGGTTTAATCGAACCAGTAGGAGCCAAGAAGCACGTTGAAGGTTGATGGCGGCGAGATGTAGTGCGGCGCAACACTAGGGATTCCGGCGCCAACGTGGAACCTGCACAACACAAACCAAGTACTTTGCCCCAACGAAACAGTGAGGTTGTCAATCTCACCGGCTTGCTGTAACAAAGGATTAGATGTATAGTGTGGATGATGATTGTTTGCAGAGAACAGTAGAACAATTGCAGTAGATTGTATTTCAGATGTAAAGAATGGACCGGGGTCCACAGTTCACTAGTGGTGTCTGTCCCATAAGATAAATAGCATGTTGGGTGAACAAATTACAGTTGGGCAATTGACAAGTAGAGAGGGCATGGCCATGCACATACATGATATGATGAGTATTGTGAGATTTAATTGGGCATTACGACAAAGTACATAGACCGCTATCCAGCATGCATCTATGCCTAAAAAGTCCACCTTCAGGTTATCATCCGAACCCCTTCCAGTATTAAGTTGAAAACAACAGACAATTGCATTAAGTATGGTGCGTAATGTAATCAATAACTACATCCTCGGACATAGCATCAATGTTTTATCCCTAGTGGCAACAGCACATCCATAATCTTAGAGGTTTCTCTCACTCCCCCAGATTCACGGAGACATGAACCCACTATCGAGCATAAATACTCCCTCTTGGAGTTACTAGCATCAACTTGGCCAGAGCCTCTACTAATAACGGAGAGCATGCAAGATCATAAACAACACATAGGTATAAATTGATAATCAACATAACATGGTATTCTCTATTCATCAGATCCCAACAAACACAACATATAGCATTACAGATAGATGATCTTGATCATGTTCGGCAGCTCACAAGATCCGACAATGAAGCATAATGAGGAGAAGACAACCATCTAGCTACTGCTATGGACCCATAGTCCAGGGGTGAACTACTCACTCATCACTCCGGAGGCAACCATGGCGGTGTAGAGTCCTCCGGGAGATGAATCCCCTCTCCGGCAGGGTGCCGGAGGCGATCTCCTGAATCCCCCGGGATGGGATTGGAGGCGGCGGCGTCTCTGGAAGGTTTTCCGTATCGTGGCTCTCGGTACTGGGGGTTTCGCGACGAAGGCTATTTGTAGCCGGAAGGGCAGGTCAGGGGGCCACACGAGGGGCCCAGGAGACAGGTCGGCGCGGCCAGGGTTTGGGCCGCGCCGCCCTACCTCCTGGCCGCCTCGTGGCCCCACTTCGTTGACTCTCCGGTCTTCTGGAAGCTTCGTGTGAAAATAGGCCCCTGGGCGTTGATTTCGTCCAATTCCGAGAATATTTCCTTACTAGGATTTCTGAAACCAAAAACAACAGAAAACAGCAACTGGCTCTTCGGCATCTCGTTAATAGGTTAGTTCCAGAAAATGCATAAATATGATGTAAAGTATGCATAAAACATGTAGATATCATCAATAATGTGGCATGGAACATAAGAAATTATCGATACGTCGGAGACGTATCAGCATCCCCAAGCTTAGTTTCTGCTCGTCCCGAGCAGGTAAACGATAACAAAGATAATTTCTGGAGTGACATGCCATCATAACCTTGATCATACTATTGTAAGCATATGTAATGAATGCAGCGATCAAAACAATGTAAATAACATGAGTAAACAACTGAATCATATAGCAAAGACTTTTCATGAATAGTACTTCAAGACAAGCATAAATAAGTCTTGCATAAGAGTTAACTCATAAAGCAATATTTCAAAGTAAAGGTATTGAAGCAACACAAAGGAAGATGAAGTCTCAGCGGTTGCTTTCAACTTATAACATGTATATCTCATGGATAGTTGTCAATGTAGAGTAATATAACAAGTGCAATATGCAAGTATGTAGGAATCAATGCACAGTTCACACAAGTGTTTGCTTCTTGAGGTGGAGAGAGATAGGTGAACTGACTCAACATAAAAGTAAAAGAAAGGTCCTTCAAAGAGGAAAGCATCGATTGCTATATTTTTGCTAGAGCTTTGATTTTGAAAACATATAGAGAGCATAAAAGTAAAATTTTGAGAGGTGTTTGTTGCTGTCAATGAATGGTAGTGGGTACTCTAACCCCCTTGCCAGACAAACCTTCAAAGAGCGGCTCCCATTTTATTTTTATTTTTGTGTGGCACTCCTTCCAACCTTTCTTTCACAAACCATGGCTAACCGAATCCTTCGGGTGCCTGCCAACAATCTCATACCATGAAGGAATGCCTTTTTATTTTAGTTTTATTATGATGACACTCCTCCCCACCTTTGCTTTCTCAAGCCATGGCTAACCGAATCCTTCGGGTGCCGTCCAACAATCACATACCATGGAGGAGTGTCTATTTTTATTAATTAATTTGGGACTGGGAATCCCATTGCCAGCTCTTTTTGCAAAAATTATTGGATAAGCGGATGAAGCCACTAGTCCATTGGTGAAAGTTGCCCAACAAGATTGAAAGATAAACACCACATACTTCCTCATGAGCTATAAAACATTGACACAAATCAGAGGTGATAAATTTTGAATTGTTTAAAGGTAGCACTCAAGCAATTTACTTTGGAATGGCGGAGAAATACCATGTAGTAGGTAGGTATGGTGGACACAAATGGCATAGTGGTTGGCTCAAGTATTTTGGATGCATGAGAAGTATTCCCTCTCGATACAAGGTTTAGGCTAGCAAGGCTATTTGAAACAAACACAAGGATGAAGCGGAGCAGCAAAACTCACATAAAAGACATATTGTAAACATTATAAGACTCTACACCGTCTTCCTTGTTGTTTCAAACTCAATACTAGAAATTATCTAGACTTTAGAGAGACCAAATATGCAAACCAAATTTTAGCATGCTCTATGTATTTCTTCATTAATAGGTGCAGAGTATATGATGCAAGAGCTTAAACATGAGCACAACAATTGCCAAGTATCACATTATCCAAGACATTATAGCAAATTACTACATGTATCATTTTCCAATTCCAACCATATAACAATTTAACGAAGAAGAAACTTCGCCATGAATACTATGAGTAAAGCCTAAGGACATATTTGTCCATATGCAACAGCGGAGCGTGTCTCTCTCCCACACAATGAATGCTAGGATCCATTTTATTCAAACAAAACAAAAACAAAAACAAACCGACGCTCCAAGCAAAGCACATAAGATGTGATGGAATAAAAATATAGTTTCAGGGGAGGAACCTGATAATGTTGTCGATGAAGAAGGGGATGCCTTGGGCATCCCCAAGCTTAGATGCTTGAGTCTTCTTGATATATGCAGGGGTGAACCACCGGGGCATCCCCAAGCTTAGAGCTTTCACTCTCCTTGATCATGTTGTATCATCTCCCTCTCTTGATCCTTGAAAACTTCCTCCACACCAAACTCAAAACAACTCATTAGAGAGTTAGTGCACAATCAAAATTTACATGTTCAGAGGTGACATAATTATTCTTAACACTTCTGGACATTGCACAAAGCTACTGAAAGTCAATGGAATCAAAATATCCATCGAGCATGGCAAAACAGGCAATGCGAAATAAAAGGCAGAATCTGTCAAAACAGAACAGTTCGTAAAGACGAATTTTATTGTGGCACCAGACTTGCTCAAATGAAAATGCTCAAATTGAATGAAAGTTGCGTACATATCTGAGGATCACTCACGTAAATTGGCATAATTTTCTGAGTTACCTACAGAGAATTTTGCCCAGATTCGTGACAGCAAAGAAATCTGTTTCTGTGCAGTAATCCAAATCTAGTATGAACCTTACTATCAACGACTTTACTTGGCACAACAATGTACAAAACTAAGATAAGGAGAGGTTGCTACAGTAGTAAACAACTTCCAAGACACAAAATAAAAACAAAGGTACTGTAGTAAAAACATGGGTTGTCTCCCATAAGCGCTTTTCTTTAACGCCTTTCAGCTAGGCGCAGAAAGTTTGTATCAAGTATTATCAAGAGACGAAGTGTCAACATCATAATTTGTTCTAATAATAGAATCAAAAGGTAACTTCATTCTCTTTCTAGGGAAGTGTTCCATACCTTTCTTGAGAGGAAATTGATATTTAATATTTCCTTCCTTCATATCAATGATAGCACCAACAGTTCGAAGAAAAGGTCTTCCCAATATGATGGGACAAGATGCATTGCATTCAATATCCAAGACAACAAAATCAACGGGGACAAGGTTATTGTTAACGGTAATGCGAACATTATCAACTTTCCCCAAAGGTTTCTTTGTAGAATGATCAGCAAGATTAACATCCAAATAACAATTTTTCAATGGTGGAAAGTCAAGCATATTATAAATTTTCTTAGGCATAACAGAAATACTTGCACCAAGATCACATAAAGCATTACAATCAAAGTCATTGACCTTCATCTTAATGATGGGCTCCCAACCATCTTCGAGCTTCCTAGGAATAGAAACTCCGCGTTCTAATTTCTCTTCTCTAGCTTTTATGAGAGCATTTGTAATATGTTTCGTGAAAGCCAAATTTATAGCACTAGCATTAGGACTCTTAGCAAGTTTTTGTAAGAACTTTATAACTTCAGAGATATGGCAATCATCAAAATCTAAACCATTATAATCTAAAGCAATGGGATCATCATCCCCAATGTTGGAAAAAATTTCAGCAGCTTTATCACAAGCAGTTTCAGCAGTTTTAGCAGTTTCAGGCAGTTTTTCGCGCTTTGCATTAGAAGTGGAAACATTGCTAACACCAATTCTTTTACCATTATTAGTAGGATGTGCAGCAACATGTGTAGCATTAGCATTACTAGTGGTGGTAATAGTCCAAACTTTAGCTATATTATCTTCTTTTTCATTTTCTTCTCTTTCCCACCTAGCACGCAATTCGGCCATCAATCTTATATTCTCATTAATTCTAACTTGGATGGCATTTGCTGTAGTAACAATCTTATTATTATGATTTTCATGAGGCATAACTTTCGATTTCAAAAGATCAACATCAGCAGCAAGACTATCGACTTTAGAAGCAAGTATATCAATTTTTCCAAGCTTTTCTTCAACAGATTTGTTAAAAGCAGTTTGTGTACTAATAAATTCTTTAAGCATAGCTTCAAGTCCAGGGGGTGTGTTCCTATTATTGTTGTAAGAATTCCCATAAGAATTACCATAGCCGTTGCCATTATTATAAGGATATGGCCTATAGTTGTTACTAGAATTGTTCCGGTAAGCATTGTTGTTGAAATTATTATTTTTAATGAAGTTTACATCAACATGTTCTTCTTGAGCAACCAATGAAGCTAACGGAACATTATTAGGATCAATATTTGTTCTATCATTCACAAGCATAGACATAATAGCATCAATCTTATCACTCAAGGAAGAGGTTTCTTTGACAGAATTTACCTTCTTACCTTGTGGAGCTCTTTCCGTGTGCCATTCAGAGTAATTAATCATCATATTATCAAGAAGCTTTGCTGCCTCACCAAGAGTGATGGACATAAAGGTACCTCCAGCAGCTGAATCCAATAGGTTCCGCGAAGAAAAATTCAGTCCTGCATAAAAGGTTTGGATGATCATCCAAGTAGTCAGTCCATGGGTTGGGCAATTTTTAACCAAGGATTTCATTCTTTCCCATGCTTGTGCGACATGCTCAGTATCCAATTGTTTAAAATTCATTATGCTACTCCTCAAAGATATAATTTTAGCAGGGGGATAATATCTACCAATAAAAGCATCCTTGCATTTAGTCCATGAATCAATACTATTCTTAGGCAGAGATAGCAACCAATCTTTAGCTCTTCCTCTTAATGAGAAAGGGAACAATTTTAATTTTATAATGTCACCATCTACATCTTTATACTTTTGCATTTCACATAGTTCAACAAAATTATTAAGATGGGCAGCAGCATCATCAGAACTAACACCAGAAAATTGCTCTCGCATAACAACACTACTAGGAAATGCCTTACCGCCGGCGTCCCAAAACGCCTTACCGCCGGCGTTTACGCATTCGCCGGCGACCACCTCGCCGGTGGTAATGTCGTATCGCCGGCGTTTTCCAAATCGCCGGTGGTAACTGCCGTTATCCCCGGCGCTTTCCCCGAATCGCCGGCGGTAACGACTTAGCACTGGCGGTTTGCGGGGGTAATATCTCGTAGCGCTGGCGATTTCAATTTCGCCAGGGGTACAGTTTTGGGGGCGCCGGTGGTATTGTTTACAGGATTAAAAAAATAAAACTCGAAATATACACCAGAATACACACAGAATACATAGTATACCAGAATACACAGAATACACAGTATACCAGAATACACAGAATACACAGTTATATAGAAAGTCCCAAATGTTCATAACATGCATGCATTAATAACACAAGTTTAGATACTAGATAGTTGACCATATGGTTCAAACTCGAAGTAGCACATGTTACACAAATACATATAAGTCCAGTGTCGATGGCCTAGCTAAAGAACAATGACATAATAAACTAGAGAGACGGTGGCGACAAGCATCATCACGATGAAAGGGGTCCTCCACATCTCCCTCCTCTGTCCCGCTCGAAAGTTGGCGTATCGAGTTTCCGCCTCCTCCAAAGTGGTGTACCCCTTGTAGCTGTTGCCGCTGAAACGGTGGACCTGCCTCCTACAGTCTTCCCAGTCCTCGTAGACTCCAGGAACCCTGCCGTGGTAGACGACATAGTACGTCATCTATGCAAACACATAAAAAAGAAATGAAAGTTGTTAGTACATTAGTAGAGAGAGATATAACATAGAGTAGTGCAAAGAAAAAGCATGAAAATTACTTAAGTAGTTTTATGACTAACATTTGCAAAGGACAAAAGTGTTTGAGTCAAGTCGGCTTCGGCGGGAAGGGACGGATGCCCTCAAGCGTGTTGAATGTTCTGTCGTCATATCCATCTTCTAATCGGCCTTCTATCTCGGCCTTAGAAAGTGCGGGACCATAGTGGAACAAGCCACCATTACCGCAGACATCCCTCCAGAGTATTGTGCAAATGGTCCGCTGGATGGCACGGAACTCGGCTCTCACGTTTTCATCGGTGGTGTCCGCCATGTTCACGAACATCCGCTGAAGACTGGATGGCAACAAGAGATCGTTCTGAGACCTTACAATCGACCTCATCTGTAGGATGGCAAACCAGGCCTCCATCCCATTGTCATGCGCCGATTGCTTGAGGCAGGGGAACTTGGTTATGTGGTTGCACACATAGCAACCTTTCACTTTCTTCTCATGCCTGATTTTGTCGATGCCAACCTCGGCTATGAAGCCGCTGAGGGCTTTATCAAGTGTAGACTTAAGGTCGGTGAAGTCCTTGTCCGGATCAAGCCCGGAGTCGAGATAACTGACATGTGAATGATACGGGTGAAAGAGGAGGAGGGTGCAGTACTTGAATCTGCGCAAAATGGAAATAAACCATCATACTCGATCAACTATGAAGGAAATTCATGAATGAATGTAATAGAGGGTACTCTAGTAACCAAATACTTACTCGCGGAAATATGGTATGGCAAAGCATTTCTTATCCTTGTTTAACACCAAGAAATCCTTGATGTACTTCGCCAGAAACGCTTGTTCGTTCTGGACGACAGTTGGAGTCATGTAGAAGGGGTCCATGATAGCGATGTCCGCTGTGTTCTCCATGGCGATATCGTGCGCCATGCTGAGCGATAGGAGGCGGACCAAGTTTCGGTCGAGCTGTTGCATGTTCAATAGCCTGAAGATGTCTTCATATCGAATGAACATCAAGTCCGCAGGGTATGTGGTGACAAAGCCAAAGCCACTGGACACCTTGGCCGTCAAAATCGGGTACGAGGGATTTCTATCTCGAAGAAGTAGTTCCTCCTTCATTAGAACAGCATCATGCAAGCTCCTCATATCGGGCGTCACCTGCTGGACAATGTGTGCCGGCAGCATAGGCTGGCCTAGGTGATGCATCTTCCTCCACGGGGTCGGCAACTTGTCATTAACCACTTTCTTGCTTGCGGCAACATCTCCGGACTTCTTCCGCTTCCTGGCCTTCTTCTTACTGCAACTGGGAGTGGCGTTTTGTTTCATACCCTCCGTGGTCGCACCAAGGAGTGTCCTCGGGGTAAGCCCAACTCGGGGTGGAGCGGTGAAGGCGGTAGGGTCTTCCTGCTCGGGAGTTTCTTGTGAAAGGAACAACTTCTTCTTTAGCGTACGATCGGCGGGTGGCTTGTAAGGAGAAACCCCGTCGCCCTCCATCTCAGCGATGAACGTATCGATTGGAGCTTGATCGATGTCCAACGCGTTGCCGTGCTGACTCTCGGGCTGACTGTCGGGCTGGCTATCGGGCCCAAAAGGACCATCAGCCGGTGGAGGACTCGGGGCAGCCGTCGCATCCTGAGGAGTGACCATGCCATAGCTTGCCTCCGAACCTGAGGCGGCGGTGTTCAGCCGAATTAGGGCTTTCGGCCATAGAAGGATGTGATTCTTGAGGTCCCCGAGAGTGAGCGGGGTTTCCGTTTCCGGGGGTTGATAAGGAGGATGGAGGTCTTGGCATCCCGGTAACGACCGGTTCACGCGAACCCGGCTCACGCTATCATCCATCCTGACGCAGTGGAAAATCCGCTGTGTTGGCAGGATGACACTGCCGCTCGCTGCAGCCTTCAACTTGTTGTCCACATTCAGTAGCAAGGTGCAAGGAGTCGCGTTCTCCTGTGAAAACATGTGTAGGTCAGAGAGGGGCGACGACAAAGTAACTAATTTGTAGAGCTTGAGAGACTAAATTAATTACCGTGAGGGCGTCGAGCTCGGCTCGCGTTGAAGGACCGAGGCCAGGCGTGCAGGTGACTGAGGGGCTAGTACTGTGGCCCCCCAGGTCCGACGAATGCTCTCTAGCGCCCACATTGCCGGCGGGTGGAGTCACCAAGTTGGGTGTGCATTGAGCGTGTCTAGTTGGAGGCCGGTTGTC
The DNA here is from genome assembly GCF_019359855.2 of Lolium perenne. Classification (NCBI taxonomy): domain Eukaryota; kingdom Viridiplantae; phylum Streptophyta; class Magnoliopsida; order Poales; family Poaceae; genus Lolium; species Lolium perenne. Next base: position 278,614,149 of record NC_067245.2, read on the forward strand.
CGAGTTGCTGGCGCCTAGGCTGATAACCGGCATCGGTCCCTTTTGGCCGCCGGCGAAGTAATTCTTCATCGACAACACAAGATCAGGGATGATTTCATTGACCCTGGTGGCCACCGCGTCATCGACCTTGCTAGCAACCTCGGCACTGACGCGTTGCTGAACCTCGGCACTGACTCGTTGCTGAACCTCGGCACTGACGCGTTGCTCCATGGTTGTTTCCAAGTCGGCCACCTTTTTCAGCAGAGCCTCGTGCTCCCGGTCCTTCTGCGCCTGCCGCGACTCCTTAGTGCTTGCGGGCACGTCCAAGCCATAGTCGGCAAGCTTGTGACCTCCTCCGGCGCCGGGGACACGGTGGGGCTTCTCCAAAAGCGGCCGCGCCTTCACGGTGTTCAGACCCCTGATAAAAGGCGTGTCCCACGGGACTTTGCCCGTCGACGTCTGGGACGAGGAGCCAGCTGATTCGGCGGCTGCTTGTTCCGTCAACTGCCAGAAGTAACATGAACAATTTTAGAATGTAATGGACTTGGTGAGCAGTATCAAATTAATAAGCTGGTAAATTGCTTACCACTGCTTTCTCTAGTGCCATCACCTTCGCGTCGGCGACCAACTCAACTCCCACCACCACATCAGGTTTCGTGACACGTTTCCCAGCCAATTCTCGATGGTATCGGGACCTGAGATATGCCCTGAAGAGTGGGTCTTTGTACTTGGCAAAAGGGGGCTCGAGGCCAGCATTTATGTAGGCCTGGTCCTCCTTGTCCCATACCGGCTGCTTGCCTTCGAAGCCACGGCAACCGAGATTGTGGTGACCGATGTTCTTATCCGCCAGCTCCTTCCCCCAGGTCGATTGTCTTTTGGTGTACTCGAGCTCCTCGTTTTCCAAGAATTTATTATACTGCTCCAGCGTCATCCGCGGGAAGTGGCGCTGGATCTCTTCCCAAGTCTCATTGTCACCAAGCATCCCCCTCAGCATGGTTTTATAACCGCTGAGGTTCTTGGAGAACTTAGAGAGGGCTCGTCTGTTCACGATGTTATCCTTGGTATCCTCGTTCCTGTATTCCACAGGGAACTCATACCGTGCGTGCAGCCGCGCAAGGAGTTGGGCCTGCAGATGCTGCTTCTTCTTGGTTCGGAGTTTCGTCTCGTTGACGTCGACGACGTCCCGAAGGATTGCTCCCAGTTGGAGGCCGTACCCCTTCGCCACGTGCTTGGGCTCAGTAGGAATCCCGGTCTTGGCGTCCACCGCGGTGATTATGTCACGAGTGGTGCCGACCCTGTTTGGGCGCCGCTGCTTCCGTTTCCTCTTGGCCTCGGTAGTAGTATCCGAGCTACCCCCGGCAACGCCACTGTCGGTGGTCTCGTCGGCAGCCCCCCTCTCATCCTCACCATCGTTGTCCATCTCATCATCCCCCTCCTCTGAGGACTCGTCATCGCTGCCTGGAAGGTCCTCCAGCTGATCCGAGACCATGAGCCTGTAGTGCTCATCCAACTTCCGCTGAGAAGACCCGTCAACGTCTTCGTTGGGGTCTGCAGAAGACGACATCGCTAGCTATACCTTCTGTAAGTGCACAAGCTATTGTAAGTGCAAAAGCTACTGTAAGTGTTCATTTTAAAAATATACTCAGAAATTCATATACTGTAACTATCACTTGACAAATTCAGAAATTCATATACTGTGATCTCACAAGCTTGGTATGATACACATGAAGCTGTTTCAAATTAATTTTACTTGCTCATTTTTGCAGTATATTCATGCTGCTTCTTGGTTGCACCTGAAGATGTAGATTCATGTCATCTACTGATATATTTGTTTGTTGTTAGAGCTAGCTGAGCAGAAACAAGTCTATATAATCTATTGTGTTTAGCAAGTTTTTAGCTTCAGATTGTAACAGGACCAGTACCATGTGTCTTTGGTAAACTGAGTTTAACAGTAATCCACGGCGAAAATTCGGCATGACCTTTGCTAAAAAAGGTCATGCCGGAGTGCCAGAAATTTGCCGGAACGGAAGTTAATCGACATTCCGGCAAAACATTGGCACTCAATGTGTACCTGCAGAGACATTTGCACATGATACACTCAGCTCATTTCACAGCATTTATATGCCATTTCACAGCATATGCAAACAGGTCCATTTCACAGCATTTGCAAACAGCTCATGCCATTTCACATTCATCCCCATTCTAATTACCTTGAGCTTCTGGAGGAGTGAGCGGTGAAGACGAGGTCGGAGAGGCGGGTAGCTTGTTCCTGCGGCGGTTCCTACGGCGGTTCCTGCAATTCAGAAAATTCAACACTTAGTCTCCACATTTAATTTTGACTTCATTTCAGATATTAGACAAGTGAATTTTGTATTGTTGCATGGAGCAAAAAAGTGAATACATAGCAAATTGACTGCAAGCCACAGCTTCCAGAAAGTGCTACTATCATAAAATAAATGTCTAGAAAAATTCAGAAGTTCAGAACTACGCCACAATCACTTACAGTAGCTACCATGTTACTTACACACATGAAGGACAATGTTTTTCAAGTCCACAAATCTAGTTAGTAGCCACCAGCTAGCTAGGAGAAAAATTAGTGTGCTTGACAAGGTTAATATCTAGCAAAGATCGTTTCTGTTATTATAGATGGCCACACGTGCTATCATTCACCCTTTAATGCTTCTTATAGTTCATTTTGGAGTGAATATCAACCAAATAACACGGATGATACACTAATATAGAGTATGCTTAAGCGTCCAGGCAGTGAGTTGTAATTATTAACATCAAGAACATGCCAGCACTACGCAAATTCAATATTTTCAAAGTTTTCTACGCCTGTAAGATATCAAGGTTTATAACAACAGCAAGATCATGATAATAGCACCTGACCGTAATGCCAACCCATTACTGAGAATGAGAAGAGAAGAAAGACAAGGCCACTAGATGTGTTGGTGAAACTGAAAGCACTATTTTTTAACATGATAATTAAAGTAGTATTAGTTCATATTTTGTAAGCACTGAAAGTTTTTTTTTGTAAGCACTGTAAGCACTGAAAGGGGGCAAATACGCTGGCCTACAAGCTAACTGGAAAAACATGGAATTGCCTCACCAAATCTGACAGACAGATGCAAATTGCAAAACTATACGCCGTTGCCATATCAGATACTGTCCATAAGCAGTTAAACGGGCACACCACGCGCCAAATCAACGATTGTGTCTGGTACAGGATGGGGCTTAGCAGGACATTCATCCCAAATAATTGCCCATGATTCACCCATCTAAATTAACTAAATTAAGCACATGATTCACCCATCTAAATTAACTAGACGCGGCATTATATGAGTGATTGTTCTAAGCCTGTCTCACATAACTAGAACCTAAACGGCTAAACCTTACAACCTCAGATTTGTTCTAAGCGATGGATAGCAGGTACCTCCTTCACAGATGCGGACCAGGACAGTGTGAGGCCGAGGAAGACGATGAAGAAGGGACCTCAGAGATCCCAGTCCCTGAGCGCCTTGCCTGGGTCCTCGCGGTTTGGTTTGGGGACGACGACGAGCTTGAGGTTGCTAACGAGGCGGGTGAAGCCGCGCTTGACGGTGTACCAGACGGGCTCGGTGCGGGTGGCCAGCGAGGGCGGCGCCGGCGGGAGGGTTGGGGGAGCCGCAGCAGCCTGAGGGCGGGGAGGCGACGGCGACGGAGGAGGCGGCGGTGGGGGAGGCAGCGGCGGCAAATCGAAGGGGGGATTTGGGGACGACGGGGCGCGGGGGGATTTTTGGCTAAGTCCTAGTCGACTTACCCCCGGCGAATTCGTGAAAACGCCGGCGGTAAGGTTTCTGTCACTTACAGGTGGGCCCAAGTTCAGCTATCACCGGCGAAAGCGTCTAATTCGCCGGGGTAACTTTTTTTTCACAGGCGCGCCATACACTTTGTTCTGTAAACCATATTGTGATTCAGAAACGAATCCGCAATGCAGTGGTTGCACTCACTTGGGCATAGCTGCAGCACAGGAGTTCGAATCCCACAGGGCGCAAAAAAGCCACCCATTTTTTTATCCCTTTCCTAGACCTCTTTTGTTGTTTCTAGTCATTTTTAATTAGGATATACTTGAAGGATAATTAAATTGCAAGACATTAATTTATGATTTTAATTCTTGAATGACTTCAAAGTCCTTTCGGCGAGATCCGATAAAAAACCAAGACATAAATTTAGGATACACTTGAGAAGAACAAATGGTTGTTCGAGAGATAATTATTATAAATACACAAATGACTTCAAAGTCCCATCCGCTTGGTCCTTGTGACCCCACCGGTATCATCGCGACTCCTTGTGTACGGAGGAACACTTGACCTAGGTAGCGTCGTCCTTCTTCTTCTTAGTGTGTAGGTTCTATCGTCTTCATCGGGTTCTTCCATCATTGGGTCTCCGACGAGGCCGTCGAAGTCTTGCTCGTCGGCAACTCCATCCATTCCGACGAGGGCCCTTTTTCCTCTCCTTACGACAACACGGCTGGGCCTTGACGGGTCAGTTATGAAGAAGCATTGCTCGACGTGCTTAGCCAATACCCAAGGCTCATTTTGCGCGGTGGGGTTCTTGGTCTTGGATTTGGGGGGCAGTCGCATGGCGGTGACATACGCATCTTCTTTTGTGACGTCCGTAGCCCATCTGACACGAAACATCGGTAGCTTCTCCCCGACATAGTACCTTTTCTTCTCTTCACCCGTGTACGATTCCATCGTCACGCCCGAGTTCTGATAGTCGCTTTTTTTGTCTCTCTCCTCTGTGGAGAATGTGTAACCGTTGATGTCATATTTCTGATAAGTCATGAGGTTGGGGGCGGGCCCATAAGACAAGGCCAATATCATTTTGTCTACGTCGCTTGCCATTGGTGGGGGATTGGCATCAATCTGGTCTTTGAACCAGCTCGCGAAAGAGGAGTTGTGCGCTCTAAATACCTCTTGTTCCGTCATCGGCTTGTCAGCCCTGCTCTTGATCATGTTTATGTGCTGATCCACCCAAGGCTCTACCTCGTTCATGTGCTGTAGTGCTACTAAGTGGGCCCTGTTAAAGTCTGTTCTCCTATCATCTTCATCGGCGTCGAGTTCCCTCCTGCCAGCGTTGTGGCCTACTCCCTCGAATCTGCCGAGGTGCTTGTTGGCGGGCAATCCAACCGGATGTGGGTCGTCCTCGTTTAAATAATTCTTGCAGAAAGAGATGCACTCCTCGGTGAGAAAGCCCTGGATGATGCTTCCATCCGGATGTGCCCTGTTACGAACGTATCCTTTGATGAAGCCGTTCATTCTTTCTAACGCCATCATGTTGTGAAGGAACGCGGGCCCGAGATCCTCGATATCGTCCACTATATGCACCAGCAGATGGACCATGATGTCAAAGAATGCGGGCGGGAAGTACATCTCCATCTCGCATAGGATGGTGACGATCTCTTCCTGCAGCCTCCCGAGTTTCTTGACGGTTATCGACTTTCGAGTGATGACGTCGAAGACGTTACACAGGTCAGTCAGCGTCGCACGAACGTGCGGTTCCATTATCCCTCGGATAGCAACCGGAAGTATCTGCGTCATCATGACATGACAGTCATGAGACTTCATCCCGCTGAAGATTTTTTTCGTCGGGTCCAGCCATCTGCGTATCAGCCCCGCGTAGCCTAGGGGAAATTTGACTTCTAGTAGGCACTTGAAGAATTGTTCGAGCTCATCGGGATTTAGAGTGAAGCAGGAGGGGCGAGGAGTTTCGCGCTGCTTGGCCACCCTTTTGCGTTTGCGACCATCCGTCTCCTCCTCCTCGGTTTCCTGGTCAACCTGGGCGAAATGAAGCTCTTTTCTGATATCAAGGGCCATCAGGTCGTGTCTTGCTTTCGACCCGTCTTTGGTCCTCTCCGGCATGTTGAGCACAGTGCCAAGCAAGCTCTCGCACACGTTCTTCGTGATATGCATGACATCAAGGCTATGAGGCGTACCGAGGATCTTCCAGTACGGCAAGTCCCAAAACACGGACCTCCTTTTCCATACCCCCAAGAGCGGCCCGGGTTCCTTTTTCTTTCTCTTGTCTCCTTTCTTCCGCTTCTGGATCTTTATCTTACCCGCCGGAGGGCAGTCTTTCCAGTTTTTCAACAGAGTATCTATCTCTTCGCCGCTTCTCCTAGGTGGAGGTCCCTCGACCTCATCCTTCCCATTGAACAGGTCTCCACGCTTCCTCCACGGGTCATTCTTGGGAAGCCACATTCGATGCCTCATGTAGACGGTTTTTGAAGACCCGGGATCCTTACCCAGCTGTAAAAACGGCGTATTTTCCATGCACCTCACACATGCCTTGTGTCCGTGGCACACCTGGCACGCGATATATCCGTATCCAAGATAGTCCTGCACCGTCGTCAACAGTGCGGCTTTCATACGGAAAGTTTCTTGTCCGTAGGCGTCCCAAGTTTCTGTCCCTTCCTCCCACAGAGTGACTAGCTCCTCCTTCAATAGCTCCAGATACAGGTTGATATCGCTCCCTGGCTGCGTCGGCCCTTGGATTAGCATACTCATGTGTATGTACTTCTTCTTCAGGCATAGCCATGGAGGGAGGTTGTACATCCATACAAACACGGGCCAGGTGCTGTGCTTGCTGCTTTGGTTCCCAAACGGATTGAGTCCGTCGGTGCTCGCACCCAACCTGATGTTCCTTGGTTCTTTCCCGAATTCTTCGTAATACTCATCGTCTAATGTTTTCCACTGGCTTGCATCCGAAGGGTGTGTTAGCACTGGGTTTTCAACCCGTTCCACATCACGCATCACCGCCTCCTTTCTTTCCGCGTGCCAGCGCATGAGCTTTGCTTCCTTGGGGTCCACGAAGTACCGCTGCAGACGGGGCGTGAGCGGGAAGTACCACACAACTTTTCGAGGAGATTTTCTTGTCCCTCTCTTGTATCGAGATTCGCCACACTGTGGGCATGTATCGAGATTGGCATGCTCGTTCCGATATATTACGCAGTCACTGATGCATGCGTGGTATTTCTGGTGCGGTAAATCGAGAGGGCACACGATTTTCTTGGCCTCCTGTAGGCTACCGGCACACGTGTTATCTTTAGGAAAGTGGATCTTCAAGTATCCGAAGAGTTCGTCCACGCTTGTGTCCGTCCATTTGTGCTTTGCCTTCATCTCCATAATATCGAGAGCGTATCTCAGACGGCTCTCCTCCGTCCCACGAGCTGCATCGTACAACGGAGTTCTCGAGTCTACCTCGAGTTGATCCAGCTTAGCCTTCCGTCTACCAGCGATTTTGGGGTCGGTCGATGTGTTGCTGAGAAGAAGTTCTTGAACATGACGGTCCTGCACGGCCGCGGTTAGCGGGGTATTTCTACTCATGTCCTCGTCGGCCGCATGTTCTTCCCGGCCTTCTTGATCACCATCAACGTGTGCGCCATCCTCTTCAACCTCCTCTCCATTGTCGTGTGGGGCATCCTCTCCATCACCTTCGTTATCATCATCTCCACCATCATCACCTCCATCTTCATCACCATCGATATCATCATCTCCATCATCACTCATCCACTGAGTATGCCCCTCCATGAAACTATACCTGAGCAGGTGTTGATTCACTATGCCTGAGAAGGGGTCAAACAACGATCCTAGCTTGCATCTTCGACAAGGACACATTATATCCTTTCGCTTTTTTCGATACATGTCGGCCGTCGCGCGTTCCACGTATCTATCCACGACGCTTTCCCTCATCGCGATGACCATCGCCGCCTACAAGACAAGATAATTGATTACACCGCCGTCTCGGTTTTCACGGAAAAAATTCGGCATGACCTTTGCTAAATATTGTCATGCTGGAGTTCCAAAATTCGCCGGAACGGAAGTTAATCAACATTCCGGCAAAACATTGGCAACTCAATGTTCCTGCACGCGTAAACAAATGCAAAACAATGCATTTACATATATGGAACCACGCCTTTTGCCACCACTAGTACTAGTGATATAACCGCGAATTTTCGCCAACACATGAACATTCCACTCATTTAGTTTAATGTACCTACTAGTTGACGCGATGTCCAAAAGCACCCGAGAGACGCCACACGTCGACTTTAATGCTTGAGAGATCTAGAGATCTAAGAAATGGAGAGATCTAGCTAGATCTAGTGGAAAAGGTGGTGGGAGGAGATAGATCTAGATCTAGATTATGCAAATCATGCTAGAGGGGCTAGGTAGTGCATGATTTGCTCAAATACATCATATTTTATTGGTTGAAATAGCTAAAATGGGTGGGGGAATGAGCTAACAAGTGCTTGGGTTGATTTGCCATCACATATGAGTGTGTGACGGTGGTGGTAGGTGGCTGGTCGTCTTAAGGCATGGCCCAGGTTACCGCCGGTGCCTACGAACGAAGTTGCCAGCGGTAAGGGCAAGATGGGTGGCCGCTGGGTGGCCCACCCTGCGACTCATTACCCCCGGCATCGTCTAATCGGGTTCGCCGGCGGTAGAGCCTTCTACCCCCGGCGCTTTGGGCCCAAACCGCCGGCGGTAAGTCCAGGCCCAACGGGGACCCCGCAGCCCATCATATCGCCGGCACCTTCGTGCCCTACTCGCCGGCGGTAACCCACGCACCCCCGGCGACCTCCATTCAAACTCGCCGGCGGTAGAGGTAGGCACCCCTGTAAGGCATTACCGCCGGCATCTTCTATCCATACTCGCCGGTGGTAAGGTGTGCTGCTATAAGGCTTTTCCTAGTAGTGCAAGATTCAGTAAAGCAGGTTTAATTTCAAAGAATTCTGCTGTAGTAGCAGGTGGAGCAATAGGTGTGCATAAGAAATCATTATTATTTGTGGTTGTGAAGTCACACAACTTAGTATTTTCAGGAGTACCCATTTTAGCAACAGTAAATAAAGCAAACTAGATAAAGTAAATGCAAGTAACTAATTTTTTGTGTGTTTTTGATATAGCAAACAAGATAGCAAATAAAGTAAAACTAGCAACTAATTTTTTTGTGTTTTGTTTTAGTGCAGCAAACAAAGTAGTAAATAAAGTAAAGCAAGACAAAAACAAAGTAAAGAGATTGGGATGTGGAGACTCCCCTTGCAGCGTGTCTTGATCTCCCTGGCAACGGCGCCAGAAAACAGTTGCTGGCGCAAAGTTGACGTGGGAGTTAGAGATCCCTGTGATGTAACTTTTCTTCAGGTCCCCGGCAACGGCGCCAGAAAACAGTCTTGATACGCGTACATCACGCGTCTGTTGGGAACCCCAAGAGGAAGGTGTGATGCGTACAGCGGCAAGTTTTCCCTCAGTATGAAACCAAGGTTTAATCGAACCAGTAGGAGCCAAGAAGCACGTTGAAGGTTGATGGCGGCGAGATGTAGTGCGGTGCAACACCAGGGATTCCGGCGCCAACGTGGAACCTGCACAACACAAACCAAGTACTTTGCCCCAATGAAACAGTGAGATTGTCAATCTCACCGGCTTGCTGTAACAAAGGATTAGATGTATAGTGTGGATGATGATTGTTTGCAGAGAACAGTAGAACAATTGCAGTAGATTGTATTTCAGATGTAAAGAATGGACCGGGGTCCACAGTTCACTAGTGGTGTCTCTCCCATAAGATAAATAGCATGTTGGGTGAACAAATTACAGTTGGGCAATTGACAAATAGAGAGGGCATGACCATGCACATACATGATATGATGAGTATTGTGAGTTTAATTGGGCATTACGACAAAGTACATAGACCGCTATCCAGCATGCATCTATGCCTAAAAAGTCCACCTTCAGGTTATCATCCGAACCCCTTCCAGTATTAAGTTGAAAACAACAGACAATTGCATTAAGTATGGTGCGTAATGTAATCAATAACTACATCTTCGGACATAGCATCAATGTTTTATCCCTAGTGGCAATAGCACATCCATAATCTTAGAGGTTTCTCTCACTCCCCCAGATTCACGGAGACATGAACCCACTATCGAGCATAAATACTCCCTCTTGGAGTTACTAGCATCAACTTGGCCAGAGCCTCTACTAATAACGGAGAGCATGCAAGATCATAAACAACACATAGGTATAAATTGATAATCAACATAACATGGTATTCTCTATTCATCGGATCCCAACAAACACAACATATAGCATTACAGATAGATGATCTTGATCATGTTCGGCAGCTCACAAGATCCGACAATGAAGCATAATGAGGAGAAGACAACCATCTAGCTACTGCTATGGACCCATAGTCCAGGGGTGAACTACTCACTCATCACTCCGGAGGCGACCATGGCGGTGTAGAGTCCTCCGGGAGATGAATCCCCTCTCCGGCAGGGTGCCGGAGGCGATCTCCTGAATCCCCCGAGATGGGATTGGCGGCGGCGGCGTCTCTGGAAGGTTTTCCGTATCGTGGCTCTCGGTACTGGGGGTTTCACGACGAAGGCTATTTGTAGGCGGAAGGGCAGGTCAGGGGGCCACACGAGGGGCCCAGGAGACAGGTCGGCGCGGCCAGGACTTGGGCCGCGCTGCCCTACCTCCTGGCCGCCTCGTGGCCCCACTTCGTTGACTCTCCGGTCTTCTGGAAGCTTCGTGTGAAAATAGGCCCCTGGGCGTTGATTTCGTCCAATTCCGAGAATATTTCCTTACTAGGATTTCTGAAACCAAAAACAGCAGAAAACAGCAACTGGCTCTTCGGCATCTCGTTAATAGGTTAGTTCCAGAAATTGCATAAATATGATGTAAAGTATGCATAAAACATGTAGATATCATCAATAATGTGGCATGGAACATAAGAAATTATCAATACATCGGAGACGTATCAAGTACTTATTGGTAACAAGATTGAACTAGGTATGGAGATACCGATGATCGAACCTCGGATAAGTAAAGTATCGCACGACAAAGGAAATCGGTATCGTATGTTAATGGTTCATTCGATCACGAAGTCATCATTGAATACGTGGTAGCCATTATGGATCTCCAAGTCCCGCTATTGGTTATTGATCGGAGAGGTGTCTCGATCATGTCTGGATAGTTTGCGAACCGTAGGGTGACACACTTAAGGTTCGATGTTGTTTAGTAGATATGTAATATGAGATGGAGACTGAATATTTTTATGAGTCTCGGATGGGATCCAGGACATCACGAGGAGGTCCGGAATGGTCCGAAGAATAAGATTCATATAAGGAAATTCATTTTCCGGGGTTCGGAAAAGTTCGGGAAATTTCTGGTGGACGAGTGGAGGGTTTCTAGAAGGTTCCGGAGGGGCCACCAGTGGGCCCACGACCCCGGGAGGGGCCACCCGAGCCGACGGGGTGCAACCTAGCCCTAATGGGCCAGGCACACCATCCCTCAAGGCCCAGGCCGGCCAGCCCCCTAGGGTTTTGGGGGAAACCCTAAAAAGGGGGGAAGACTTGGGGGGAAGGAAACTCCCCTCCCCCTCCCCATGTGCCATCCCTAGATGGGAGTGGGCCAAGGGGGAAACCCTGGCCGCACTCTCCCTCTATAAAATATAGGAGAGGGATGGCCGGCCGCTAGCCCCCTTGACCTAACCATAGCGGCCACCTCTCGCCCTCCTCCTTCCTCCTGCGCAGGCTTGGCGAAGCCCTGCAGGAATTTCTCCTCCACCACCACCACCACACCGTCGTGCTGCTGGGATTCCGAGGAGATCTACTACCTTCGCTGCCTGTTGGAACAGGGAGAGGAAGGTCTTCATCGACACCGTATGTGTGACCGGGTACGGAAGTGCTGCCGGATTGCAGCATCGGAAGGAACCTCTTCATCAACCACGAGATCAGATTTTGTTATGGCTTTGAATCTTAGAGGGTTAGTTTCTCATCTATCTCGTTGCTCCGATCTCATAGATTAGATCTTGGCTTTTTCCTTAGATTGGATCTTGGATTTATTTGTCTTTGCGATAGATTTTTTTGTTTTCCATGCATCCAACCCTTCAAAAACTCCAGCGGAGCCGCCGTCAGAGGGATCTCTACCTTCTCCAACATCTCCACCATCATCACCATGATGAATAGGGAGTAGTCCTCCTTTGTACTACGGGTTTGTGGCAGTAGCTTGATCTATTTATCTTTTGTTCTTCATAGATCTAGTACCATATCAGCTGCCCAACATGATTATGCTCATATATGTAACTCCTATGTGGTGGATTTTTATTCTATGATTTGATATATGCGATTGTAACCTATTATGTGTAAGATGTATTGATAGATTCATATAATCTACTCTTTTCTTAAGTACTTGTTCTGATCCAACTTGTGTGCAAGATCATGTGTGCGGAGAAGTCTGTATTAGATGGAGTAGCATGGTTGTAGTGATTGAATAGTGACAAAAAACTCAAGATCTACTATGGTATTTACTTTTATTTTGCTACCTCACTAAGGATAAACAAAATTCATATGCTATAGTTATCATGTGATAGCTTGAAAATCTTGTTTGTTCAAGGTAGCATATTTGTGATTCAAACATCACGTCAAATTACTTATGGCTATACTCTGTTCATTGTTAATTCAGTATTGCTTCGAATTTTCCCTTTCTTGAGGAGTATAAGAGAGATGTGTTGCATCATCTCTATGTTAGGACGTGATGCTCATATGAATGCTTATCAAACAAGTTTCACCAATATTATGTCTTTGATGAATTGTTTGTGTCTACTACAACTTAAAAAGAGAGCAGACAAGTGAACCCATTATCCCCGGTCCATTTTAAATCATTAGAAACACCTTTCCAACACAATCATCACTCTTTATATTTTCTGCAATTTATTAATCCTAAAATAAAAAAATACTTTCTTCGCTTGCAAACACACAAAACCCAAAAACAATCATCTCTTTATTGCTTTTATCTCGCTTGCTTAGTTTACTTACTTTACTATGCTTTAGTTATATTTATATTTCATATTACTAATACTAAATCTTGCGCTTGACAACCACACAGTAGAGTTGGGTACACAAGACACAAACTTTACTTTGCGGGTTGCTAGAAGAGGAGAAGAAGAATTCAGCCTCTAGCCAATTCCCCGTGAGTTCGATATAAACCCTCGAGTCACCCTTGTGGGGAAAAACGCTTGCTACAACACTCTGCACTTGGAGTCCCAACGAGTTGATACACACGTAGTCGTTGCCATGATACGTGCATTTTACATCATCAATATAATGACTTATATGATCTGTTTTGAATGATATTTTCCATGATCTATCGTTATTTATGTCTTTTTAGTCGATTCATGGGATTTTCCTACAAAGTACCTTTCATTGGTATTTATTTTTTGGGAGGCAGAAAACCTTCTTTTCATATTTTGCTGCTTTAGGGACATTCTGTACGCCTACAAAACAAAGGAAAAATGCCTGATCAGTTTTTCATCAAGAGAAGGACAGTGGGCCAAAGAAACACGAGAGGGTAGCCAGGAGCCCAAAAGAGGCCAAGTGGCGCACGCCCCTCAACTGGGCGCGCCACCTAGGCCCGTTTTGGCCTCGAGCTTCATCTCTGCTCCTCCTTTTTACAGATGTCTCCGCCTCGCCAGAAAACCAACGCCATATTTTTCCCATGATTTAGAGAGGCAGCATCAGAGGCGAAAGTCCTCTCCTACTCCGGGAGAGGGTAGATCCTGCAACACCGGAGCCTCCGGTGAGGGGTAAATCAACACCATCGTCATCACCACTCCTCCTTGGTGTGGGGGGAGGCCTCTCCATCAACATCTCCATCAACACCATCATCATCTCCATATCCAAGATCCACGTCGTTCCCCTCATAGTTTGTGATCGATTGAACCCTAGATATTGTTTAAGTGCTACTTGCATGTTTGTGATTGGCAACTTGTCTTTATTTAGTGGAGATATTATATTTTCATATTGTGTTGTAATCCATATGCCACTGATCTATATCATGTTTGTCACTTGTTAGTGGATCTCCATGTTCATGAGGGCATAGAATGAATTGGCTATGATTTCCATATAATATGCAATGAGTATTTGATCAGGTTTGTATCGTTTATGTGGTTCTATGATGGTTTAATGTGAACATCGACTACATATTACTTCACCTATATGGGCTCATAAGGCTACACTTTGATGCAATGATGAGGGTTGGAAGGGACGGAATGACAGAAACTGTTTTCCAGTACTTTGAGTTGCATTAGAGAGATTTATGCCGAGGACCAATGAACTAACTGCTATGGTGGGATATTTATCTATTAATAATTCCTATCTTGCTCATGAAATGGCTCTAGGACCCATCATAAGGGGTGTATTTTCTCATATCTATGGCTACACCAAATCTAGGCTCCGCCATAAAGGAATGAAACTTGACAAGAAGTTCACCATGTTGTGTAGAAATATAAATCCTAAGTAAATCCATGCCGCCCTCGGGAACGCTTGTCACATATAAGTTCACACACACTTAGCTTGTCCTCTTCCTGCATACAGGATTGGGCTTTCTCTCATAGAGAGCATTTAATTGTTGATATTTACTTTCAATACTTTATTTTACTTCAAACTACAAACCCGAAACACCAAAACCACTGCACCCATTTATTGTTTTATTACTTGTCAAACTAACAAACCAATACCTTCTGCTCCTCGTGGGTTCGAAAATCTTTTTTCATTGAAAAATACTACAATTGATCTCCTGCACTTGGGGGCCTGGTAAAAAGTTGGGGTCCATTTAATGCCCGTAAGATCCTTGAAACTCAAATATACTCAAAATATGGTTTTCCTACGCTGCAACCCAACAAAAGGAGACTTTGTTCTAAATCCACATAAATAAACGTAAAAGAACGAGGAACCTCACATATCATGCAAATATCATATAATCACCATAGTTCATGGATACATTTTCGACGTATCATACGCTACCACAACACAGTTTCTGACAATGACGATGGCATGCGCGATATGTGAGGTCGAAGTGCTCCAGGTCTTGATTTTCCATAAAAAACATCTGCACAAAAAATCCCAGGTCCTTTTGAGTCCGCGAATGTTTCCATGAAAGCAAAAAATACGCAAAACAAGGTTTTCCCGCCTGCATAGTTATAATAGAAATAAAATGGATCTTTTAAGAAAATCTCGAAAATTATTCTAAATCATGATTATAACCACTTACATGAATCAATTATGATGGAATATGGTGTAGGATAACGTTGCATAGAAAACAAAAAATTTCCTACCGCGAACACGCAATCCAAGCCAAGATGCAATCTAGAAGACGGTAGCAACGAGGGGGTATCGAGTCTCACCCTTGAAGAGATTCCAAAGCCTACAAGAGGAGGCTCTTGTTGCTGCGGTAGACGATCACTTGCCGCTTGCAAAAGCGCGTAGAAGATCTTGATCACGATCGGTTCCGGCGCCACGAACGGCGACACCTCCGTACTCGGTCACACGTTCGGTTGTTGATGAAGACGACGTCCACCTCCCCGTTCCAGCGGGCAGCGGAAGTAGTAGCTCCTCTTGAATCCGACAGCACGACGGCGTGGTGTCGGTGGTGGTGGAGAAGTCCGGCGGAGCTTCGCTAAAGCTACGCGGGAGTTATGGAGGAGAGGGGGGCGGCTAGGGTTTGGGAGGGGGTGGCCGGCCACTCAAGGGGGGCGGCCAGCTTGTGGTCTTAGGGTGGCCGGCCCCCTCCCCTTGGCCCCTCATTATATAGGTGGATCCCCAAGTGTTGGTGTCCAAGTCTTCGAATAAGACCCGAACCAAAAACCTTCCATGAGAGGGGAAACCTAGCCCAACTAGGACTCCCACCAAAAGGTGGGATTTCCACCTCCCATGTGGGGGGTGGCCGGCCCCCTAAGGGGGAGTCCACTTGGGACTCCTCCCCACCTAGGGTTGGCCGGCCATGGAGGTGGAGTCCCATGTGGACTCCACCTTCCTTGGTGGTTTCTTCCGGACTTTTCTAGAACCTTCTAGAACCTTCCATAGAACCTTCCGCGACATTTTAATTCACATAAAATGACATCCTATATATGAATCTTATTCTCCGGACCATTCCGGAACTCCTCGTGATGTCCGGGATCTCATCCGGGACTCCGAACAAATATTCGAACTCCATTCCATATTCAAGTACTACCATTTCAACATCCAACTTTAAGTGTGTCACCCTACGGTTCGTGAACTATGCGGACATGGTTGAGTACTCACTCCGACCAATAACCAATAGCGGGATCTGGAGATCCATAATGGCTCCCACATATTCAACGATGACTTTAGTGATCGAATGAACCATTCACATACGATACCAATTCCCTTTGTCTCGCGATATTTTACTTGTCCGAGGTTTGATCTTCGGTATCACTCTATACCTTGTTCAACCTCGTCTCCTGACAAGTACTCTTTACTCGTACCGTGGTATGTGGTCTCTTATGAACTCATTCATATGCTTGCAAGACATTAGACGACATTCCACCGAGAGGGCCCAGAGTATATCTATCCGTCATCGGGATGGACAAATCCCACTGTTGATCCATATGCCTCAACTCATACTTTCCGGATACTTAATCCCACCTTTATAGCCACCCATTTACGCAGTGGTGTTTGGTGTAATCAAAGTACCTTTCCGGTACAAGTGATTTACATGATCTCATGGTCATAAGGACTAGGTAACTATGTATCGAAAGCTTATAGCAAATAACTTAATGACGAGATCTTATGCTACGCTTAATTGGGTGTGTCCATTACATCATTCATACAATGACATAACCTTGTTATTAATAACATCCAATGTTCATGATTATGAAACTAATCATCCATTAATCAACAAGCTAGTTAAGAGGCATACTAGGGACTTCTTTGTTTGTCTACATATCACACATGTACTAATGTTTCGGTTAATACAATTATAGCATGATATATAAACATTTATTATAAACATAAAGATATAAATAATAACCACTTTATTATTGCCTCTAGGGCATATCTCCTTCAGTCTCCCACTTGCACTAGAGTCAATAATCTAGTTTACATTTGTAAAGATATAACACCTTGGCCTTATGGTGCTTTATCATGTATTGCTCACGGGAGAGGTTTTTAGTCAACGGATCTGACACGCTCAGAAACGTATGTATTTTGTAATTCATTTGCGTCTCAACGCATCACTCATTTCCAAATGAGTTGGCATTAAATATGTTTGATCTTATGGTGGAACCTTAATTCCGCGGTCTGAAATAAGTCACTAATATTGTCACATACAATATAGCTTCAAAGTTCTGACACTATCGGAACTACACCAAGTTCTCAAAGAACATCTTGACTCAACGTCCTCAGTCATTTGTCAAAACAAATGACATACTCTGCCTTCGTTTTGTAGAATCCATCACAATATTTAGAACTCTTCTAAATCTAACATAGACAACTTCTAGTTCATTGTGCTACCTTTAAAACAACACTTAGTCTAATTTGAGATTGAAATTCTATTTTGATATGTGACAAAATAAATATCGGTGTAACACCTTACAGCGATTTGTTTGTCATTTCTTCATACAAAAATATATATGTATATCCTTAGTTCTTCTAAAGTACTCAAGGATATTCTTACTGTCGTCCAATGATCATCATATGAATCATTCTGGTATATGCTCATAACACTTTATAGCACATGATATCTGATTGTGTACATATTATTCGTGATCTATAATCACTCATGTGTTTTTACTCATTGAGTGTCAGATACACTCAAGTCTTGTTAAACCTTCACATGACAAGAACATTTTCTTAATATTTCTATATTGAACTACTTCAATATCCATCATATGTACTTCGACTTAAACTTATTTATGTGTTTCAATCTATCTTCATAGATCTTGACACTTAAATTTGTTTCAGTCCATATCCTTTCATTGAAGTTAATTCTCAATGAAACCTTTTAATCAAGTATATAATTACATCATTTATAACCAACTATATGTCACCTACATAAAGTATTATAAATGTGTCTTAGCGCTCCCACTTAATTTCTTGCAAATGCAAGCCTCTTCATCGTCTCTGATGAAATCAAAAACTCTTTGACTATTTCATCTGGTGAAGATTCCAACTCCGTGATACTTAGTTCATCCAATTGAAGCTTGTATAGCTATCTAGTATTCCACGGACCAGCAAAACTCTTGGTTGTATCTTGTATACATACTTCTGTTAAGTAGTGTATTTTGCCATCCTACTAGCATATCTCATAAAAGAAATATGTAGTGATTACTAGAATAATCCACATAGACTATAAGCATTGCTACGGAAGATCTAATCTTATCGTATTCAACTCTTTGAACTTTGTCGTAAACAATTTTTCGACAAGTCAAGCTTTCTTCAAGGATATTTCATCCAAGTCTATCAATTTCATAGATCCATTTACTTTCATAAAGTATTCATCTATCTTGGATTTCATGGCGTATAGCCATTTTAACGGAGTCAGGGCCCATCATAACTTCTTTGTTTGTAGTTGGTTTATCATTGTTCAAAATCAATCCTTTGTTCACAAATCATTTATTTGATCACAAAGTAAACCATACCTACAAGGTTCAATATGTACTTCGATCTCCATGGCTAAAACACTTTGTAGTCATGGGAGCCATGATCGTCGTGGCCGCTTCCGAAACAAATTCCGATGCTGCGCTACTCTGATCATTATGCTCAGGTTCATAAACCTTATCAAATTATATTGTCCTCCCACTCAAAAACTTCACTAGAAACAATTTCTTGGAAATAAGAAACATTGACAAACACTTTTGTCTTTGTCTCCATAGTGGGAAGAATTCCCAATCAATTCTCTGGGATAACCAACAAAGACATTCATCCGATTTTGGTTGTAAACTTATTTACTTATGCTATGCATACCAAAATTTAAGAAAAGACTATCAGGTTTCATACCCATGCCATAACTCGTATGGTGTCATTTCAACGGATCATGATGATGCTCTATTCAGTGTAAAAGCGGTAGTCACTAAAGCATAATCCACAAAAATATAATGGCGTCATAATATTTTATCTCATCATTAATCCAACAAGGTTTGGATACATCTCTCGGATACTTCATCATCACTATGATACTCCAAGAAACGTGAGTTGTAGAACAATTTCATAACTCTCTTAGATGTTCGCTAAAACTTGTAATTCAAATATTTCCACCATGATCCAATCATAGATATTTGACTTTTCTATTACGATGATTTCCACTTCATGCTGAAATTTATTTGAATCCATTCAAAATGTTTCAAACTTTTCCTTGTTGAATATATCCACATATATACTCAATTCATTGTTTGAAAGTTTTCATGAAGTAGAAGAATCTCCCGCACACAACTATGCCCAGTGAACCACATACATCATCATGTATTTTTCACTAAGTTAGTTGCCCGTTCAACTTTTGGCCTATGAACGGTATTTTAATCATTCTCTTTATAAAAGATTTGCAAGCGCCAAATGATTCAAAAATCAAATGACTCCAAAAATCCATTTGCATGGAGTTCCTTCATGCGTTCCTTTCTAACATGACCTAAATGGCGGTTCCACAAATAAGTGGAATTCAAATCATTTGCCTTATGGCATTTTAGCGTCAGTGTTATGTATGTGTGTTTCACCATTAAGATTTATAATAACTTATCCATCGTACATGGAGTAATGTCATAATTTAAACAACTCATTGTTTTATTTGACCAGAGCAAAATAACAATTTATTAAGCTCTTTATTATAAATTCTAAGGGCTAGATAGAATGCCAACGACGAACATAATAACACTTTATTTTTGTTCCAGACGTGCATTCTTATCATATTCCTTGTCAGTCACTTAGGCCATTGTATTCTTGTATTGCGTTGTTTTGTATGACACTTCATACCAACCAATATGGTACAAATACCCAAGAATTTCATTGTGTGACCTAACTAGGAATACAACCATAACATGTCTATCATTTATATACACCTGAGCTAGACTTTCTAGTCTTTTCTTTCTTTTTGCCAAAATATCTTTTGCAGTTTCTCTTTTAGCTTTCCTCATTATTCAGAAAAACACTTTAACATCAATAACTTCTAGGTTTGTTGGTCAAATACCAATAACCTTGAGGTTCTTACTTTGAAGTTGATCATCATATGACAAGTGTTCTAGATTTCACTTATTAGTAACTTTGTAATATGATGAACAATTTCACTCATATTTTTATCCATCAATTCATGACAACTTTTTGAGACCATGTCTGTACATGCTAGGCTCATAAAGTTTAACCTTAGTATTCGCATGTGCAAATCTGGTTTGCACCCGCTGTAAGCACACGTAGAATCTATAACACCCGATCATCACGTGATGCTTCGATACGACGAGTCTTAGCAACGGTGCATACTAAGGATGATAACTTCATGGATATGCGAATATTATTAGTGCCCCAATAGTTGGAGGATTGTGACGCCTGGCGTCTTCAACCTTCATACATTCTCATAAAACTTATGAGTTTATGTAGTCTCACCAAATTTATATTCTATCATCTTGCAATAAGGTCTTAGATATCACATATATCTCATACCTTGATTATTTCTGAAAACTAAAATTTTCAGCTCCTTACTTTTCAAACAAATTTGAACTTCAAGTTTGATGGAGACAAGATAACTTTAGGTACTAATTGAAACCTTAGCTCTTTGAATCAACAATGTGAGGTTTACTAAAAGTTTGCAATAGGACTTAATCAATTCTTGATTCTTTAACAATACGGTACCAATCCGTAAAGTTTCTTGTCAGATTTTAACAGTATTTCTATTTCAATAACAAGACTAGTGCATAGTAGTAAACGGATGCCAATACTACAAAATTAATTCAAAATACTACTCAGACTATGTTTATGATAATTAGTTCATGGTTTAATCTAATTACTAATGAACTCCCACTTAATACAACATCCCTCATAGTTGTTAAGTGGTACACGATCCAAATTCACTACACCAAAAACCGATCATCACGTGAGATGATGTAGCTTCAATGGTGAACATCAACATGTTGATCATATCATCCATATGACTCATGTTCAACCTTTCGGTTTCCGTTGTCCCGAGGCCATGTCTGTACATGCTAGGCTCGTCAAGCAAACCCAAGTATTCCGCGTGTGCAACATGGCTTACACCCGTTGTATATGAATCGTTGAATCTATCACATCCGATCATCACGAGATGCTTTGAAACGACGAACTGTTACAACGGTGCATACGAGGGGAGAACACTTTATTATCTTGATATTAATGTGAGGGATCATCTTATAATGCTACCGTCGCAATCTAAGCAAAATAAGATGCATAAAGGATTAACATCACATGCAATTCATATGTGATATGATATGGCCCTTTTGTCTTTGTGCCTTTGATCTTCATCTCCAAAGCACGGACATGATCTCCATCATCTTTGGGCATGATCTCCATCATCGTCGGCGTAGCGTCAAGGTCAATGGCGCCGTCTTCATGATTGTCCTCCATGTAGCAACTATTACAACTACTTTGAAATACTACTCAACATGAAATTTAAAGACAACCATAAGGCTCCTGCCGGTTGCCACAATACAATAATGATCATCTCATACATATTCATCATCATATTATGGCCATATCACATCACCAAACCCTGCAAAAACAAGTTAGACGTCTCTAATTTGGTTTGCATATTTTACGTGGTTTAGGGTTTTCGAGAAAGATCTAATCTACCTACGAACATGAACCACAACGTTGATACTAATGTTTTCGATAGAAGAGTAAATTGAATCTTCACTATAGTAGGAGAGACAGATACCCGCAAAGCCTCTTATGCAATACAAGTTGCATGTCGAACGAGGAACAAGTCTCATGAACGCGGTCATGTAAAGTTAGTCCGAGCCGCTTCATCCCACTATGCCACAAAGATGCAAAGTACTCAAACTAAAGATAACAAGAGCATCAATGCCCACAAACCATTGTGTTCTACTCGTGCAACCATCTATGCATAGACACGGCTCTGATACCACTGTAGGATAACGTTGCATAGAAAACAAAAATTTTCCTACCGCGAACACGCAATCCAAGCCAAGATGCAATCTAGAAGACGGTAGCAACGAGGGGGTATCGAGTCTCACCCTTGAAGAGATTCCAAAGCCTACAAGAGGAGGCTCTTGTTGCTGCGGTAGACGATCACTTGCCGCTTGCAAAAGCGCGTAGAAGATCTTGATCACGATCGGTTCCGGCGCCACGAACGGGCAGCACCTCCGTACTCGGTCACACGTTCGGTTGTTGATGAAGACGACGTCCACCTCCCCGTTCCAGCGGGCAGCGGAAGTAGTAGCTCCTCTTGAATCCGACAGCACGACGGCGTGGTGTCGGTGGTGGTGGAGAAGTCCGGCGGAGCTTCGCTAAAGCTACGCGGGAGTTATGGAGGAGAGGGGGGGCGGCTAGGGTTTGGGAGGGGGTGGCCGGCCACTCAAGGGGGGCGGCCAGCTTGTGGTCTTAGGGTGGCCGGCCCCCTCCCCTTGGCCCCTCATTCTATAGGTGGATCCCCAAGTGTTGGTGTCCAAGTCTTCGAATAAGACCCGAACCAAAAACCTTCCATGAGAGGGGAAACCTAGCCCAACTAGGACTCCCACCAAAAGGTGGGATTTCCACCTCCCATGTGGGGGGTGGCCGGCCCCCTAAGGGGGAGTCCACTTGGGACTCCTCCCCACCTAGGGTTGGCCGGCCATGGAGGTGGAGTCCCATGTGGACTCCACCTTCCTTGGTGGTTTCTTCCGGACTTTTCTAGAACCTTCTAGAACCTTCCATAGAACCTTCCGCGACATTTTAATTCACATAAAATGACATCCTATATATGAATCTTATTCTCCGGACCATTCCGGAACTCCTCGTGATGTCCGGGATCTCATCCGGGACTCCGAACAAATATTCGAACTCCATTCCATATTCAAGTACTACCATTTCAACATCCAACTTTAAGTGTGTCACCCTACGGTTCGTGAACTATGCGGACATGGTTGAGTACTCACTCCGACCAATAACCAATAGCGGGATCTGGAGATCCATAATGGCTCCCACATATTCAACGATGACTTTAGTGATCGAATGAACCATTCACATACGATACCAATTCCCTTTGTCTCGCGATATTTTACTTGTCCGAGGTTTGATCTTCGGTATCACTCTATACCTTGTTCAACCTCGTCTCCAGACAAGTACTCTTTACTCGTACCGTGGTATGTGGTCTCTTATGAACTCATTCATATGCTTGCAAGACATTAGACGACATTCCACCGAGAGGGCCCAGAGTATATCTATCCGTCATCGGGATGGACAAATCCCACTGTTGATCCATATGCCTCAACTCATACTTTCCAGATACTTAATCCCACCTTTATAGCCACCCATTTACGCAGTGGTGTTTGGTGTAATCAAAGTACCTTTCCGGTACAAGTGATTTACATGATCTCATGGTCATAAGGACTAGGTAACTATGTATCGAAAGCTTATAGCAAATAACTTAATGACGAGATCTTATGCTACGCTTAATTGGGTGTGTCCATTACATCATTCATACAATGACATAACCTTGTTATTAATAACATCCAATGTTCATGATTATGAAACTAATCATCCATTAATCAACAAGCTAGTTAAGAGGCATACTAGGGACTTCTTTGTTTGTCTACATATCACACATGTACTAATGTTTCGGTTAATACAATTATAGCATGATATATAAACATTTATTATAAACATAAAGATATAAATAATAACCACTTTATTATTGCCTCTAGGGCATATCTCCTTCATATGGCACAATAAACTAGAAACAACATAGATGCATTTTAGATGCATCAAGTAGGGAGGTGATGCATGTGTGTATTTTATGTGCATGTTGTGTGTTTAGTATAGTGGGTGTGTGGTCGCGTTGGTTCGGTTGGCCCGCGTGGAACTAGCAGTGTGGCCCATTTGGCTATGCCGCTGATAAGTGTGATATCGTCAAGGTAGCCAAATGGGCCAAGCAACCAAATTTTTCTGATGGGCCAAGACACTTGGGCTCACATTATTTGCAGTGTATATTTTTGATGAACCCCGTCGATACAGAATACTGGCATTGTTCGAGAATTTTGCACACCGGTGGTATTTTGGCCAAATAGCGGTGGGGTGGAGATTTGAAAGTGCACCGCCACTATTTTTTGTCATATAAAATAATATTTCCTACTAGTGAGATGATGGTTTTCTTCCTTTGACATTTAGTGAACATGTAGCAAATGATCTAATTTCTCCGATAATTTCCCTGTAACAACAAGATCAAAACCATGTGTTGTTGACTTCTTTTGCAACTGGAAACACTTTTCCATACAACTCTTCATCATCTATCGTAAGCAATGAAGGATCATCTTCAAAATACTTCCTTCACCCTACCAGAACAAGATGACATTAATTTTTTTGCAGCACATTCATTTTAGTTCATGTAAACATTGTAATCATTAAATTCAGTTAAGTTTACAAATAGTTTATTAAAAGGGTAACAAACTCAAGACAAAAACTGAATTCAGTGAAGCTCGTAGATATATTACTTTAGGCTAACCAGTAGTTCACTTGTTTGAGATAGCATACTTCATTGTAAGAAACATAGTCATTTATGGGTATTCCTTTAGTATCTAAGTGTGTTGAAAATATAAGTCTACTCTTCCAACTAGTCTCCATTCTTTAAGTTCCAACTGTTAATGCTCAAAAAATAAGTTCCAATTGTTTATGTGCAATTGCGAAGCTTCTAGCAGTAGAAGTGTAAGTTCCATTTACTTGATCTCTAATGTGTGCAAGTATCCGGAGTTACCATAGTATTTCACAGGAAGTATCATCGTAGTTGTATATCGTCGCACGAGAGATGATTGCAAGGTAAACTACTAGTCCCACAACTACATTGTCACAAACGTAGTTTGAAATAGCTTATTCGATAAGTTGCTAGGAAAAAAATAGTAAAGAGATGTTTATACATAACTATCATGACAACACAAAGTAAAGTTGAACTGGAAATAAACTATAACATAAATACTAAGACGGTGAATGCAGCGAGAGAAAATTAATGCACTATTTCTAAGGAAGAGTGGTGTATAGGTTTTGGTTCTCTAGCACGTCCATGACATAATTTATTATGTGTAAGTTGTCCCTCAAATACCATTGTCTCAAAAATTTCATTGCAAAGACAACTCATTTGTTATCCTCCATGTTATTGATGGGATTCGTAGCATAGAAAACAAAAAATTTCCTACCGCAAGAACGCAATCCAAGCCAAGATGCAATCTAGAAGATGGTAGCAACGAGAGGATGAACGAGACTAACCCTTGAAGATTTCCAAAGCCTACGAGATTAGATCTCGTTGTTGCAGAAGATGATCACTTGCCGCTTTCAAAAGCGCGTAGAAGATCTTGACGGTGCCACAATCGGGCAGCACCTCCGTACTCGGTCACACGTTCGGTGTTGATGACGACGTCCTTCTCCTCGTTCCAGCGGGCAGCGGAAGTAGTAGATCCTCCTCGGAATCCCGCCAGCACGACGGCGTGGTGGCGGTAGTGGTGGAGAAATCTTGCAGGGCTTCGCCGTAGCCGTGCAAGAGGGAGGAGGAGGAAGGGGCGGCTAGGGTTTGGGGAGAGGGGGCAAGGGCTGCGACTTGTGCACCTCTTGGGGCTCCCCTTGCCCTCCTTTTATAGGTGGAAAAGGTCCTTGGGTCGTCCAAGACCTGCCCCAAAGTTTGGGAGAGTTCCGATAGGTTTCTGTCAGCCGAAACCTACCAGAACTAGGACTCTTTTGCCAAATCCAAATCTGCTCTAGGGGAAACTTCTTAACCCTTAAGGAAAACATGGATACACCTATTATGGAACCCTACGGACTTCCTTAGACAGCCCGGGTCGTCCCGGACACTTCTGGAACCTTCCACAACATTCCGGACTATTCCGGTCCTTCCAAAACCTTCTAGAAGCTCCGGTCAAAACACCGGACTTTTTCCGAACCCCGGAAAATGACTTCCCATATATGAATCTTATTCACCGGACCATTTCGGACCTCCTCGTGATGTCCTGGATCCCATCCGAGACTCCGAACAAACATTCGAACTCCATTCCATATCTACTTAAACGACATCAAACCTTAAGTGTGTTACCTTACAGTTCGCGAACTATGCAGACATAGTTGAGACCTCTCTCTGACCAATAACCAATAGCGGGATCTGGAGATCCATAATGGCTCCCACATATTCAACGATGACTTAGTGATCGATTGAACCATTCACATACGATACTGATTCCCTTTGTCACGCGATATTTTAATTGTCCGAGGTTTGATCATCGGTATCTCTATACCTCGTTCAACCTCGTCTCCTGACAAGTACTCTTTACTCGTACCGTGATATGTCATCTCTTATGAACCATTCATATGCTTGCAAGTTAATTAGACGACATTCTACCGAGAGGGCCCAGAGTATATCTATCCGTCATCGGGATGGACAAATCCCACTGTTGATCCATATGCCTCAACTCATACTTTCCGAATACCTAATCCCACCTTTATAACCACCCATTTATGCAGTGGCGTTTGATGTAATCAAAGTACCCTTCCGGCATAAGTGATTTATATGATCTCATGGTCGAAGGACTAGGTTACTATGTATCGAAAGCTTATAGCAAATGAACTTAATGACGTGATCTTATGCTACACTTAATTGGGTGTGTCCATGATACGTCTCCGACGTATCGATAATTTCTTATGTTCCATGCTTGTTTTATGACAATACCTACATGTTTTGTTCACACTTTATGATGATTTTATGCGTTTTCCGGAACTAACCTATTAACGAGATGCCGAAGTGTCAGTTCCTGTTTTCTGCTGTTTTTGGTTTCAGAAATCCTAGTAAGAAAATATTCTCGGAATTGGACGAAATCAACGCCCAGCATCTTAGAATCACACGAAGCTTCCAGAACACCCGAGAGCCACCAGAGGAGGGCCCTGTGGGCCCCATATGATAGGCCGGTGCGGCCAGGGGGTGGGCCGCGCCCCCCTACTGTGTCGTCGCCTCGTCGACCTTCCGACTCCGCCTCTTCGCCTATTTAAAGGTTCCTGACCTAAATCTTCGAGACGGAAAAGCCACGGTACGAGAAACCTTCCAGAGCCGCCGCCATCGCGAAGCCAAGATCTGGGGGACAGGAGTCTCTATTCCGGCACGCCGCCGGGACGGGGAAGTGCCCCCGGAAGGCTTCTCCATCGACACCACCGCCATCTTCATCAACGCTACTGTCTCCCATGAGGAGGGAGTAGTTCTCCATCGAGGCTAAGGGGCTGTACCGGTAGCTATGTGGTTAATCTCTCTCCCATGTACTTCAATACAATGATCTCATGAGCTGCCTTACATGATTGAGATTCATATGAGCTTTGTATCACTATTCATCTATGTGCTACTCTAGTGATGTTATTAAAGTACTCTATTCCTCCTCCACGGTGTAATGGTGACAATGTGTGCATCGTGTAGTACTTGGCGTGGGTTATGATTGTAATCTCTTGTAGATTATGAAGTTAATTATTGCTATGATAGTATTGATGTGATCTATGCCTCCTTCATAGTGTGATGGTGACAGTGTGCATGCTATGTTAGTACTTGGTGTAGTTGTGTTGATCTATCATGCACTCTAAGGTTATTTAAATATGAACATCGAATGTTGTGGAGCTTGTTAACTCCGGCATTGAGGGTTCGTGTAATCCTACACAATTAGTGGTGTTCATCATCCAACAAGAGAGTGTAGAGTATAGCATTTATCTATTCTGTTATGTGATCAATGTTGAGAGTGTCCACTAGTGAAAGTATAATCCCTATGCCTTGTTTCTAAATACTGCAATCATCGCTTGTTTACTGTTTTACTGCATCTGTACTGCCTGCAATATTACCACCATCAACCACACGCCAGTTGTAGCATCAAGCTATTTTCTGGTGCCGTTACTACTGCTCATATATATTCATACCACCTGTATTTCACTATCTCTTCGCCGAACTAGTGCACCTATACATCTGACAAGTGTATTAGGTGTGTTGGGGACACAAGAGACTTCTTGCTTTGTGGTTGCAGGGTTGCATGAGAGGGATATCTTTGACCTCTTCCTCCCTGAGTTCGATAAACCTCTACTCTTGGAGGCCCAACACTGTCTACAAGAATAGAAGCACCCGTAGACATCAAGCACTTTTCTGGCACCGTTGCCGGGGAGGAAAGGTAAAAGGTACTCACACTCTGGATCTCGGCTACTAAGCTATTTTCTGGCACCGTTGTAAGTGCTCGAAGCTATTTCCTTTAGATCCTGCAATTGCATCTTTTTGTTTCTTGTTTTACACTAGTTTGGCATAATGGAAAGCAACATGGAGCTTTTTATTCTTTTTCCTGAGTTAAGACATGGATGGTTTGATTCGAAAATTAAAAAACCCATGGAACATATTAGTATGAACACTTTGAATACCATTGTTGCTAATGATATGGAAAATTCTAAGCTTGGGGAAGCTGGTTTTGATGAGCATGATCTTTTTAGTCCCCCAAACATTGAGGAGAAAATTTTCTTTGATGATACTTTGCCTCCTATTTATGATGATTATAATGATAGTAGTCTTTTGGTGCCACCTACTATGGAGAGTAAATTTGATTATGATTACAATATGCCTCCTATATTTGATGATGAGAATAATAATGATAGCTACTTTGTTGAATTTGCTCCCACTACAACTACTAAAATTGATTATGCTTATGTTGGGAGTAGTAATAATTTTATGCATGAGACTCATGATAAGAATGCTTTATGTGATAGTTATATTGTTGAGTTTGCTCATGTTGCTACTGAAAGTTATTATGAGAGAGGAAAATATGGTTGTAGAAATTTTCATGTTACTAAAACACCTCACTATGTGCTGAAATTTTTGAAGTTGAGCTTGTCTAGTTTTCCTATGCTTGTTGCATTATGCTTCTTGAACTTGTTTATTTACAAGATTTCTTTTCATAGGAAGCATGTTAGGCTTAAATGTGTTTTGAATTTGCTTCTTGATGCTCTCTTTTGCTTCAAATACTATTTCCTGCGAGTGCATCATTAAAACTGCTGAGCCCATCTTAATGGCTATAAAGAAAGAACTTCTTGGGAGATAACCCATGTGTTATTTTGCTACAGTACTTTTGTTTTATATTTGAGTCTTGGAAGTTTTTACTACTGTAGCAACCTCTCCTTATCTTAATTTTGTTGCATTGTTGTGCCAAGTAAAGTCTTTGATAGTAAGGTTCATACTAGATTTGGATTACTGCGCAGAAACAGATTTCTTGCTGTCACGAATCTGGGCCTAATTCTCTGTAGGTAACTCAGAAAATTATGCCAATTTATGTGAGTGATCCTCATATATGTACGCAACTTTCATTCAATCTGAGCATTTTCATCTGAGCAAGTCTGGTGCCTCTTAAAAATTCGTCTTTACGGACTGTTCTGTTTTGACAGATTCTGCCTTTTATTTCGCATTGCCGGTTTTGCTATGTTGAATGGATTTCTTTGTTCCATTAACTTTCAGAAGCTTTGAGCAATGTCCAGAAGTATTAAGAATGATTGTGTCACCTCTGAACATGTAAATTTTTGATTATGCACTAACCCTCTAATGAGTTTGCTTTGAGTTTGGTGTGGAGGAAGTTTTCAAGGGTCAAGAGAGGAGGATGATACAATATGATCAAGAAGAGTGAAAGCTCTAAGCTTGGGGATGCCCCGGTGGTTCATCCCTGCATATTTCAAGAAGACTCAAGCATCTAAGCTTGGGGATTCCTTGGGCATCCCCTTCTTCATCGACAAAATTATCAGGTCACTTCTCTTGAAACTATATTTTTATTCGGTCACATCTTATGTACTTTACTTGGAGCGTCTGTTTGATTTTGTTTTTGTTTTTGTTTTGTTTGAATAAAGTTGGATCCTAGCATCCTTGTGTGGGAGAGAGACACGCTCCGCTGGTTCATATGAACACATGTGTTCTTAGCTTTTAATTTTAATGGCGAAGGTTGAAACTGCTTCGTTAATTGTTATATGGTTGGAAACAGAAAATGCTACATGTGGTAATTGGTATGATGTCTTGAATAACTTGATGCTTGGCAATTGTTGTGCTCATGTTTAAGCTCTTGCATCATATACTTTGCACCTATTAGTGAAGAAATACATAGAGCTTGCTAAAATTTGGTTTGCATGATTGGTCTCTCTAAGGTCTAGATATTTTCTGGTAAAGGTGTTTGAACAACAAGGAAGACAATGTAGAGTCTTATAATGCTTGCAATATGTTTTTATGTAAGTTTTGCTGTACCGGTTCATACTTGTGTTTGTTGCGGTCAAAACCCACCGGCGGGCAGCGACGGGCAACACAGTAGAGCCGGGAACAACTTAGGGCTGCGGCTGGCCCTGGTCCCTCCGAGCGACGGCCCGCAAAGCCTCTGGTACACACGTCCGATGCTGATGCAAGGGCGTGCCACCTGACCTATACCTGGTCAGGAAGGTGATGGAGATGCCTCGCTTAGTTTCCTGCATGGCATACCCGTAAACATTAAATACGAGCCTCGATCGGCTCTCAGGTTATCCTGTGAATCGGCTCAAGGAGCCGATCCACCCATGATTCGTACGAGGTGCACGAATATATGGTGGTCCTGCTTGATCAAGATAAAGCTAAAGCGATCTACGACGATTTAGGGTTTTCACCGCATAATCGGATCATCCTACTCACGATTGGGCCTCGTGGCCATGCACGGTGATCGTAAGCCGATCCTAGACAAGGCCTAAAAACCAACACGAAGTTGATCCCCGGAACATCCTGTCTAGGACTAGCAAACGACACCCTACGTGCCGCTGGATCCTCCAACCCTTTGTAAGGCCTAACTATTGCAGATATTAAACTAATCCTTGAAGAACAAGGAGCAACCGTAACGGATCGGATCTACTAAATAATGATCAAGCGGGGTGCCGCCCCCATACCTAAGATAGGTGTGAGGGCGGCTAGATATGCAAGGGTTGCACTACGATAGCATATGATACGAAGAACAATGCTAACCCTAACATATCTAAGATAACTACGTTGCTCGCCATCAAAAAGGCTTCAGTACGAGCAACGCATGAACAACATAAAGCTTGTGCTGCCTAGATCGCAAGATGCGATCTAGGCAGCATGATGCTTACCGGTAGAAACCCTCGAGACGAAGGAGTTGGCGATGCGCCGAGATTGATTTTGTGGTTGAACGTTGGTTGTTGTTTATTCCATAAACCCTAGATACATATTTATAGTCCACGGGACTTTCTAACTTAGGCGTGCACCTAACCGTGCACGGGTAAAACTCTATCTAAGATACGATCTACTATATTACAGATATATGGGCAATCTCGCCCAACTTTGTATATAAGGCCGATCCACGTATTTCTTCCGTATATAATCTTCAAGCCCATCTTGATCGCGGCCCACCTCTGACTTGGTCAAATTCTGGTGATAACACATGCCCCTGGTTTTGGAATTGATAATTCCAAAATCACTCTGTTTTTTCTTCGTCGGGTCATGTCATGGAAGAGCAGAACCGTCGCAGCATTCTTCATCATGATGCCCTGTCTTCTCAACTATTCCGCGTGATTTGACCGTTGTCTTTGGGCACCGCCTCCTCGGAAACTGCTGTGGCATTGAATTTCTACTATAGCTCCTTTATTTAACCGCTCTGAGCAGTTTGCCACTTCATCACCTTGCTCTGTTCTAGCCATCGGCTCCCAAAAAACCCCCAATCTCCCATAGCCATGTCTTCCTCTTCTTCCTCTTCCACCTCGTCGGTCTTCTCTGACTCCTCCTCATCCCGCGAGCCGACACCGGAGTGGGGCTCGTTGGCGGCGCACGACATTCTCGCCCCAACGACGTGGGATAAGGAGGAACACGATTCCTCCATCTGGTCTGAGGATGACAAATCCCTGACCGACGGAGAGGGCGACCTTCAATTCCTCGTCGAAGGGGAAGAGGAGGCGGAGAGCGAGGACGACCGCTTCTCCTGGGACGATTTCACCTCCTCCGAGGAAGAGGCGGAGGAGGAGGACGACGACGACGACTCCCTCGAAGGTTACCCACCAGCGAAGCGCCTCCGCACCTGGTGGGACGACGACAGCAATGACGACGATGAGGAAGATGAGGCTCCCGTAGAAGGCTACGGAAGCTCTGATGAGGAGCCTCTCAGCAGCTGCGCCGGAGGCAGCGACGACGAGGGCAGCAACGGCCCCTAGATTAGGGATCAGTAGTAGTAGTTGGCTTTTGCCCTCTTCTTCCCTGAGCAATCGGCTCTTTCTTTGTAAGAAATCCCCCTATTAATGAAGAAAATATCCCTCAATTAATTTCGCGTCCTTGTCAACCTTGCCGATCGTCGAATGGGGCTGCCGTACAGAGAGCCGATAGCAGAACATCGGCTCGCATTGCGATCTAAGGCCAAGCTATTGCTTGAACACGCAGCCCAACAGGCCTCAATAGGCCTAATTCTCGTCCAAACCATCAGATTGAACTCCTCAGCAACCCACTAGGAGATTCGTCTCACACATCATGATTTCTGGTCTGAACCGATTCCGTTAACTTGCTAATTTGAGCTGATTCCTCTAGAGTCGATATCAGCGTATCGGCTTTGTTATTCTGAAGTCGATGTCCGTGCATCGGCTGTATTTGCA
Source organism: Lolium perenne (assembly GCF_019359855.2). Classification (NCBI taxonomy): domain Eukaryota; kingdom Viridiplantae; phylum Streptophyta; class Magnoliopsida; order Poales; family Poaceae; genus Lolium; species Lolium perenne. The sequence continues at coordinate 278,646,769 of NC_067245.2, forward strand.
TACTGTTACCCCCATATGTTTTCTCAAGTCGATGTCTGCGCGTCGGCTGTGATTTTTTTTTACTGGCCGATTAAAATCGGCCCCCATATCTTACTGCCCATCATCCCACATGCTTGGGAAATACTTCTTGAGGTGTTGACCATTGACAGCTACTGGGAACTTCTCGCTGTCCAACTGTTCCAACATGTATGCATTACCCTTCAAGGCCTGGACAACTTTGTACGGACCATGCCAATTAGGAGACCATTTGCCATATGCCTTGTCCCTGGTTCCTAACGGCAACACAGCTTCCCATACTAGATCACCAACTTGAAACTCCTTTGGTCTAACCTTCTTATTGTAGGCACAAGCCACCCTGGCTTTGTTCTCCTTAATCTTCTCCAATGACCAAAGCCTAAGTTCTGTTGCGTCCTCAATAGTGTCACTCATCAAGGCTGCATATTCTTCAGCTGTCAGATCATTCTGAAACGTGACACGTCTTGATCCAGCCGTAATTTCCCAAGGTAATACGGCTTCCTGTCCATAGACAAGCTGGTACGGCGAAGTCTTTATAGCTCCATGGCACGACATACGGTAGGCCCATAACGCTTCTGATAACTTCTCAGGCCAATCCCTAGGGTTCTCGTCAATTTTCCTCTTGATCAGCTTGATTAGGCTCTGATTGGACGCTTCAGCTTACCCATTAGCTTGAGCATAGTACAGAGATGATCGGATCAGTTTAATCCCCATGTCATCGCAGAACTTCCTGAATTCTTTAGAAACAAAGACCGAACCTCCATCGGTCGTGATAGTTTGGGGAATCCCGAACCTATGAATGACGTGTTCTTTCACAAACTTGATCACATCTTCTGATTTCACCTTCTTCATAGGGACGGCTTCCACCCACTTGGTGAAGTAATCTGTGATAACCAAAATCCATTCATGTTTTTTGCTCGACGCCGGATGGATTTTGCCGATCATATCCATGCCCCACCCCCGAAACGGCCAAGGCTTGATGATAGGGTTCATGGCTGATCTTTGGTACCATCCGAATCTTCCCGAACATACGCACGCTTGGCACCCCTTGTAATAATTGAAGCAATCTTCAAGCATGGTGGGCCAATAAAACCCTGATCGCCTGATTAGCCACTTCATCTTATGAGCCGACTGATGAGTTCCACAGGCGCCTTCATGCACCTCATGTAAGAGCCGATTAGACTCAGTTGGTCCCAGGCACTTGAGTAGCAACCCTTCCAACGTCCTGTAGAACATGTCGTCTCCTATGAGGACATACTTCATGGCTTTGTATCTTATCCGTTTAGGTGCCCCCCGAGCCGAATCTTTTAAGTAACTAAGGATTTCGGCTCTCCAATCATCCTGTTCCAGGAATTGAACTTCCGACCCGTCAGCTATATCTATGTAGCCTGACGCCATTTGTGCGAGATTGTTGGCCTCGGTGTTTTGGGATCTTGGGACCCAATTAAAGTTGATGTACCGAAATTGTGTCATCAACTCACGGCATTCCATCCAATATGGGAAAAGCGATTCACTCTCGCACTTATATTCATCCGTGAGCTGGTTAATCACCAACTTAGAGTCTCCAAAAAGCTCTACTGCTTCCGCCCCGGCTTCCAGTAGCAACTCCATTCCCTTACGTATTGCCTCATATTCTGCTACGTTGTTGGTGCAAGGGGTAGATAATCTGATGGAGAAGGAGTATTCTGCCCCCCGAGGCGACACGAGCAGAATGCCGATGCCACAACCATCATCGCAAGCCGATCCATCGAAGAACATAGCCCATGCACGTATAGATAGTGCTGCTATATTGGTACTGATCCGTTCAGCGATAAGGTCGGCCAACGCTTGTCCCTTGACTGCTTTCGCAGGCTGATACCGGAGATCGAACTCTGACAACGCAAACATCCACTTACCAAGTTGGCCTTTCAAAACAGGGGCCGACAACATGTGTTTGACAACATCTGACTTGCATATGACGATGATCTCTGCCGTCAAAAGGATGTGATGAAGCTTGGTGCAGGTAAAGAACAGGCAGAGGCAAAGTTTCTCGACCTCAGGATATCTTGTCTCCGCGTCCAGCATCCTTCTGCTGAGGTAGAAAACGACCTTTTCAACGCCCTCGTAGAGTTGCACTACTACCGAAGCGATGGATGTGTCAGCTACTGACAAGTAGATGTAGAACGGCCTGTCTTGCTGGGGCGGAACTAGCACAGGCGGCGTCGTCAGATACCGCTTAATCTCATCAAACGCCTGTTGCTGTTCTGCCCCCCAGTGAAACTCGTCGTCAGATTTAGTTTTCACCAGCGCCATGAACGGCTCGATTCGCCCTGACAGATTAGAGATGAATCGTCGGACGAAATTGATCTTGCCAATGAGACGTTGGAGCTCCTTCTTCGTGGTTGGCGGCTGCATGGTACGCACCGCCTCCTGACTTTTCAGGCCGATCTCAATTCCCCGTTCATGAACCAGAAAACCTAGGAATTGACCAGCCGTCACGCCAAAGGCACACTTCTTCGGATTCATTCTCAGTCCGAATTTCCGAGTTCGGTCTAGGACGCGCCATAAATCATCCAAGTGCCCCTCCATGGAGACAGATTTGACTACCACGTCGTCGATATAGATCTCCACTAACTTACCGATCAGATCATGAAATATATAATTCATGGCTCGTTGGTACGTTGCACCAGCATTTTTCAACCCAAAGGTCATGACCACATATTCAAACAAGCCTACTGCCCCTGGTACTCTGAATGCGGTCTTGTGTATGTCTTCCGGAGCCATAAAGATCTGGTTATAGCCGGCGTTGCCATCCATGAAGCTCAACACCTTGTGGCCAGCAGCGGCATTTATCAACGTTTCTGCCACAGGCATCGGATACTCGTCCTTTGGAGTGGCTCTATTGAGATCTCGGAAATCGATGGCCACACGCCATCGGCCGTCCTTCTTCTCTACGGGGAACGAATCTGGAGATCCACTCAGCATACCTGCATGGCTGATGAACCCGGCGGCCAACATTTTCTCGATCTCTTTCTTGACTTCTTCCGAATTTCGGCCCTCATCGACGTGCTCGTTGTTGGAACGGCCGAAATCCTTTCTTAAGGGGGAGCCAATGTTCAATGATGCTCCTGTCCAACCCAGGCATCTCCGTGTAATCCCATGCAAAGCAATCTGGGTATTCCTTTAACAGAGCTATCATCTGTCCCCTGAGCTGTGGATCTAACTTCTTGCTGATAAAAGTCGGTCGCGGCTTATCCCCAGGACCAATGTCGACTTCCTCTAGCTCATCAGCCGATGTAAACCCATACCCTAGCTTTCCGTCCCCTGTGAGGTCAACGCCACATACTGGGAGAGCAGGTGGTACGGATAATACGGGCCGATCGCTAGAATCGGCTTCCATCTTGATCATCACCAGGATCTTTTGGCAGTGTCGGGGCCGATCGCGTGGAGCAGCTTCTTCCTTATCTTCGCTATGAGAGCAGCTGCCCTCGTCTCTACCCTCATCAGGGCGGTGCCCCAGTTCTACCATGTTGATGTTGAACGAGTATCTTGGCTGGCACCTCCCAGGGTAAGTGTCATTAACCCTGTCAACGGCGCATGACGGTGAATTAGGCACTTCTGGTGCCGCCAATGCGACTGACGACGGTGGACGGTACTGAAGTGGCACTTTTCCTTGGTAGGTCCCGAGAGCTGGTTCTAATAGAGAGTGTTGATACTTCATGACCTCCTTGATCATCCGAACGGCGACATGCTCCAAAGTATTCACCAGGCTCTCAGAATGGCGATGCAACGAGTGAGTCACCATGCCGCTAATCTCCTGGCGCAGGGCCCTGGTACGTTCTTCTGTCGGGACGGATAGGTCCACTCCATCGAGCGCGCCTTCCGGTGAGAACCCCTTCCACCTGATGCCATGTGAACGGGTTCTGTGAAAAGAGCCGATGAGGTCGGCTTCGAGGATTGCTTTGACCTCGTCATACTTCTTCTTGAGCTCGTCGGTCAGATCCTCGTACATGACTGGAGTGCCGTCCGCCATCTCAGATGTAGATGGCGATGTGGTTGATGAAGAAGCTTGTCCCACCGGGCGTGCCAGAATGTGTTGCGGTCAAAACCCACCGGCGGGCAGCGACGGGCAACACAGTAGAGCCGGGAACAACTTAGGGCTGCGGCTGGCCCTGGTCCCTCCGAGCGACGGCCCGCAAAGCCTCTGGTACACACGTCCGATGCTGATGCAAGGGCGTGCCACCTGACCTATACCTGGTCAGGAAGGTGATGGAGATGCCTCGCTTAGTTTCCTGCATGGCATACACGTAAACATTAAATACGAGCCTCGATCGGCTCTCAGGTTATCCTGTGAATCGGCTCAAGGAGCCGATCCACCCATGATTCGTACGAGGTGCACGAATATATGGTGGTCCTTCTTGATCAAGATAAAGCTAAAGCGATCTACGACGATTTAGGGTTTTCACCGCATAATCGGATCATCCTACTCACGATTGGGCCTCGCGGCCACGCACGGTGATCGTAAGCCGATCCTAGACAAGGCCTAAAAACCAACACGAAGTTGATCCCCGGAACATCCTGTCTAGGACTAGCAAACGACACCCTACGTGCCGCTGGATCCTCCAACCCTTTGTAATGCCTAACTATTGCAGATATTAAACTAATCCTTGAAGAACAAGGAGCAACCGTAACGGATCGGATCTACTAAATAATGATCAAGCGGGGTGCCGCCCCCACACCTAAGATAGGTGTGAGGGCGGCTAGATATGCAAGGGTTGCACTACGATAGCATATGATACGAAGAACAATGCTAACCCTAACATATCTAAGATAACTACGTTGCTCGCCATCAAAAAGGCTTCAGTACGAGCAACGCATGAACAACATAAAGCTTGTGCTGCCTAGATCGCAAGATGCGATCTAGGCAGTATGATGCTTATCGGTAGAAACCCTCGAGACGAAGGAGTTGGCGATGCGCCGAGATTGATTTTGTGGTTGAACGTTGGTTGTTGTTTATTCCATAAACCCTAGATACATATTTATAGTCCAGGGGACTTTCTAACTTAGGCGTGCACCTAACCGTGCACGGGTAAAACTCTATCTAAGATACGATCTACTATATTATAGATATATGGGCAATCTCGCCCAACTTTGTATATAAGGCCGATCCACGTATTTCTTCCGTATATAATCTTCAAGCCCATCTTGATCGCGGCCCACCTCAGACTTGGTCAAATTCTGGTGATAACACCTTGCTAGCCTAAGCCTTGTATTGAGAGGGATTACTTCTCATGCATCCAAAATTCTTGAGCCAAACACTATGCCACTTGTGTCCACCATACCTACCTACTACATGGTATTTCTCTGCCATTCCAAAGTAAATTGCTTGAGTGCTACCTTTAAAATTCCATTCTTTGTCTTTGCAATATATAGCTCATGGGAAAAATAGCTTAAAAACTATTGTGGTATTGAATATGTACTTATGTATTTTATTTCTTATTAAGTTGCTTGTTGTGCGATAACCATGTTCCTGGGGACGCCATCAACTATCCTTTGTTGAATATCATGTGAGTTGCTATGCATGTTCGTCTTGTCTGAAGTAAGGGCGATTTACCATGAGTTGAATGGTTTGAGCATGCATACTGTTAGAGAAGAACATTGGGCCGCTAACTAAAGCCATGATCCGTGGTGGAAGTTTCAGTTTTGGACAAATATCCTCAATCTCATATGAGAAAATTAATTGTTGTTGAATGCTTAAGCATTAAAGAGGAGTCCATTATCTGTTGTCTATGTTGTCCCGGTATGGATGTCTAAGTTGAGAATAATCAAAAGCGAGAAATCCAATGCGAGCTTTCTCCTTAGACCTTTGTACAGGCGGCATAGAGGTACCCCTTTGTGACACTTGGTTAAAACATATGTATTGCGGTGATAATCTAGGTAATCCGAGCTAATTAGGACAAGGTGCGGGCACTATTAGTATACTATGCATGAGGCTTGCAACTTGTAGGATATAATTTACATGATGCATATGCTTTATTACTACCGTTGACAAAATTGTTTCTTGTTTTCAAAACCAAAGCTCTAGCACAAATATAGCAATCAATGCTTCCCTCTGTGAAGGGCCTTTCTTTTACTTTTTATGTTGGGTCAGTTTACCTATTTCCTCCCACCTCAAGAAGCAAACACTTGTGTTAACTGTGCATTGATTCTTACATACTTGCATATTTGCATTCATCATATTACTTTATGTTGACCACTATCCATGAGATATACATGTTACAAGTTGAAAGCAACCGCTGAAACTTAATCTTCCTTTGTGTTGCTTCAATACCTCTACTATGAATTTATTGCTTTATGAGTTAACTCTTATGCAAGACTTATTGATGCTTGTCTTGAAAGTACTATTCATGAAAAGTCTTTGCTATATGATTCAGTTGTTTAATCATTGTCTTTACCATTGCTTTGAATCGCTGCATTCATCTCATATGCTTTACAATAGTATGATCAAGATTATGTAAGTAGCATGTCACTTCAGAAATTATCTTTGTTATCGTTTACCTACTCGGGACGAGTAGGAACTAAGCTTGGGGATGCTGATACGTCTCCGACGTATCGATAATTTCTTATGTTCCATGCTTGTTTTATGACAATACCTACATGTTTTGTTCACACTTTATGATGATTTTATGCGTTTTCCGGAACTAACCTATTAACGAGATGCCGAAGTGCCAGTTCTTGTTTTCTGCTGTTTTTGGTTTCAGAAATCCTAGTAAGGAAATATTCTCGGAATCGGACGAAATCAACGCCCAGCATCTTAGAATCACACGAAGCTTCGAGAACACCCGAGAGCCACCAGAGGAGGGCCCTGTGGGCCCCAGATGATAGGCCGGCGCGGCGAGGGGTGGGCCGCGCCCCCTACTGTGTTGTCGCCTCGTCGACCTTCCGACTCCGCCTCTTCGCCTATTTAAAGGTCCCTGACCTAAATCTTCGAGACGGAAAAGCCACGGTACGAGAAACCTTTCAGAGCCGCCGCCATCGCGAAGCCAAGATCTGGGGGACAGGAGTCTCTGTTCCGGCACGCCGCCGGGACGGGGAAGTGCCCCCGGAAGGCTTCTCCATCGACACCACCGCCATCTTCATCAACGCTGCTGTCTCCCATGAGGAGGGAGTAGTTCTCCATCGAGGCTAAGGGGCTGTACCGGTAGCTATGTGGTTAATCTCTCTCCCATGTACTTCAATACAATGATCTCATGAGCTGCCTTACATGATTGAGATTCATATGAGCTTTGTATCACTATTCATCTATGTGCTACTCTAGTGATGTTATTAAAGTACTCTATTCCTCCTCCACGGTGTAATGGTGACAGTGTGTGCATCGTGTAGTACTTGGCGTAGGTTATGATTGTAATCTCTTGTAGATTATGAAGTTAATTATTGCTATGATAGTATTGATGTGATCTATGCCTCCTTCATAGTGTGATGGTGACAGTGTGCATGCTATGTTAGTACTTGGTGTAGTGTGTTGATCTATCATGCACTCTAAGGTTATTTAAATATGAACATCGAATGTTGTGGAGCTTGTTAACTCCGGCATTGAGGGTTCGTGTAATCCTACACAATTAGTGGTGTTCATCATCCAACAAGAGAGTGTAGAGTATAGCATTTATCTATTCTGTTATGTGATCAATTTTGAGAGTGTCCACTAGTGAAAGTATAATCCCTAGGCCTTGTTCCTAAATACTGCAATCATCGCTTGTTTACTGTTTTACTGCATCTGTACTGCCTGCAATATTACCACCATCAACCACACGCCAGTTGTAGCATCAAGCTATTTTCTGGTGCCGTTACTACTGCTCATATATATTCATACCACCTGTATTTCACTATCTCTTCGCCGAACTAGTGCACATATACATCTGACAAGTGTATTAGGTGTGTTGGGGACACAAGAGACTTCTTGCTTTGTGGTTGCAGGGTTGCATGAGAGGGATATCTTTGACCTCTTCCTCCCTGAGTTCGATAAACCTTGGGTGATCCACTTAAGGGAAACTTGCTGCTGTTCTACAAACCTCTACTCTTGGAGGCCCAACACTGTCTACAAGAATAGAAGCACCCGTAGACATCAGTCCATTACATCATTCACATAATGACATAACCTTGTTTATTCATAACATCCAATGTTCATGATCATGAAACTATGATCATCTATTAATCAACAAGCTAGTTATACAAGAGGCTTACTAGGGACTCCTTGTTGTTCACATAACACACATGTATCAATGTTTCGGTTAATACAATTATAGCATGGTATGTAAACATTATCATAAACACAAAGATATATTATAATAACCATTTTATTATTGCCTCTTGGGCATATCTCCAACAGTCTCCCACTTGCACTAGAGTCAATAATCTAGTTTACATTTGTAAAGATACAACACCTTGGCCTTCCGGTGTTTTATCATGTTTTGCTCACGGGAGAGGTTTTAGTCAACGGATCTGACACGCTCAGAAACGTATGTATTTTGTAATTCATTTGCGTCTCAACGCATCACTCATTTCCAAATGAGTCGGCATTAAATATGTTTGATCTTCTGGTGGAACCTTAATTCCGCGGTCTGAAATATGTCACTAATATTATCATACACAATATAGCTTCAAAGTTCTGACACTATCGGAACTACACCAAGTTCTCAAAGAACCTCTTGACTTAACATCCTCAGTCATTGTCAAAACAATGACATACTCTGCCTTCGTTTGTAGAATCCGTCACAATATTTAGAATTCATCTAAATCTAGCATAGACAACTTCTAGCTTATTGTGCTACCTTTTAAAACAACATTTAGCCTAATTTGAGATTGAAATTTTATATGTGACAAAACCAATATCGGTGCAACATCTTACAGCGATTTGTTTGTCATTTTCTCCATACAAAACTTTATATATCCTTGGTTCTTCTTAAGTACTCAAGAATATTCTTACTGTTTTTCAATGATCATCACATGAATCATTTTGGTATATGCTCATAACATTTTAGAGCACAAGACATCTGATTTTGTACATATTTTTCGTGATCTAAAATCACTCATGTGTTTTTACTCATTGAGTGTCAGATACACTCAAGTCTTGTTAAACCTTCACATAACAAGAACATTTTCTTAATATTTCTATATTGAACTACTTCAATATCCATTCTATGTACTTTGACTTAAACTTATTATGTGTTTCAATCTATCTTCATAGATCTTGACACTAATTTTGTTTCAGTCCATATCCTTTCATTGAAGTTAATTTCTCAATGAAACCTTTTAATCAAGTATATAATTACATCATTTATAACCAACTATATGTCATCTACATAAGTATTATAAATATGTCTCAGCGCTCCCACTTAATTTCTTGCAAATGCAAGCATCTTCATCGTTTCTGATGAAATCAAAAAACTCTTTGACTATTTCAACCGGTGAAGATTCCAACTCTGTGATACTCACTTCATCCAATTGAAGTTCGTATACCTATCTAGTATTCCATGGACTAGCAAAACTCTTGGTTGTATCTTGTATACACCTTTAATACATACTTCTGATAAGTAATGTATTTTGCCATCCTACTAGCATATCTTATAAAAGAAATATGTAGTGATTACTAGAATAATCCACATAGACTATAAGCATTGCTATGGAAGATCTAATCTTATTGTAGTCAACTCTTTGAACATTATCGTAAACAACTTTTCGACAAGCCAAGCTTCATCAAGGATATTCCATCCAAGTCCATCAATTTTATAGATCCATTTACTTTCAAAAAATATTCATCTATCTTGGATTTCATGGCGCATAGCCATTTTAACGGAGTCAGGGCCCATCATAACTTCTTTGTTTGTAGTTGGTTTATCATTGTTCAAAATCAATCCTTTGTCCACAAATCATTTATTTAATCACAAAATAAACCATACCTACAAGGTTTAATATGTACTTCGATCTCCATGGCTAAAACACTTTGTAGTAATGGGAGCCATGATCGTCGTGGCCGCTTCCGGAACCAATTTCCGATGCTGCGCTACTCTGATCATTATGCTCATGTTCATAAACCTTATCAAGTTCTATTGTCCTCCCACTCAAATACTTCGCTAGAAACAATTTCTCAGAAATAAGAAACATTGACAAACACTTTTGTTTTTGTCTCGTGAGAAGAATTCCCAATCAAATCTCTGGGATAACCAACAAATACATTCATCCGATTTTGGTTGTAAACTTATTTACTTATGCTATGCATACCAAAATTTTAAGAAAGGACTATCAGGATTCATACCCATGCCATAACTCGTATGGTGTCATTTCAACGGATCATGATGATGCTCGATTCAGTGTAAAAGCGATAGTCACTAAAGCATAATCCACAAAAATATAATGGCGTCATAATATTTTATCTCATCATTAATCCAACAAGGTGTGGATACATCTCTCGGATACTATATCATCACTATGATACTCCAAGAAATGTGAGTTGTAGAACAATTTCATAATTCTCTTAGATGTTCGCTAAAACTCGTAATTCAAATATTTTCCCAATGATCCAATCATAGATATTTGGCTTTTCTATTACGATGATTTCCACTTCATGCTGAAATTTATTTGAATTCATTCAAATATTTCAAACTTCTTCCTTATCAAATATATCCATATATATACTCAATTCATTGTTGGAAGTTCTCATGAAGTAGAAGAATTTCCCGCACACAACTATGCCGAGTGAACCACATATATCTTCATGTATGTTTTCACTAAGTTAGTTGCCCGTTCAACTCTTGGCCTATGAACGGTATTTTAGTCATTCTCTTTAGAAAAGATTTGCAAGCGCCAAACGATTCAAAAATCAAATGACTCCAAAAATCCATTTGCATGGAGTTCCTTCATGCGTTCTTCTCTAAAATGACCTAAATGGCGGTTCCACAAATAAGTGGAATTCAAATCATTTGCCTTATGGCATTTTAGCGTCAGTGTTATGTATGTGTGTTTCACCATTAAGATTTATAATAACTTATCCATCGTACATGGAGTAATGTCATAATTTGAACAACTCAATGTTTTTTTTATTTGACCAGAACAAAATAACAATTATTAAGTTCTTTATTATAAATTCTAAGGGCTAGGTACAATGCCAACGACAAACATAATAACACTTTATTATGTTCCAGACGTGCATTATTACCATATTCCTTATCAGTCACTTAGGCCATCGTATTCTTGTATTGCGTTGTATTGTATGACATCTCATACCAACCAATCTGGTACAAATACCCAAGAATTTCATTATGTGACCAAACAAGGAATACATCCATAACCTGTATATCATTTATATACACATAAGCTAGACTTTCTAGTCTTTTCTTTCTTTCTGCCAATAATCTTTTGCAGTTTCTCTTTTAGCTTTCCTCATTATTCAGAAAAACACTTCAACATCAATAACTTCTAGGTTTGTTGGTCAAATACCAATAACCTTGAGGTTCTTACTTTGAAGTTGATCATCATATGACAAGTGTTCCGAATTTCACTATTAGTAACCTTTTAATATGATGAACAATTTCACTCATAATTTTATCCATCATATCATGACGACTTTTCGAGACCATGCCTGTACATGCTAGGCTCGTAAAGTTCAACCTCAGTATTCGTATGTGCAAATCTGGCTTGCACCCGTTGTATGCACACGTAGAATCTATAACACCCGATCATCACGTGATGCTTCAAAACGACGAGTCTTAGCAAGGGTGCATACTAAGGACGATCATTTCATGGATATGCGAATATCCTTAGTGCCCCAATAGTTGGAGGATTGGGACGCCTTGCGTCTTCAACCTTCGTACATTCCCATAAAACTTATGAGTTTATGTAGTCTCACCAAATTATATTCTATCATCTTGCAATAAGGTCTTAGATATCACATATATCTCATACCTTGATTATTTCTGAAAACTAAATTTTCAGCTCCTTACTTTTCAAACAGATTTAAACTTCAATTTTCACAGAGACAAGATAACTTTAGGTACTAATTGAAACCATAGTTCTTTGAATCAACAATGTGAGGTTTACTAAAAGTTTGCAATAGGACTTAATCATTTCTTGATTCTTTAACAATACGGTACCAGTCCGTAAAGTTTATTGTCAGATTTTAACAGTATTTCTATCTCAATAACAAGACTAGCGCTTGGTAGAAAACGGATGCCAATACTACAAATTAATTCAAAATACTACTCAGACTATGTTTATGATAATTAGTTCATGTTTTAATCTAATTACTAATGAACTCCCACTTAATACAACATCCCTCATAGTTGTTAAGTGGTACACGATACACATCCACTACACCAAAACCGATCATCACGTGAGATGATGTAGCTTCAATGGTGAACATCAACATGTTGATCATATCATCCATATGACTCGTGTTCAACCTTTTGGTTTCCGTTGTCCCGAGGTCATGTCTGTACATGCTAGGCTCGTCAAGCAAACCCAAGTATTCTGCGTGTGCAAACATGGCTTACACCCGCTGTTTATGAACGTAGAGTCTATCACATCCGATCATCACGAGATGCTTCGAAACGACGAACTGTTGCAACGGTGCATACGAGGGGAGAACACTTTATTATCTTGATATTAATGTGAGGGATCATCTTATAATGCTACCGTCGTGTTCTAAGCAAAATAAGATGCATAAAGGATTAACATCACATGCAATTCATATGTGATATGATATGGCCCTTTAGTCTTTGCGCCTTCGACCTTCATCTCCAAAGCACGGACATGATCTCCATCATCAACGGGCATGATCTCCATCATCGTCGGCGTAGCGTCAAGGTCCATGGCGCCGTCTTCATGGTTGTTCACATCATGTAGCAACTATTACAACTACTTTGAAATACTACTCAACATGAAATTTAAAGACAACCATAAGGCTCCTGCCGGTTGCCACAATACAATAATGATCATCTCATACATATTCATCATCACATCATGGCCATATCACATCACCAAACCCTGCAAAAATAAGTTAGACGTCTCTAATTTTGTTTGCATATTTTACGTGGTTTAGGGTTTTCGAGTAAGATCCAATCAACGTACGAACATGAACCACAACGGTGATACTAATGTTGTCAATAGAAAGAGTAAATTGGATCTTCACTATAGTGGGAGAGACAGACACCTGCAAAGCCACTTATGCAATACAAGTTGCATGTCGAGCGTGGAGCAAATCTCATGAACGCGGTCATGTAAAGTTAGCCCGAGCCGCTTCATCTCACTATGCCACAAAGATGCAAAGTACACGAATTAAAGACAACAAAGCATCAACGCCCACAAAAAAAATTGTGTTCTACTCGTGCAACCAATCTATGCATAGACACGGCTCTGATACCACTGATGGGATTCGTAGCATAGAAAACAAAAAATTTCCTACCGCAAGAACGCAATTCAAGCCAAGATGCAATCTAGAAGATGGTAGCAACGAGAGGATGAACGAGACTAACCCTTGAAGATTTCCAAAGCCTACGAGATTAGTTCTCGTTGTTGCAGAAGATGTTCACTTGCCGCTTTCAAAAGCGCGTAGAAGATCTTGACGGTGCCACAATCGGGCAGCACCTCCGTACTCGGTCACACGTTCGGTGTTGATGACGACGTCCTTCTCCCCGTTCCAGCGGGCAGCGGAAGTAGTAGATCCTCCTCGGAATCCCGCCAGCACGACGGCGTGGTGGCGGTAGTGGTGGAGAAATCCTGCAGGGCTTCGCCGTAGCCGTGCAAGAGGGAGGAGGAGGAAGGGGCGGCTAGGGTTTGGGGAGAGGGGGCAAGGGCTGCGACTTGTGCACCTCTTGGGGCTCCCCTTGCCCTCCTTTTATAGGTGGAAAAGGTCCTTGGGTCATCCAAGACCTGCCCCCAAAGTTTGGGAGAGTTCCGGTAGTTTTCTGTCAGCCGAAACCTACCAGAACTAGGACTCTTTTGCCAAATCCGAATCTGCTTTAGGGGAAACTTCTTAACCCTTAAGGAAAACATGGATACACCTATTATGGAACCCTACGGACTTCCTTAGACAGCCCGGGTCGTCCCGGACACTTCTGGAACCTTCCACAACATTCCGGACTATTCCGGTCCTTCCAAAACCTTCTAGAAGCTCCGGTCAAAACACCGGACTTTTTCCGAACCCCGGAAAATGACCTCCCATATATGAATCTTATTCACCGGACCATTTAGGACCTCCTCGTGATGTCCTAGATCCCATCCGAGACTCCGAACAAACATTCGAACTCCATTCCATATTCCATATCTACTTAAACGACATCAAACCTTAAGTGTGTCACCTGACGGTTCGCGAACTATGCAGACATGGTTGAGACCTCTCTCTGACCAATAACCAATAGCGGGATCTGGAGATCCATAATGGCTCCCACATATTCAACGATGACTTAGTGATCGATTGAACCATTCACATACGATACTGATTCCCTTTGTCACGCGATATTTTACTTGTCCGAGGTTTGATCATCGGTATCTCTATACCTCGTTCAACCTCGTCTCCTGACAAGTACTCTTTACTCGTACCGTGATATGTCATCTCTTATGAACCATTCATATGCTTGCAAGCTAATTAGGCGACATTCTGCCGAGAGGGCCCAGAGTATATCTATCTGTCATCGGGATGGACAAATCCCACTGTTGATCCATATGCCTCAACTCATACTTTCCGAATACCTAATCCCACCTTTATAACCACCCATTTACGCAGTGGCGTTTGATGTAATCAAAGTACCCTTCCGGCATAAGTGATTTATATAATCTCATGGTCGAAGGACTAGGTAACTATGTATCGAAAGCTTATAGCAAATGAACTTAATGACGTGATCTTATGCTACACTTAATTGGGTGTGTACATTACATCATTCACATAATGACATAACCTTGTTTATTCATAACATCCAATGTTCATGATCATGAAACTATGATCATCTATTAATCAACAAGCTAGTTATACAAGAGCCTTACTAGGGACTCCTTGTTGTTCACATAACACACATGTATCAATGTTTCGGTTAATACAATTATAGAATGGTATGTAAACATTATCATAAACACAAAGATATATTATAATAACCATTTTATTATTGCCTCTTGGGCATATCTCCAATAGTTATAGACTATATCCTTTGGAGATAGCTACCAAAGTAAAACTACATATTCAGGAGAAAACACATAATTATACATGTATACACAATAATTCATGCAACTTCCACAATTAATCTTTGGATACATATAATTACTTCACGTTTTCATAATATTTAAGAGATCTCTACGTACAAACCCTATTAAACAACAATCCAAAAAATAAAAATTTACTTTAACTTTCATTACAAATAACCGTCTAAATTTATGACTGGACGAATGGTTGATTACGATATTATAGTAGTAAGTTTGATAGAAATGTATATAAATATGTGCAAAATAGTATTGCAAAGATGATTCGACCTCGTTGAAAGCAAGTCTATGTGTCTTTAATGCATGACCTGTAGTAACAATTTTGTTTGATCATGTCATTTGCATATATGTTGGATATCTCTGTTGAACTAGAAAGGTCCAACATGTGTTAAATAAGTAATTCGATGGCCTACAATTTCATGTGTAAGCATCGACATTGATCTGTGCAAGTTCCTTAGCTAGTAGGATTGAAAGGTTGTATGAATTCTGGCACACACTTTGTCAAAAAAGGTTGTACCTATGGGAAAATTATTTCACTCACTACATTGTAACACATACAACAGGTTGATGATTGACAAGAGAGACACCTACACTGTTGAGCTCATTCATCGTGTGTCTTGAAATGGACAACATTGTCTCGCCTCAAAAATGGGAAAACAATTCTGATGATAGTTCTAGCTTTCTTGCATAGGGTTGTGTGGCACTCCGCACTCGAACACGCAATATCAGTATTGTTATGTAGTGCTATAATGGTATATATATGATTTTCTATGGAAGAAATTTAACAGATTGCCTGATATTATTGTAATTATTACAATTATTATAACTATAATAAAACCTAATAATTATAATAACTATAATAGTGATTATTATCCTAAATTTCAGTGGCAAATATGTTGCACACATGACACATGTTTGATTGCGTGACGGATGCGCTTGCTAAGCAAACTATCTTCATGGTTGTAAGTAATAATATTCCGTACATAGAGACCAAGAAAAATCCAAAACAAAACATGGTCAAGAGACTCATCATCTCCTCAAAAAAAGAATTTTGTTCACAATTCCCTCCTCTTTCCAAAAGTACATCACTAATTATACAATACTTCTTAACCAACCACTCGAAAAAATTAATTCTCATTGATACGTACACCATCCATAGAAAATATATGCAAACCACGTCTCCTCCCTTCAAAGAAGAATACAAAGATTTGACACTGGACTAGCCCAAAAGCGGTGAGCTACCACTACTATTTATTTATTTTTACGAAAAATTCACCGATACAACAACATTACAAAGAGCATCACAAGTAATAAAATTAAAAATAGGTCTTTGGACCACCTAGCGACGGCTACAGACTCTAGTGCAAGCTTGTTGTACTAGACAGACGTTGTCGTGCTAAGTCCCTAAAGGACCATCGCCTATGATAAAAACCATAGATTGGAAGAGAATGGCCTAAAACCACTTCAACAAACACGAAAAATGACCGGATCCCAAGATATCCGCCAGTTACATGACTCCACGCGCCCTTCGCCGGCGCTAGATGCACCACCTGAACAAGAATAGATCAGGGAGGACCTTATTCTGACTTCATGATGTAGACGTCGCCTCACCATCCTGAAAAAGACACTCGAAACAACCTAAAAAAACTGAAAAACCCTACCGTCGACGAGAGGTCGTGATCAGCCACACCTCCAACGCACCAAAGCCAGCGGAAGCGGAGCAGACCGATAGTGTCGCCGCCAAGAGGGAAGAAACCCTAGATAAGTTTTGGATCACCCTCACAACCGCCTCTCTGTTGTCCCCGCACGTACTATAAAAAACCCTGACATATTGATGTCGCTTTCCTATCAAAATAACACCATGCAGAAGGACAACATTAACATAAGGGCACTACTTAAAGAAGAATTAATCAAAATGAAGCATGGATCATTGGTAGCAGGCTGAATACTAACTACTGGAGTCCGTTCCTAAATATAAGACGTTTTGGGAGTTTAAACTGAACCCCCAAAAACGTCTTTAAAGTGGAGAAAGTACCTGAATTCTGGAGGAGGAATTGAAGGGGAAAGACCTACCGATAAGTAGGGGTTCGGTAGCAGGCATTGCCCGTTGAACCGTTGCTTATAGTAGTTGTTTAGCACGAGAGTTGCCCACGCTGACGCGATAGCACAGATAATCCAACGCCTTACAAGTAAAGAATGTTGGAGAAATATTGGCGCCACCCGAACTGTCAAGGTCGATCTTCCAAACCTGCAACGTCGGCAAATTAATCAACCTTGTTGTCTGTGATGATGCGATGCAAACATTCCATCTTCTTTCGGATCATCGCAGGCACACAAATTAACATCAAGCTAGATCAATCTCCAATGTCCGCACATTATTGCTTCTTTCATCGTCATAGGGTTGGCATGTGGTAGACTAGGTACACCATCATCTGACGCAGACACATTTGATAGGGTCAATCAATCAGAGTGCAGTGCACACAGAAACACCCACGTACGTACGGCCGGAGGATAATGCAAAAATCGGCCGGCCGGCCTCTCGGAGACGGGGCAAGACGCTGCCCGCCAAAGCTCCATCTGGAGGAAGAGGAATGCCGTCTCGCGCGAGCGCGACGACCTATTCTTCTTGTCGTCCCCTCGACAAGTTCAGCCACGTACCAACGGACAATCGCCACCATGCAGACAGCAAACGGTGCTGCCTTGCCAGTAGAGACGATCCTCTTTCCCGTTCACTCTCCGCAGCTCCGGCGCACCAATGGCGCCGCCGTCATCTTTGCTTCGCGACCTGCTTTCCGCTGATGGCTTCAAGAGCCGTCGCAAGCAGTCTCCGGCCGACCCACGGACGACGAGCATGCCACCCAAGAGCCGGCGCCCGACCAAGCCCGCGCGTTCGCAGTCCGACGTCCTCACCCGCAGTCGCCTCAGGGACGGGAACGTCGTCGTCGACCCTCACGACGGCGCCCCCGAGGAGCATCAGATGGCGAGGCGGAGGTCGTCAGCGTCGCTGATGAACGCCAGGAGCTACAGAAACATCGACACCGCCGGCAGCGGCGCCGCCGCGGGCGCGAGGGGTTGCGCCGCGGTGCCGGCTCTCGACGAGTCCGCGCTCAGCGCGCTGATCTCGCTGGCCGCGGGCGCCGTGAAGCCGTTCGCCAAGGACGAGGCCTTCCGCGCGTCTCTGCGCAGCGGCTGCACGTCCTGCGTCGGCGAGTCCGACCACCGCGCCGTCCTCGACCTCCGCGTGACCGTGCAGACCGTCGAGAGGGCCGCGGCGTCGGCAGAGGAGGAGGAAGATCCCCTCGACCCGCGCGACCTGAAGCGCGTCTCCCTCAGGCTGCACGCCCTGGCGACCCTCGACGACGAGGAGGCGCGCGCGGTGACCGCGTCGGGCGCGCCCTACGAGCGTCTCGCCGCGTGCGCGCACCTCTATATGTCCGTCGTCTCCAAGCTCCAGAAGAAGGACCACTCCGCCGCCGTGCACGCCCTGGAAGCCTTCTGCCTCGCGCCGCGCGAGGCCCGCACGGTGCTTCTGCCCGCGCTGTGGGACAGGCTCTTGCGCCCGGGGCTCTCGCACCTTCGGGCGTGGCGCGATCGCGAGTCGGCTGCGGCTGCGGCAAGATCGGAGCCCGACGCCAGGGTGAAGGAGGTAGAGCGGACGTTCGTGGACGCGCTGGACGGCGGCACGCGCGTGCTCGCGTGCTACTACAGGGACTGGCTGCTGGGCCGCACGGAAGAGTTGGCTATCCCGTCCGTTCCCGCGCCACCCAGCACTACGGCTGCTGTTGACGGCGCACTGGCAAGGTCCTCCCAATCGACGACGTACGATATCGGCTCGGATGTCGCGTTTAGCTCCGAGAGTATGAGCCCCGCCGTGTTTGCGATCGAGGAGACGCCGCAGCAACCTGAGGAGGTTGTGCAAGGGAAGGCCGCGGAGGCAGAGAGCGTGTTCCACGAGTGCGACGATGGCGAAGCAAGGAGCTACACCCCCACTCCACTGGAAGAAGAAAAGGCTGCGATGCCTACTATGCTGATCAATGAGGCATTTGAGCCACAGGTAAGTGGCAAACTTCTCCTGAATTCTGATGAGCTGTGCCAATATTTCTGATAAAATCCACACCATCTTAGATCGAAAATGGGCGGAGCAATGGAGCAGGCGAGTCTACGAGTTACCTGCCGATCCGTGACATGTCTGCGATCGACCTTCTCACACTCGAGTTCTGGTATGAATCAACTAACTACGCACTCTCTCTCCACAAGTCCAATCCTTACTGAATTGCTACTGAATCCGTGTGCGTTTTCCTGTACGTTTCCCAGCGAAGGGCCTCTCAAGATCAGCTGCACAGACGGCAACCAATTCCAGTCCTCCATTTTTGCCACCACCCCGAGCGACTTCCTCTGCCCACTGACCCGCCAGATCTTCAACCGGCCGGTGACGATCGAGACAGGCCAGACGTTCGAGCGGCACGCCATAGTGCAGTGGTTCGACAGAGGCCTCCGGACGTGCCCCGTCACCGGCCAGGAGCTGGAGTCCCTGTCAGTGCCCGACACGAACCGCGTGCTGAAGCGCCTGATCGACAGCTGGAAGTCGGAGCACTGCCGGAGCCTGCCGCAGGTCGCCGGGAGCAGCAGAGCGCCGGAGGAGAAGCTGAACGTGGCAGTGGTGGACAGGGTGCTCGACTCGGGGCGCAGCGTGTCGGAGCAGATGGAGAGGGCGAGGCACCTCATGGCGATCGGCGGCGTGGACTTCCACCAGCACAGGCTCCGGGAAGGGAGGGAGGAGGAGCAGAAGGCGCGGGCGGCGGAGCACCTGCTGCTGTGCGTCAGGGCGGAGGGCGGCTGCCGGAGCTACGTGGCCGTCGGGGTTGACGGCGGGAGCCTTGCTCGGCTGATACGGAGCGAGGTGGTCTCGGCGAGGACGACGGCGGTGCGCCTGCTCGTCGAGCTGCTTCGCCTGAGAAGGTTTGGTTCCTTGTTCTTGATCACCTCGAAAGGGAACATTGTTCTGTATGTGTCCATCATTTTTATCTGAAACTGAAAGGGCATTCTAACTGCCGCAGAAGGGAAATTGTTGAACTGCTAATGCGCGGAGTATGCGCCGCGTCGGTCCTGGAGACGATGGATGTGCTACTCAAGCATCTACGTAGCTCGCCGGTCGAAGAACAAGCTCTTGTTGCTGTCCTGCTCTTGCACTTCCAGCGCACGTTGGTACGCTTCTGTTGCTGCTTACTCTTGTTGCCATTTTTCGTGGAAGAATTCAAAATTGCGCGGGAAATATACGCTGGGAAAAGCATGTCTGTGACAAAACAAATCACTGAAAACGTACTTTGTAAATTGCCTGTCAGGAGGAGCCCCGCAGAACCAGCGAATACGGAGAAGAGGCTGCCAAGGCCCTGACGGAGTCTCTGCGACGCTGCCTGACGGACGAGAACGTCGTGGCCAACACCAGGACAGCTCTGCTGATGCTGGGAGGGCATTTCTCCTTCTCAGGCGACCTCCTCGCAGAGGAATGGATGCTGAAACAGGCCGGCTTCGTCGACGACTCGCCCACCACGTCCGTCGCCTCCGACGCCGCCGTGCAGGTACCGTGCGTGTCCATTACTGACACATGTTTCACCGGTTTCTCTGAACTTCTGATCACCACATTGTCCTTTCTCGGTCGTGATCAGGAGAAGGAGGTGGCCGAAAACGAGGCGTGGCAGGAGCACGTGACGGCGGTGCTCCTCGGAAGCGGGAGGAGGCCGTTCCTCGCGGCGCTGTCCGGGTGCCTGGGCTCCCGCGACGCCGGCCTGGTGGCCGCGTGCCTGACGACGGCGGGGTGGCTGAGCCGGTCGCTCGCGGCGCCGCCGCTCGAGGACGCGCGCACGGACATGCAGCTCGCCGCGTTCTCGGCGCTCGTCCCGCCGCTGAAGCGGTGCCTTGCCGGCGGCGCCGCCCACCTGCAGGCCCGGCACCGGGTCCTCGCCACCGTCACGCTGCACAACTTCAGCAAGATCCCAGGTAACAATCATCAGCACCTCATATATCAGCCGTGAAAGCGACTTCAAATCCATGGAGCCACGAGGTTTTGGGGCCAGGACAAATTCAGCGACTGATGGTTGATGGTTGGGTACGCCCAGACTGCAGGGTCCTACTGATGCTGCTGGCGGACGGCCTGCGCGGTCACCTCGCCGAGCTGGCGGAGCTGACCCGGACGGCCGGTCAACTGTACGCCGAGCTGCACGAGTGACGTTGATAAAACCTTTGAGACGTTGACCTCTGACGCCGGAGGCCGGACGCAAGTCGCCGGGGCCTCTCGTGATCTCGTGGAAGATTCAGCGGAGAAATGTATTGCGCGCTGCTTTTCTTTGACCGTTTCAGAGCTCACAGGGATCAAGGATATGTTCGTCTGCTGTTCTGAACTCGTTTTGACAGTTTCGTCGTCGACGACGACGTGGACGTAAAGGATAAGGTCTCCAGCTAACGGAGGCGAACATGCCCAGCTCACATGGCAATGTGTGTCGTCGTGTACTACTGTACAGTCTGAGTGTATGACTTCTTGTCTCTCCATCGTTCTGCAAAATATGTATGATAGGGCGCCGGCTGTAAATACAAGTTGATGCTTTAGACACAGACATAAAATTTTGTACAAGCTTGTGCTCTTTCTAGACCATACACTTAAATACCAGTCCCTGAATTGATTATTTCCACTCGAACACTTGCAAACTTAGGGGGTGGAGAAAGGCAATGCCAAGTATGTACTCCAAAAATTTCCATCCAAAGTGAGCCACCGGTCACCACATAAATAAAGGACTGTCTAATCATCATCTAGCTGAAAACGTAATTCGGTTCAAGTTAGATTCCCCTCACCCAATTCAATCCAACGCTCAATCCTCGTTCAGTGAGGCCCAATACCGAAATTTCACCTCCTATACTGATCAGTCCGGTTTCCTGCTTCTTTCCTATTGCATAAGTATTGGACCTTAAGGACGAACAAGTGTAGTCTGGCTGGCAGCAGAGTTACAAGGGACGTCGAGCAGCACGAGGATGACACCGACCACCACCTCGCTCAGTTTCTTCTTGGGCCTTACACATAAAAACAGAAAGAAACTAGGCCTTCTAGGCCTAGTCTAACAACTCCCTCTCCACATCACATTTATTCTCTTCTTCCTCCTCACGTAAAGACCCTGGAAACCAGTGGCGACGGCCAGACGGGAAAGACTACTCCACAGATCAGAAAAAGAAGGGGACAAAGGAGATGTCAAAAGATAGAGGGCAAGAACAAGACAGATCCACAAAAACAATGGATGGGAATGAGGAGGTGACCTACAACAAAATGAAGACCGATACAGCTGGGAAAGCCTTTGGATCTCGTCCCCTCTCAGCACAGGCATGTCACCCCTCCTCCTCATCCTGCTACTTTTCAGTACCTCTGTTTACAAAATGTCTTGCTCAAATCATGTACCTCTCCAAACACAAAAATCTTGATGTGGCTTCGTTGATGGTTTTAGCAATTACTGAAAAAATTACCATACTTTGGAGTAGATGAATACCCATAGGACATTCATGGTTGTTGACAAAAAGTAGAACATCATCTTGAAGAGAATTCAAAAGTCAGCATGAAACTATAAATACATTTGATGCTAATGCCACTGAGAAACCTGAGAGCCTATTTAGACTGATGTTGTAACATGGCATGCAGATAGTAATATGTTTCTATAGAGTACAGTGAGATGACACAAACCAGTAGGTGAAAAACATTTCTTCATATCTCTCTCGTTTGCCGTCTCACTACTTCACCGCTACGTTCCTGTCCACGAGCGTATTAACCAAGGTTTAAAATAGCGTGCTAAAAGAAATAGCGGCGGCATCCTCCAAATGCTATCCACGCTATATCGCGCTAATAGCAATACACTCAGACTTTAGATCAACAGGCAACAACGATAAGAATGCAACACCATGAAAAAAGAAGAGCAATACACTTTAGAAAATTATAGATCGCTTACCCAGAAGGATCACATGCCTCAAAGCATCGACATAAATATAATTAAGAAAAGAATTTAGACCGAGAGACTGATGAAACTAAACCAGAAAAATGAAGAAATGAGATTTAGCACATATTAACTGAGAGAGTGAGAAAATAAAACTGAAGAAAGAGAGACAGTGAGGAAACAAAGATAAATAAGGAATGAGAATGAGAATATCAATCTGCTTCTAGTGGGTACTCTATAAGCATAAACACAAATAACTGAGGCTAAGTAATGAGAGGCCAAAGCTGAGGAGCCTGAGGTAATGAGAGGCCCAAGCTGAGGTCATGAGGTGGCAGGGAAACATGAAAAGAAAAATGATCTAAGATAATGAGATAACGCATAAATTGACATGATTATATAAAATCACACTAAAGAATAACCGGAAAAAATGAGGCAGTATCACTGAGAGGAAAAAATCAGACTGAAGAATAAATAAATAAAAAGAGGCAATATCACTGAGAGGCAAAATATGTATGATGGGGTGCCGGCTGTAAATACAAGTTGATGCTTTGGACACAGACATAAAATTTTGTAGTACAAGCTTGTGCTCTTTGTAGACCATATACTTAAATATCAGTCCCTGAATTGATTATTTCCACTTGAACACTTGCAAACTTAGGCGGTGGAGAAAGGCAATTCCAAGAATGTACTCCAAAACTTTCCATCCAAAGTGAGCCACCGGTCACCACATAAATAAAGGACTGTCTAATCATCATCTAGCTTAAAACGTAATTCGGTTCAAGTTAGATTCCCTCACCCAATTCAATCCAACGCTCAATCCTCGTTCAGTGAGGCCCAATACCAAATTTTCACCTCCTATACTGATCAAGTGATCAGTCCGGTTTTTCCTGCTTCATTCCTATTGCATAAGTATTGGACCTTAAGGACGAACAAGTGCCATCTGGCTGGCGGCAGGAGTTACAAGGGACGTCGAGCAGCACGAGGATGACACCGACCACCACCTCGCTCAGTTTTTTCTTGGGCCTTACACATAAAAACAGAAAGAAACTAGGCCTTCTAGGCCTAGTCTAACAACTCCCTCTCCACATCACATTTCTTCTCTTCTTCCTGCTCACATAAAGACCCTGGAAACCCAGTGGCGACAGCCAGACGGGAAAGACTACTCCACAGATCAGAAAAAGAAGGGGACAAAGGAGATGTCAAAAGATAGAGGGCAAGAACAAGATGGATCCACAAAAACGATGGATGGGAATGAGGAGGTGACCTACAACAAAATGAAGACCGATATAGCTGGGAAAGCCTTTGGATCTCATCCCGTCTCAGCACAGGCATGTCACCCCTCCTCATCCTGCTACTTTTCAGCACCTCTCTGTTTCTTAATCAAATCATTTACCTGTCCAACACAAAATGTCTTGCTCAAATCATGTACCTCTCCAAACACAAAAATCTTGATGTGGCTTCGTTGATGGTTTTAGCAATTACTGAAAAAATCACCATACTTTGGAGTAGATGAATACCCATAGGACATGCATGGTTGTTGACAAAAGGAGAACATCATCTTGAAGAGAATTCAAAAATTCAAAAGTCAGCATGAAACTATAAATACATTTGATGCTAATGCCACTTCGAACCCTGAGAGCCTATTTAGACTGATGTTGTTACAACTGCCGTAGTCCTCAAATCCCAACTTCCAAACGCTCGCCTCTCCTTCCCAAATTCCTGATATAGCTAACCTTATCATGCTACCATGTTGTTATTTTATTTTAAATTCATAGTTACTAGCTAAAGCAGGGATGATTAACCGATGGTTATTTGTTTATCCGATGATCATGGAGATGGTAAAAGAACGGGCCCCATAACAGTTAGTGGGGATGGGGACGGAGAAAATTTACCAGCACAAAAATGGTTATGGTTGAGCAATAAGCAATGTTTTGCTTGCACCTCGTTAGCGGGTACGTGACTGGAGTCTTTGGCAGGACTACTCGCAGGCGAGACTGTACAAGCACACGGAGCCATGCGCTGCAGCAGTGTACGTATTCACATCCAGCTGGGACTGGACAGACTGGATAAGCAGCTCGCCATTTTTGTAACCGGAGCGCATGTGACTGTGCGAGTCTAGCTTAGCAAAGGTGTATCTTTTCCGGGACGGATCCCCGCACGCAGCTTCCAAGTACCACTTCCATCATTCCTTCCGGCAGCAGCCAGCCAGCCTCTCCGTATGACTGACGGATGCAATCTAATCATCCAGTTATCTATCCAATCCATGTGCGATCGACCATGATTGCGAGCATCACACCGCATCGTACGTTTGCAACGAACGCGCTGCGCAGGTAGGCTTGCCAACATCAAGCAGAGTCTGTGATTGAACGGTTCGGCGCGCCATCATTGTCCATCATAGGCGACAGCGATAGCAGAGCGCAGATTACGTCAACTCCTCTTGCCAAATTTATTCCCTTTCTTCCTTCCTTCCTTCCAGCATTTGAATATCTTGCTCCTTAAGAATGCTGACTCAACAACATGGCACGAAGACGAATCGAGCTGATCATTTTCTTCGTGTGAGAGGTAAAGTGCCAATGTATCCTGAATCTGCCCAGCATATCCCGCTCAATCGGCCGGTCTGGACAGATGGGACACCTTTCATTGTCGCAGCGGATACTATCATCATGGAGAGAAACAAAGTTACCGAAAGCAACAAGCGGGAGAAGCTAGGAAAATGGGGAAAAGGCGACGCTGGCCTACACATATAAGGGCATCTCCGGTAGGCGTAAGCGGACGTTTTTAAATCCGTTCTGCTCTATGTGAAGGGACAAAAAACGCCCTTCCAGCTGGGCGACGCAAAACGTCCGCAGCTGATCTGGCCTCACGCAACGTGGACCAAATATGCACGCCAGAATGCGTGCTTTCATGGACGCGTTCGCAGCGTCTGCTTATAACCGGTTGGGGCATGCGCTCTCTCTCTCCTCCTTTAATCACGCATGCGCTTATGCCTAGCCACACAAACAGAATCTTTCCATCTCTCTCCTCTCTAATCAGCATGAGGTCAAATAAATGCGTCTCTGCCGCTAAAGAAGGGGCAGACGCATGCGGACATGCGGACGTTTTTTGTGTCTGTGCCCGACGCAAACGGACATAAATATGCGTCGCCCCGCTGGAGATGCCGTAAGTAGGTTCCTGCTGCTGAAAAGGCAAGGATGCTGTCTATTGGTGTACTTGCTTTAGAGAAAGTAAATATCCAGCAACTTGCACGAGAGGGGAAAACAGTTTCTATTATTCGCAAAAAAAGAAGAAGCAGAAAACAGGTAGTATACATTTCCGTGGATAGGATGGTCTACGTCTGGGGAAAGAAAGGGTAGAGACTAGAGAGTGTGACCCATGGAAGTGCTAGGATTAAGATTAAAAGAAAATACTGTAATAATCCATATCAAGCTTTACACAAAAAAAAATTCAGCTAAACACATGACGAATGATAGAAGAAAGCGTTTCGCGCGCGTCGACGGCCTTGCCGTGCCCTGGTCGGCAGTTCACCGATCTTGTGGTGACATGGACGATATAAAGATGTATGACCTTTACGGGTGACATCACGGTCCATCCAGATAGCCATAGGCTACGCCAGCACGAAAGGAACGGAGCAACAGTAGCCAATGAAAGTATGAAACGCAGCCACCACATTGTAGCCGTGCAATGGGTACGTACGCGTGCTGCGGTCGGTCAAAGATGTGCAAGTCGGCCAAGCAGTCAGCCAAAAAACGACATGCTATTCGTGCACGCATTGTCAAGTGAACTCTTTCGCCGACCTGATATAGTTGTACGTTGAAAACGGGCATAAACCGTTAGTATGAACCGTGAGCTATCCACACTCTCCAGAAGCTTCCTGGCTCGCGCGCGCTTGGAACGGAGGCCACGCTCGCTCGTGCACAGGGAACAAATGTCCTCGTGCTCCACTATTTTCTCCCCCTCCACGGCTGTGTGCTCACAAGCTTTCCCCGGCAGGACGGCCAGTGAGGCAAGCAAGCAACTTTATCTAGCTGTAGCAGCTCCGAACAAACAAACCGTCCCACACCGCACCAGCCACAATCACCGACAGGCGGGACCAACTTCCCCACAGGCCCACATATCAGCGAGGGGTCGGTCGACGTGAGCAGCGGAGGGGAGAGAAGCACCGGCGCGGGCCGCACCGAACCTGCCGGCGCGCGCGCGCGCACGTTGCCTCGGGGCGGTTGCCCAGTTGGGCGCTTTCCGGGTGGCTCGCGGTCACGCCCACACCGGCCATGTGGGCCCGCCCGTCCCAACTCGCGCTAAAAATCCGGTTGGCCCCACCACCCAGCGGCTCCGAGTTCAGTGTACCTGTCTTCTTCGCAGAGGGCCGAGGCGGGGGACGAAGCCCTGTGCGGCTGTGCCGACCACCTTCGCGTCGACTTCCCACGCCACCCGCTAAAATCCAAAACAAAACCTTAGACTACCCACAATGGGAGTATCAGTGTGTAGTATCGTCATCGCGTAAATGACGAAAGGTGATAATGGCGGTCTGATTAAAGATGAGAGAGATCATAGTAGAAATATCATAGGTAGATCTTGTATCAAAGACGCGTGAATCTTAGAAAATTTAATGCCAAACAAATCTAGCACATATATTTGCATTGAGATTCTACAAATCAATTAATATAAGAAGATTATGATACTAGCATATGATACCATGCATTGTGGACATAATAACATATAGTAGTATCATATACATGATAATTCTATATGATACTATGCATTGTGACTAGTCTTAGCGTTACTGTATATATACTCCAACTAAAATAAACATACTTTCATTTTTTTTTCTTCTAAAATAGAACGTACTACACTACTACTCCCCTGGATTTATATTAATTGACTCAACTTTATTTAGATGTAAATATATCCTAGCTAACAAACACGTCCCTTGTGGTGGAACCAGCCCACCCAGGTTCAAGTCCTAGACTTGACAGGGTGTTTGCATTTACCTGGATTTATTCCAGGATTTAACCGGCGCTATGCTTTCAGTGGTAGATGACGTGCCCGTCAACAGCGAGGCGCCAGTGGTGACTTCGTCAATCTCAAGATATGCCGGCTCAGTCCCTCGGAGGTGCTCATAGGGGTAGAGTGTGCGTGCGTGCGTGCGTTCATAGGGGTGTTTGTACGTGCGTGTTTGTGAGCGTCTGCGTTGTACTGTGTTCTCAAAAAAAAAAAAAAACAAACACGTCTAGATATATCAAGATAGAACTCAGTCAATTAATTTGAATCGGAGGAAGTACTAATGTCTCCTATCCAAAGATGTATCTAGACGTATTTATTGACTACATACATTTGTTCTAGATAAAGTTGAGTCAATTAATATGAACAGAGACTTTTCTTTTAAAAAAATACTAGTACTTGTACTCTATATGTACTCCAACAAAAATCTACGGCATTGGAAAATAATTTTATGAGAATCGATTCACAAATTATTTTCCTACGACATCCTTTTCTAGACGGATGGACTATTTTTTTTTCTAAAAATTGGTCATAATGTACTTAGCTTGATTTTTTTCTAAAAATATAAGCCTTATTCATTGAAAACATAGTAGAATTCATCTATGATGTAACGATCCGATGAAAGCACTAGAGACACCCCGAGCTTCTAGTGTCGGGAATTAAGTGACAGCTTCACAAACCTACTTAATTTGAATGGGGTATGGTTGGACGGGCGATCTAGGTTCAAAGTTTGCAACCTTGTTCACCCAAATGCAGTAGTTAATCGGGAACATACAGTACATATTAATCAGACTGTCAATGCAACTAGTCAGGCTAAAGGAATAATACAACCGATTAGAGGTAATCGCGAGATAGTCAGGCAGGCACCTAGTAGCGATTAATCGGCCTATTATTCGCTGATTTGGAGGATTTTTTGAATAATGGCTAAAATAAACTAATCAAGCAAGGGTCATGCTAAACATAATGGACGACAACAGCGGGCAAGTGTTCGCTCCATGACACCACTGATGCAAAAATTGCTAGGTTAAAATCTATTGTGGGTTTCGCAAAAAAATATCTATCGTGGATCTCATCAATTTTTCTAAGTGCAATTTTATTTTACAATTATCATCCACCTTACATTATAAAATCCGATGGCTCGCGATTTGTCCGTTCCACCGGACTAAAATTCTCGCCTTTGCTCAATACTACCCCTTTCTGATGGATAAGGCGTATATTATTTTTGAAAGTCAAATGATGCAAAGTTTGAGCAGGTTTTTTATAAAAGAATATCAACATGAAAAATGCAAAATTAATATCAATAGATACATCAGAAAATATATTTTTCACATGATATATATAAAATGTCATATTTATTAATAGAGTTCTCAATTTTTTTAATCAAATACTACCTCCGATTCAAGGAATAAGGCGCCCTCGTTTTACGTGTTTTTTGTTTGACCAAGAATTACTTCAAATATATAATACTTTTTGATAGAGTTTTCAAAAACTTTAGTCAAATATTAATTGTCTTGACTTTTCAATTAATATACAAGTCTTATTCATTTTTTTGAGGTAATACAAGTCTTATTCATTTTTTGTGAGGTAATACAAGTCTTATTCATTGGTGGAACGTAGGGAGTATAATTTGCCAACATAATTGACTGCGTTTTTTTAAATTTCCCCCGGCGGTCGCACGGCCAACACGCTGACTGCCGCGGTACAATCAACGACGCCAGCGTCCAATGACCCATCTCCACTGAAGACGGGGTCCGGGCCAATCCAATCCAATCCAATCCAAATCGAAGTAGCAGTAGCTGTTGCTCCGCCCGCTTTCCCCAAGCCCAAACGTGACCGGAACCAACCGGGTGGGGAGACGACGAAGCCGCCGTGAAGCAGCCTCTCCCTCCTCCTCCTCCTCCCGCTCCCGCTCCCGCCGCTGCTTTCCCACCTCATCTCCCTCGTTAAATCCCACGAACCCCACCCAGCTCCTTCCCTCTTCCCCACGCTTCCCTGCTCCCCTCCACCAACCCAACCCCAACCCAACCGCGCGCTGCCCGGAGCCCGCCTTGATGCGGCCTCTCCCCGCCGTTTGATGGGCAACGCATGCGGCGGCTCCCTCAGATCCAAGTACCTGCAAAGCTTCAAGCACCCCGCCTCCAACCGCCACACCGACCCGGACTACCACGCCACCGCCGCCGACTCCCCCAAAAAACCACCACCCTCCTCCACCGCCAAAACGGACCCCCACGCCCCCGCCCCGGCCCCCGCGCCGCCCGCCGCGGCCATGCGGCGCGGCGCCGGCGGCGCAGGCACCCCCGTCGACCTCGGCTCGGTCCTCGGCCACCCGACCCCCAACCTGCGCGACCTCTACGCCCTGGGCCGCAAGCTCGGCCAGGGCCAGTTCGGCACGACCTACCTCTGCACGGACCTCGCCACGGGCGCCGACTACGCGTGCAAGTCCATCTCCAAGCGCAAGCTCATCACGCGCGAGGACGTCGACGACGTGCGCCGCGAGATCCAGATCATGCACCACCTCTCGGGCCACCGCAACGTGGTCGCCATCAAGGGCGCCTACGAGGACCCGCTCTACGTGCACATCGTCATGGAGCTCTGCGCCGGGGGCGAGCTCTTCGACCGCATCATCCAGCGCGGCCACTACAGCGAGCGCAAGGCCGCCGAGCTCACGCGGATCATCGTCGGGGTCGTCGAGGCCTGCCACTCGCTCGGGGTCATGCACCGCGACCTCAAGCCCGAGAACTTCCTCCTTGCTAACAAGGATGATGACCTCTCGCTTAAGGCCATCGATTTCGGGCTCTCCGTCTTCTTCAAGCCTGGTGAGCTGATGCTGCTTACATTAATCCTCATTTAGTCAACGACTGCGATGTACTACTCCTACTCCTACTAGTGTTTAATTAATTATTGACCTTAATTAATTGTGCTTCTTCAAGCATAATTGTGCTTGCATCAGTTCTGCTCTGTTCGTGTTCTGTTTTTATCCATCCTCGTGCGATTGGATAGTACTAGGTACTTCAACAGAAACTTTTATGGAATCATGGGCACTCTACTACTATGCCAGGAATGGTAGTAAATACTGCTCGGAGCAACTCTTACGTGATGACGCTAGAGTAGACAAGATTCCCCTAATTGGCATTTGGCAGGGCTCAAATTAATGCTTGCGTGATTGTCCTTATGTTTGCGTAATTCTGTTTCATTTCGTGGTCGTAGGATTGGACAGTATATGGATGGTCACTATAACATTTCTGCTAATGTGATCTCACATTTCAACTTCCCCTAATGCATGCAGCATCAGACTCACTGATAACAGTATATTCTGTAGTACCAAGTATCAATCATCTGCTATTGGTGTATTTGGGAAAGAATATTCCATGGCAGTCTATTCTAGAGTCTACATCGGGCTTTTTTCGCTTCATATGGTTACCAGACATTTCTGGTGCTCTCTGCACTCATGCCCCCTTTCTCATTCTTTTCATTCTGTATTCCTTTCAGGTCAAATTTTCACGGATGTTGTCGGAAGCCCATACTATGTTGCCCCAGAAGTGCTGTGCAAGAAATATGGACCAGAAGCTGATGTTTGGACCGCTGGTGTAATTCTCTACATTCTACTGAGTGGTGTACCCCCATTTTGGGCAGGTAATTGTCTTTCTCACCCTTCAGTTAACTTGGGAGAGTGTCTTCTGACGAATGCAGGCTGATCTTTTAAATGTATACAATGCAGAGACACAGCAAGGAATATTTGATGCCGTGTTGAAAGGTGTCATTGATTTTGACTCTGAGCCCTGGCCTGTGATATCTGATAGCGCAAAAGACCTGATAACAAGAATGCTCAATCCACGCCCTGCGGAACGCTTGTCAGCGCATGAAGTTCTATGTTAGTTTCTTCCACTACTGTATACTCCTGGTTTCAATGCATTCAATTCACTTGGCATATTTGTGACTACTGGGCCAACAATGACACCTGAGCTTGCATTTCAGGCCATCCATGGATTCGTGATCATGGAGTTGCTCCTGACCGTCCTCTTGACACAGCTGTCCTATCTCGCATTAAGCAATTCTCTGCAATGAATAAGCTGAAGAAGATGGCCTTGCGGGTGAGTTTGACTCTTTAGGCTAAGTTCTTAATTGCCAGTTTTGGATCCATGATCTCACGAGAGGCTATTTTTAGCCTTTCTCTCTTAAAGAGCTGCTTGTCTGCTGTCAGAATTGATTTACACATGCTTTCACATCCAGTTGGTTCTGTTTACTTTACACATGCTGTTTGATCTTCTCGATAATCTTTATTCATTCTACGCAAAATAGTACTCATTGTTCCATTGATTCTGTTTGGGCCATCCAATGATTTTTATTGAGATGTGACATATTCATTAAAGTGCTTATCTGACCGGATTCTCATTATCTAGTTTTAATAACAGTGATATGCTTGAGCTTATGCTTTCATTCTTCCCTTGTATGAGATATCAAAATGAACTGAATAGAGCCCGCAAAAAAAAACCGTACAGGGTTCTGAAACATGTCTTTGTGTGAAGCATTCCTTGGGGAGTTATGCATTAATTGACATCTGGTGCTAATTCTTCCAGGTAATAGCTGAGAGCCTGTCAGAGGAGGAAATTGCAGGGTTGAAGGAAATGTTCCAGACTATGGACGCTGATAACAGTGGTGCAATTACGTATGATGAGCTCAAAGAAGGCTTGCGAAAATACGGCTCCACACTGAAGGATACCGAGATACGTGATCTTATGGAAGCGGTGAGTTAGTTGAACATAATACTGGGTTGGATTTCTGTATCTTACATCGAGTCGCCCTAGGCTTTAATCTCTCTAAAGAAAATGCCTATTGGTTCAGTCTTACAAAAGCTTAAGTCTCTGAGAAATTTGGGCTGCCTCTGTCCATCTCATAGACTACGAGATTTTATGGAACAATTGTAACTAGGACTCTTAAAATGAATTCCGTTCATGTTCCTGTTGCAATTTTTGCTGGTGGTGTACTTTAAAGAAGTACAGAATATTACATTTCTGGTTTGCACATGATTAGGAAGCATGCAATAAAAGTACAGAACTGCACATTTCTTATACGCAGAACTGCATTCTCGAGAGCAGCTAGCTAAAGCACCTATCTGTTGATGTCTCATACTTCCATGGATCTGTGCTTATGCACCAGCAAATCCGTATCTGTCAAAGTAATTTTTTTGAGTGATTGGTGTACCAAGTCTACAGAAATTTACTTTATTGTGTGATAAATTCAACTTGGTTTTATGAGAGCTGGAGGCTTTGAGAACATTTTATAACATGGTAAACAAAGAAGCTTACATGTTCCTTTTCTATTATTGATTCATTAGGCGGATGTGGACAACAGCGGAACGATTGACTATATAGAGTTCATTGCTGCAACATTGCATCTGAATAAACTGGAGCGCGAGGAACATCTAGTGGCAGCCTTTTCATATTTTGACAAAGATGGAAGTGGCTACATCACAGTGGATGAACTGCAGCAAGCTTGCCTAGAGCATAACATGCCAGATGCTTTTCTTGACGACGTGATTAAAGAAGCCGACCAGGACAATGTAAGTCTCATGTTAAACTTAATTCTACATATTTGAACTCTAAATATGGTACGTATCTTGGTTACCTGTTGTCTATTACTGTCTCCATAGCTGGGATATGTACAATCAATGCTGGTGGGATGCAATTAAGCTTCCAAGACAACAAAATCACTTGTATTAAGGTTTCCAGTATTTGGAAAAGGAACATACTATCTCAACCACATTACCACATAGGTTTAACCTCTCGAGACTTATAATTATGATAAAATACTTTTTGGGACTGGGAGATACATTGACTGAAACACTTGCCTAATGATTTTTCCTTGAAGCTACACACTTATTTAAGCAAGGTTCGGAATTCATTTTTGGAAATTACAGTCGACATAGATTAATGCCATAAACTGCTGCTCCAAAAGACAATTTGGCGCAGAGAGGCTGTCTTTATTAACTAACATAGCTCATTTGCTTCAATCATTGATGAATGATTATGGTTCTGTTAGTAACAAAAATAAGTTAGTTGCATGACTTGCTTGTCCTGATTTCGCCCTTTTTTATCAGGATGGCCGCATAGACTATGGAGAATTTGTTGCCATGATGACCAAAGGCAATATGGGGGTGGGGCGAAGAACAATGAGAAACAGCCTGAATATCAGCATGAGGGACGCACCTGGTGCAATCTAGACTTCCACGATGTACAGCTTGTGGCTTTAGCTTCTTCCTGCCTTCCGGCTCTACGAAACCTTCCTGCAATTTTTGAATGTTGTCTATGTCTGTGTGGATGTGTGTTTCTGGGGATTCTGATTTAGCTCGTCAATTGATTGGATGAAATGCATACTAAGCTGGGTTGATATGATCTCACACGTTGCTACTGCTTAATCCCTGCAATTGTTTAGTGAATTACCTTGCACTATACATCTACCTGGAATCGTGAACTTTTGAAATGCCTTATCCCAATGCAATGTGTCCATTTTATGATCCGTCTTGGACGTGATATTACTCCCCTTTTTTCTCTCTTTTTGGATAAAGGGAATATATTAATATCAAAAGATACTAATTACTACTAGCCTCTGCAACAACGCAATATCCTAATGGCAGTATGGATGCAAACATCTAAAAACTAAAAACGAGAAAAAAAATACTTAGGTTGCTAGTAGAATTCTACCTGCTGCACTTCTGTAGCTTGGTAGCTGGTTTTTCTGGCTCTTCAGATATCCTTCTTTTTGTGGAGTGCTTGCTCCTCCTAGCTTTTTGGTAGCTCCTAAAAATCTAGCTACTTTAAACCATGAAATGTTACTCAAAATGAAAAAATAAAATGCAGTAGCTACTTGGTTAATGGTTTATGTTGGTTAAAAAAATGCAGTACCCATGAAATGCAGTTTGTTTAGTTGGTTAATCAAAATGAAAATAAAATGCTACTGGGTTATGTTGAAAATAAAATGCTATGGTTGATGTTGATGTATCAAAATTTGGAAATGCTACTGGCTAATTCCCGATGAAATGCTCTTTGATAAATATAAATAAAAATGAACAAGCTAATTAAAATGCAAATTTGGAAATGCTACTGCCTAGTTGCTTCGCATTGTATGAGGGCTTGAGCCTTTTTCTGCCTGTACATGGTTCAATAAAATTTGCAAATTGGTAAAATGAACAATGTTTGAACAATGCAGTAGGTTTTTTAATACGAATAAAAAAATGTACAAGCTAATGATGAAATGCTACTGCCTACTATGGTTTAACAGAAAATAGAGATAAAAAGTATATAAAGTCAGTTGCTAGTTGGTCATTATATATATGGCTCTTTAGTTTTGACAGTTGTTTTGCGCATTTCATTTCATCCTTAATTTTATTTGCACTTGCCAATGATTAGAATGTTTGGTCACCCGTACATTTTGGGGTGGAGCCAGTGAACCTGGTGTGATGGTACACATATCAATCTCTTGTGCATTCTACTTGGCTTTGCTGACCTCATCCCTGAATGTTAATATTTGTTTCGACCAACAAAGTATAAGGCATGCTATTTAGTTGATACTAGGCTCGTATTTGACTTAGCATTCTTCGTTTATTTTGGTCTTTTTTTCATTTTAGTGCTGATGATTAGAATATTTGATCACCTGTACACTCGGGGATGGTGCAAGCGAGCCTGGTGTGATGACACAAATATCAATCTCTTGTGGATCCTATCCGGCCTCGCTTACACCATCCTTAAATGTTAATATTTGTTTAGACCAACAAAGTATGAGTCATATGCTATCTAGTTGATACTACTTGGATCGTATTTAAGTTGACATTCTTCATTAACTTTGGTCTTTCTTCCATTTTAGTGCCGATGATTAAAATGCTTGGTCACTCGTACACTCTGGGGTGGAGCCAGTGAGCCTGGTGTGATGACACATATATCAATCTCTTGCGCATCCTACCTGGCCTCACTGACTCCATCCCTGAATGTTAATGTTTCGACCAACAATGTATGCGGCATTTATTTATTCGATCCTAGTTGGCCTTCTTCGTTTATTTTGGTCTTTCTTCGAGATAGTGCCGATGATTAGAATGTTTGGTCACCGTACACTCTAGGGTGGCTGATACGTCTCCGACGTATCGATAATTTCTTATGTTCCATGCCACATTATTGATGATATCTACATGTTCTATGCATACTTTATGTCATATTTATGCATTTTCCGGCACTAATCTATTAACGAGATGCCGAAGAGCCAGTTCCTGTTTTCTGCTGTTTTTGGTTTCAGAAATCCTAGTAAGGAAATATTCTCGGAATTGGACGAAATCAACGCCCAGCATCTTAGAATCCCCGGGAGCTTCCAGATAGGGCTGGAATTCGAGCCGAGCCGAGCCAGCTCGGCTTGACTCGCTAAAGCTCGGTCAACAATCGAGTTAGCTCGACTCGACTCGTTTAACAACCGAGTCCGGATTTGAAACTCGGCTCGACTCGTAAAGCTCGCGAGTAACTCATGAGTAGCTCGTTTAAAACTGTCAAATAGAACATGTAATATGTACAATGCATTTCCCCCGAATATTTGGGAATAAATAATGAACAACAAGCATTAGGACTATGGTACCACAAAAATATAAACCACAAAGATCAATATATCATCAGCATAAGATTGCCAAGTTGAGAAACCACAAATATACTTGCGCATTTTGGTGGACTTGGGCCAATTTCATTTTTACCGAGCTAAACGAGCTACTCATGAGTTCGATGAACTCGGCTCGTTTAGCTTGAACTCGTTTAACGACAAAATATGAAACTTGGCTTGGCTCGTTATACACCGAGTTCGAGTCGAGGCGAGTCGAGTCACGAGTTACTCGTTTAGCTCACGAGTTTCGAGTTTTAATTCCAGGTCTACTTCCAGAACACCCGAGAGCCGCCAGAGAGGGGCCACAGGGGGCCCACACATGGTGGCGGCGCGGCCCAGGAGGGGGGCGCGCCGCCCTAGTGTCTGGTGGCCCCAGACCCCTTCTGACGCCGCCCTTCCGCCTACTTAAGGTCTCCGTCGCGAAAACCCTATGACGTTCGACGAAACCAGAGAAAACCTTCCAGAGCCGCCGCCATCGCGAAGCCAAGATCTGGGGGACAGGAGTCTCTGGTCCGGCACGCCGCCGGGACGGGGAAGTGCCCCCGGAAGGCTTCTCCATCGACACCACCGCCATCTTCATCAACGCTGCTGTCTCCCATGAGGAGGGAGTAGTTCTCCATCGAGGCTCGGGGCTGTACCGGTAGCTATGTGGTTCATCTCTCTCCTATGTACTTCAATACAATAATCTCATGAGCTGCCTTACATGATTGAGATTCATATGATGATGCTTGTAATCTAGATGTCATTATGCTAGTCAAGTGGATTTTACTTATGTGATCTCCGGAGACTCCTTGTCCCATGTGTGTAAAGGTGACAGTGTGTGCACCGTGTGGGTCTCTTAGGCTATATTTCACAGAATACTTATTCACTGTTATGAATGGCATAGTGAAGTGCTTATTTATATCCCTTTATGATTGCAATATGTTTTGTATCACAATATATCTGCGTGCTACTCTAGTGATGTTATTAAAGTAGTTTATTCCTCCTGCATGGTGTAATGGTGACAGTGTGTGCATCGTGTAGTACTTGGCGTAGGCTATGATTGTGATCTCTTGTAGACTATGAAGTTAACTATTGCTATGATAGTATTGATGTGATCTATTCCTCCTTTCGTAGTGTGAAGGTGACAGTGTGCATGCTATGTTAGTACTTGGTTTGGTTATGTTGATCTGTTATGCACTCTAAGGTTACTTAAATATGAACATTGAATATTGTGGAGCTTGTTAACTCCGGCATTGAGGGTTCGTGTAATCCTACACAGTTAGTGGTGTTCATCATCCAACAAGAGGGTGTAGAGTCTAGCATCTATTTATTTACTCTGTTATGTGATCAATGTTGAGAGTGTCCACTAGTGAAAGTATGATCCCTAGGCCTTGTTCCTAAATACTGCTATCGCTGCTTGTTTACTGTTCTGTTACATGTTTACTTCCTGCAATATTACTACCATCAACTGCACGCCAGCAAGCACTTTTCTGGCGCCGTTACTACTGCTCATATTCATTCATACCACTTGTATTTCACTATCTCTTCGCCGAACTAGTGCACCTATTAGGTGTGTTGGGGACACAAGAGACTTCTTGCTTTGTGGTTGCAGGGTTGCATGAGAGGGATATCTTTGACCTCTTCCTCCCTGAGTTCGATAAACCTTGGGTGATCCACTTAAGGGAAACTTGTTGCTGTTCTACAAACCTCTGCTCTTGGAGGCCCAACACTGTCTACAAGAATAGAAGCACCCGTAGACATCAAGCACTTTTCTGGCGCCGTTGCCGGGGATGAAAGGTAAACGGCACACACACACCGGATCCCGGCAACGAAGCACTTTTCTGGCGCCGTTGCCGGGGAGGAAAGGTAAAGGCACTCATACTCCGGTCCCAGGTAACTAAGTACTTTTCTGTTGCCGTTGTGTGTGTGCTCGAAGCTATTTCCTTTAGATCCTGCAATTGCATCTTTTTGTTTCTTGTTTACACTAGTTAGGCATAATGGACAACAATGAGCTTCTTATTCTATTTCCTGATTTAAGACATGGATGGTTTGATGCGAAAATTTAAAAACCTATGGAACATATTAGTATGAACACTTTGAACACCATTGTTGCTAATGATATGGAAAATTCTAAGCTTGGGGAAGCTGGCTTTGATGAGCATGATATTTTTAGTCCCCCAAGCATTGAGGAGAAAATTTACTTTGATGATACTTTGCCTCCTATTTATGATGATTATAATGATATTGGTCTTTTAGTACACTTTGTTATGGAGGATAAATTTGATTATGATTACAATATGCCTCCTATATTTGATGATGAGAATAATAATGATAGCTACTTTGTTGAATTTGCTCCCACTACAACTAATAAAATTGATTATGCCTATGTGGAGAGTAATAATTTTATGCATGAGACTCATGATAAGAATGCTTTATGTGATAGTTATATTGTTGAGTTTGCTCATGTTGCTACTGAAAGTTATTATGAGAGAGGAAAATATGGTTGTAGAAATTTTCATGTTACTAAAACACCTCTCTATATGCTGAAATTTTTCAAGTTACACTGGTTTTATCTTTCTATGCTTGTTACTTTGCTCTTCATGAACTTGTTTATTTACAAGATTCCTATGCATAGGAAGCATGTTATACTTAAATGTGTTTTTAATTTGCTTCTTGATGCTCTCTTTTGCTTCAACTCTCATCCTTATGTGAGCATCATTAAAATTGCTGAGCCCATCTTAATGGCTATAAAGAAAGCACTTCTTGGGAGATAACCCATGTGTTTATTTTGCTACAGTACTTTTGTTTTATATTTGTGTCTTGGAAGTTGTTACTACTGTAGCAACCTCTCCTTATCTTATTTTATTGCATTTTTGTGCCAAGTAAAGTCTTTAATAGCAAGGTTGATACTAGATTTGGATTACTGCGCAGAAACAGATTTCTGTCTGTCACGAATCTGGGCAGAATTCTCTGTAGGTAACTCAGAAAAATCTGCCAATTTACGTGCGTGATCCTCAGATATGTACGCAACTTTCATTCAATTTGAGCATTTTCATCTGAGCAAGTCTGGTGCCACTTTAAAATTCGTCTTTACGGACTGTTCTGTTTTGATAGATTCTGCCTTTTATTTCGCATTGCCTCTTTTGCTATGTGGGATGAATTTCTTTGTTCCATTGACTTCCAGTAGCTTTGGGCAATGTCCAGAAGTGTTAAGAATAATTGTGTTATCTCTGAACATGTGAATTTTTGATTATGCACTAACCCTCTAATGAGTTTGTTTCGAGTTTGGTGTGGAGGAAGTTTTCAAGGGTCAAGAGAGGAGGATGATATACTATGATCAAGAAGAGTGAAGAGTCTAAGCTTGGGGATGCCCCGGTGGTTCATCCCTGCATATTTCAAGAAGACTCAAGCGTCTAAGCTTGGGGATGCCCAAGGCATCCCCTTCTTCATCGACAAATTTATCAGGTTCCTCCCTTGAAACTATATTTTTATTCGGTCACATCTTATGTACTTTACTTGGAGCGTCTGTGTGCTTTTGTTTGTGTTTTTGTTTGAATAAATGCTTGTGTGGGAGAGAGACACGCTCCGCTGTTGCATATGAACACATGTGTTCTTAGCTTTACTTTTAATATTCATGGCGAAGGTTGAAACTGCTTCGTTCATTGTTATATGGTTGGAAACGGAAAATGCTACATGTAGTAATTGGTAAAATGTCTTGGATAATGTGATACTTGGCAATTGTTGTGCTCATGTTTAAGCTCTTGCATCATATACTTTGCACCTATTAATGAAGAAATACATAGAGCTTGTTAAAATTTGGTTTGCATGAGTGGTCTCTCTAGAGTCTAGATATTTTCTTGTAAAGGTGTTTGAACAACAAGGAAGACAATGTATAGTCTTATATAATGCTTGCAATATGTCTTTTATGTGAGTTTTGCTGCACCGGTGCATCCTTGTGTTTGTTTCAAATAACCTTGCTAGCCTAAACCTTGTATCGAGAGGGAATACTTCTCATGCATCCAAAATCCTTGAGCCAACCACTATGCCATTTGTGTCCACCATACCTACCTACTACATGGTATTTCTCCGCCATTCCAAAGTAAAATGCTTGAGTGCTACCTTTAAATAATTCAAAATTTATCACCTCTGATTTGTGTCAATGTTTTATAGCTCATGAGGAAGTATGTGGTGTTTATCTTTCATTCTTGTTGGGCAACTTTCACCAATGGACTAGTGGCTTCATCCGCTTATCCAATAATTTTGCAAAAAGAGCTGGCGCGGGGTTCCCAGCCCCCAATTAATCAACCTTCATTAATAATTCTCTTCACATGTTTTGCTCTGATTCATCAGTAAGCAACTTAATTTTGCAAATAGACACTCCTTCATGGTATGTGAATGTTGGAAGGCACCCGAGGATTCGGTTAGCCATGGCTTGTGTAAGCAAAAGGTTGGGAGGAGTGTCATCCATAAATAAAACTAAAATACATGTGTAAACAAAAAAGAAGAGGGATGATCTACCTTGCTGGTAGAGATAACGTCCTTCATGGGAGCCGCTCTTTGAAGGTTTGTCTGGCAAGGGGGTTAGAGTGCCCACTACCATTCGTTGACAACAACAAACACCTCTCAAAATTTTACTTTTATGCTCTCTTTATGTTTTCAAAACCAAAGCTCTAGCACAAATATAGCAATCAATGCTTCCCTCTGCGAAGGGCCATTCTTTTACCTTTTATGTTGAGTCAGTTCACCTATTTCTCTCCATCTCAAGAAGCAAACACTTGTGTGAACTGTGCATTGCTTCCTACATACTTGCATATTGCACTTGTTATATTACTTTACATTGACAACTATCCATGAGATATACATGTTATAAGTTGAAAGCAACCGCTGAAACTTAATCTTCCTTTGTGTTGCTTCAATACCTTTACTTTGATTTATTGCTTTATGAGTTAACTCTTATGCAAGACTTATTGATGCTTGTCTTAAAGTACTATTCATGAAAAGTCTTTGCTTTATGATTCAGTTGTTTACTCATGT
The DNA here is from genome assembly GCF_019359855.2 of Lolium perenne. Taxonomy (NCBI): domain Eukaryota; kingdom Viridiplantae; phylum Streptophyta; class Magnoliopsida; order Poales; family Poaceae; genus Lolium; species Lolium perenne. The sequence continues at coordinate 278,688,618 of NC_067245.2, forward strand.
CATTACCATTGTTTTGATCGCTGCATTCATTACATATGCTTACAATAGTATGATCAAGGTTATGATGGCATGTCACTCCAGAAATTATCTTTGTTATCGTTTACCTGCTCGGGACGAGCAGGAACTAAGCTTGGGGATGCTGATACGTCTCTGATGTATCGATAATTTCTTATGTTCCATGCCACATTATTGATGATATCTACATGTTCTATGCATACTTTATGTCATATTTATGCATTTTCCGGCACTAACCTATTAACGAGATGCCGAAGAGCCAGTTCCTGTTTTCTGCTGTTTTTGGTTTCAGAAATCCTAGTAAGGAAATATTCTCGGAATTGGACGAAATCAACGCCCAGCATCTTAGAATCCCCGGGAGCTTCCAGAACACCCGAGAGCCGCCAGAGAGGGGCCACAGGGGGCCCACACATGGTGGCGGCGCGGCCCAGGAGGGGGGCGCGCCGCCCTAGTGTCTGGTGGCCCCAGACCCCTTCTGACGCCGCCCTTCCGCCTACTTAAGGTCTCCGTCGCGAAAACCCTATGACGTTCGATGAAACCAGAGAAAACCTTCCAGAGCCGCCGCCATCGCGAAGCCAAGATCTGGGGGACAGGAGTCTCTGTTCCGGCACGCCGCCGGGACGGGGAAGTGCCCCCGGAAGGCTTCTCCATCGACACCACCGCCATCTTCATCAACGCTGTTGTCTCCCATGAGGAGAGAGTAGTTCTCCATCGAGGCTCGGGGCTGTACCGGTAGCTATGTGGTTCATCTCTCTCCTATGTACTTGAATACAATAATCTCATGAGCTGCCTTACATGATTGAGATTCATATGATGATGCTTGTAATCTAGATGTCATTATGCTAGTCAAGTGGATTTTACTTATGTGATCTCCGGAGACTCCTTGTCCCATGTGTGTAAAGGTGACAGTGTGTGCACCGTGTGGGTCTCTTAGGCTATATTTCACAGAATACTTATTCACTGTTATGAATGGCATAGTGAAGTGCTTATTTATATCCCTTTATGATTGCAATGTGTTTTATATCACAATATATCTGCATGCTACTCTAGTGATGTTATTAAAGTAGTTTATTCCTCCTGCACGGTGTAATGGTGACAGTGTGTGCATCGTGTAGTACTTGGCGTAGGCTATGATTGTGATCTCTTGTAGATTATGAAGTTAACTATTGCTATGATAGTATTGATGTGATCTATTCCTCCTTTCGTAGTGTGAAGGTGACAGTGTGCATGCTATGTTAGTACTTGGTTTGGTTATGTTGATCTGTTATGCACTCTAAGGTTACTTAAATATGAACATTGAATATTGTGGAGCTTGTTAACTCCGGCATTGAGGGTTCGTGTAATCCTACACAGTTAGTGGTGTTCATCATCCAACAAGAGGGTGTAGAGTCTAGCATCTATTTATTTACTCTGTTATGTGATCAATGTTGAGAGTGTCCACTAGTGAAAGTATGATCCCTAGGCCTTGTTCCTAAATACTGCTATCGCTGCTTGTTCTTCGTTGCATTACATGTTTACTTCCTGCAATATTACTACCATCAACTGCACGCCAGCAAGCACTTTTCTGGCGCCGTTACTACTGCTCATATTCATTCATACCACTTGTATTTCACTATCTCTTCGTGAACTAGTGCACCTATTAGGTGTGTTTGGGACACAAGAGACTTCTTGCTTTGTGGTTGCAGGGTTGCATGAGAGGGATATCTTTGACCTCTTCCTCCCTGAGTTCGATAAACCTTGGGTGATCCACTTAAGGGAAACTTGCAGCTGTTCTACAAACCTCTGCTCTTGGAGGCCCAACACTGTCTACAAGAATAGAAGCACCCGTAGACATCAGTGGCGTAAGTGAGCCTAGTAAGATGGCACAAATATCAAACTCTTGTGCATCGGACTTGGCCTCACTTACGCCATCCCTGAATGTTAATATTTGTTTTGACCAGCAATGTATGAGGCATTTATTTATTCGAAATTAGTTGGCTCTTATTTGTGTTGACCTTCTTCGTTTATTTTGGTCTTTCTTCCATTTTAGTCACTACACACTCGGGGGCGGTGCAAGCGAGCCTGTCGGTAGAGAGGAGGGAGCAGAGGAGGAACCAGATGAAGACCGCTTTCATCGCGATGATGCTCGTAGTGACTCTCATCTATTTGTATCTCGAGATGATGAACTTTGTATGAATTAAGACTTGTATGTAAAAATTTGTATGAATCGAGACTATATGTGTATCTCGATCGGGCTCTAAGTAATGTGATGATGATGTTTATATTATATCTGTGCAATGCACATGCTATTTATATTATATATGTATATTGTTGTATATAACATGTGTAATATCTGTATATAGCCTGTATGTGTATAGCAAGCAGTACAAAATCGTGTATACAGGTAACTAATTATGTGGAGCACCTAGAACTAATTTTGTGGCGCACCGAGGCAACAGTGCACCACAGATAGTTAATATTCTGTGGCGCATGGGCTGGTGCGCCACATAAATCCAATTTTTATGGCGAGAATTCTGTGTGCACCACCTGTGCGCCACAGACTAGGCATTTAGGGGCGTCACAGATAAGGCTTTCTCTGCTAGTGATACCCGTGACGCGGGCCACGACAACGTCGTGCGCGAGGACGGCGGTCGCCACGGCCATCAAACTCCACGTGCAGCGATGCAGGGGACATTGGGGATCACGGGGAAGCTCTCCATGTACACACAGAGAAGGTCGTGAATCTTCCCGGGCGCGTTTGGTAGGCTGCATGCCCCTTGGCTCGCATCGGGCCAGCAATTTTTGGCCCGTTTGGTTGCCTGAGCCGAGCCGCGTTCTTGCAGGAACCGGTTCTCAAAGCAGTGTCGGGCCAGGCCCTGGAAGAACGCCTGGAATGGCAGTTTCCAGCGGTGCAGGCAAATCTCCACGCCCGCTAATGCAAAAGGGCATCTTCGGCACACGCGCGGAGACGAGAATGGAGATGGCGGGAGCTGCGGCTTGCATCGGCGAAAAGCGTAAAGGGGGGCGGGAAGGATTCCGTCACCTCCCGCCGCACCCCATGGCCTATTTCTACCTCCTCCTCAACTGTCCCCCCAAATTTCGAGCTCCTCCTCCCGTCGATAAGCAGGTAAGAGGCGCACGCATCTCCGGTCGACGACGATTGCAGCGGCGGTGGCGAGTACATCTGGGCTATTTCATCTACTTCCTGGTCCAGCGCATCTTCACCTCCGGCGATGAATGTAAGCCATCCCTTATCCCGGTACCACGGTAATGTTTAGATCTAGGTTAGGAGTAGTCAGCTCTTTTCTAGGGTTTGGTCTTGTAGCAGGAGTTAGTTCGGATTGTGGTGAGCTATCATGATCTTGCTAGGGTTCGACATTTCTGGTTGCTACTTTGCCCCAAATGTGCTCCCACCTGCCATGATTTTGCAAGGGTTTGTGCTATTCACCATTGCAATGAACTGCTTGTCTGATTTAGGATGATTGTTGGTATGGTTTGTGCTATTCACATGTCGTTGTTTCCAAGTAGATTCACGTTATATGTACTACGATGTGTGTAGGACTCCTTCTGTGATGACTTTAGCCAGGCGCTTGTCTGTGTTGGGGACTCTCAGATCCCTTCGCAAGTTCCCGATTCGCAGCCCTCCTATGACTCCAAGGTGGCGGTCACCCCTCTGCATGTGTCTGACCTGGTGGCTCAGGTAGCGGCAGAGGCCGCGGTTAGGTTGGCCACCACGAAGAAGAACAAGAACCGCAGGGAAGCGGAGAGGGCCTTGAAGACGGGGCGGAAAGGAATGCCACCATGAAATGGCTTCCGTTCATGTCTAGCTTCATGTTGGCGAAGATGTGTGGCTTGATCCAGAGCGGAGTGAGAACTAACAAAGGATTCAAGGAAGTCTATCTCAATGTTGTGGCGAAGGGCCTTTTTGACCACTGTGGTGTGTCCGTCTGCTCCAATCAGGTGTACAACCACCTGAGGAAGTGGAGGCAGAGGTTGCTCACCATTAGCAGGCTCCGCGATCTAAGCGGTGCTTAGTGGTGCGAGGATACCAAATGCATCGTCCTTGAGGGTGAGCACTATTGCGGTCACGTCGCGGTGAGCACCTCACTAACTGAGTCCACCTCACTAACTATTTTGATCAACCATGAGCTGAACTAACATCATTCTCCCTTGCGTAGGATCACCCAAAGGACGCGGAGTTCCTGAATGTGCCCATTGCCAACTACGATGAGATGCATACCATCTTCTCCTTCGGCCTCGCCACCGGCAAGTACGCCATGGGATCCGGTGAGCCCCTAGGCTCAGCTGCAGCAAATCCTGCACCTGAGGATGCTGAAACCCAGGAGTCCGACACGGTCAACCTCGATGCTGACAAGCCCGCCGACGCGCCTGAGAAGGCGACCGCCGGCAAGAGGAAGAGAGGTGCCTTCGCCGACAATGAGCTGGTGGCCTTCACCAACATGACTGTTGTTGTGAAGGACGTCGCACATGCCATCAGGGACAACAAGCCCACGGACATGCACCCTGAAATGTATAATGCGGACATGGACATGCTTGGCTTTGCCGAGGATGATCTCATGGCCGCCCTCAGCCACCTCGTCGACCACAAGGCCCCGGGTTCCAGCTTCATCGGCATAATGGAGCCACACCGCGTCCTCTGGCTGAGGAACTACCTTGGCAAGTACCACGGCAAGGTATAGTGGTGCCTGACAAGGGATTAACTTATCAATGCCTACAAATTGTAGACTTAGGGTTTCGTAAGAAGTAGAGGACAAGTAGATCTCGAAGGTTTCAGCCGACAAAGGTGCTCGACTAAAGTTACGGTTCCTTTGCTTTTCCCTCGGCTCCCCTTTATATGTTGGAGATATGCCCAAGAGGCAATAATAAAATGGTTATTATAATATATCTTTGTGTTTATGATAATTTTTGCATACCATGCTAAAATTGTATTAACCGAAACATTGATACATGTGTGTTATGTAAACAACAAGGAGTCCCTAGTAAGCCTCTTGTATAACTAGCTTGTTGATTAATAGATGATCATGGTTTCGTGATCAGGAACATTGGATGTTATTAATAACAAGGTTATGTCATTGATGAATGATGTAATGGACACACCCAATTAAGCGTAGCATAAGATCACGTCATTAAGTTCATTTGCTATAAGCTTTCAATACATAGTTACCTAGTCCTTCGACCATGAGATCATGTAAATCAATTATGCCGGAAGGGTACTTTGATTACATCAAACGCCACTGCGTAAATGGGTGGTTATAAAGGTGGGATTAAGTATTCGGAAAGTATGAGTTGAGGCATATGGATCAAGAGTGGGATTTGTCCATCCCGATGACGGATAGATATACTCTGGGCCCTCTCGGTGGAATGTCGTCTGATTAGCTTGCAAGCATGTGAATGGTTCACAAGAGATGATATGCCACGGTACGAGTAAATAGTACTTGTCGGAGATGAGGTTGAACAAGGTATCGTGATACCGATGATCGAACCTCGGACAAGTAAAATATCGCGTGACAAAAGGAATCGGTATCATATGTAAATGGTTCAATCGATCACTAAGTTATCGTTGAATATGTGGGAGACATTATGGATCTCCAGATCCCGCTATTGGTTATTGGTCGGAGAGAAGTCTCAACCATGTGTTCATAGTTCTCGTATCGTAGGGTGACACACTTAAGGTTTGATGTCGTTTTAAGTAGATATGGAATATGAAATGGAGTTCGAAGTTTTGTTCGGAGTCTCGGATGGGATCCAGGACATCACGAGGAGGTCCAGAATGGTCCGGAGAATAAGATTCATATATAGGAAGTCACTTTCCAAGTTTGGAAATGATCCGGTGAATTTATGGAAGGTGGTTTCTAGAATTATCCGGAATAAATCACTATGGAAGGAGGAGTCCCGGAGGGACTCAACCAACCCTAACCAGCCAACCAAGTGGGAGGGTGGAGTCCATGGTGGAATCCACCTCCTTGGCCGGCTAAAGAAAAAGGGGGAAGGGGAGAGTCCCTGTCCCTCTAGGTTTCGTCCATATGGCAGTTTTTGAATTGGGGTCTTATTCGAAGACTTTGGGCAAACCCTAGGGATTCCACCTATATAATGAGGGACAAGGGGAGGGGGCCGGCCACTTCTTTCCACCAAGTTGGCCGCACCCCTCAAGGCTGCCCAAGCCGGTGCCCCCTCTCCCCAAACCCTAGCCGCCCTCCTCCTCCACCTCTCCCGCATACGCTTTGGCGAAGCCCTGCCGGAGATCTCCACCACCACCGCCACCACGCCGTCGTGCTGCCGGGATTCCGAGGAGGATCTACTACTTCTGCTGCCCGCTGGAACAGGGAGAAGGAGGTCGTCATCAACACCGAACGTGTGACCGAGTACGGAGGTGCTGCCCGACTGTGGCACCGTCAAGATCTTCTACGCGCTTTGAAAGCGGCAAGTGATCGACTACAGCAACAACGAGATCTAATCTCGTAGGCTTTGGAAATCTTCAAAGGTTAGTCTCGTGACCTTCTCGTTGCTCCCATCTTCTAGATTGCATCTTGGCTTGGTTTTCGTTCTTGCGGTAGGAAATTTTTTGTTTTCTATGCTACGAATCCCTTCAGTGGTATCAGAGTCGTGTCTATGCATAGATTGGTTGCACGAGTAGAACACAATTGTTTTGTGGGCGTTGATGCTTTGTTGTCTTTAGTTCGTGTACTTTGCATCTTGCGGCATGGTGGGATGAAGCGGCCCGGGCTAAATTTACATGACCGCGTTCATGAGATTTGCTCCACGCTCGACATGCAACTTGTATTGCATAAGTGGCTTTGCAGGTGTCTGTCTCTCCCACCATAGTGAAGATTCAATTTACTCTTTCTATTGACAACACTAGTATCACCGTTGTGGTTCATGTTCGTAGGTAGATTGGATCTTGCTCAAAAACCCTAAACCACGTAAAATATGCAAACCAAATTAGAGGCGTCTAACTTGTTTTTGCAGGGTTTGGTGATGTGATATGGCCATGATGTGATGATGAATATGTATGAGATGATCATTATTGTATTGTGGCAACCGGCAGGAGCCTTATGGTTGTCTTTATATTTCATGTTGTAGTATTATTTCAAAGTAGTTGTAATATATAGTTGCTACACACGGTGAACAACCATGAAGACGGCGCCATGGACCTTGACGCTACGCCGACGATGATGGAGATCATGCCCGTTGATGATGGAGATCATGTCCGTGCTTTGGAGATGAAGATCGAAGGCGCAAAGACTAAAGGGCCATATCATATCACATATGAATTGCATGTGATGTTAATCCTTTATGCATTTTATCTTGCTTAGATCGTGACGGTAGCATTATAAGATGATCCCTCACATTAATATCAGGATAATAAAGTGTTCTCCCCTCGTATGCACCGTTGCTACAGTTCGGCGTTTCGAAGCATCCCGTGATGATCGGATGTGATAGACTCTACGTTCACATACAACAGGTGTAAGCCATGTTGCACACGCAGAATACTTGGGATTGCTTGACGAGCCTAGCATGTACAGACATGGCCTCGGGACAACGGAAACCGAAAGGTTAAACACGAGTCATATGGATGATATGATCAACATGTTGATGTTCACCATTGAAGCTACATCATCTCACGTGATGCTCGGTTTTGGTGTAGTGGACGTGGATCGTGTACCACTTAACAACTATGAGGGATGTTGTATTAAGTGGGAGTTCATTAGTAATTAGATTAAAACATGACCTAGTTATCATGAACATAGTCTGAATAGTATTTTGAATTAAAGTTGTAGAATTGGCACCCGTTATCTACCATGCGCTAGTCTTGTAATTGAGATAGAAATACTGTTAAGTATGACATGAAACTTTACGGACTGGTACCGTATTGTTGAAGAATGAAGAAATGATTAGGTCCTATTGCAAACTTTTGGTAAACCTCACATTATTGATTCAAAGAGCAATGGTTTCAATTAGTACCTAAAATCATCTTGTCTCCGTAAAGTTCAAATCCGTTTGAAAAGTAAGGATCTAGAAATTTTGTTTCAGAAATAAGCAAGGTATGAGATATATGTGATATCTAAAAACCTTATTGCAAGATGATAGAATATAATTCGGTGAGAATACATAAACTCATAAGTTTTATGGGAATGTACGAAGGTTGAAGACGCCAGGCGTCCCAATCCTCCAACTAAGTTGGGCACTAACGATATTCGCATATCCATGAAGTGATCGTCCTTAGTATGCACCGTTGCTAAGACTCGTCGTTTCGAAGCATCTCGTGATGATCGGGTGTTATAGATTCTACGTGTGCATACAACGGGTGCAAAACAGTTTTGCACATGCGAATACTAAGGTTAAACTTTACGAGCCTAGCATGTACAGACATGGTCTCGGAAAGTCATCATGATATGATGGATAAAATTATGAGTGAAATCTGTTCATCATACTACATAGTTACTAATAGTGAAATCTGGAACACTTCAAAGTAAGAACCTCAAGGTTATTGGTATTTGACCAATGGACCTAGAAGTTATTGAAGGAGAAGTGTTTTCTGAGAATGAGGAAAGCTAAAAGAGAAACTACAAAAGATATTTTGGCAGAAAGAAAGAAAAGACTAGAAAGTCTAGCTCAGGTGTATATAGATGATATACATGTTATGGATGTATTCCTTGTTTGGTCACATAATGAAATTCTTGGGTATTTGTACCAGATTGGTTGGTGATGTCATACAATACAACACAATACAAGAATACGATGGCCTAAGTGACTGATAAGGAATATGGTAATAATGCACATCTGGAATATAATAAAGTGTTATTATGTTTGTCGTTGGCATTCTATCTAGCCCTTCAGATTTATAATAAAGAACTTTATACTTGTTGTTTTGTTCTAGTCAAATGAAAACAAAGAGTTGTTCAAATTATGACAGTATTCCATGTATGATGGATAAGTTATTATAAATCTTAATGGTGAAACACACATACATAACACTGACGCTAAAATGCCATAAGGCAAATGATTTGAATTCCACTTATTTGTGGAACCGCCATTTAGGTCATGTTAGAAAGGAACGCATGAAGGAACTACATGCAAATGGATTTTTGGAGTCATTCGATTTTTGAATCGTCTGGCACTTGCAAATCTTTTCTAAAGAGAATGACTGAAATACCGTTCATAGGCCAAGAGTTGAACGGGCAACTAACTTAGTGGAAACATATATGATGATGTATGTGGTTCACTGGGCATAGTTGTGTGCGGGCGATTCTTCTACTTCATGAAAACTTCCAACAATGAATTGAGTATATATATGTGGATATATTCGATAAGGAAGAAGTTTGAAACATTTTAATGGATTCAAATAAATTTCAGCATGAAGTGGAAATCATCGTAATAGAAAAGTCAAATATTTATGGTTAGATCATGGAGGAAATATTTGAATTACGAGTTTTAGCGAACATCTAAGAGAGTTATGAAAATGTTCTACAACTCACATTTCTTGGAGTATCATAGTGATGATGTAGTATGCGAGAGATGTATCCAAACCTTGTTGGGTTAATGATGAGATAAAATAAAATGACGCCATTATATTTTTGTGGATTATGCTTTAGAGACTACCGCTTTTACACTGAATAGAGCATCATCATGATCCGTTGAAATGACACCATACAAGTTATGGCATGGGTATAAACCCTAATAGTAATTTCTTAAATTTTTGGTATATGTAAATAAGTTTACAACCAAATTCGGATGAATGTATTTCTTGGTTATCCCAGAGAATTGATTGGGAATTCTTTCCACTATGAAGTAAAAGACAAAAGTGTTTGTTAATGTTACTTGCTTATTTCCAAGAAATTGTTTTCTAGCGAAGTATTTGAGTGGGAGGACAATAGAACTTGATAAGGTTTATGAACCTGAGCATAATGATCAGAGTAGCGCAGCATCGGAAATTGGTTCCGGAAGCGGCCACGAAGATCATGGCTCCCATGACTACAAAGTGTTTTAGCCATGGAGATCGAAGTACCTATTGAACCTTGTATATATGGTTTACTTTGTGATCAAATAAATGATTTGTGGACAAAGGATTGATTTTGAACAATGATAAACCAACTACATACAAAGAAGTTATGATGGGCCCTGACTCCGTTAAAATGGCTATGCGCCATGAAATCCAAGATATATGAATACTTTTTGAAAGTAAAGGGATATATAAAATTGATGGACTTGGATGGAATATCTTTGAAGAAGCTCGACTTGTCAAAAAGTTGTTTACGACAAAGTTCAAAGAGTTGACTACGATAAGATTATATCTTCCATAGCGATGCTTATAGTCTATGTGGATTATTCTAGTAATCGCTACATATTTCTTTTATGAGATATGATAGTAGGATGGCAAAATACATTACTTAACAGAAGTGTGTATTAAAGGTGCATACAAGATACAACCAAGAGTTTTGCTAGTCCGTGGAATACTAGATAGGTATACGAACTTCAATTGGATGAAGTGAGTATCGCGAAGTTGGAATCTTCACCGGATGAAATAGTCAAAGAGATTTTTGATTTCATCAGAGACGATGAAGAGGCTTGCATTTGCAAGAAATTAAGTGGGAGCGCTGAGACATATTTATAATACTTTATGTAGATGACATATAGTTGGTTATAAATGATGTAATTATATACTTGATTATAAAAGGTTTCATTGAGAATTAACTTCAATGAAAGGATATGGACTGAAACATATTTAGTGTCAAGATCTATGAATATAGATTGATACACATAGTAAGTTTAAGTCAAAGTACATAGAATGGATATTGAAGTAGTTCAATATAGAAATATTAAGAAAATGTTCTTGTCATGTGAAGGTTTAACAAGACTTGAGTGTATCTGACACTCAATGAGTAAAAACATATGAGTGATTATAGATCACGAATAATATGTACACAATCAGATGTCCTGTGCTCTAAAGTGTTATGAGCATATACCAGAATGATTCATGTGATGATCATTGGACGACAGTAAGAATATCCTTGAGTACTTTAGAAGAACCAAGGATATGTATATAGTTTTGTATGGAGAAATGACAAACAAATCGCAGTAAGGTGTTGCACCGATATTAGTTTTGTCACATATAAAAATTTCAATCTCAAATTAGGCTAAGTGTTGTTTTAAAAGGTAGCACAATGAGCTAGAAGTTGTCTATGCTAGATTTAGATGAGTTCTAAATATTGTGACGGATTCTACAAACGAAGGCAGAGTATGTCATTGTTTTGACAATGAATGAGGATGTTTAAGTCGAAGAGTTCTTTGAGAACTTGGTGTAGTTCCGATAGTGCCAGAACTTTGAAGCTATATTGTGTATGACAATATTAGTGACATATTTCAGACCGCGGAATTAAGGTTCCACCAGAAGACTGAACATATATGCCGACTCATTTGGAAAATGAGTGATGCGTTGAGACGCAAATGAACTGCAAAATACATACGTTTCTGAGCGTGTCAGATCCGTTGACTAAAACCTCTCCCGTGAGCAAAACATGATAAAGCACCGGAAGGCCAAGGTGTTATATATTTACAAATGTAAACTAGATTATTGACTCTAGTGCAAGTGGGAGACTGTTGGAGATATGCCCAAGAGGCAATAATAAAATGGTTATTATAATATATCTTTGTGTTTATGATAATGTTTGCGTACCATGCTAAAATTGTATTAACCGAAACATTGATACATGTGTGTTATGTAAACAACAAGGAGTCCCTAGTAAGCCTCTTGTATAACTAGCTTGTTGATTGATAGATGATCATGGTTTCGTGATCATGAACATTGGATGTTATTAATAACAAGGTTATGTTATTGATGAATGATGTAATGGACACACCCAATTAAGCGTAGCATAAGATCACGTCATTAAGTTCATTTGCTATAAGCTTTCAATACATAGTTACCTAGTCCTTCGACCATGAGATCATGTAAATCACTTATGCCGGAAGGGTACTTTGATTACATCAAACGCCATTGCGTAAATGGGTGGTTATAAAGGTGGGATTAAGTATTCGGAAAGTATGAGTTGAGGCATATGGATCAAGAGTGGGATTTGTCCATCCCGATGACGGATAGATATACTCTGGGCCCTCTCGGTGGAATGTCGTCTGATTAGCTTGCAAGCATGTGAATGGTTCACAAGAGATGATATGCCACATTACGAGTAAAGAGTACTTGTCGGAGACGAGGTTGAACAAGGTATCGTGATACCGATGATCGAACCTCGGACAAGTGAAATATCGCGTGACAAAAGAAATCGACATCGTATGTAAATGGTTCAATCGATCACTAAGTTATCGTTGAATATGTGGGAGCCATTATGGATCTCCAGATCCCGCTATTGGTTATTGGTCGGAGAGAAGTCTCAACCATGTCTGCATAGTTCTTGAACCGTAGGGTGACACACTTAAGGTTTGATGTCATTTTAAGTAGATATGGAATATGGAATGGAGTTCGAAGTTTTGTTCGGAGTCTCGGATGGGATCCAGGACATCACGAGGAGGTCCGGAATGGTCCGGAGAATAAGATTCATTTATAGGAAGTCACTTTCCAAGTTTGGAAATGATCCGGTGAATTTATGGAAGGTGGTTTCTAGAATTATCCGGAATAAATCACTATGGAAGGAGGAGTCCCGGAGGGACTCCACCAACCCTAACCAGCCAACCAAGTGGGAGGGTGGAGTCCATGGTGGACTCCACCTCCTTGGCCGGCCAAAGAAAAGGGGGAAGGGGAGAGTCTCTGTCCCTCTAGGTTTCGTCCATATGGCAGTTTTTGAATTGGGGTCTTATTCGAAGACTTTGGGCAAACCCTAGGGATTCCACCTATATAATGAGGAACAAGGGGAGGGGGCCGGCCACTTCTTTCCACCAAGTTGGCCGCACCCCTCAAGGCTGCCCAAGCCGGCGCCCCCTCTCCCCAAACCCTAGCCGCCCTCCTCCTCCACCTCTCCCGCATACGCTTTGGCGAAGCCCAGCCGGAGATCTCCACCACCACCGCCACCACGCCGTCGTGCTGCCGGGATTCCGAGGAGGATCTACTACTTCAGCTGCCCGCTGGAACAGGGAGAAGGAGGTCGTCATCAACACCGAACGTGTGACCGAGTACGGAGGTGCTGCCCGACTGTGGCACCGTCAAGATCTTCTACGCACTTTCGAAAGCGGCAAGTGATCGACTATAGCAACAACGAGATCTAATCTCATAGGCTTTGGAAATCTTCAAGGTTTAGTCTCGTGATCTTCTCGTTCCTCCCATCTTCTAGATTGCATCTTGGCTTGGTTTTCGTTCTTGCGGTAGGAATTTTTTTTTTCTATGCTACAAATCCCTTCATTATATAGGAGGTGGAGCCGAGGTTTTTCGTGCCGTATAAGTTACAAACTGTGAGAGGCATATTGGGCCTTTCCTATATTGCCACATTATTCCTAATACAACTCTATCGTCCTTATCTGAAGTTCTCTGGGCTTCTGGGCCTCCAAATCTTCTAGTTCGTGGGCTTCGCGTCCTCTCCAGATAACCTGGGTACTTTATTCGGCATGCCTATTCAATATACCTGTGTCAGTAGCCCCCGAGATTTTGCTTGAATCGCATAGTCGAGTAAAATCTCCATCGTAAAACCGAGTCGCATGTTTATAAAACTTTCGAATCATACTGAATATTTTTACTCAATGTCTATTTTGTGTAGGGATGATGGCCAATGGGGCTGGTTCATCTGATGGACCAGGTACCAGTTAACTGCTCTTGTGGTAAACCCGCATAAATCTACTTCAAGCTCAAGTCCCTGGACTCGAACTCGAGATACTGGCGTAATTCGACACGCGCCGCTTGAGGACTTATCGTGAATCGAATCCCAGCTTTGTTTTATCGAGTACCAACGCGTCCGACAGGATTTTTCTTTGCATCTGCTGATACAGATAAATTGGGAGAGTGCATTCGGGTGCGATGCCACGCCACACAGCACGGATCCTGGGGTCTTATCTTCGTATTCTCTTTCGAGTTACGACATTCAAAGTTTTTACCGCGGCGGACACTCTCTGAGAATATTTTATCGAGTGCCTTTGTCAGCTGTTGAAATTCTTTATTTATTCGAGTTGGCTCAAGAATAATATCTTGACCTGCCAATGGGAGTACATGATGAGTTATATGTAAATCGAAGATGTACAAAAGAATTTCTTCGTCTGTAATTCTATATTGACTTGTTACTTTCTCTTATTTTTATTTTCCATATCTCATCGGGAGCGCGACCAACGGTCCCGATGGGAGTAGCCCCCGAGGCTACATCCGAGTGTTTGCACTTGGTTGTAGGCTCAACTTCTGTTATTTTGATCAACTATGTATTTCTTTCCTTCACCACATCATCTTATCAGAAGTATGCACAATACTTCCAATAAGAGTAGCCCCGAGCATATGAACATGTGCTTGCATCTGGGCATAGGATCCTGAATTTTCTTTCCGAGCATACATTTTTCCAGATCTCGAAGTTTTCTTTGCACTTTATTTTGCTCCGTCACTCGAAGCTTTTTTTCACACTGCCGTCGTTGCTGACGATAGCCATGTGTGACCACCTTGGGAAGACACGACTCCTGGCAAACCACTGTTCTGTGGGTCCAAACTTCTGCACTTCCTCCACGTCGCGTAAGTGGGGCACTCACGTCCTCTGAAATTCCCGGCACGCACGCGGTAACTTCCCCTCATTAAAATTGAAGTGTAAAGACCATTTTACCACTTGGACACGCGTAGGGATCAGAATATTTCCCTTTTCATCTAACGGCTGAGCGTATCGTCTTCCACCTATAAGTTCCATCCTTCTCATCACTTTTCCCCCTTCGCTGCGCCGCACATCATCTCTCTCTCTGTCCATCTTCCACCTCGAGCACCTCGCGCACACACCCTCTACTTCCTCTCTGTTTCTCCACCGTACTTCCACCATGGCTCCGCGCTCCAAGCAGTGCAAGAACCGTGCCCCTGGCACGGAGGAATGCGTGGAGAAAAGCAAGATCTCCGGATGGGAGAGGTCGAAGCTCTCCGCTCAGGACAAGAAGCTGTTGAAGAAGATGGGCCTGCTCAACATGGAAGCCATGAGGATACCAGGGGACAAGAGTTCTCCCCATCCTTTTTCCGGTTTCCGGGTAATTTTCATCGATTTCCTCATCAGCTGCCTCTCCGTTCCTGTTCATGAATTTCTTCGTGGCCTCAGCTCTTTTTTATCTACGGGATCCAGCTGCACCAGGTGACCCCAGATTCTCCCCTTCACATCTCCATTTTCATCACTCTTTGCGAGTGTTTCATGGGCATCCAGCCTGACTGGGGCCTATGGAAACATATCTTTTACCTCCGCCACAAGAACTCGAAAAACACCACCTACAACGTAGGTGGTGTGTGCATCTGCGTCCGGCCAGAGGTCAGGTATTTCGATTTGAAGTTCACCGGCCCCGTCCAAGGCTGGCGCAGGAATGGCTTTACATCAAGGATGAATCTTTGGCTGCCCAAAAGTACGATCTTGCTCCCTTTGACGCTGCCGAAGATATTCAGAGGCGCATGTCTTGGGACGCAGAGGTTACAGCCAAAGAAAAGGCTGCCACTGACGCGCTGATCACTCGTATCCAAGAGCTCCAAAATACTCAAGGAGCAGAACTGTCGGGTGTGCAAATTATTGCACATTTTCTACGGATTCGAGTGCAACCTCTTCAAGCTCGCCAAAATCCCCTATGGATGTACTCGGGTGCTGAGGATTGTGACAAAGTTTCCGAAGATCTTCCCTCGAAAGACTTGGAGAAGCTTGTCCGCCGCTTCACCTCTTTGAGCAAGAACAATGAAGTCCCTTCTTCCTGCCGCGTGGAACCATTCAGTGGTGACCACGCCCTTCCCGAAGTAAGTGCTTTCCTTCGAGTTGTGCTTTCTATCTTTTAACTGCAATTGTTTTTTTCCTTTGTGTTTTGATAATTTCATCTTTCCTTCTCGTGTTTTTTTGCCTACAGAACCATCAATCTCTTTCCTCTCTTCCCCCACTGCCTGAAGGTGGGGATGTTGATGAGCGAGCCGTTGTCACCGACGACTCGCAAGAATCCTTCGTCCCTGAGAGTGAACCCACAGAATCTCAAAGAAGTGTGGGTTCCTCTGACAAAGACTCAGAATCAGAGCAACACTCTGACTCTGCTTATTCCGTTTCTCCTCCTCCTACCGCTTCTCCTAATAAGCGCAAGAGGAAGAGGGACGACGACGATGAAGATTCCGGCGCTTCCAAAATTGCCGAACCAGCCGCCAACGAATCTTCCCCCGAAGATCAAGAAGTCTTCGACCCCTACGCCATGACCGGCGCCGTTAGCTCGTAAGTTGCTCTTTCTTGTTCCTTCCTATCTTCTTTCTTTTGGTTCCCTTATATTTATTTTGATGTTATATTGACAGAGCTGACGAAGAAGAAGTGGAGCCCGAAACTCATGGGCCAGCCAACACGAGCACCTCCAACACGTTGGTCCTTTCTGAGGATCGTCGTGTCGCACCAGAAGCTTCGCCTCCCCCACAAGATGATCCAGACGCATCGACTCCGGTGCCCAGCCCCCGAGTGCCAGTGAAGAAGAATGCTAAAATCGAGGCCGCTGGCAAACAAGAACTTGCCGCCAGGAGTATGTCGACTCCTCCCCTTCACGATGTAAGTTACGTTTCCTGTTTGTCGCCTGTTTTGATTAGTCGAACAATTTTCTGCTGCTTAGTACTATATTTCTTTCTTGTCGACTTTTGCAGCCCTTGATGAAGGAGTTGGTCAATTTAGGCTCCCGTTTCATCGGGTTCCTTGATGAGGCCGAAACTTTAAGAGGTAAAAGCTTGTCCGCACTTGACGTTTTATATATACCTATCTTGTTTTTGTATCCTCACTTATCCTCACTTACCTTTTTCTTCCAGAGGCGCCGCGTCATGCCGAGGACCGCGCCAATGATCTGGAGAAAAAGCTCAAAGCTAGCGAGGAAACTCGTAAAACGGCTGAAGAGGATGCAGCTGGTGTGGAAGATCTTCGCCGAAGACTTCAAGCTGTCGTAGATGCCTCGAGCGATAGAGTGGCCGAGCTCATTCAGCACGATAATGACATAATCACGTGCCTCGAGACGCAATCCAGAAGATTCTCAAGTAATACTATCTCTCCTTCTGTCATTCCGCCTTTCCTTGTGCTAAAACTATCTTTGGTGTTGACGAAGTTCTGCTTTTCTCCAGCAGGGAAAATGGGTGAGCAGTACACCTTGAAACAAGAATCGAAAGATCGTCTCCTGTACACTCTAGACATTCTTGAGTTGAATTGCGACCTAGCGCGCAAGTGCTTGACTTCCACGCGGAATGCGTTGAAGCGCGTCTTCCCCCACTTCTTCCCGAAGGACACTCAACCCGAGATTTTCTCCCTGCTCGCCCAGCAATTTCTGGCAAAGGATGATCCATCTTTGGCTTATCGTCAAGCGAGCTTGAAGATTGGAGTCGAGGGGACCTGTTGGAGATATGCCCAAGAGGCAATAATAAAAGTAGTTATTATATATCTTTATGTTTATGATAAATGTTTATATATCATGCTATAATTGTATTAACCGAAACATTGATACATGTGTGTTATGTAAACAACAATGAGTCCCTAGTAAGCCTCTTAACTAGCTTGTTGATTAATAGATGATTAGTTTCATAATCATGAACATTGGATGTTATTAATAACAAGGTTATATCATTATATGAATGATGTATTGGACACACCCAATTAAGCGTAGCATAAGATCACGTCATTAAGTTATTTGCTATAAGCTTTCGATACATAGTTACCTAGTCCTTATGACCATGAGATCATGTAAATCACTTATGCTGGAAAGGTACTTTGATTACATCAAACGCCACTGCGTAAATGGGTGGTTATAAAGGTGGGATTAAGTATCCGGAAAGTATGAGTTGAGGCATATGGATCAACAGTGGGATTTGTCCATCCCGATGACGGATAGATATACTCTGGGCCCTCTCGATGGAATGTCGTCTAATGTCTTACAAGCATATGAATAAGTTCATAAGAGACCACATACCACGGTACGAGTAAAGAGTACTTGTCAGGAGACGAGGTTGAACAAGGTATAGAGAGATACCGATGATCAAACCTCGGACAAGTAAAATATCGCGTGACAAAGGGAATTGGTATCGTATGTGAATGGTTCATTCGATCACTAAGTCATCGTTGAATATGTGGGAGCCATTATGGATCTCCAGATCCCGCTATTGGTTATTGGTCAGAGAGAGATCTCAACCATGTCTACATAGTTCGCGAACCGTAGGGTGACACACTTAAGGTTTGATGTTGTAATAGTAGAACTTGAATATGGAATGGAGTTCGAAGTATTGTTCGAAGTCTCGGATGGGATCACGGACATCACGAGGAGTTCCGGAATGGTCCGGAGAATAAGATTCATATATAGGAAGTCATATTCCAAGTTTGGAAATGATCCGGTGCATTTATGGAAAGTTCTAGAAGGTTCTAGAAAAGTCCGGAAGAAATCACTAAGGAAGGAGGAGTCCCGGAGGGACTCCACCTCCCCATGGCCGGCCAACCCTAGTGGGGGGAGTCCAAGGTGGACTCCACCAAGGGGGCCGGCCACCCCCCTTCATGGAAGGGTGGGAGTCCCACCTTGGGTAGGTTTCCCTACTACATGGAAGGTTTTGGGTTCGGGTCTTATTCGAAGACTTGTAGTCCAACACTTGGGGTTCCACCTATATAATGAGGGGCATAGGGGAGGGGGCCGGCCACCACAAGCCACCAAGCTGGCCGCACCCCTTGAGGCCGGCCACCCCCTCTCCCAAACCCTAGCCGCCCCCTCTCTCCTCCACCTCTCCCGCACGCTTAGCGAAGCTCCGCCGGAGTTCTCCATCGCCACCGCCACCACGCCGTTGTGCTGCCGGAGTCAAGGAGGAGCTACTACTTCTGCTGCCCGCTGGAACGGGGAGAAGGACGTCGTCTTCATCAACACCGAACGTGTGACCGAGTACGGAGGTGCTGCCCGATCGTGGCACCGTGATCAAGATCTTCTACGCGCTTTTGCAAGTGGCAAGTGATCGTCTACCGCAGCAACAAGAGCCTCATCTTGTAGGCTTTGGAAATCTTCAAGGGCGAGTCTCGATGATCTCCTCGTTGCTCCCATCTTCTAGATTGCATCTTGGCTTGGATTGCGTTCTCGCGGTAGGAAATTTTTTGTTTTCTATGCTACGAATCCCTACAGTGGTATCAGAGCCGTGTCTATGCATAGATGGTTGCACGAGTAGAACACAATGGTTTTGTGGGCGTTGATGCTTATGTTGTCTTTAGTTTGAGTACTTTGCATCTTTGTGGCATAGTGGGATGAAGCGGCTCGGGCTAACTTTACATGACCGCGTTCATGAGATTTGCTCCACGCTCGACATGCAACTTGTATTGCATAAGTGGCTTTGCGGGTGTCTGTCTCTCCTACTATAGTGAAGATTCAATTTACTCTTCTATTGACAACACTAGTATCACCGTTGTGGTTCATGTTCGTAGGTAGATTATATCTCTCTCGAAAACCCTAAACCACGTAAAATATGCAAACCAAATTAGAGAACGTCTAACTTGTTTTTGCAGGGTTTGGTGATGTGATATGGCCATAATGTGATGATGACTATGTATGAGATGATCATTATTGTATTGTGGCAACCGGCAGGAGCCTTATGGTTGTCTTTAAATTTCATGTTGAGTAGTATTTCAAAGAAGTTGTAATAGTTTCTACATGGGAGAACAATCATAAAGACGGCGCCATTGACCTTGACGCTACGCCGACGATGATGGAGATCATGCCCGTTGATGATGGAGATCATGTCCGTGCTTTGGAGATGAAGATCAAAGGCGCAAAGACAAAAGGGCCATATCATATCACATATGAACTGCATGTGATGTTAATCCTTTATGCATCTTATTTTGCTTAGATCGCGACGGTAGCATTATAAGATGATCCCTCTCACTAAAATATCAAGATAATAAAGTGTTCGTCCTTAGTAGCACCGTTGCCAAGACTTGTCGTTTCGAAGCATCTCGTGATGATCGTGTGTGATAGACTCAACAAGTGCATACAACGGGTGCAAGCCAGTTTTGCACATGCGGATACTGAGGTGGCCTTGACGAGCCTAGCATGTACAGACATGGTCTCGGAACACATGATACCGAAAGGTAGAGCATGAATCATATGATTGATATGATGAACACTTTGAGTGTTCGCCATTGAAGTTACATCTTGTCACGTGGTGATCGGACATGGTGTGGTGGATTTGGTTTGTGTGATCACTAAGACAATGCGAGGGATATTGTTTTGAGTGGGAGTTCACCTAGTTTTTAATTATGTTGAATTAAAATTTGAACTCAATTTGTCATAAACATTAGTCTAAACTATTGCAAATATATGTTGTAGATATGGCGTCCCCAATCAATTTTAACCAGTTCCTAGAGAAAGAAAAGCTTAAGAGCAACGGTAGCAACTTCACCGACTGGTTCCGTCATGTGAGGATCTTCCTCAATGGCGGAAACCTGCAATATGTGCTTGATGCACCGCTAGGTGACCCTCCTGCAGAAACTGAAACCGATGAAGTAAAGAACGTTTACGCGACTCGAAAAACTCGGTACTCTCAAGTTCAGTGTGCCATCCTATGCAGTCTGGAAGCCGATCTTCAAAAACGTTTTGAGCACCACTATCCACATGAGTTAGTCAATGATTTGAAAACTATCTTTGAAACTCATGCGGCCGTGGAGTGCTATGAAGCATCGAAACACTTCTTCAGTTGCATGATGGAAGAAGGCAGCTCCGTTAGTGAGCACATGCTCGCCATGACCGGGCATGCGAAGAAACTCAGTGATTTGGGAATAGTGATTCCTAACCGACTGGGGATTAATCGTGTCCTTCAATCACTGCCACCTAGTTACAAGAACTTTGTGATGAACTACAATATGCAGAACATGAACAAAGAGTTACCTGAACTATTCTCCATGCTGAAATCTGCTGAGATTGAGATCAAGAAAGAGCACCAAGTGTTGATGGTCAACAAGACCACTAGTTTCAAGAAACAGGGCAAGTCTAAAGGCAGAAACAAGAAGGGTGGCAAGAAAGCTGCCACGCCTCCTGTGAAACCTAAGACTGGCCCTAAGCCTGATGCTGAGTGCTATTACTGCAAGGAGAAGGGACACTGGAAACGTAATTGCTCCAAGTATTTGGTGGATCTGAAGAGCGGCCTTGTCAAGAAGAAGAAAGAAGGTATATCTGATATACATGTTATAGATGTTTATCTTACTGGTTCTCGTACTAGTACCTGCGTATTTGATACTGGTTCGGTTGCTCATATTTGTAACTCGAAACAGGAACTAAAGAATAAACGAAGACTATTAAAGGATGAAGTGATGATGCGCATTGGAAATGGATCCAAAGTCGATGTGATCGCTGTCGGCACACTTCCTCTACATCTACCTTCATGATTAGTTTTAAACCTCAATAATTGTTATTTTGTACCCGCGTTGAGCATGAACATTATATATGGATCTTGTTTAATGCAAGACGGTTATTCATTCAAGTCTGAGAATAATGCTTGTTCTATTTTTATGAATAATATCTTCTATGGTCGAGCACCTGAAAAGAATGGTTTATTTCTGTTAGATCTCGATAGTAGTGATACACATATTTATAACATTGATGCTAAGCGAGTTAAATTGAATGATAATTCTACTTATATGTGGCAATCGCTGCCTTGGTCATATTGGAGTGAAACGCATGAAGAAACTCCATACCGATGGATTACTTGAATCACTTGACTTTGAGTCACTTGATAGATGCGAAGCATGTCTAATGGGAAAAATGACTAAGACTCCATTCTCTGGTATTATGGAGCGAGCTACAGACTTATTGGAAATCATACATACCGATGTGTGCGGACCAATGAGTGTAGCCTCGCGCGGTGGTTATCGTTATGTTCTAACCTTCACAGATGATTTGAGTAGATATGGGTATATCTATTTAATGAAACATAAATCCGAAACTTTTGAGAAGTTTAAGGAATTCCAAAGTGAAGTAGAAAATCAACGTAACAAGAAGATTAAATTTCTACGATCTGATCGCGGAGGTGAATATCTGAGTTATGAGTTTGGCATGCATTTAAATAAATGCGGAATACTTTCACAATTGACACCGCCGGGAACACCACAACGAAACGGTGTGTCCGAACGTCGTAATCGAACTCTCTTAGATATGGTTCGTTCTATGATGTCTCTTACTGATTTACCGTTATCATTTTGGAGTTATGCATTAGAGACAGCCGCATTCACTTTAAATAGAGCACCATCAAAATCCGTTGAAACGACGCCGTATGAATTATGGTTTAATAAGAAACCTAAGCTGTCGTTCCTTAAAGTTTGGGGTTGCGAAGCCTATGTAAAAAAGTTACAACCGGACAAGCTAGAACCCAAAGCGGAGAAATGCGTCTTCATAGGATACCCTAAGGAAACTATAGGGTACACTTTCTATCACAGATCCGAAGGCAAGATCTTTGTTGCTAAGAACGGAACCTTTCTTGAGAAAGAATTTCTCACTAAAGAAGTGACTGGAAGAAAAGTAGAACTCGATGAGATTGATGAATCTTCACTCATTGATTAGAGTAGCGCAGTACCGGAAGATGTTCATGTGCCGCCTGCACCATCAACAGAGGAAGCTAATGATGATGATCATGAAACTTCAAACGAGATAGCTACTGAACCTCGCAGATCGACAAGGGAACGTGCCACTCCTGATTGGTATGATCCTTGTCTAAATGTCATGATTGTGGACAACAATGATGAAGACCCTGCGACGTATGAAGAAGCGATGATGAGCCCAGATTCCAACAAATGGCAAGAAGCCATGAAATCCGAAATGGGATCCATACATGATAACAAAGTGTGGACTTTGGTAGACTTACCTGATAGCCGCAAGGCTGTCGAGAATAAATGGATCTTCAAGAGAAAAACAGATGCTGATGGTAATATTACTGTCTATAAAGCTCGACTTGTCGCAAAGGGTTTCCGACAAATTCAAGGTGTTGACTACGATGAGACTTTCTCACCTGTAGCGAAGCTAAAATCTGTGAGGATTTTGTTAGCAATAGCTGCATTTTTTGATTATGAGATTTGGCAGATGGATGTCAAAACGGCGTTCCTTAATGGAGACATTGAGGAAGAGTTGTATATGGTACAACCCAAAGGTTTTGTCGATCCTAAAAATGCTGACAAAATATGCAAACTTCAGCATTCAATTTATGGACTGAAGCAAGCATCAAGAAGTTGGAACTGACGCTTTGATAAGGTGATCAAAGACTTCGGGTTTATACAGTGTCATGGAGAGGCCTGTATTTACAAGAAAGTGAGTGGGAGCTCTGTAGCATTCCTGATATTATATGTAGATGACATATTATTGATTGGGAATGATATAGAACTATTAAGGAGTGTAAAAGGTTATTTGAATAATAGTTTTTCAATGAAAGACCTTGGTGAAGCATCGTATATATTAGGCATCAAGATTTATAGAGATAGATCAAGACGTCTAATAGGGCTATCACAGAGTACATACCTGGACAAGATTCTAAAGAAGTTTAGAATGGACGAAAGTAAGAAAGGATTCTTACCTATGTTACCAGGCAAGGTCTTGAGTAAGACTCAAGGTCCGGCTACGGCAGAAGAAAGAGAAAGGATGAGTCAGATCACCTATGCCTCGGCAGTAGGCTCTATCATGTATGCCATGCTATGTACTAGACCGGATATAGCACATGCTGTTAGTTTGACCAGCAGATATCAAAGTGATCCAAGAATGGAACACTGGACAGCGGTCAAGAATATCCTGAAGTACTTGAAAAGAACTAAGGATATGAGGTGACCAAGAGCTCGTTGTAACAAGTTACACCGATGCAAGTTGGAACACTGATCCTGATGACTCTAAGTCACAGTCTGGGTACGTGTTTATATTGAATGGTGCTGCAGTAAGCTGGGCAAGCTCGAAGCAGTGCACGGTGGCGAAGTCATCAACAGAATCGGAGTACATAGCGGCTTCAGAGGCTTCATCAGAAGCGGTATGGATGAAGAGGTTCATTGTAGAGCTCGGTGTGGTTCCTAGTGCATTGGACCCACTAGTCATCTATTGTGACAACATGGGTGCCATCGCCAATGCACAAGAACCAAGGTCACACAAGAGGCTGAAGCATATCAAGCTGCGTTATCATTCGATTCGCGAGTACATCGAAGATGGAGAAGTAAAGATTTGCAAAGTACACACTGATCTGAATGTAGCAGATCCGTTGACTAAAGCTCTCCCTAGGGCAAAGCATGACCAACACCAGAATGCCATGGGTGTTAGGTACCTTACAATGTAATCTAGATTATTGACTCTAGTGCAAGTGGGAGACTGTTGGAGATATGCCCAAGAGGCAATAATAAAAGTAGTTATTATATATCTTTATGTTTATGATAAATGTTTATATATC
This sequence comes from Lolium perenne, assembly GCF_019359855.2. Classification (NCBI taxonomy): domain Eukaryota; kingdom Viridiplantae; phylum Streptophyta; class Magnoliopsida; order Poales; family Poaceae; genus Lolium; species Lolium perenne. The sequence goes on from NC_067245.2 coordinate 278,713,156, forward strand.
ATGCTATAATTGTATTAACCGAAACATTGATACATGTGTGTTATGTAAACAACAATGAGTCCCTAGTAAGCCTCTTAAGTAGCTTGTTGATTAATAGATGATTAGTTTCATAATCATGAACATTGGATGTTATTAATAACAAGGTTATATCATTATATGAATGATGTAATGGACACACCCAATTAAGCGTAGCATAAGATCACGTCATTAAGTTATTTGCTATAAGCTTTCGATACGAAGTTACCTAGTCCTTATGACCATGAGATCATGTAAATCACTTATGCTGGAAAGGTACTTTGATTACATCAAACGCCACTGCGTAAATGGGTGGTTATAAAGGTGGGATTAAGTATCCGGAAAGTATGAGTTGAGGCATATGGATCAACAGTGGGATTTGTCCATCCCGATGACGGATAGATATACTCTGGGCCCTCTCGGTGGAATGTCGTCTAATGTCTTGCAAGCATATGAATAAGTTCATAAGAGACCACATACCACGGTACGAGTAAAGAGTACTTGTCAGGAGACGAGGTTGAACAAGGTATAGAGAGATACCGATGATCAAACCTCGGACAAGTAAAATATCGCGTGACAAAGGGAATTGGTATCGTATGTGAATGGTTCATTCGATCACTAAGTCATCGTTGAATATGTGGGAGCCATTATGGATCTCCATATCCCGCTATTGGTTATTGGTCGGAGAGAGATCTCAACCATGTCTACATAGTTCGCGAACCGTAGGGTGACACACTTAAGGTTTGATGTTATAATAGTAGAACTTGAATATGGAATGGAGTTCGAAGTATTGTTCGAAGTCTCGGATGGGATCCCGGACATCACGAGGAGTTCCGGAATGGTCCGGAGAATAAGATTCATATATAGGAAGTCATATTCCAAGTTTGGAAATGATCCGGTGCATTTATGGAAAGTTCTAGAAGGTTCTAGAAAAGTCCGGAAGAAATCACTAAGGAAGGAGGAGTCCCGGAGGGACTCCACCTCCCCATGGCCGGCCAACCCTAGAGGGGGGAGTCCAAGGTGGACTCCACCAAGGGGGCCGGCCACCCCCCTTCATGGAAGGGTGGGAATCCCACTTGGGTGGGAGTCCCACCTTGGGTAGGTTTCCCTACTACATGGAAGGTTTTGGGTTCGGGTCTTATTCGAAGACTTGTAGTCCAACACTTGGGGTTCCACCTATATAATGAGGGGCATAGGGGAGGGGGCCGGCCACCACAAGCCACCAAGCTGTCCGCACCCCTTGAGGCCGGCCACCCCCTCTCCCAAACCCTAGCCGTCCCCTCTCTCCTCCACCTCTCCCGCACACTTAGCGAAGCTCCGCCGGAGTTCTCCATCGCCACCGCCACCACGCCGTTGTGCTACCGGAGTCAAGGAGGAGCTACTACTTCCGCTGCTCGCTGGAATGGGGAGAAGGACGTCGTCTTCATCAACACCGAACGTGTGACCGAGTACGGAGGTGCTGCCCGATCGTGGCACCGTGATCAAGATCTTCTACGTGCTTTTGCAAGCGGCAAGTGGTCGTCTACCGTAGCAACAAGAGCCTCATCTTGTAGGCTTTGGAAATCTTCAAGGGTGAGTCTCGATGATCTCCTCGTTGCTCCCGTCTTCTAGATTGCATCTTGGCTTGGATTGCGTTCTCGCGGTAGGAATTTTTTTGTTTTCTATGCTACGAATCCCTACAGGACCATCACTCTTGTGGCAGCCAGCGGCCAAAAAGTCGACTGGGTGAAGGCTGCTGCTCCCAAGGGTTTGAATTCTAAGAAGTGGAAGGCTCTGGTGAAGGACGCCTCACTTAACGGCTTGTTCCCCCGATTACGTAGATTTGGTGATATGTTGCAGTTGTGTTCTCATCAGCTTCAGGGTCGGTGACACCGTCGTATAGATCGGCGAAGACCTCCCTACTAGCAGTAGAGTTGTTGATGAAGTCAAAGTTGGTGAAGCCGATGTTGTCAAAGCTTTCCGAGTCGCTGTCCAGATCGGAATCTGTGAACGACCCGAAAGTCGTGTTGCCGAACAGATCGGCGAGTACCCCGTCGGTGGCGGGCTTGGTGAAGCATGGTGGCGAAACTTCCTCGTCGCCTGACTCGATAGATGATGCTGATGATCCCGAGAAATCGGAATCGACCGCTAACGGTCCCCAAAAAATCGGTGCCGCGAGACGATGCGATCCTTCTTTCCCGATGAGGAAGCAGAAGCTCCCGAACGCCATCTCCGTCGACTCCTCCAGATCATCATATGCATGCAAACGGCCGGGAGGGTGAGGAACAAAATCGGTGAGATCAGGTTGGACTCGTTTACCTCCGTCCATCGCGTTGCTTGCAGTAGATGATGATGTTGACGATGCCATCGAAATCGGGACCTTGCGACCTCCAATTCCCACAGACGACACTAATTGACAAGAGATTAACCTGTCAATGCCTATAGATTGTAGACTTAGGGTTTCGTAAGAAGTAGAGGGCAAGTAGATCTCGAAGGTTTCAGCCGACAAAGGTGCTCGACTAAGGTTACGGTGGTTCTGTTGACAATAGATTCGATCATTTTCTTTTCCCTCGGCTCCCCTTTATATAGGAGGTGGAGCCGAGGCTTTTCGTGTCGTATAAGTTACAAACTACGAGAGGCGTATTGGGCCTTTTCTATATTGCTACATTATTCCTAATACAACTCTATCTTCCTTGTCCGAAGTTCTATGGGCTTCTGGGCCTCCAAATCTTCGAGTTCGTGGGCTTCACGTCCTCTCCAGATAACCCGGGTACTTTATTCGGCATGCCTATTCGGCATACCTATGTCAGTGCCCTTGAGGGGGTGGTTCAGGGATGCATGCATGGAGATGGTGATGATGATGATGATGATGATGATGATGATGATGATGATGATGTAAATTCTGGCAGTAGCTAGGATGAAAAACATTTGATGGCCCCCTTTTGTAAGTATGATGAGGTGGTATATACTAACCCCTCAGCTGATGGTGAACTGGCGGTGTTAGGATGACACCCACTTTTGTTGTGGTGGTAGGATGACACCACAGTAGTGTAGGATGAACTTGTGATCCATTTTTGGAATGATCATGCATGCCCCTGTTAGTTTATCATTTGCTGTCAACACTTGTATTGTTCTATTGCTCTTTTCTGAATTGCTTCATGGTTGTGATTGATAACTTCTTCTTCTTATGCCATGCTAGTGGTATGTGGTGTTCTGCGGACGGGTTCGGGTAATCTACAGCTCATGGAGAGTCTGTCAAGTCAGGTCAAGATCAGGTCAATGGCTACTCCAACAACAGCTACCAAGGGTATGAAACATTGGAGGAGTCACAACAAGAGTATCTCACCTTCCTGGAAGAGGAGCTCCTGGAAGATCAGACCATCGATGAGGCAGTGCCATTAGCACAACTGCCACCGGAGGAAGTAGCTGCTCTACAAGGAGCATCGTCGGATGTACGTCCTAGCCGGGTCAAAGATTACATCATCGTCTTCCTCATCGTGGTGATCGTGAGGATCTTATTCTTCTGAGTGATCTCTGATCATATGTAAGATGCTATGGTATGGTAATCTCATCCTATTTGAATTGTGGTAAGGATATGAAACTGTGATTTGAGCAACCAAAGATTCCTGTTTTTCTGCGTGCAAGTTGGGCTGAAAATGGGCAACCAAACGATGGGGGCTGGATTCCTTCTCCGCCGCGCAAAAGGCCGCACAAGCTACCAAATGACCCGGCTTTCATGGCCAATGACCCGTTCGCGATGCGCAAATGATCTTGCTGACGCAGGCATGCAGGAAATCGATGCAGGCAACCAAACCGCCGCGCCTTTTCTCATGCAAACAAAGTCCAAGCAGAAAGCTGAGACAAACGAAACGATAGAAGCAATGTAGGGCCCGCGACAACAACATGCAAAGCGCCCACAGAGGTTCCCAACCCTAGGAAGCTTAGATCTCTTAGAGAGAGAGAAAAAAACGCAGACCAAGCAGCAAACTAGCTAGTAGACATTTTCATTCCTCTTCGGTCGTCTCAAGTGAATCTGATGGGCAGAGAAAAAGAATTACAGCGGATTCCTGCTACTGTCTCGGTGCTCGGCCACCCCACGCCCAACCTGCGCGACCTGTACGCGCTGGGCCGCAAGCTCGGGCAGGGCCAGTTCGGCACCACCTACCTCTGCACCGACCTCGCCACGGGCGCCGACTACGCCTGCAAGTCCATCTCCAAGCGCAAGCTCATCACCCGGGAGGATATCGACGACGTGCGCCGCGAGATCGACATCATGCACCACCTCTCCGGCCACAAGAACGTCGTCGCAATCAAGGGCGCCTACGAGGACCATCTCTACGTGCACATCGTCATGGAGCTCTGCGCGGGCGGCGAGCTCTTCGACCGCATCATACAGCTCGGACACTACAGGGAGCGCAAGGCCGCCGAGCTCACCCGGATCATCGTCGGGGTCGTCGAGGCCTGCCACTCGCTCGGGGTCATGCACCGCGACCTCAAGCCCGAGAACTTCCTCCTCGCCAACAAGGACGACGACCTCTCGCTTAAGGCCATCGATTTCGGGCTCTCCGTCTTCTTCAAGCCCGGTGAGCTGCTGCTGCTGCCGCTTACATTAATCATGCTTGGTCAACGATTGCGACTCGGGTGTTTAATTAATAGACCTTCACTAATTGCTACTCCACCGAAACTAGTAGTACTAACTAATTCCAGCATAATTGTGCTTGCATCGGTTCTGTTTTGTTCTTGTAGTTCTGTTTTTATCCGCTCTCGTGGGATTGCATAGTACTTGGTGCTTGAACAGAACCTTTTCTGGAATCATGGGACTCAACTATGCCAGGAATGGTAAACACTCAGTAGCAACTCCTACGTGATGACACATTCCCCTAATTGGCAGGGGTGAAACTAATGCTTGCCTAATTGTGCTTGTGTTTGCGTTAGTCCTGTTTTATTCGTGGGCGTACGATTGAATAGCATATGGATGGTCACTACTCACTAGACAACCTTGCCCTAGTGTAATTTCACATTAGACTTCCTCTAATGCATGCAGTGTTAAGTCACCTGTGAGTCTGAAACTGACGGAAGCTGGTTCATATTCTCTAGTACCAAGTATCAGTCATCTGCTATTGCTGTATTTTGGGAAAGAATGTTCCATGGCAGTCTATTTTAGAGTCTACATCGGCCTTTTTTCGTTTCATATGGTTACCGCAGACATTTGTGATGCTCTCTGCACTCATGCCCCATTTCTCATTCTTTTTATTCTATTCCTTTCAGGTCAATTTTTCACCGATGTTGTCGGAAGCCCATATTATGTTGCCCCAGAAGTGCTGTGCAAGAAATATGGACCAGAAGCTGATGTATGGACCGCTGGTGTAATTCTCTACATTCTACTGAGTGGTGTACCCCCATTTTGGGCAGGTAATTGTTTTGCTTAGCCTTCAGTTACCTTGGGAGCCTGTCTTCTAACGAATGCAGGCTGATCTTTTAAATGTATGTAATGCAGAGACAGAGCAAGGAATATTTGATGCTGTATTGAAAGGTGTCATCGATTTTGACTCCGAGCCATGGCCTGTGATTTCTGATAGCGCAAAAGATCTGATAACAAGAATGCTCAATCCTTGCCCTGCGGAACGCTTGTCAGCACATGAAGCTCTATGTTAGTTTCTTTCACTACTGTATATTCCTGGTTTCAATGCATTCAATTCACTTGACATATTCGCAAAAATCGGGCAAAAAATAACACTTGAGCTTCCATTCAGGCCATCCATGGATTCGTGATCATGGAGTTGCTCCTGACCACCCTCTTGACACAGCTGTCCTATCTCGCATTAAGCAATTCTCTGCAGTGAATAAGCTGAAGAAGATGGCCTTGCGGGTGAGTTTCACTCTTTAGGCTAAGTTCTTAATTGCCAGTTTTGGATCCATGATCTCACGAGAGGCTATTTTTTTAACATTTTGCTCTTAAAGAGCCGCTTGCCTGCTGTCAGAGTTGATTTACACATGCTTTCACTTCCAGTTGGTTCTGTTTATTTTACACATGCTGTCTGATCTTCTCGATAATCTTTATTCATTCTACGCAAAATAGTACTCATTGTTTTATTGGTTCTGTTTGGGCTATCCAATGATTTTTATTGAGATTTGACATATTCATTAAAGTGCTTATCTGACCGGATTCTCATTATCTAGTTTTAATAGGAGTAATATGCTTGAGCTTATGCTTTCATTCTTCCCTTGTATGAGATATCAAAATGAACCGTATAGAGCCCGCAAAAAAAACTGTATAGAGTTCTGAAATATGTCTTTGTTTGAAGCATTCCTTGTGGAGTTATGCATTAATTGACATCTGGTGCTAATTCTTCCAGGTAATAGCTGAGAGCCTGTCAGAGGAGGAAACTGCAGGGTTGAAGGAAATGTTCCAGACTATGGACCCTGATAACAGTGGTGCAATTACGTATGACGAGCTCAAAGAAGGCTTGCAAAAATACGGCTCCGCAATGAAGGATACCGAGATACGTGATCTTATGGAAGCGGTGAGTTAGTTGAACATAATACTGGGTTGGATTTCTGTATCTTACATCGAGTCGCCCTAGGCTTTAATCTCTCTGAAGAAAATGCCTGTTGGTTCAGTCTTACAAAACCTTAAATCTCTCAGAAACTTGGGCTGCCTCTCTCCATCTCATAGACTACAAGATTTGATGGAACAATTGAAACTAGGTCTCTTAAAATGAATTCCGTTCATGTTCCTGCTGCAATTTTTGCTGGTGGTGTACTTTAAAGAAGCACAGAATTGTACATTTCTGGTTTGCAAGGCACACATGATTAGGAAGCATGCAATAGAAGTACAGAACTGTACATTTCTTATACGCAGAACTGCATTATTGAGAGTAGCTAGCTAAAGCACCTATCTGTTGACGTCTCATACTTTCATGGATCTGTGCTTATGCACCAGCAAATCCGTATCTGTAAAAGTAATTTTTTTGAGTGATTGGTGTACTAAGTCTACAGAAATTTACTTTATTGTGGGATAAATTCAACTTGGTTTTATGCTGGACAGCTAGAGGCTTTGAGAACATTTTATAACATGGTAAACAAAGAAGCTTACATGTTCCTTTTCTATTATTGATTCATTAGGCGGATGTGGACAACAGCGGAACGATTGACTGTATAGAGTTCATTGCTGCAACATTGCATCTGAATAAACTGGAGCGCGAGGAACATCTAGAGGCAGCCTTTTCATATTTTGACAAAGATGGAAGTGGCTACATTACAGTGGATGAACTGCAGCAAGCTTGCCTGGAGCATAACATGCCAGATGCATTTCTTGATGACATCATTAAAGAAGCCGACCAGGACAATGTAAGTCTCATGTTAAACTTAATTCTACATATTTGAACTCTAAATATTGTACGTATCTTGGTTACCTGTTGTCCATTACTGTCTCCATAGCTGGGATATGTACAATCAATGCTGGTGGGATGCAAGTAAGCTTCCAAGACAACAAAATCAGTTGTATTAAGGTTTCCAGTATTTGGAAAAGGAACATACTATCTCAATCACATTACCACATAGGTTTAACCTCTCAAGACTTATAATTATGATAAAATACTTTTTGGGACTGCGAGATATATTGTCCGAAACACTTGCCTAATGAATTTTCCTTGAAGTTACACACTTATTTAAGCAAAGTTAGGAATTCATTTTTGGAAATTACAATGGACATGCCATAAACTGCTGCTCCAAAAGAAAATTTGGCCCAGAGAGGCTGTCTTTATTAACTAACATACTAGCTCATTTGCTTCACTCATTGATGAATGCTTATGGTTCTGTTAGTAACAAAAATAAGTTAGTTGCATGACTTGCTTGTCCTGATTTCGCCCTCTTTTATCAGGATGGCCGCATAGACTATGGAGAATTTGTTGCCATGATGACCAAAGGCAATATGGGGGTGGGGCGAAGAACAATGAGAAACAGCCTGAATATCAGCATGAGGGACGCACCTGGTGCAATCTAGACTTCCACGATGTACAGCTTGTGGCTTTAGCTTCTTCCTGCCTTCCGGCTCTACGAAACCTTCCTGCAATTTTTGAATGTTATCAGTGTCTGTGTGGATGTGTGTTTCTGGGGATTCTGATTTAGCTCGTCAATTGATTGGATGAAATGCATACTAAGCTGGGTTGATATGATCTCACACGTTGCTGCTGCTTAATCCCTGCAATTGTTCAGTAAATTACCTCGCACTATACATCTACGTGCAATCATTACCTCTTGAAATGCCTTATCCCAATGCAATGTGTCCATTTCATGATCCGTCCTGGACGTGATATTACTCCCTTTTTTCTCTATTGCATTTGCTGTGATATTCTCTGGTATCCCTGCTGCATTCTTTACACTTGGTTAGCTTTCAAATGGGTTTTACCTTTTAACTAAGCGCTTTCAAGGTTCCAGGAAACGAAGTTTGGTGAACCTCAGGGACACAGCAGAGAGAAATAAAAAGCAGAGCAAGCAAACTAGTAAACATACTATTCCTCTTTGGTCTCAATAATTCTGATGGGCTACAGAGAGAAAAAAACTGCTTTCACATGAGTTTTAACTCAGAACTTTCAAGGTTCCAGGAAACGAAGTGCAGTGAACCTCCGGGTCAGGGAGAATGGGAGATAGTAGAGAGAAAAAAAAACGCAGACCAAGCAAACTAGTAGACATTTTTATTCCTCTTCGGTCTGAATGAATCTGATGGGCAGAGAAAAAGAATTACAGGGGATTCCTGCCGTCTCACCAGTAGTCCCCACAAGAGCAGGAACCACCTTTGAAGTGGTGAAATCGGACAGCATCTCGAATCACAAACTCCCGGCCAGTCACTGTTGATATCAACTTGATCACCGTGTGGCAGTCACTGCAAATGCGCAGGTTCTTCATGATGTGGATAGGCATCCAAGCAGGCAAGTTCATGATCCCAAAAGCCACAGCCAGCTTCTCGCTGTGATGAATCTCAGACCGCAGGGACTCGGTCCTCACATAACCAAGGCGTGCGATCTTCTCCATCAGCTCTTCCAGCTTCTCCCGAATCGCGATCACTTGAGGGTGGCTCACATCTTCTGCTTTAAAGACGTGAACTTTGTTATTAACTTCCATCCAGCTATAGCCAGGATTTTTCTTTATCCCTTTATCCCGCATTAGTTTCCTGACTTGTGCGGAATCATCTGATTTCCCAGCGTCAGCATAGATCTTTGCCAGAAGCATGTAGCCTCCAGAATCAGGCGAGTTCAGGTCAAACAAGTTCTTAGCTGCCAATTCTGCGAGGTCGTTGTTGCCATGCGTCTTGCAGGCACTAAGAAGAGCCCCCCACACTTCAGCGGTTGGTTTCATGGGCATCTCGTCGATGAGATTCTTGGCTTCGACCAAAAGCCCTGCACGGGCAAGAAGGTCCACCATGCACGAGAAATGCTCCAACCCTGGAGATACGTTCTGGTCTCTCTTCAGCATATCGAAATAAAATTTCCCCTCCGGCACGAGTCCAGAGTGGCTACAGCTTGACAGAACTGCAACGTAGCTTATGTAGTCAGGTTTTGCCCCTTTCTTCAGCATATCATCAAAGATCTCTATAGCTTGCTTCCCCATGCCATGCTGCGAATAACCGGTGATCATAGCATTCCAAGAAACCAAATCCTTCCTAGTTAGGAACTCAAATATTTTTCGAGCATCTGATATCCTTCCGCATTTGGAGTACATTGTGATAACCGCATTCACGACCGAGGTGTCTAAGATGAGTCCAACCTTTACAGTATGGCCAACAATCTGATCTCCAAGTTTATTTGCACCTATATCTGCACACCCTCTGAACAAGGTAACATAAGTAACCCAGTCAGGTTTGACATCCTTCTCGGTTAGCATAGCACTATACATCTTGAGACCATCTTCCTCAGCTCCATGTTGTATATATGCCCCCAACATTGCATTCCATGTAATGACATTCCTTGTGGACATGCCATCAAAGAACTGGCGAGCCTTCTCTATATTCCCCGCTTGAGAATATGCAGTAAGCATGCCAGTCCATGATACAATGTCCCTTTCGGCCATGAAACTGAATACAGATTCAGCATTCTGGAGATTGCCACACTTTGCGTACATGGAGATAAGGGAATTGGAGATTACAACAGCTTGAGTGTGCGCACTTTTCAGGCAAAGAGCATGCAGCTGCCTCCCAAGGCACATATCCATCCTGTTAGAGCAGCCACTTATTATAGTTGCCAGTGCAAACTGATCAACTTTCATCAGCTCAGCTCTCATCTGATTGAACAACTCCACAGATTCACTGAAACAGCCATACTGCAAGAATCCCCCAATAAGAACTGTCCACGCCACATTGTTCCTGTCGGGTAACGAACTGAACACCCTCTTTGCTTCGTTAAAACAGCCACATTTTGCATACAGTTCAACCATAGCACTGGCAACATATGGGTCAATGCGTGGTAGGCTCCGAATCACCTGGGCATGGAGCTGCTTACCCCATCCGAGTGAAGACAATTTCGCACATGCAGTCAGAGAACTAGTGTACGTTGTCGAATCAAGACGCACACCTTTACCGTGCATCTCCACAGCCATACGGAGCGCTTCTCTGGCTCGCCCACTCTGAGACAATGCGGACACCATCATGTTCCACGAAACAACATCCCGTTCAGGCATGCTTTCAAAAAGCTCAAGAGCATGATCAACACCGTATGCCTTGGCATACCCTGCCAGCATACTGTTCCGGCAGAAAATAGTAGGGTTTTTGATTCGGCTGAACAGCTTCGAAGCGAAATCCACATCCCCACACCTCACAAACATGTCAACGAGGGCAGTCGCAACCTCAGGGTCATCCTGGAAATCAAACTGGGTAAACAGCCCAAGCAGCTGCCGTGCCACTCCATGCCACCCAAGAGCGCCGCAGGACTTCATGACGCAGCCGAAAGTGAACGCGTTAGGCAAGGAGTCCCCGCACTGGCGCATGGACACGAACGTATCCAGAGCGCTCGAGAACTGGCCGCTCTGGAAGTAGGCCGACATGAGAGTGTTCCAGGAGGCGACATCCCTCCTGGGCATTCTACCGAACAGCTCCGCCGCGTCGCCCAGGCTGCCCAGCTTCGCGTACCCATTCATCATTATGTTGTGGGTGATGACGTTGGGCTCCGCGATCTCGTCGCGCAGGAGGCGTCGGGCGTCGGCGAGGGATCCGCAGGAGAGGTAGGCGTGGAGGAGCGTGTTCTGGAGGAAGAGCGCGGACGCGAGGCCGACGCTGACGAGGCGGCCGTGCAGCGCGCGCGCGCCGGCCAGCCCGCCGCGGCCGCCGCACGAGCGCAGCGCGTCCGCGAGCGCCTGCGTGATGGCCATGTGGGAGGCGGCGGCGGGAGGAGGAGACGGCGGTGGCGGCCATGGGGGCGCCACCATTCAAACGCAGGCGGGCCGCTGTGGAAGTGTGAGGAAGACGATGACAGGTGGGACCGAAGCTGAGCAAGCCTGGCCAAAAGGTTCTGGTTTCAACTTGTAATGTGTCTCCTAGACGGGAAAGCGTAAAGTATTCGTTTCGTTGCTGCTTACCGCCTCCTGCTCCGTCTTCCTCCGCTCTGACTCTCCTTGCTTCCTGGTCGCCCAGCGAGGAAGAGCAGCGTTAGGGTACAGGGTTTGGTGCTAGGCAGGGGCATGGAGGAGAGCGGAGCCGGATCCCTGGAGGCGCGGCCCGGCGTCCTCCTCGTCGGCGCCCCCGGCGTGGGCAAGCGGACTATCCTCTCCCGTGAGATCTCTCTCCCTCTCACGGTTATGTGTCTTGATTAGGATATGAGATATCGAGCCTGTAGAGTAGCAGCCGTTGTTTAGGGCAAATCCGCCGTTTTCCTATTGTATTGTGCTGTTAAAGAGGAGAGATTCCGTGATCTGCTGGTGATTAACTGATTATGGATTTCAAAGGGAGGAGTTAATTTGGAGTTGATGGGGAAGAATGGCCCATGGTGCTGTAGATGATAAATTAGTACTCCCTCCGATCCATATTACTTGATGCTAAAATGGATGTATCTACAACTAAAATATGTCTAGATACATCTATATTAGCGTCAAATAATATGAATCGGAGTAAGTACAACCATTTCCAGTTTCATCAATGGCTTCGACAATTTCCTTGTCCTGTGGAGATTTAGGTTTATATGCCTTGACACACTATGTATGTTCTACTATTCTGTGATCGGTTGGGCACCTATTGTATTCTGATAATTTCCATATCTTCATGAACCGCAGGGTTGCTTGCGGCTGAGGTACCGGACACTCATGACTTGTCGTCAGGTGTGCTGTGCCAGGGGTATGTGACTGAACGCCTGAATGGCGAATTAACTTGTTGTGTAAGAGTGATGCAGTGTCAGTATAGAACCTAGTTCTCAGTTAAGCCGATACCTGACAGAATATCGCTTCCTGTCGATTGGTATCCAGGTGGAAAATTGACACCAAGTATTACTCTGCTGATCTTTCCATTTGGACGGCGCATCTCGAGGAAGGGTTTTCTGTTAGCTCGCTCCCTCATCTAGACCAATTGGCTGCTCTTATCATGGTCTTCGATATGAATGATGTAAGAACAGTGATCCTGCCACACTTTCTTCGATTCTTACTGCCATTTCTAGTTCCATTTTCAATTTCTAATTTACTAACCCTTTTAAACCTTGTAACTATAGTGTTCAATCATATGATCCTCAAGTCTGCAGTACCGCTAATCATCTTAGCAATTATGCAGGAATCTTCCTTCCTTGCCCTCCGAAACTGGGTTGAGAATATTGATATTCAGAGGTTTGAAGTTCTCCTGTGCGTAGGAAACAAAGCAGATCTTGTACCTGGACATGCTGCGCATGTAGAATATAGGAGGCGTATGCAAAGGATTGGCGAATCCAGTGCTGATCCGCATCCTGAATATTTTGATTTTGGGATAAATGAAAATGAAGGTTGTGGCTTGTTATCAGAGGAAGAACCGCGCATAGAGATCAGAGACTCCACTTCGCAATGGTGCATTGAGCAGAATATTGAGTATATCGAAGCTTGTGCTTCCAATGCTGACTTTGACAAATGTAAGTCGGCTGCAATTGTCCGGCATAACCCCATTATTTTTACAATCATCTCGTTCACATCAATTTCACCGTCATCGCCCCCCCCCCCCCCCCCCCCCCCCGCCTGCCCCCAGATACCAGTATACTGCCGTGAGTTATTAATTGAGTATGTACTTAGTTGATAATAATAAAGCTCATCCTCATGCCAATTAGTTCTTCTTATGACAACTTGAGTGTGCTTTTTGTTATACTTACTTTTGCATATTGTTTTCGATTACATTTTAGGATGCCATCCACCTGCTTTTCATTATACTCCCTCCGATCCATAATAAGCGTCGTGGTTTATTATGGATCGGAGGGAGTATACTTTATCTTTTGACAATTTTCTGTGGCGATTCCAATCCTTCTCGGAGGGCCTAACTTCTGTTAGTGGCATTATTAGCTGTGCTTCTTAGTAAAGCTGTGGTCATGGAGCTTCTTAATACAAAAGGACATCTAAGATAAGTTCCTCTGGGAAAATGCATCTATCTGAATCATTTTTGAAAAGATTTAAGCCTTTTGTAAGCCTAAGATTAAGTCTGACCAGATTGGGCCTTTGTAGATTTCTATTTATTACTGAACATTTTAAGGTGCTTTCTTGAGCAAGCGCTAAGCAGTATTCTGGAGGTTGATGTACTACCCAGTTAACTAACAGTCAATATCTTTATTCTTTATGTTGGTATTGGTCTTATTTTTGGAAATGAATATGTTGGTATTGGCCACTTGGTCAAATTGCATTTTCATTTTATTTTATGTGGGAACCTGCAAATTTGAACTCTATTACCGTTGAGTGGCTGATTCACATGTGTGGCATCCATGGTTGTTTCTATTATGTGTTTTATGGAATCTTATTCTAATTGTTTGATGGAGTCTGATGAAGGGGGCCTGAATTCTATCCAAAGTTGAATATTGGGTTCATTTAACTAGATCTTGGATTCTTAACTGACATCTATTCATAATTACCAACAGGCCTATCAGTGGATGGTGATAGCCAAGGCGTAGAGCGACTCTTTGGAGCCCTTTCTGCACACATGTGGCCTGGAATGATTCTAAAATCTGGAAATAAAATAACTACTCCATCCTTGATCGAAAAAGAAGGTGAGTTAAATCAGGAAAATAATGTACTTGCAGTTTGTACCATGTATCAAATCAGCATCACGGTTTTGTGATGCTCTAATGGGCCATTCTTGCTCTAACAAACAACCATACGATGGCATTAAAATCCAGAGTAATTTAGGTTATTAGGATATCTTGCCCTCTACGGAACATCTGCTCTCGAATATTCACAAAGTGTGGTACTTTGCATTATAGAATGTAGAACCCTGTATTTGCCCTTAATAATTCAGTTTTCTTTGCACAGAATCTACAGACGATGAACTGAATTATGAATTTGATTACGAGGTCCTATCCCATGCATCTGATGAGCAATGGGAATTTGTTGGTGAATCCAGTACATCAAGAAGCTTGGAAGGATTAAATGAAGCTAAAGCTATGCAGGAAAGCACGCATGAAGATGTGAATGGCAGTGCTGATTCTTCGTTATCCAACCCTCTTCCAAATGACAGATCTACAGAATCTGCTGAAGAAAATCCTGTAGCTAAGGTCCACACAACTGAGGATAGTAATCATGCGGATGGTACTTCCGAGGACCAGCGAACTGCCACTCTTGAGGTTAACAAGCTACTTGAGGATGATCATTATGGCCTAGATGATCTGGAGCGACTAATGTCAGAGATTGGCAACATGCGCTCCAACCTAAGGCTTGTTCCTGATTTCCAAAGGAGAGAGATGGCTGCCAAACTAGCCATGAAAATGGCAACCATGTTCGGTGATAGTGATGACGAGGGCTTTCATGCTACCTAAGTCAACTTCTTATCTTCATGGAATTTCAGCATATGACAATATTGTCTGTAAAGGGAGATTGACATCATGCAACACAGGGCGTTTTTTGAATCATGGTGCCATTTCCCACCCAGGAAATTTTGTACTTCTTCTATATATTTAGTAATTTACCTTCTTTGAGGTGTTCTACTGTTATAGGATATGTTTTGGATCATTATGATTCTATTTTTTATTGAATCAACTGGCAAATGTATATGTAACTTATCAACCATTATCTTACCTATGAGTTGCGCAAAAAATAAGGTTTATCTGGCGATCTGTTCACAAAGAAAACATTCACGTGCACATGGAGATATTCTCACCAAGAAAACATCTACTCCCTCCGTAGTCAATTGATTTGGGACGGAGGGAATATGTACAACAACACATTGCTAGTCACTACGTAAGCTTACTGTTCCAAAATTCGTCTATCTACAGCTAAAGCCTGAGAAAGGAAATGCATGAGGGTTTACAAAATAAACAAATTTATTGTTCCTCCAAACTTTTTGATTGTGAATTGTTGTCAGAGCTTTGCTTCTCAGGCTCTAAGATTGATTGGCCGTGTTGGTTATCTACCATGTCAGATTCAGAGTGCTGCAGATCCCCAGACGGCTGGTGTGATAACCTTAATGATCTCTCATTACCTTGCACATTCCTTGGACCAGAAGAGAATGGTGTTACCTGCAAAACATGGTCGAGATCATGGAGGGTTATTCTGGAAGACTGGTGGTAAAACAAAACTAGACTGACGTTGATTCAATTATAAGACTGAGCTCCAAACTTCTAAAAACAAGCCATTATCCTGACCACGGAGATCCGCAAAAAACATACATGCGCCTACATTTGAAAGTGAGATGGTAGTTTTGTTTTTTCTATTCTTTCTTGATTGTGACATTAGGCAAGTTAAGAATATCATGCTTATTGGTTAGCAAATACTCACATCATTTGAAGCCTCCAGCCTTAACCGCAAAGCTTCATGTTCGGCTTTAACGCGGGATGGAACGCCATCCTTTTGATAAACATTCTTTTTGGCAGTCTCCTCATCTACTTCAACTGAGCCAGCCGCAAATGGGTGGTTTCCTGGAATCCATCTGACTGTTTCTGGATCGACATCTGCTGGTAATGGATCCCCTTCTTTAAGATACACAGTGGGCCTTTTCCACTGATATGTATGTGATCTCCTTTTCTGATGCATTGCCTGTTGTTCATTTGTAAGTCGAACAGGAGCTAGGCGGTACTCCTTGCCAAACACTTCAGCAGTAGAAGTATCTTCATCGATCTTGACTAACGGATTATTGAAAGGATCATTGTATAGTTGTGGTTTTGCACTGCAGGAGTTACCTTGGTCAAAAGTATTGCACAATTTGAAAGGAGAATCTTAGACCATTGCAATAAAAGGGCTAAAAGTAAGCTTGGAAACAAGCATACGGTTTTTGTTTATCACAAAGGTTTTATGGAACATTGAACATTATCATTAGTGCTTCGAGTAATATTCCAATTGTCTTAGCACTCAACAACTGCGAGGTGTGGATTTACAATGGCTTAAAGAAAGTTACTAGACACACAAAACAGATGAAAATTGTACATCCCCTATATTAAGACCGTTAGAAGGGCAACCAAATCATATGGTGACATCAAACCATCAATGGTCAAATGGTGATGGTTCACATGAACAAGTTATATCAGTTATCAATGTCTATAAACATGGTTCAAAACACAAATAAATTTCTCAGAAAAACAACCAATTCCAAAGTATATGGTCCAAAGTCATTTTAATTTAGATCAATTAAAATGCAGGTGAACGATTCCAATAAAAGTAGGTTTGTATTCTGTTGTCAGAAATATGTCCCTAGTAACATATGGAAAACTATTGTGGATACTGCAGAAGATAATCAAAATTGAAGTTAGACAAGGTGGCAAGACCTACATCCCACGTGGCCCTGATTTTAGATGCCCGCGCCTTACTAGATCAGAAACAGAACCACTGTTATCCTGCTGCCGAGTTCTTATCATGATCTGTCTTCCAACAGCAGCCAAAAACGCAACGCCGAAACAGAAACCGGCAACAGAATTTAGTCCAATGTTTTTCCTGATCTGCACGGAGAGATAAAATAAGAGAGTGCTTGCTACGCAAAGATGGAACTACACACGATATGACAAATACGATGGTAGGTGAAGCAATACTTTTTAGTACTTATGCTGTAAAGAAAGAAAAGCCATGCATAATACCTCAAGCTACCCAGAAATAGAATACCTAAAACGTCAAAAGCCATGCGACAGCTTAGCATGTCACATTTCCCATTATGAAGCATGCCATATTTTCCATTATTTCTTCGCATTTCAAGAAACCGTCAATTAGACCAATTTGCATAGGGTTTAGGCTAATTCCAGTCCACAAATTGAGTATTTCATACATAATCACAAGGTGGGAAACTAAGAATATATGCTACACATCTAAGCAAAGTTAACCTCTTCTATACTAGGCTAAGATAATTTCCGCAAAGAAAGTTCTATTAACTTTATATTGCTCCCTCAAGCGTGGCAATTCCTGCACAATGACCGCTATAACCTAACACCAGCCACAGCTCAGACCTCACATGAGCCAACCCTACAGCCGAAATGTGCCGTAATAACAAGCAAATGAAATGCGCCGTTACCGAAACAACAGCGGGAGGCACTGAAGCGACGAGCGCCTTCAAATCCCCCACCCTCCTCTCCAGAGCCCCGACCCTCCGGCCTCCGTCCGGAGCGCCAGTCGTGTCGCTCGAAGCCCTGACTGGCCGGAGCCACCTCGGCCTGAGGAGGGAGGGGCGGGGCGGGACTAGGCGGAAGGAGAGGGAGAGGGAGACGGCGACGGAGGCGGGCGCCATTGCCGTCCTCGCATGGACAGGGCCGGCCGGGAGGCTGGAGGTAGGGGATGGAGACCGAGGAAGCAAGCGGAAATCGCCCAGTGTCACTTGTGTCGGGCCTGGGCCTGGGCCCAAACGAAACCAACGGCCCACGGTCCGATCGAGTTTGGAGGCTTGGACGGTTCCATCGGAGGATATGGTGATGCTGGACCAAGCGATACCGGAAAAAACGTACCACGCCATCCGGGATCGGATCCCCCACCCACTCCTACCCTACCCAGCCGGCGAGCCGAGTCCGCCGGCCGCTGTTCGCCGGCCGGCAGGCAGGCAGGCGACTCCCACCTCCCCGTACCCGTGCAACAAGGAGCCCGGCGGCGAACGGTGCGCTGGTGTCCAGCAGGTTATTTTTCCCCTTACCGGACGCCCGTCTTCGTCCTCTCGCTCACCTTGGGTGTAGGCATTTGCTCTAGCGAAGGTTCGTGGCACCAAATCACACGATTGCAGCTCAGTTGATCGATTTTGTGATCGATTTTGTGGTAATTGTTAGTAGTAGATATGGACGCTTACATGCATATTTGCAGAGGCAATCGATATTTACTCAGTATTTCTCGTAGCCTTAGGGTTTCCCCTCCATACATTTTCCTTTACTCCCAAATGCTGCTGTGTGTCGGCACATCTTAATGCTTGGAGGTTTAGACATGTTGCTGCAAGAAGTTCAGTTAATTTTTTCTTCTGTAACCTTCCTGATGTTTGCACAATCCTAGTCATGGTTTTCTGAATTCTCTGCATAATTTTAGATAGTACTACTCCTAAGTTCCAATTTTCAGTGACACGCAGTTGGTTTTGCTGCATGATTTAGAAATCTCTGCTCTTATTTATAAATTTCTGCATGACAGCCTTATATAAACAATTTCGGCTTGGTCTAATCTACGGAAACTTGCACGTTATGTAGCTTGAAATTTCAAATCCTTGTTGACTTGTTGTATTACACTTCTTGGCTTTTGTGGTGCATTTTTCATACACGCACTATGGATGGATATAAGAGGAAGCTTATAACGAGAAGGATGCCGATTACTAGGGTGGCTGCGTTCGTGGGTGCTTGTGTGGTGTAGTGGCCTTGTTTGCCTAGTCTAGACTACCAAAGGGTACAGATGCTGTTACATACTTGCATATGATCCAGTTCAGGAAATGGACAAAACAAAATTCTCTGTGTAAATGATAAGATTTAAATGAATGCTGTAACTTGTTGGAAAATTCTATGGCTTAAGACGGATCATCTCTTCCAGAGGTTTCAAGTGTTCATGAAGGCTCAGTGCCCTGCCATACTATACATGTATGTGTTGAGGAGCAAATCGCCGTGTTTTTTTAAACAGTTAGACTCAACTTTCAGAATAAGTTTGCCGGCACCAGCTGCAATAGGGTTGGTGAGCCAGTTGGTCAGCACCGCCTTGGCTATTGTTTAGCTTTTGCATCATTTTGACGTTCTCTTCGAATACAGACATGTTTTGACCATGGTTTTAAAGGCGTCGCCTAGGCGTCGCCTTAGGGACGCCTAGGCGTCCAAGCGCTCCCCCTCCGCCTTAGAAAAACACCCGCCTTAGGCGCCTAGGCGTCCAAAGCGTCCGCCTAGGCGTCGCCTAAGCGTCAGAGCGCCCCCCCTTCGCCTTAGGACGCCTTGGCGCCTTTAAAACCATGGTTTTGACGCATGTTTGAGGGAAAAAGGGAGGTTGGTGTGCTAGGGAACGACATAAACAGGCCATCATTTCACTGCACACTGCAACAAACACTGCAAACAACTCAAGATGGGATTCATACCTCAAGGCATGACAGTCAAATACTATATGCTATTAGTTCTAGGATGGAAATATTGTTATTTCTTGTGATGGTCTGCATCAAACTGGACTGTTTAACATTGGGTTCTGCCTCAAGGGTCCGACAGTTTCATTGTACTGGAGAGTACTTATTTTTCTATTGGAGAGTAGTTGGACCCCCCCCGTAGGTCGGAAAGAGGGTGAGTAAAATATGGAAAGACTTTGAGAGCCACTATGGCCATTCATTTATAATACCTTTGTGTAATGCTGTAAAATTGTACTATAATGTTGTCACGGTATTTTACTAGACATGATGTATCATTTAACTATCATTTTCATGCTACTGTTACATTTTAACTTTGCTGATATTTTGACTTACATGGCAGGGGATGGACTTAGCACAACATGTGGCTAACATGTCTGATAGGAACAGTAGCGGCAAGCAAGCTGTTTGGACAAGTGCCATGTCATCCTTTGTGCTTAAGTTCATGGCTAACCTAGTGGCTGGTGGCACTAGAACCACCAAGGGTTTCAAGGAAGTTCATCATATAAGTTGTGCCAAGGCTTTGAATGAGTTTTTCAGAATAAATTTAACTGCCATTCAGGTTTCTAACCACATTAGAAAGTGGAAAAAGAAATGGGGAAGGATTAACAAACTGAAGAGCTTAAGCGGTGCTGTTTGGGATGAGCATACGTGCACCATTGTGCTTGATCAGGAGCATTACACGGGTTACATTAAGGTAAGATTGCACCATATGCTTTCTTCACTTGGTGGTGGCATTGTTGTATCTATTTTATCGATTTTGCCTCATATTTCGTGTATTATATTACTTGGCAGGACCACCTTAGTGATGCAGACTTCTTGAACATTCCAATTGAACACTATCATGAGATGGCCACAATTTGTGGCAGTGGTACTTCAGGTGTATATGCTAGGAGAAACAGTGAACCTATTGCTACAGATGTGACTGAGAATGAATCTGAAAATGGAAAAAGCAATGGAGAGAGTGACTCTGTTGCTACAGATGAAACTGAGGATGAAACTGAAAATGGAAAAACCAATGGAAGGAGTGACCCTCTTGCTACAGATGTGACTGAGAGTGAAAAAACTAATGAAGAAGCCACAAAATGTTTCACTAACACTGAGGTAGGGAACTTCGGTGATCCCACTGGCAGTTTACCACCACCAAAGAAGGCCAAGGTAAACAATGATAACGGCATTCTCGAATAAGAATTGATTTTAGTTGTATATTTTCAGCTATAGCTGGTTAAGTTTTAACAGGTTATTCAACAAATGGAGTAGTTGCTAATTGAAATGTGTTAGGTTACGAACCTTCCAGTTAGTACCACTTGTTAAACTTGTTGCCCTGCAACTAGCATCTGAACCTACTTGTGATCTACCGCTTTGTTTCTAAATTATGCTTAGTAGTCAATCACTTGGAGAAACGAGAAAACAGATGGTGCCAACAAATGGTGACGATTGGGCAACTTGCTAATATTAGACTTGACCCTTGATGGAACAGTTCTTTGTCATGTTTGCTTCATCATGGTACATACAACACATACCTCCAAATCTCTGAAGATAATGCCTGCTGGATGTCTTTATTTTTCTGTTTGAAATTTGAATGCTTCAGGGCTACTATATTGAACTTCTATTATGAGCCTACTTTCTCAAATAACATCTTATTTTTCCCAGATGTCTCATTGATTTTATCTCTACCACATGATACTCCAGCTACGCCGCCAGACATGACTAGATCACATATAAGTCTTCTGCTAAATTCTTTCATGCACAAGGAGTTGCAGCACACTGTCACAACAGAACAAATAGAATACAGATTGCTGCAGTCAGCATTTTGGTTTTTCTTTATTAGATCTCTCGTAAGGGACACCACTTATCTACTTAGAGGTCCTCGCCATTGACTGTCCAGGGTTAGCTTTCTGAAAGGGATACAAAATCCTGGATGATGCAACCCCATTCTCCCCGTTCACTACAAGTGGATATTGTCATAGTTGCATCACAATGGGGTTCATTTGCACAGTAAGGACTAAGGAACCACCGCTTTATCCTACGGGAAGGTAGTTGGGCACCTCAGACATGTAGGTCTTGGGGAAACATCTGGTGGAAAGCAAGGAGCAGTGGAAACTCCATACCACCTATAATAGTTTATTTTCTTACCAAAAAATAGGTTGTTTCCAGGGTTGATGCTCTATACACGTGTGCAGTTTCAATTGCAGACTCTTAATCATGTGGGAGATAATGTAAAGAAAAAAAAACAAATTCAGCATACGTCCCAAATGAAGTTGAATTCGAACATGAAATTTCTACATGTTTATAGAACATCACCTCTTCAACTTGGTTTCCTTTTCCACTGGACATTTTCCCGTAGATTACAAAGGAGAGCAAGCACATGATCATGGACACATACTCAAATTTTGACAATTCTTGCCAAGAAAACATTGGAAGAGTGTCAAAACCACTATGGCATTAATTTGTAGTGCCTGTATGTAAATTGTTGTTTTACCATTTTTTTATTATCTGTTTGCACAGTTTATATGATATCGTTAGCAGATTATGTTCATTACCATATTATTGTTTTCTAACCAGATCATGTTGCTATTTGGTTAGGGAATGCACTTGGAACAGCATGCAGATAACATGGGAGGTAACGATGATGGTGGTGGGGTAGTTGTTTGGGCAAATGCCACGTCGTCCTTTGTGCTTCAGTTCTTGGCTAACCTAGTGGCTGGTGGAATTAGACCCCCTCATGTTTTCAAGCAAGTTCATCTTAAATGCTGTGCGCGGGCTTTGAGTGAGCATTTCAGGGTTCAAGTGAATGTCACACAGATTTCTAACCATCTTAGGAAGTGGAAGAAAATATGGGCAAAGGTTAACACGCTGAAGAGTGTAAGTGGCGCTCTTTGGGATGAGAGTACTTGCACCATTGTCCTTGATCTTGAGCATTACACAGCTCACGTTAAGGTAAGATTGTGGTGAGGTTAAAGCTTATTTTGTTTTCTGGTTTTGGTGAGATTGTTGCATACAAATATCTTATATAATTCTTGGCAGGACCACCATCATGATGCTGACTTCTTGAACACTCCAATTAAGCACTATCGTGAGATGGCGACAATCTTTGTCAAGGATACGACTTCATCCAGGCCTGCTAAGAGTAGCAGTAAGCGTCTTGTTAGAAGCTTGACTGAGAATCTAATTGAAAAGGAAAACATGGATGGAGAGAATGACCTTATTGCCAAATGCGTTGAAGAGGCCACAATGTCTTTTACTGACTCGGATGAAGGGAATGGTGATTCCTCTGGCAGTTTACCACCGCAGCCAAAGAAGGCTAAGGTAAAAAATGATGAAAGCATGCTATGTACAATGACCCGTACTCTTGACCGGCTCACACAAGCTATAGAGAAGTGCAGCAAGGTAGATACCGATGTCCCTGAAGACCTTTGGGCTAACATGAAGGATCTCCCTGGGTTTGAACAGGAACATCTCGCCCACTACTATGCTTATCTGTGTGAGAATCCTGTAGTTGCTAGAGCATTCTACAAGCTTAGCTGGTCCCCAAAAATGATTTGGGTTGCTAGGTACATCAGGAACCACCTTTCAGCATAGTACCTACTACTTTACTAAGAGCGGGGTTATCGTAGTACTTCTTTGTGTAGTTTTTTGCATGAACCAAAGCGTAGAACTGCGGCTGATGCTATAAAATCTCATGGTTAGTTATGATATATACTGTAATTGGAGTTGGAGGATGTCACATGCTGAATGCTTGCTAACTGCTAGATCAAGCAGGCATGGTAAGATGAGCCAGGAAGGCGCAGTAATTTTTCTCTGATGTTTTTAACTGTTAGTTTTATTCAGCTCACTTCCTCATTGTTGCCATTTTATTGGTATGCTTGCTGGGTATGATTAGGCTGCTACATGTACTAATGACGACTGATGAATATCATGTGATGTAGTTTGTTATGTCTGTTCTGCATTCAGATATAATAATTAACAGAGACACATTTTTGAAGAATGGAGAGTTTGCGCTTGCAAGCACTACATAATATTTTCAGATAAGATCACGGATCAAACCTCAACACCAACTAAATAATACTACTAATAAGAGAATTTCTAGTGCTGGTAGTGTACTTGTCGACTTTCAGATGCAGCTGGACTGCTGGTTTTTTGTTTGAAAAACTTACAAAATCGATATTAGAGCACGTGCTGAATTGTAAACGTGATTGGTTACGAAGCTTCGCAGTTAGTACGACCTGTACTACCGTAGACCAACTTGTGGCTGTGTGCAGCGGCTGATCCACCAGTTTATCTCTGAAGTCTTAACCATGTTTACAGCGTGTGGCAATCATTTGGAGAAGCAGAAAACCGACGCTGCATAGAGATCGTGATGATAAAGCAACCTGCGAATATTTTGCTTGATGGACACCAACGACATGAGTTATTGTCGAGAAATGCACTTTGGCTCATAGGAGCATATGCTCCCATTATGTGAATCCACATTTCAAAGTGTCAAAAAATTCTAAACTAAATTTTTACATGTACATCTAGACATTTTATGTTGGTACACAAGTTTTCAAAAAAAACTAAAAAAAATTGTGGCTCCTGTAAAAAAGACAAGTTTTGATGCTATAACACGACTACGTACAGGATATTTTTTTGTCTTTTTTGTACACGCCATATAAAATGTTGTTTCTCCACGAAAATTTGTGCACTAACATAAAATGTCACGATGTACACCTAAAAATTTATATCAGAATTTTTTAACATTTTTAAAGTTGATTTTTAATTATTTTATATAATGAGAGCATTTGCTCCTATGAGCCAAATTGCCACCTCCGTTATTGTCAGGCTTATCCATGATACATATACTACATACTACAGAAGAAAATTATTGTAAATCGATGGCTCAACATAGGAGGACATATTTTATATTCCAAATTCCAAATGCGTCAGAGTTGGCACTGTAAATTGGACAGAGATTTGGTGCTCCTGGGCACCAGTGCTATTTTAGAAAAAATAAAAATCACATTTATCTGTTTTAAAAAAATTAGAAAAAAATCATGGTGTAGCCAATGAATTGTCCCATAAACGTGCAAAATTTTAATTTAAAATACAAAAAATTCTGGGCTACACAAAAATAACAAACGTGTGGATCTGGGTATGCATATTTCAAATCTCAAAATTTCAACATATTTTGTCTTTTTTGTGTAGTCTACAATATAAAGAAATTCAGATTAAAATTTTACACGCTTGTAGGTTACGTCATTTATTATGTCTAGATTTATTTTCAGATTATTTTGAAACAAATATGTATGATTTTCGATTTTTTTTAAACAGCAAGAGCACTGGAGTCCATGAGCCAAAGACACTTTTCGCTGTAAATTACCGTAAAAAATCTACTCGCTTACCAAGAACTAGCAAAAACCGAACAAGATTAACACATTCTCATTAATTTTCGATTCCCCGCGTGCAATTTATATCGATTAGATCGAACATAGGTGCAGCTCTGCACTACATTATACAGGTGTTTTGGCACCGATCGTCGGACAGCTCTGTGAGTCCACTGTCCAGAATATCATCCTCCCTGAATCCCTGATGGAAGGTCGACAACAGCCGTGCAAATCACATTTCTCCTGCAATTTCTGAACTCCAGTCGGATCCTCGAAGACATTACCTGTCCAACCAAGGGCGCAATTGGTAGCTGGCCTTGGCTCGCATCGGCCAGCAATTTTTGGCATGTTTGGTTACCTGGTCTTGTCCGCGTTGTTGCAGGAACCACTTCTCAAAGCATCCTCGGGTCATGCTTGGGCGGAACGCCTAGATCGGCCGTTTTTAGCGAGTCACCCTCGTTTCCGTAAAAGTCGACAATGTTGCATTCCCGCAGCACTGCGGGAGATAGCGTGAGCTGGCGTGGGACGGCGAAATCTCAGGGGCGCAGTAGTGCACGAATTAGGCCAGGCAACCAAACGGGCCCCAAACCTCCGTTTCCTTCCTAGTATGTTCACACAAACGACTTACAAACCATGCTGTTCCATGCCGCAATAGCACATCTCCAGCAGGTGCGACACAAAAAAAACCTAGACTTGTCCATTTTAGTCACTGAACATAAAGACACACAAAAAAAAACTTTGTGCCCCAAAAACGGATCGAAAATCTAGCGGATGAAAGCACCCGCGCCCGCTCCCCTATTGTCTGCCAGTGACACACGAGTCACTCCCCACCCAAACCGCCCCTCCTCCTATCCTCCATATGTGCGCCGTCTTCGCCGACCGTCGCCATTGTCGTTGTTGTCCGCTTTGGTCACTAATAGCTGGAGGCCAGGCAATGGAACTTCTTGCTCAGCCCGCCCACCAACAGCGTCGCCCAAGACTTGTCACGAACCAAGCTTGAGGTACGAACTCGGCCTATCGGCTATTTGCGCCGGCATAGACATTGACTGTAACAATTGTATGAGCATTGTGTCATGTTGTACATATATGGACCTCACTAGCTAGATCAAGTATTTCTAGAAAAACATCATCGACACATCGTCGGGCGATGACTCAGACGGTCATACCGAACTGATGATGGCCGCGGAAGCCCTCATCAATGAGCACAACGAGAGGTAGAGGTCACAGTTCAGGGGCTCGATGCACAAGTTTTGCAAAGCTGTGATTAAGGTGTTCAACGATGTTTGACACTATCCGATTGTTGTTGATCAACGAGGCAAGGGAGTTTCTTGGCATGCTTGGAAGCATAGATTGCATGTACTGGGAGTGAACGAACTGCTCTTTTTCTTGGCAGGGCGATATAGCGGGCATGTGGATGGGTGCACTGTAATTCTTGAGACTGTTGCACTCACAAGATCTTTGGATTTGACACTCTTTATTTGACATGACAGGTTTTCACAATGACATCAACATGCTACTCTCTAGTATTCTATAGGCTTGTGAAAGACAATGCTCCATTGGTTCATTACGAGATCAATGGCCATGCATACAACAAGGGTTATTATACAGTTGATGGCATCTATCCTCATTGGTCCACACTTGTGAAAACAATCTGTGCTCCAGAAGAAGAGAAAATGAGAGGGTTTCCAAGGAACAAGAGATTTGTATGGAAACATTTCTTACAAGCTCATCATAATATCTCTATGTGACTCTAGTTAGCTTGGTTTTTCATCGTTAACCAAAAGCGGGGAGATTGTAAGGGTATTCTACCCTTAACCGTTATTTTGACAAATGATGACACCAGAGCTATTGTGTGGACCAATGATCTCTAAGTAGATACGCAGGTTTTAGTCTGCACATGAGGTTGGATGGTGGTGAGAGACCCCCCATTTGGCTTTCAAGAGAAGAGACGTTGTTTTGGCTCTTTTGTCCCTTGTTTATATTTGAGTCATAGGAAACAAGGCACTCTTAAGAGGGATTGGTCTCGATGAGCTTGTTGGGCATGTGTTTCTATGTCATACACACATCCTACCACCTGTTTGATCCATCACATTTTCTGGGTGAGTTTAGTTTCCGAAGAAATCGTCGTTTTAAAATTGTCTGGCGATTCTGGCGTAGAGACTGGCAGCGCTGACTCTCCCGACGGAAATTTCTTGTGTGCCGACAACTTTCCGGTTTGTGTCGAAAGCCATTACATAACAGGGTTCTAGCAAAACCGAAACTTTTTTGGCGGGCCAGAATTTCTGGCCAGGGAACCGGTAGGCCGGCCTGGTTTCGGCTCAGGCAGAAAAATCGGCAGCCGTTCTGGCTGGCCGGTCCATGCGTCGGAACGTTCCGACGAGAAAACCAGTAGTGCCGATTTTTCTTTCGTTTTGGTTCGCAGGATTTTTTTCAAAATGCTATATTTCTCCTTGGACTATAAATACCCTTCTTCCATCTTGAGAGGGTTAGGTCAACCATTCATATAACTGTAGGGATACGTTGCATAGAAAACAAAAAATTTCCTACCGCGAGAACGCATTCCAAGCCAAGATGCAATCTAGAAGACGGGAGCAACGAGGAGATGATCGAGACTCACCCTTGAAGATTTCCAAAGCCTACAAGATGAGGCTCTTGTTGCTGCGGTAGATGATCACTTGCCGCTTGCAAAAGCGCGTAGAAGATCTTGATCACGGTGCCACGATCAGGCAGCACCTCCGTACTCGGTCACACGTTCGGTGTTGATGAAGACGACGTCCTTCTCCCCGTTCCAGCGGGCAGCGGAAGTAGTAGCTCCTCCTTGAATCCGGCAGCACGACGGCATGGTGGCGGTGGCGATGGAGATCTCCGGCGGAGCTTCGCTAAGCGTTGCGGGAGAGAGGGAGGAGGTGGGGCGGCTAGGGTTTGGGAGAGGGGGTGGCCGGCCACTTGAGGGGTGCGGCCAAGCTATGGCTTTGTGGTGGCTGGCCCCCTCCCCTATGCCCCTCATTATATAGGTGGAACCCCAAGTGTTGGACTGCAAGTCTTCGAATAAGACCCCAACCCAAAACCTTCCATGTAGTAGGGAAACCTACCCAAGGTGGGACTCCCACCCAAGTGGGATTCCCACCCTTCCATGAGGGGGAGGTGGCCGGCCACCTTAGGTGGAGTCCACCTGGGACTCCACCCCTAGGGTTGGCCGGCCATGGGTGGTGGAGTCCCTTCGGGACTCCGCCTTACAAAGTGATTTCTTCCGAACTTTTCTAGAACCTTCTAGAACCTTCCATAAATGCACCGGATCATTTCCAAACTTGGAATATGACTTCCTATATATGAATCTTATTCTCCGGACCATCCCGGAACTCCTCGTGATGTCCGGGATCCCATCCGAGACTTCGAACAATACTTCGAACTCCATTCCATATTCAAGTTCTACTATTACAACATCAAACCTTAAGTGTGTCACCCTACGGTTCGCGCACTATGTGGACATGGGTGAGAACTCTATCCGACCAATAACCAATAGCGGGATCTGGAGATCCATAATGGCTCCCACATATTCAACGATGACTTTAGTGATCGAATGAACCATTCACATATAATACCAATTCCCTTTGTCACGCGATATTTTACTTGTCCGAGGTTTGATCATCGGTATCTCTCTATACCTTGTTCAACCTCGTCTCCTGACAAGTACTCTTTACTCGTACTGTGGTATGTGGTCTCTTATGAACTTATTCATATGCTTGCAAGACATTAGACGATATTCCACCGAGAGGGCCCAGAGTATATCTATCCGTCATCGGGATGGACAAATCCCACTGTTGATCCATATGCCTCAACTCATACTTTCCGGATACTTAATCCCACCTTTATAACCACCCATTTACGCAGTGGCGTTTGATGTAATCAAAGTACCTTTCCAGTATAAGTGATTTACATGATCTCATAGTCATAAGGACTAGGTAACTATGTAACGAAAGCTTATAGCAAATAACTTAATGACGTGATCTTATGCTACGCTTAATTGGGTGTGTCCATTACATCATTCATATAATGATATAACCTTGTTATTAATAACATCCAATGTTCATGATTATGAAACTAATCATCTATTAATCAACAAGCTAGTTAAGAGGCTTTACTAGGGACTCATTGTTGTTTACATAACACACATGTACTAATGTTTCGGTTAATACAATTATAGCATGGTATATAAACATTTATCATAAACACAAATATATATAATAACCACTTTTATTATTGCCTCTTGGGCATATCTCCAACAGTCTCCCACTTGCACTAGAGTCAATAATCTAGATTACATTGTAAGGTACCTAACACCCATGGCATTCTGGTGTTGGTCATGCTTTGCCCTAGGGAGAGCTTTAGTCAACGGATCTGCTACATTCAGATCAGTGTGTACTTTGCAAATCTTTACTTCTCCATCTTCGATGTATTCGCGAATCGAATGATAACGCAGCTTGATATGCTTCAGCCTCTTGTGTGACCTTGGTTCTTGTGCATTGGCGATGGCACCCATGTTGTCACACTAGATGACTAGTGGGTCCAATGCACTAGGAACCACACCGAGCTCTAAAATGAACCTCTTCATCCATACCGCTTCTGATGAAGCCTCTGAAGCCGCTATGTATTCTGATTCTGTTGAAGACTTCGCCACCGTGCACTGCTTCGAGCTTGCCCACCCATCGCAACACCATTCAATATAAACACGTACCCAGACTGTGACTTAGAGTCATCAGGATCAGTGTTCCAACTTGCATCGGTGTAACTGGTTACAACGAGCTCTTGGTCACCACCATAGCAAAGAAACATATCCTTAGTTCTTTTCAAGTACTTCAGGATATTCTTGACCGCTGTCCAGTGTTCCATTCCTGGATCACTTTGATATATGCTAGTCAAACTGACAGCATGTGCTATATCCGGTCTAGTACATAGCATGGCATACATGATAGAGCCTACTGCCGAGGCATAGGGGTTCTGACTCATCCTTTCACTTTCTTCTGCCGTAGCCGGTCCTTGAGTCTTACTCAAGACCTTGCCTGGTAACATAGGTAAGAATCCTTTCTTACTTTCGTCCATTCTAAACTTCTTTAGAATCTTGTCCAGGTATGTACTTTGTGATAGCCCTATTAGGCGTCTTGATCTATCTCTATAAATCTTGATGCCTAATATATACGATGCTTCACCAAGGTCTTTCATTGAAAAACTATTATTCAAATAACCTTTTACACTGCTTAATAGTTCTATATCATTCCCAATCAATAATATGTCATCTACATATAATATCAGGAATGCTACAGAGCTCCCACTCACTTTCTTGTAAATACAGGCCTCTCCATGACACTGTATAAACCCGAAGTCTTTGATCACCTTATCAAAGCGTCGGTTCCAACTTCTCGATGCTTGCTTCAGTCCATAAATTGAACGCTGAAGTTTGCATACTTTGTCAGCATTTTTAGGATCGACAAAACCTTTGGGTTGTACCATATACAACTCTTCCTCAATGTCTCCATTAAGGAACGCCGTTTTGACATCCATCTGCCAAATCTCATAATCGAAAAATGCAGCTATTGCTAACAAAATCCTCACAGATTTTAGCTTCGTTACAGGTGAGAAAGTCTCATCGTAGTCAACACCTTGAATTTGTCGGAAACCCTTTGCGACAAGTCGAGCTTTATAGACAGTAATATTACCATCAGCATCTGTTTTTCTCTTGAAGATCCATTTATTCTCGACAGCCTTTCGGCTATCAGGTAAGTCTACCAAAGTCCACACTTTGTTATCATACATGGATCCCATTTCGGATTTCATGGCTTCTTGCCATTTGTTGGAACTGGGCTCATCATCGCTTCTTCATACGTCGCAGGGTCCTCATCATTGTTGTCCACAATCATGACATTTAGACAAGGATTATACCAATCAGGAGTGGCACGTTCCCTTGTCGATCTGGGAGGTTCAGTAGCTACCTCGTTTGAAGTTTCATGATCATTATCATTAGCTTCCTCTGTTGTCGGTGTAGGCGGCACAGGAACAACTTCCGGTACTGCGCTACTCTGATCAACTAGTGAAGATTCATCAATCTCATCGAGTTCTACTTTTCTTCCAGTCACTTCTTTAGTGAGAAATTCTTTCTCAAGAAAGGTTCCGTTCTTAGCAACAAAGATTTTGCCTTCGGATCTGTGATAGAAACTGTACCCTATAGTTTCCTTAGGGTATCCTATGAAGATGCATTTCTCCGCTTTGGGTTCTAGCTTGTCCGGTTGTAACTTCTTTACATAGGCTTCGCAACCCCAAACTTTAAGGAACGACAGCTTAGATTTCTTGTTAAACCATAATTCATACGGTGTCGTTTCAATGGATTTTGATGGTGCTCTATTTAAAGTGAATGCGGCTGTCTCTAATGCATAACTCCAAAATGATAACGGCAAATCAGTAAGAGACATCATAGAACGAACCATATCTAAGAGAGTTCGATTACGATGTTCGGACACACCGTTTCGTTATGGTGTTCCCGGCGGTGTCAATTGTGAAAGTATTCCGCATTTCTTTAAATGCATGCCAAACTCATAACTCAGATATTCACCTCCACGATCAGATCGTAGAAATTTAATCTTCTTGTTACGTTGATTTTTTACTTCACTTTGGAATTCCTTAAACTTCTCGAACGTTTCGGATTTATGTTTCATGAAATAGATATACCCATATCTACTCAGATCATCTGTGAAGGTTAGAACATAACGATAACCACCGCGCGAGGCTACACTCATTGGTCCACACACATCGGTATGTATGATTTCCAATAAGTCTGTAGCTCGCTCCATAATACCAGAGAATGGAGTCTTAGTCATTTTTCCCATTAGACATGCTTCGCATCTATTAAGTGACTCAAAGTCAAGTGATTCAAGTAATCCATCGGTATGGAGTTTCTTCATGCGTTTCACTCCAATATGACCAAGACGACAGTGCCACATATAAGTAGTATTATCATTCAATTTAATTCGCTTAGCATCAATATTATGAATATGTGTATCACTACTATCGAGATCTAACAGAAATAAACCATTCTTTTCAGGTGGTCGACCATAAAAGATATTATTCATAAAAATAGAACAACCATTATTCTCAGACTTGAATGAATAACCGTCTTGCATTAAACAAGATCCAGATATAATGTTCATGCTCAACGCGGGTACAAAATAACAATTATTGAGGTTTAAAACTAATCCCGAAGGTAGATGTAGAGGAAGTGTGCCGACAGCGATCACATCGACTTTGGATCCATTTCCAACGCGCATCGTCACTTCATCCTTTAGTAGTCTTCGTTTATTCTTTAGTTCCTGTTTCAAGTTACAAATATGAGCAACCGAACCAGTATCAAATACCCAGGTACTAGTACGAGAACCAGTAAGATAAACATCTATAACATGTATATCAGATATACCTTCTTTCTTCTTCTTGACAAGGCCGCTCTTCAGATCCGCCAAATACTTGGAGCAATTACGCTTCCAGTGTCCCTTCTCCTTGCAGTAATAGCACTCAGCATCAGGCTTAGGGCCAGTCTTAGGTTTCACAGGAGGCGTGGCAGTTTTCTTGCCACCCTTCTTGAATTTGCCTTTAGACTTGCACTGTTTCTTGAAACTGGTGGTCTTGTTGACCATCAACACTTGGTGCTCTTTCTTAATCTCAATCTCAGCAGCTTTAAGCATGGAGAAGAGTTCAGGTAACTCTTTGTTCATGTTCTGCATATTGTAGTTCATCACAAAGTTCTTGTAACTAGGTGGCAGTGATTGAAGGATACGATTAATCTCCAGTCTGTTAGGAATAACTATTTCCAAGTCACTGAGTTTCTTCGCATGCCTGGTCATAACGAGTGATGACCCACAAGTATAGGGGGTGTATCGTAGTATCTTCGATAAGTAAGAATGTCGATCCCAACGAGGAGCAGAAGGTGTTGACAAGCAGTTTCGATGAAGGATTCACTGTAAATGCTCACAGACAAGTATTCAGGGGGTTTTGATGTAACAGATGAATAAAGTACGAGTAAGTAAAGTGCGAGAGTAACAATTGCAGCGAGTGGCCCAATCCTTTTTAGCACAAAGGACAAGCCGGTTTGTTTACTTATAATGACCAAACGTTCCTGAGGACACACGGGATTTTAGTCTAGTGCTTTCGCTACATATGGCTAATTAATCTTCATTGTTTGGATAAGTGTTATGTGGGTGAACCTATGCTAATGTACCGCCCTTACTAGGACTAATACATACTTGTGATTATACCCCTTGCAAGCATCCGCAACTACAAGAAAGTAATTAAGATAAATCTAACCACAACCTTAAACTCTGAGATCCTGCTATCCCTCCTGCATCGATATACCAACGGGGGCTCAGGTTTCTGTCACTCCGGCAACCCCGCAATTGGAAAACGAGTACAAGATGCATTCCCCTAGGCCCATGAAGGTGAAGTGTCATGTAGTCGACGTTCACATGACACCACTAGAAGAATAACACCACAACTTAAATATCATAACATTGAATATTACTCAACCATGGTTCACTACTAACATTTAGACTTCACCCATGTCCTCAAGAACTAAACGAACTACTCACGAGACATCATATGGAACATGATCAGAGGTGATATGATGATGAATAACAATCTGAACATAAACCTTGGTTCAACGGTTTCACTCAATAGCATCAACAACAAGTAGAAATCAATACCGGGAGAGTTTCCCCTATCAAACAATCAAGATCAAACCCAAATTGCTACGGCGGTGACGATGTGCAGCGGTGGAGACGGCGGTGATGATGGTGGAGATGATGGTGATGATGATGGAGATGATGTCCAGCTCGATGACGGTGACGATGGCATCGATTTCCCCCTCCGGGAGGGAATTTCCCCGGCGGATCTCAGCCGCCGGAGAGCTCTTTTCTCTCTGGTGTTCTCCGCCCCACAGAGGTGGCTGTAACTCTTCGCGAGGTACCCTCTGTGGCTTAGGTCTTCGGGATGAAGGATTTCGCGAAGAAAAGGAGGCGAAAGAGGCTGTGGGGCCCCCTCACCACCAGGTGGCGCGGCCAGGCCATGGGCCGCGCCGCCCTGTGGTGTGGGCCCACCTTGGGTCCACCTGGCTCCCCCTTCCGGCTTCCTTCGTCATCTGGGAAGATAGGATTTTTGGTATAATTTCCTTCCACAGTTGATCTTCCGAAATATTGCATTCTGACGGTGCTTTTTCCAGCAGAATCCTGGCTCCGGTGCTTGATCCTCCAATAATGATGAAACATGCAAAATAGATGAAATAACATAAGTATTGTGTCCAAATATGAAATATATCAATGAATAACAGCAAATTATGATATAAAATAGTGATGCAAATTGGACGTATCAACTCCCCCCAAGCTTAGACTTCGCTTGTCCCCAAGCGAAACTGAACTCGGTAAACAGGACCACATGTTTATGGAGTGAAGAGTCGATAAATAAAATACGGACAAGAAGCATCATATTCTTTCACACAAGACATTCTAGTAAACAACTTCCTCATATAACTCAACTTGAAACAAGTATAAGGTAATCAAAAATAAAGGTGCATAAGAAATCATAGTTGGTGATGGCAAACTTCATTCTTGGTTAGAGAACAGTTAACAGATTATACTTATCTATTGAGCAGCGCTCTTATGTTAAAGCTTATGGTAAACTTGCATACTCAATCATAATGATCATTGATAACTTGCAAAGCTGTATTCATTCAGATAAAACTTGTACTAAACAAGGAAGAATAAAAGACATGATGAAGCAAATCACAGTATAATGGCTTGATCACAACAACTCAAATGCTTGCTTGAGATGGAGGGAAATAGGTTTACTGACTCAACATAGAGTAAAAAGACAGGCCCTTCGCAGAGGGAAGCAGGGATTAAATCATGTGCTAGAGCTTTTTCAGTTTTGAAATCATATAAAGAGAATAAAAGTAACATTTTGAGAGGTGTTTGTTGTTGTCAACGACTGGTAGCGGGTATTCTAACCCCCTTGCCAGACAAACTTTCAAAGAGCGGCTCCCATTTTATTTTGTGTGGCACTCCTTCCAACCTTTCTTTCACAAACCATGGCTAACCGAATCCTCGGGTGCCTGCCAACAATCTCATACCATGAAGGAGTGCCTTTTTATTTTAGTTTTATTATGATGACACTCCCCCCAACCTTTGCTTACACAAGCCATGGCTAACCGAATCCTTCGGGTGCCGTCCATCAATCACATACCATGGGGGAGTGTCTATTTAAGTTAATTAGTTTGGGACTGGGAATCCCATTGCCAGCTCTTTTTGCAAAATTATTGGATAAGCGGATGAAGCCACTAGTCCATTGGTGAAAGTTGCCCAACAAGATTGAAAGATAAAACACCACATACTTCCTCATGAGCTATAAAACATTGACACAAATAAGAGATACTAAGTTTTGAATTGTTTAAAGGTAGCACATGAAGTATTTACTTGGAATGGCAGAAAATACCATGTAGTAGGTAGGTATGGTGGACACAAATGACATAAGTTTGGGCTATGGTTTGGATGCACGAGAAGTATTCCCTCTCAGTACAGGTCTTTGGCTAGCAAAGCTAATTAGCAAGCATAAGAGTTGAAGGAAACAAACAAATATACATGTGATAGAAACAATCATGCATCTTCCTTGTAAGCACAAACAATTTTAACCTCAGAATAATAAGCTATGAGCTAACAAGAAAGGAAGACAATGAAACAACTACATGTATTTCTCTTTTCTACTTAAACCTCAAAGTGTTGTTGCTATTGACCAATGCTAAGTTTGCCAAAACCAAATAGATTTATTCGATGCTCCCAAAGTGATACCAATACTAAGAACAAGGTAAATCATATAATAGAGATTGCAACCTAAAATAAGATGTGCAATATGTAAATGATAAGACTTCTCATTAATATTTCATAACGATAACTCACACCAAGGGATACATAGACAACCAACTAAAGGAGAGATACTTCCATACTGCAACCCATCTTATATGATAACTTCCCTACTCATGATATGACACTACTTGATAGTAAAAAGTAAAAGGTAGTGATGATGTGATACCGCGGCACTCCCCCAAGCTTGGAACAAACCAAGGGGATGCCAATACCGATGATGAATTACTCCTTTGGCGATGGTGGTGATGAACTCCTCCCGCGCTTCTTACAGATCTCCTTCAGCTTCAGTTTCTCAGCTTGGCAATTCTGCACTAAGACTCGAAGAGATTCATTGTTATCTGAAGTTGGCGGTGGCGACCTTGTGATGGGAATCGAGTAATATTCCAGCATTCTACGGAGACGGTAATTCTCCTCTTGACGTATCTCCACTTCTCTTCTTAGAGCCCGGTATTGATCACAAAACTCATTGGTAGTCCGCAGAGCCTCTTCCAACACGGGGAAAGAGTCGAGGCTAAGAGTAGGTGGTAAGGATCCCTGCAAGTTATGAGAGAAAGAACGTCGAGTGTCAACAGATCCCACCAAGATTTGCTTACTCCCAACGGCTTGCTGCTCTTGTTTTGATGACACCCTTCTCACTTCCTCCTCCGAAAGCCCCTTGCCCTTGTTGTTGGGGGCCATAGTGCTCCTAGATTGAAAATAGGTCCTGGCAGAAACAACTCAAAACAAAACACGTCGAGAAAATGATATACAGACCTCCAGGGGTCCGGGGGATTATATAGCAAAAAATTTCTCAACAAACGGAAAGTACCAGGTCGAACCAGAGTCGGAAAGGAGCGACGAGGCAGCGTCACCATAGGGCAGCGCGGGCCCAGGCCAGGCCGCGCCGGCCTATGGTGGCACGCCCTCGTGCGTCTTTTCCATTCCGTTTCGATCTCGTAATTTTTCATATTTTCCAAAAACAGCAAAAGTATTGTTCGGAAAGTAAATTGCGAACTTTTCATTACCAGTACTGTTACCTATTCAAAGTCGAGTTCTGGCGGACTGTCAATTTGTCCTTTGATGAAAGCCTCCGGTGTTGCCACTCGAATAACATCAACATCTACATTGTAAGAATCACCTGAGATATAATGTTTGAGCCTTTGTCCATTCACCACTTGTGTGGCATTGCCTTGGAGAGAACTAATTTTAATTGCTCCTGAACGATACACCTCCTCAACAACATATGGTCCTTCCCATTTCGAGAGTAATTTCCCTGCAAAGAATCTGAGACGAGACCGATACAATAGGACTTTATCCCCAATATTAAATTCTCTTTTGATAATCCTTCTATCATGCCATTTTTTAACTTTCTCTTTAAAGAGTTTAGCATTTTCATAAGCTTCACTTCTCCATTCATCTAGAGAACTCAATTGCAGCAACCTCCTATTACCAGCTAGTTTAGGATCTTTATTTAATTCTCTAACAGCCCAATAAGCTTTGTGCTCTAGTTCTAAAGGTAAATGACAAGCTTTTCCATAAACCATTTTATAAGGTGACATTCCCATGGGGTTTTTATAAGCAGTTCTATAAGCCCATAATGCTTCCTTCAATTTACTAGCCCAATTCTTTCTAGTTTTATTAACGGTCTTTTGCAAGATAGATTTAATTTCTCTATTTGATAGTTCTACTTGCCCACTAGTTTGAGGATGATAAGCAGAAGCAATTCTATGATTAATGCCATATTTAGCAAGAGTTTTTCTAAAACCACCATGAATAAAATGAGAACCTCCATCAGTCATAATATATCTAGGAACTCCAAATCGAGGAAAAATAATATCTAAAAGCATTCTTAAAGAGGTCTCACCATCAGCACTTTTTGTAGGTATGGCTTCCACCCATTTAGTAACATAGTCAACAGCAACAAGTATATGAGTGTTACCTTCTGAAGAGGGAAAGGGTCCCATGAAGTCAAATCCCCAACAGTCGAACGGTTCAATAACAAGAGTATAATTCATAGGCATTTCATTGCGTCTGGAGATATTACCAACCCTTTGGCATTCATCACAAGATAAAATAAACTTCCTTGCATCTTTGAAAAGAGTTGGCCAATAAAAACCTGATTGTAGAACCTTTTGCGCGGTTCTATCTCCGGCGTGATGTCCTCCATAAGCACTCCCATGACATTTACTCAATATTTCCTGCTGTTTATATTCGGGAACACATCTTCGCAGAATACCATCCACTCCTTCTTTATATAAGTGTGGGTCATCCCAGAAATAATGCCTCAAGTCATAAAAGAATTTCCTCCTTTGCTGAGCTGAAAAGGTCGGAGGCAAGTACTTGGAAACAATAAAGTTAGCATAATCAGCATACCAAGGACTGTCTCGCGAGCTCACCTTTATTACAGCCAATTGTTCATTTTGAAAACTATCATTGACAGGAACAGGATCATAAGAAATATTTTCCAATCTAGACAAATTATCAGCAACAGGATTATCAGCACCTTTCCTATCTACAATATGTAAATCAAATTCTTGCAACAGAAGCACCCATCTAATAAGCCTTGGCTTAGCATCTTTCTTTTGCATAAGGTATCTGATTGCAGCATGATCAGTATGAATAGTAACTTTTGAATCAACAATATAAGATCTAAACTTATCACAAGCAAAGACTACAGCTAACAATTCTTTTTCAGTAGTAGCATAATTTCTTTGAGCAGCATCAAGAGTTTTACTAGCATAATGAATAACATTCAATTTTTTATTTACTCGCTGTCCAAGAACAGCGCCTACAGCAAAATCACTAGCATCACACATAATTTCAAATGGTAAGTTCCAATCAGGAGGTTCAACTATAGGAGCAGTTGTTAAGGCTTTCTTTAGAGTTTCAAAAGCTTCCTTACAATCATCATCAAAAACAAAAGGTACATCTTTTTGAAGAAGATTAGTAAGAGGCTTTGAAATCTTAGAGAAGTCTTTAATAAACCTCCTATAAAACCCAGCATGACCAAGAACACTACGAATACCTTTAACATCCCTAGGATAGGGCATCTTCTCTATTGCTTCAACTTTAGCTCTATCAACTTCAATACCTCTCTCGGAAATTTTATGTCCCAATACAATTCCTTCATTAACCATAAAGTGGCATTTCTCCCAATTAAGAACAAGGTTAGTTTCTTCACATCTATGCAAAACTTTATCAAGGTTCCGCAAACAATTATCAAAAGAATTCCCATAGACAGAAAAATCATCCATGAATACCTCTACAATACTCTCGCAAAAGCCATGAAAAATAGCAGACATGCATCTTTGAAAAGTAGCAGGAGCATTACATAAACCAAAAGGCATACGTCTATAAGCATGGGTTCCATAGGGACAAGTGAAAGTGGTTTTCTCTTGATCCTTAGTTTTAACAGCAATTTGTGAAAATCCAGAATAACCATCAAGAAAGCAAAAAATGAGTATTTTTGGATAACCTTTCTAACATTTGATCAATAAAAGGCAAAGGATAATGATCTTTCTTAGTAACTTTATTATCTTTACGAAAATCAATGCACATTCTATAACCTACAACTACTCTTTGAGGTATGAGCTCATCATTATCATTAGGCACAACAGTCATTCCTCCTTTTTTAGGAACACAATGCACAAGACTAACCCATTTACTATCAGCAATAGGATATATAATACCAGCTTCAAGAAGTCTTAATACCTCATTTCTTACCACATCCTTCATCTTAGGAATTAGACGACGCTGAGGTTCAACAACAGGCTTCGCATCATCTTCCATATTAATGGCGTGTTGGCAAATAGAGGGAGAAATCCCCTTCAAGTCATCAAGAGTGTAGCCAATAGCATCTCGGTGTTTCTTCAATATTTCCAATAACCTTTCTTCTTCAAACTCTGTAAGCTTAGAACTAATAATAACAGGATATATTTTCTTATCATCAATATGAGCATATTTAAGATTATCAGGCAAAGGTTTTAAATCAAAGACAGGATCTTCCTTTGGTGGCGGTGTTGTACCCAAATCTTCCACCGGTAAATCATGCTTAAGAATAGGTTGGCGAAGAAAAATTTCCTCAAGCTCATCTCTTTCTTTCCTAAAAACTTCACTCTCGCTATTCTCCAAATGTTGCTGCAAAGGATTAGTAGGGACAAGAACAATAGATGCACACTGTTCCATTTTAAAATCATCATTAGGCGGATCTATTTTATAAGGAGTTTTGGTAAATTTAGAGAAGTTAAACTCATAAGATTTGCCAGCAAATTTAGTCAAAATTTTCTCTTTCTTGCAATCTATAATAGCTCCACAAGTATTTAGAAAAGGTCTACCAAAAATGATAGGACCATAATTACTAGCAGCAGAACCAAGTACCAAAAAGTCAGCAGGATATTTAATCTTACCACATAGAACTTCCACATCTCGAACAATACCAATTGGAGAGATAGTTTCTCTATTAGCCAGCTGAATAACCACATCAATATCCTCAAGTTCACAAGAACCAATTTCGTGCATAATCTCCGTGTAAAGCTCATAAGGAATAGCACTAACACTTGCACCCATATCGCATAAACCATAATAGCAATGATCACCAATTCTAACAGATAGCATAGGAACACTAGCTTGCTTGGGTTTATTAGGATGTGAAACAATATTAGAAGCATCTTCACAGAAAATAATATGACCATCCTCTACATTTTCAGTCACAAGATCTTTAACTATTGCAACAGCAGGTTCAACTTTTATTTGTTCTTCAGGTTCCATAGGTTTCTTTTCACTTTTATGAACCGCACTATTTATAACAGAGTACTCCTTCATTTTAGCAGGGAAAGGAGTTTTTTCAATATAAGCTTCAGGTTCAACTACAACGCATTTATTAATAGATGAATCAATTTTATCTTTATACGGTTCATGATACTTATCAAAATTCTTCTTAGGCAATTCATAATGAGAGGCAAAAGCTTTAAAAAGATTGGCAGCAACTTGAGAATCAAGACCATAAGTAGCACTCATATTACGAAATTTATCAGTATCCATAAAAGCTTCAATGCATTTGTAATCATAATTTATACCTTATTCTCTTTCTTTGTCGATTTCCCATCCTTCAGTATTTTCCTGGATCCGATTAAGAAGGTCCCTTTTAAACTCTTCCTTATTGCGCGTGAATGATCCAGAACAAGAAGTATCCAGCAAGGTCTTGTCTTCAAAAGAAAGTCTTGCATAGAAATTATCAATAATAACATTACCAGGAAGCTCATGAATGGGGCATTTGAGCATTAAAGACTTCAATCTCCCCCACGCTTGGGCAATACTCTCTCCATCATGAGGCCAAAAATTATATATGCGGTTCCGATCCTTATGAATTTCACTTGGAGGATAGAACTTAGAATAAAATCGGGGCACAATGTCATTCCATTCAAGAGAATCCCCATTATCCAGTAATTTATACCAATGCGCCGCTTTACCAGACAGTGATATAGAGAATAGTTTCTTCCTCACTTCATCCATAGCAATACCTGCACACTTGAATAAACCGCATAATTCATGTAAAAACAGTAAATGATCTCCAGGGTGGACAGTTCCATCCCCTGTATAACGGTTATTGACAAGGTATTAACTTGTCAATGCCTACAGATCGTAGACTACGGTTTTAGTTAGAAGTAGAGGGCAAGTAGATCTCGAAGGTTTTAGCCGAATAGTACTCGACGATTGTAAAACTAGGGTTTGGGAAAACAATGATTCGATCCTCTCTTCGTCCCTCGACTCCCCTTTATATAGGAGGCGGAGCTGAGGGATTCGTGTTTGTACAAGTTACATAGTCCGGGACGGTTTCTAACTCATCCCGCAAGATTACAAATAACACTTCTGATTACAACTCTAGCTTTCCTTAATAATATCTTGGGCTTCCGAATCTTCTTATTCTTCGAGTAGTGGGCCTTCAGTAAACCCCGGGAACTATCTTTGGCAGGCCCATTGGGGATGCCTATGTCAGTAGCCCCCGAGATTTTTCTTGAATCGCAGAGTCAGGGAAAATCTCCACTATTTATTTTTATTCGACAACTTTTAACCTTTCTCTATTTCTTCAAATAAATTTCTATATTGTACAGGGATAATGGTAATTGGGGCTAGTTCATCTGACGGATCAGGTACTAGTTAACTGCTCTAGTGGCAATCCGCAAAAACCTACTTCAAGATCACGTCCCTGGACATGATCTCGGGATACTGGTGTAAACTTCGACAGGTGCCGCTTAAGGACTTACCATTCTGTCGAGTCCCAGTCAAATTTATCGGGTACCTAACGCGTCCGTTAGGATTTTTCTTCGTATCTGTTGATACGGATAAAAGTAGCAAACCGACGTCAGAGACGGCGCCACGCCACACAGAACGAATCTGGGGTCTTACCTTCGCAAATTTGCGGCATTCAGAAATTGATCGCAACTTTGGCGTTCTGAGAATATATTGTCGAGTGCTTATTCGGCTGTTGGAATGGCACATTTTATTGAGTCAAAGATGACTTACATTGCTTTCCCGATGGGAGCATATGCAG
The DNA here is from genome assembly GCF_019359855.2 of Lolium perenne. Lineage (NCBI taxonomy): Eukaryota > Viridiplantae > Streptophyta > Magnoliopsida > Poales > Poaceae > Lolium > Lolium perenne. The sequence continues at coordinate 278,755,669 of NC_067245.2, forward strand.
AGTTATTTATAACTTGAAATATTCTCTTTTGCTCTGCTATCTTTATTTTTCTCTTCCTTTCCTTATGGTTTCATCGGGCACGCGAACAGCGTTCCCGATGGGAGTAGCCCCCGAGGCTACAGCCAAGGACTTGTACTTGGTTGTAGGCTCCACGCCTCATGTCACTATATTTTTATCTCCCGACACTTTCATAATTTCTCGGGTGCGCGAACAGCGCTCCCGATGGGAGTAGCCCCCGAGGCTACAGCCAAGAACGAGTGCTTGGTTGTAGGCTCAACATTTTAATGCATCATGTCGCTATATTGTCATTCCTTCTCGAACTTCTTTTTTTATCTATCGGGTACGCGAACAGCGTTCCCGATGGGAGTAGCCCCCGAGGCTATGAACAAATGCTTGCGTTTGATCATAGGCTCCCGCCGTTTCTATATTGTCACACTCGAACTTTTTCTTTTCTTCAAAGTAGCCCCCGAGCATTTGGGCAAAAACTTGTATTTGATCAAAGGCTCACCAGTATATTTTTATGTCGCCTTTTTATGAAGTTCTTGAGGCGAATTTTTTCTTCTGCCAAGGTGATGTTATTGCTGACGATAGCCACGATTTCGAGTCCGAAAATCACGAGAAGTTTTCTCCCACTGCCATGCGGGCCCAAAGTAACCATTATCTTGACACGTCGTGCAAGTGGGGGACACACGTCCTCCGCTTTTACTGGCGCACATACCGTAACTTCTCAGTGTTAAAATACTGTTTTACCCTTGTCTCCACGTGGTTATCATCTGTCGCACACGTTTTCCATCCAACGGTCCGCCGCTTCACCGCACCTCTATATAAGATCCCCTTCTTCTTCCTCGAGCACTTCCGCTCGCGCCGTTCCCCTGCTTTCATCTGCAAAAACTTCCTCTTGCGCCTCACAACTCTCAGAGCTCATCCCTTCCTTGCTGCATTCTCACGCCATTGTTGATGCCACCTCGTCGGTTGACCAGACACAGCACGCCGGAGTCGTCAATGGCTGTCGTAGATCTGGGAAGCGCGGAGTGGGAAAGGTCCAAGATTTCCACTCAGGACATCAATCTCCTGAAGAAACTGGGGATCAACAAGCAGCCCAAAGCGCTGTCCTTCCCTAGTGAAGAAAGCTACCCAACCCCTCCAATGGGGTATCGGGTAAGTTTCGTCGACCATCTCATCCGCGGTCTTTCCGCCCCCATTCATCCTTTCCTCCGCGGATTGCTTTTTGTTTATGGTCTTCAACTTCACCACCTCACGCCCAACTCTACCCTCCATATCTCCATTTTCATCACCCTCTGTGAAGCCTTCCTTGGCGTCCAGCCTAACTGGGCGCTATGGAAGCGCATTTTCTTTTGCCGCCGTAATGGCTCCCCCAATGTCGCCTATAATATAGGCGGCGTTGTAATTTCCGTTCGCCCCACAGTCGACTACTTCGACGTCAAACTCCCTGACTCAGTTCAAGGGTGGCGCAAGAAGTGGTTGTACATTCAAGAGGAGAACCATGGATGTGCTGAAGACAACATCCCGCCTTTTGATGGTGCCGAGAGAATTCTTCGCCGCCGCTCCTGGGACGCAGAGGCTACCGAAGAAGAAAAAATAGCGACAGAAGCCCTGATGGCCCGTATCCATGAGTTGCAAAATACTCGCGGCAAAGAGTTATCAGGTATTCAAATCACGGCATATTTTCTCAAAACCAGAGTGCAACCGCTTCAGGCTCGCAAACATCCTCTCTGGGAATATTCTGGCGACAAGGACACAGATCGGTTGTTAGCGGATTTAGAGGTCAAGGATTTAGAAAAACTTGTCCGAAAAATCTCGTCTCTCAGCAAAAAAGATTCTGTCCCTTCTTCTTGTCGTGTAAAACCATTCAGCGCCACCAATCCACTTCCCAAGGTAAATTTTGTCACCTGATTTGCTATCTCTCTCTCTTTTTTTTTAATTTTTTTTTCTGCTTCTTTAACATCTTCCCTTGCTTTTTCTACAGGACCATCCAAATCTTGTCTCGCTCCCTCCCCTTCCTGAAGGTGGAGATGTCGAGGAGAGGGCCATTGTCACTGACGACAATCAAGATGCCCCTTCTTTTGTAAATGAACCCGTGGATTCTCGAAAATCCGCGGGATCTTCTGAAAAGGAAGCTGCCTCCGAAGGCACTACATCGGCACAATCTCCTCCTCCTGCTGTTTCTCCAAGGAACAAAAGGAAAAGGAATGGTGCCGAAGATTCCGGCACCTCCAAAGCCGAAGAAGTTGGTCCTTCACGTCAGAAGGCAGCTTATGATCCATATCTTGAATCCCTCATCAGCTCGTAAGTCTCCTCCAGTTCCCTTTATTTTTGTACTCGAAGATTTTTGCTTGTCTTGCTTTTTATGCTGTCGTCTTTTAATCCCAGTGATGATGAGGAAGAAATACCAACTCTTGATGTGGCTGCTCGAACGAGTACGTCACATACTTTAGTTGTTTCGGAGACGCCAGTTGAAGGAGAGGAGTCCTCGCCTCCTCAACTAAACGTCGGCGCTCCTACTCCTCCTTCAAGCCCCCTTGTCCCTTTACCAAAAAGGACGAGGGTAGAAACAGTCGTGGAGCCTACCCTCCAATTGGGTGGCTCCTCCAATCCTCTCTTGGATGATGTAAGTTTTTAATTTGCTTGTTACTATCTTTACTTCCTCTGTTTTGCTTCTTTATGCCTTTTTTTTTTCATACCGACGTTTTCTTTCTTTGTCCTTCTTTGACAGCCTATGATCCAAGAGCTTGTTCGTATCGGTGCCCAATTCGTTGGGTACCGTGAATATGCCAGCAAGACTGAAGGTAACAGCCTTATAATAGCTTGTTTTCTAACTTCCTGCTCCTGTCTTGTCGCAACTTTGACGATTTTTTACTATCTTGACAGAAAAACTTGCAGAAGCCAACAAGCTTGTCGACACACTTGCTCAAAAACTGGAGCAGAGTGAAGCGGCTCGCAAAAAGGCTGAACTCGACGCTAGCCAAGCTAAAGCGGAAGCTGAAGAGGCCAAGGCGAAAGCCGCTGGCGTCGAAGATCTGCAGAGAAGACTTGATGACGCCGAAACTGCTTTGAACGAGCACAAGGCCGCCCAGTATACTCGTGAAAAGGCAATCATCAAGCGCTTGACCACACAGAATCGGCGCTTCCTTGGTAATTTTGTCGATCCCTTCTATCTTTTTTAGACTTGAATTTCTTCGCTTGCTGTCGACCAACATATATTTTCTGCGACAGGTAAAACAAACCAAGATTTTGAGCTTGAAGATCCCGACAATGATCCTCTTCTTGACGCACTCTCCTTCCTAGAGTTTCATGGAGTTGAAGTTCGTGAAGGCATGGAACATGCTGACGCAGGATTATCAAGGCTGTTCCCCTACTTCTTCCCGAAGAAAGAGGAGCCCAAGACTTTCCTTGCTCTTGCCAAAGACTTCAATCCACCCGAAGATCTTGGACTGAAGATGCGCCAGGAAAACATGAAGATTGCTGTCGAGAGCACTGTTGCCCTGGTCACGGACAGCCAACAAACTGTTGACTGGTCGAAAGTTGGCGACACTGACCAGATAGAGCAAGCAAAATGGCGATCCTTGATCAAGGCAGCCAAGCCCAATACGAAGAAGATCCTGGCCTATCTCGGGATCAAGCCATCTTCAACTCCTAGCTCATCAAGGCCGGAGGTCTAATTTAATGCCTCTTCTTTTCTTTATTTGTTGCTTCTATTTCTTTTGCTATTGTCGCCATGTTAGCTTTGGCGATAATTTCCTTAGTAGTCCTTTTGGAGAGCTCCTTCTGTAACATCTATGTAAATTTCTTGAAGATCAATGAAATTCTACCTTGCACCATCATTGATCCTGAGAATTTCTTTTCTAGTTAATTTTTGATAACTACTCTGCCAATCCTTGTTCTGCCGAAACTTCGCCTGCTTCTTCATTCTCGAAGAAAGCACTAGTCAAAGATGACCTCCTCGAAGGTTCTTCGAGCAAACATTTGTCGCAAGATTTGCAAGAACTTCGACAACAACTTCAATCCATGAAAAAACAAACTTTGGCAATGATGGAACAATCTCGAAAAGCATCCGAAAAAGAAAAAATTGCTCTTCAACAAGCCAAAGAGGCCATAGCCGCCAGGGATGCTGCCATTTCTGAGGCTGAAAAAGCAGCTTCTCGAGAAAATTCTATGCTTGAATTGATGAATGAAGCTGCTGTCGATATATCTGGTAATTTACTTCAAACCAAAGCTTCTTCCATCTGTCTGCTGTATCCTTTTTTGTTTTAGATCCTCATGCTGTCGTTAAATAGGTTCCTTTCTCGACGCTGCTGCCGAAGATGAAAGGGTAAATACGAGGACCAACTTACTCGTCAATCTCTCGCTTGACCATGGCTGTTTGTTCTGGGCTACTCCAGAAAGGACCCGACAGATCGTCAGATTCCAAGACCGCGCCATTCAGGTTCGGGAATTCCTGGATTCCTGTACCAGGACCTTGTCATTGGTTTATAAAACATTGTTTCCTCGGAACGAAACGCCCGATACTCTTCTTGGCTTGATGGAGAAGTTTAAAGATGCCCCGAGGATCCACGACTTTATTTGGGCACAGCTCTGTGCTGGTGCAAGGTTTGCTATGATCATGATCAAGATCTGCCATCTTAAGTTTGATATGAGTCAAATTATCCCCAAGTGCTTGGCGAAGATGGCGAGAAAGAAAAGGGATGTTAGCAAACTTGACGATCATGTAACCCCTGTAGCCGAAGCTATGATAGACGAACTTCTTCGGAGAGATTCTGAGTTCTTCGTGAGAGGCGGCTATGCTGAGCATAGCACTCGTTCTTCAAGTCGGATGTCCATAGATAACATATTAGGCCACCACTAACTTCTCTTCTTCGTTTGAATTTTTCTTCAAGAATTGTTTCCTGTATATTGTCGTCATGTTCTATATTGTACAGTCGATGAACTATTTCTTCTTTGTTGAGACCCCAAGTGTCTTGGTGTCGACTTTATTTATTGTATGCGCGAGGTTTTCAAACCAAAGCGTCTAAATTGTATTGAGCCTACTATATTTGCGGGTATGAGCCCCCGTGCCTTATTTTTATTGATTTCAATCTTGTATCTTGGTCTTATTTTGCGAGGTGTTTGCGCACCATGGCGAAATATTGTAGGGAGTATGTCTTTGCAAGTCTGAGGCGTAAGCCCCCGATCCTGCTGAAGAAATGTATATCGCAACTATCTTTATTGTTTGCGCTATGTTTGTGGGTATGAGTCCCCGTATCTTGCTTGATCGCTATCTTGATTTGTTTCACGAGGTATTTTGTACCAAGGTGAAATATTTTCAAGATTATTTGTGAAATGAAGGCATGAGCCCTCGAGCCTGTCGAAGAAATATATATCCCAACTATCTTTATTGATTGCAGCACCGCGAGCCCGCCTCATTAAAAACCTTTTCCGGCCCCACTCGGTGCCCCGAAAAAGGAAAAGAGCACGTCTGAAAACTCGCGGGCGTTTCAGTACATTGTATCTTTACAAGAAGTACTATATTTCGACACTAGGCGTAAAAACGCCTTAACTGTGCCACGTTCCAGGGGTTTTTCTCGGGAGCCCCTGACTTCTTATCCTTGATTCTGTATGCTCCTCCTTCGATGACTTCCGTGACGGCGTAAGGGCCAAGCCATGGTGACTCGAGTTTTTCAGTGCTTTGTTGATTGAGTCGTAGAACTAGATCTCCCACTTGAAAGGATCTTGGTCGTAAACGTCGGCTGTGGTAATTCTTCAAGTCCTGCTGATACTTGGCTACCCGTGAAAGTACTTCGTCTCGAGCTTCATCGAGTGCATCGACGTCGTCTTCTAGAGCTTTTCTCGACCCCTCTTCATCATATTCCACGATTCGTGGAGAATCGTGTTCTATTTCGATTGGCAACACCGCTTCCGCTCCATGGACCAAGAAAAATGGCGTTTCTTGTGTCGCTGTATTTGGTGTTGTTCGTATACTCCATAACACACTAGGCAGCTCCTTTGGCCAGGTGTGTCGTGCTTTCTCCAGTGGTGCTAACAAGCGTTTCTTGATGCCGTTGCAGATGATGCCATTGGCTTTCTCGACTTGACCGTTAGTTTGCGGGTGTGCAACTGACACAAAGTGTAGCTTGATACCCACTTCTTCACAGTAATCCTTGAATTCATGGGATGTGAAGTTACTACCATTGTCCGTGACGATGCTGTGAGGTACTCCAAACCTGAAGACGATGCTTTTTATGAATTTAACGGCAGATGCCCCGTCTGGTGAATTTATTGGCTTTGCTTCTATCCATTTTGTGAATTTGTCGACAGCTACGAGCATATACTCCTTTCCTCCTGGCCAGGACTTGTGTAGTTTTCCCACCATATCTAGGCCCCATTGAGCAAAGGGCCATGACAATGGTATTGGCATCAGCTCTGCTGCCGGGGAGTGTGGTTTTGCGGCAAATCTCTGACACGCATCGCAAGTTCTTACTATCTCCTTTGCATCCTCGATTGCTGTTAGCCAGTAGAATCCAGCTCGAAAGACCTTGGCTGCAATAGCTCGACTACTTGCGTGGTGACCGCAAATTCCCTCGTGCACATCTTTCAAGATCATCCTGCCTTCCTCAGGTGTGACGCACCTTTGAAGTACTCCCGAAATACTTCGTTTGTACAACTCCCCTTTGACCACGGTGAAAGCTTTAGATCGTCTGATAACTTGCCTAGCTTCAACTGGATCGTCGGGTATTTCTTTCTTTAGGATGTATGATATGTACACCTGCATCCATGGTATCTGTACCATCATAACCAGGTCCTGTTCCTCTTCTTCATCCTTCGGTGTTTCTTGAGCCCCCGAGGGTTTCTTGTCCTTCTCCTTCGTTTTTGATTTTGTCGACTTCGTAGACCTCTCCGCCATCTCTTCCCAAAATACACCTGGTGGAATTGCAAGGCATTGTGACCCGATGTTTGCGAGAACGTCGGCTTCATCATTGCTCAACCTGCTTATATGATTTACTTCGCACCCATCAAACAGCTTCTCAAGCTCATTGTAAACTTCCTTGTATGCTATCATGCTATCATTGACTGCATCGCATTGGTTCATGACTTGCTGAGCTACCAACTGCGAGTCGCCAAAGATTTTTAATCGAGTTGCGCCACAAGCTTTCGCCATCTTCATGCCGTGTATGAGGGCTTCATATTCTGCCTCATTGTTGGATGCGTGCGGGAAAGTCATCCTCAAAACGTACTTCAGTTTGTCGCCCTCAGGTGAGATTAATATCACGCCTGCTCCAGCTCCTTCTAATCTTTTGGACCCATCGAAGTTCATAGTCCAAGTTCTCGATAAATCTGGTGGTCCTGTGGTTTGTAGCTCCATCCACTCTGCGATGAAGTCTGGTAGAATCTGTGACTTTATTGCCTTTCTTTTTTCATACGTGATGTCCCGAGGGGAAAGTTCTATTCCCCAAAGGGAGACACGACTTGTCGCCTCTGGATTGTTGAGTATATTGGACAAAGGTGCCTCATTAACCACTATTATCGGGTGTGCCGAAAATAGTGTCGCAATTTTCTTGCTGTTGTGAGCACTCCATATGCTAGCTTTTGATACTGAGGATACCTCTGTTTTGAAGGTGATAAAACTTCGCTGATGAAGTATACTGGCCTCTGCACTCCATGGAGCTTTCCTTCTTCTTCTCTTTCCACGACAAGTACTGTACTTACCACCTGAGGTGTGGCCGCGATATACAGCAACAGAGGTTCTTTTTCTTTCGGCGCCACCAGAATTGGTGGTGTCGAAATTTTGCGCTTGAGATCCTCAAAGGCTTTGTCTGCTTCTTCGCTCCATTGGAACTTATCTCCCTGCTTGATCAAGGCGTAGAACGGTAGCGCCTTTTCTCCCAACCTGGCGACGAACCTGCTTAAAGCTGCGACTCGCCCGGTTAACTGTTGTATTTCTTTTAACTTTGTTGGCTTCCTCATTGTTACGATGGCCTGGATTTTTTCGGGATTCGCTTCGATCCCTCTTGCTGAAACTAAGAACCCAAGAAGTTCTCCTGCAGGGACGCCGGAAGAACACTTTGTCGGGTTAAGCTTGAGACAGAACTTATCGAGATTGTCGAAAGTTTCCTTCAAATCATCGATTAGTGTGTCCCCCTTCTTTGTTGTTATGACGACATCGTCGATGTATACTTGTACGTTCTTCCCAATCTGTGTTGCCAAGCACTTCTGCATCATCCGTTGATATGTTGCTCCCGCGTTTTTCAGACCGAAAGGCATTGTTCGATAGCAGAACACGCCATACGGTGTGATGAATGCTGTTTTGACCTCGTCTTCTTCTTTTAACCTGATCTGGTTATAACTAGAGTATGCGTCCAAAAAGGAAAGACGTTCACATCCTGCCGTGGAGTCGATAATTTGATCGATCCTTGGGAGGGGAAAGTGATCCTTTGGATAATGTTTGTTGAGACACGTGAAGTCGACGCACATGCGAAGGACTTTTGTGTTTTTCTTCGGCACCAACACTGGGTTAGCTACCCACGTGGCCTCTGTATGTAATTCCTTGATAAAACCGGCTTCTCTGAGCCTATCGATTTCCGACACATAGCCTTGCGGTTTGGTTCCGAAAAACGCCGCAAAGGTTGTTTGATTGGTTTTGCGACTGGATCCAAATTTAGGTGGTGCTCGGCAAGTTCCCTGGGTACTCCTGGCATGTCAGCTGGACACCATGCGAAGATTTTCTAGTTCTCACGGAGGAACTTGACGAGCGCGCTTTCCTATGCGAGGTCCATGTTTGTTGCAATGGACGTCGTTTTCTTCGGGTCTGTCGGATGGATCTGTACTTCCTTGGAATCCGTTGCAGTATTGAAAGCTGATTCTTTGTTAGGCCTCCCTACGTCTGGTAATACATCGTAGTCGGTTGTAAGCCTCGCCTCCATGTATTCTGCTTGCATCCCGAAGGTTTCTGAGAGCCGATGAAAATCCTTGTCACACTTATCGGCTAGCGCGAAGCTGCCTTGAACTGTGATTGGCCCCTTAGGTCCAGGCATCCTCCACAACAAGTATGTGTAATGCGGCACCGCCATGAATCTGGCGTATGCTGGGCGCCCTAGCAAGGCGTGGTATTGCGATGGGAAATCCACGACTTCAAACTCCAACCTTTCTATCCTGTAGTTTTCTCGGGTACCAAACTGAACGTCAAGATTGATCTTCCCCAATGGGTAACTTGGCTTGTCTGGCGTGATGCCATGAAAACGCGTATCCGTTGGCTTGAGGTTTGCCAAGGATATGTTCATCTTCCTTAGTGTATCTGCATACATAAGGTTTAGACTGCTTCCTCCGTCGATGAAAACTCGGGAAACGTCGAATCCTGCGATTACTGCTGGCAAAATAAGTGCTGATTGCCCTGGTCGAGGAACTTGCTGCGGGTGATCCGCAATCGTGAAGCCAATATCCTGTCCCGACCAATTGAGGTACTCGACTGTTGGTGGAGGCATCTTCTCTGCCATGAACACCTGTCGCGAGATTACCTTCTGAGCTCTATTGGATGGCCTGCCTTTCTGAATCATCGACACCGCTCCATGAGAGTTAGGATCCACGTATGGAGGTGGTGCTGGTGCTGCCGCTATTCTGAGCTGATGTCGATTTTCATCTGTAATTGCGGGGGGAGGTGGCAGGTGAATCTCACTCCTGGGTCCTTGGGGATTGCGACTTGCTGCCTGGGCATTGGCTTGCCCAGCGAACCTCATCATTGCTTGAAAATTTCGGCAGTCCTTCTGCAAATGTCCCGACTGCCTCTTCCCATTATTGTCGACATAAAAATGCATCTGACACGGACCGTTCATCATATCCTCAGGGGACACGAAAGGCCTCTGGAACCTGGGCCCGTTATTTGGCCTGTTATTTCGGGAATCATCTCTGTTGTCACTTCGCTGCTCGTTGCTTTGCTGATAATTATCTCTATTGCCTCCCCCGAAGTTTGTTCGAAACCCTGCCGAAATTTGGCCTGGTGGATCATAACTCGAGAATCGAGAAAATCGTCGTCTATTTTGCAAATTTCGACTACGGTCCTCCTCAGGTGACCTGTGTTGTTTATTCTGCACAGCATCCTCGCCATCTGCCCATCTGTTTGCTATCTCCATTAATGTTGATACTGTTCTTGGGTTGGTTCTTCCCAAGTCCTCCACAAAATCTCCTCGTCGAACTCCTGCCACAAACGCATCTATCGCTCTTTCATCCGATATATTCTCTGCCAAATTTTTGATGATGTTGCACCTTTGGATGTACTTCCTCATTGATTCATCATGTTTTTGTCGACATGACCTCAATTCCTCGAGTGTCGCAGGCTTTTTGCAGGTAGACCGGAAGTTCTTGATGAATATGTCCTCGAAGTCCGTCCAGCTGTCGATGGAACCGGAAGGAAGCTTCTTTATTCAGGATCTTGCGGCTCCACTCAAGTGCACCTGAATACTCTGCATCGCCGTTGCCCTTGTTCCGCCTATTAATTTCACTGTCTCGAGATAATCTACCAGCCAATCCTCAGGATCTTGCAGTCCGTCGAATTTTTTGAAATTATCAGGCAGCTTGAACCCTGAAGGCACCCGAGTTTTTTGGACCCTCCTCGTAAAACATGGCAGCCCACACATGTCCTCTTCAGCTATCTCTGGAGAGTCTCGATGTTCCCTTCTATGTTGTCGTGCTCTGTCTACTCTTGCTTGGATTTCCGTATCCCTTGCTTCGCCTGTTCTTTCTGGAACTGCTGCTACAACAGCAGGGCGTGGACTATTTTGCCTTGCTGATCCTTCGGGAGGTGAATTTATGAACGCTGCTCCCATGGCTCCAACTCCCGCCATAGCCATGTTGTACAGTGCCTCTCTAGGATCCCTGGCAGGTGGTTTGGACGCCAGGATAAAAGCTTGCGTCGCCATATACCCTGCTTCTGGTGTTTTCGGGATAATGTTTCCCCTTGTATCTATTGTCATAAAGGACATGTCGAGATTTCTGACTAGGTTTTCCCTCTCTGCTTCAGGTATATTATTTAGTCGAGACCTTGCCCTGTTGCGAGCTTCTCTGTGATTGCTTCCCGAAGTTCCTGATTGTCGACTTAAATCTGCCCTTCGCCTGCTTGACGCGGAAGCTGCCTCCCTTCTTCTGTTTACAGCGGCTGTCTGTTTTTCCAACTCCCTTCCAGCTCGAGCGAGTCTATATTGTTATGCCTGCAATTCTTCAACCGTGGCAGTTGTCGCCATTGGTTTTGAACCATCCATTGCTCTCGCGGCTCTATCCCACGCTGCTTGTGGCAGTTGAACTCTCACACGTGGTGTAGGCCCGACGTACTTGGTGCCTAGACATCGCCTTAGGTCAGAGGGATCAACGTATGGATTTCCCAAATCGTCGAAAGCCTCCGATGTTTCCTCCTGATCGCGACTTGCTTCTCCAATGGCGTAGATTTGATGATATTTTGAATTCTGCGCCTTGCTGGATTCGGTGACACCATCATAGAGATTGGTGAAGACCTTTCCAATGGTGATGGATTTGTCGATGAAATCGAAGCTATCAACGCTCTCAGAATCGCTGCTTATATAGGAGTCCGCAGACGACTCGAAAGACATGTCGCTGAAGATCTTGGCGAGTTTTTCGCTTGCTCTGGTGTTGATGAAGTGTGGCGAAGAGGTTTCTTCGTCGCCAGACTCGACCGATGATGCCGAGTTTGAAGATTCGGTATGTTCCACAGGAAACCTCGAGAAGGTCGGAATTTCGAGACGATACGTTCCTTCCTTCCCGACGCGATAGTGGAACCTTCCGAACGTCATCTCCATGGGCTCCTCCAGATACGTATATGCATCCACATGGGAGGGCGGGTGAGGTATAAAATCAACGAGACCAGTTTCGATCTGTTTACCTTTGTCCATGATGTTGCTTGCTGCCGATGAAGTCGACGATCCTGAACGTGCCATCGAGATCAGCTCCTTGTCGCCTCTAATTCCCACAGACGGCGCCAATTGACAAGGTATTAACTTGTCAATGCCTACAGATCGTAGACTAGGGTTTTAGTTAGAAGTAGAGGGCAAGTAGATCTCGAAGGTTTCAGCCGAAAAGTACTCGACGATTGTAAAACTAGGGTTTGGGAAAACAATGATTCGATCCTCTCTTCGTCCCTCGACTCCCCTTTATATAGGAGGCGGAGCCGAGGGATTCGTGTTTGTACAAGTTACATAGTCCGGGACGGTTTCTAACTCATCCCGCAAGATTACAAATAACACTTCTGATTACAACTCTAGCTTCCATTAATAATATCTTGGGCTTCTGAATCTTCTTATTCTTCGAGTAGTGGGCCTTCAGTAAACCCCGGGTACTATCTTTGGCAGGCCCATTGGGGATGCCTATGTCAGTTATCCACTACACGTTCAATAATTTTCATAGGTATTTTGTATGGTATCTCTTCCTCACCTGGCGCCTTATCCACTACCTTTGCAGTAGTAGTAGATTTTCCAAACAAACATTCGAGAGAAGATCTCTCCATAATGAATTGTAGCAGCAGGCAGAAATAAAATCAGCACTAACAGTAAAAGTTTCCCTTACCAATTCCACTTACCAATAGCGCTTCACTCCCCGGCAACGGCGCCAGAAAATAGTCTTGATGACCCACAAGTATAGGGGGTGTATCGTAGTATCTTCGATAAGTAAGAATGTCGATCCCAACGAGGAGCAGAAGGTGTTGACAAGCAGTTTCGATGAAGGATTCACTATAAATGCTCACAGACAAGTATTCAGGGGGTTTTGATGTAACAGATGAATAAAGTACGAGTAAGTAAAGTGCGAGAGTAACAATTGCAGCGAGTGGCCCAATCCTTTTTAGCACAAAGGACAAGCCGGTTTGTTTGCTTATAATGACCAAACGTTCCCGAGGACACACGGGATTTTAGTCTAGTGCTTTCGCTACATATGGCTAATTAATCTTCATTGTTTTGATAAGTGTTGTGTGGGTGAACCTATGCTAATGTACCGCCCTTACTAGGACTAATACATACTTGTGATTATACCCCTTGCAAGCATCCGCAACTACAAGAAAGTAATTAAGATAAATCTAACCACAGCCTTAAACTCTGAGATCCTGCTATCCCTCCTGCATCGATATACCAACGGGGGCTCAGGTTTCTGTCACTCCGGCAACCCCGCAATTGGCAAATGAGTACAAGATGCATTCCCCTAGGCCCATGAAGGTGAAGTGTCATGTAGTCGATGTTCACATGACACCACTAGAAGAATAACACCACAACTTAAATATCATAACATTGAATATTACTCAACCATGGTTCACTACTAACATTTAGACTTCACCCATGTCCTCAAGAACTAAACGAACTACTCACGAGACATCATATGGAACATGATCAGAGGTGATATGATGATGAATAACAATCTGAACATAAACCTTGGTTCAACGGTTTCACTCAATAGCATCAACAACAAGTAGAAATCAATACCGGGAGAGTTTCCCCTATCAAACAATCAAGATCAAACCCAAATTGCTACGGCGGTGACGATGTGCAGCGGTGGAGACGGCGGTGATGATGGTGGAGATGATGGTGATGATGATGGAGATGATGTCCAGCTCGATGACGGTGACGATGGCGTCGATTTCCCCCTCCGGGAGGGAATTTCCCCGACGGATCTCAGCCGCCGGAGAGCTCTTTTCTCTCTGGTGTTCTCCGCCCCGCAGAGGCGGCTGTAACTCTTCGCGAGGTACCCTCTGTGGCTTAGGTCTTCGGGACGAAGGATTTCGCGAAGAAAAGGAGGCGAAAGAGGCTGTGGGGCCCCCTCACCACCAGGTGGCGCGGCCAGGCCATGGGCCGCGCCGCCCTGTGGTGTGGGCCCACCTTGGGTCCACCTGGCTCCCCCTTCCGGCTTCCTTCGTCATCTGGGAAAATAGGATTTTTGGTATAATTTCCTTCCACAGTTGATCTTCCGAAATATTGCATTCTGACGGTGCTTTTTCCAGCAGAATCCTGGCTCCGGTGCTTGATCCTCCAATAATGATGAAACATGCAAAATAGATGAAATAACATAAGTATTGTGTCCAAATATGAAATATATCAATGAATACCAGCAAATTATGATATAAAATAGTGATGCAAATTGGACGTATCAACGAGCATGTGCTCACTAACGGAGCTACCTTCTTTCATCATGCAACTGAAGAAGTGTTTCGATGCTTCATAACATTCCACGGCCGCATGAGTTTCAAAAATAGTTTTCAACTCTTTTATCAACTCATGTGGATCGTGGTGCTCAAAACGTTTTTGAAGATCGACTTCCAGACTGCATAAGATGGCACACTGAACTTGAGAGTACCGAGTTTTCCGAGTCGCGTAAACATTCTTTACTTCATCGGTTTCAGTTTCTGCAGGAGGGTCACCTAGCGGTGCAAAAAGCACATATTGCAGATTTCCGCCAGCGAGGAATATCCTCACATGACGGAACCAGTCGGTGAAGTTTCTACCGTTGCTCTTAAGCTTTTCTTTCTCTAGGAACTGGTTAAAATTGATAGGGGACGCCATATCTACAACATATATTTGCAATAGTTTAGACTAAGTTTATGACAAATTGAGTTCAAATTTTAATTCAACATAATTAAAAACTAGGTGAACTCCCACTCAAAACAATATCCCTCGAATTATCTTAGTGATCACACGAACCAAATCCACCACACCTAAGTCCGATCATCACGTGACAAGATGTAATTTCAATGGCGAACACTCAAAGTGTTCATCATATCAATCATATGATTCATGCTCGTCAAGGCCACCTTAGTATCCGCATGTGCAAAACTTGCTTGCACCCGTTGTATGCACTTGTTGATTCTATCACACCCGATCATCACGAGATGCTTCGAAATGACAAGTCTTGGCAACGGTGCTACTAAGGATGAACACTTTATTATCTTGATATTTTAGTGAGAGGGATCATCTTATAATGCTACCGTCGCGATCTAAGCAAAATAAGATGCATAAAAGGATTAACATCACATGCAGTTCATATGTGATATGATATGGCCCTTTTGTCTTTGCGCCTTTGATCTTCATCTCCAAAGCACGGACATGATCTCCATCATCAACGGGCATGATCTCCATCATCGTCGGTGTAGAGTCAAGGTCAATGGCGCCGTCTTCATGATTGTTCTCCCATGTAGTAACTATTACAACTTCTTTGAAATACTACTCAACATGAAATTTAAAGACAACCATAAGGCTCCTGCCGGTTGCCACAATACAATAATGATCATCTCATACATATTCATCATCACATTATGGCCATATCACATCACCAAACCCTGCAAAAACAAGTTAGACGTCTCTAATTTGGTTTGCATATTTTACGTGGTTTAGGGTTTTCGAGAGAGATATAATCTACCTACGAACATGAACCACAGCGGTGATACTAGTGTTGTCAATAGAAGAGTAAATTGAATCTTCACTATAGTAGGAGAGACAGACACCCGCAAAGCCACTTATGCAATACAAGTTGCATGTCGAGCGTGGAGCAAATCTCATGAACGCGATCATGTAAAGTTAGCCCGAGCCGCTTCATCCCACTATGCCACAAAGATGCAAAGTACTCAAACTAAAGATAACATAAGCATCAACACCCACAAACCATTATGTTCTACTCGTGCAACCATCTATGCATAGACACGGCTCTGATACCACTGTAGGGATACGTTGCATAGAAAACAAAAAATTTCCTACCGCGAGAACGCAATCCAAGCCAAGATGCAATATAGAAGACGGGAGCAACGAGGAGATGATCGAGACTCACCCTTGAAGATTTCCAAATCCTACAAGATGAGGCTCTTGTTGCTGCGGTAGATGATCACTTGCCGCTTGCAAAAGCGCGTAGAAGATCTTGATCACGGTGCCACGATCGGGCAGCACCTCCGTACCCGGTCACACGTTCGGTGTTGATGAAGACGACGCCCTTCTCCCCGTTCCAGCGGGCAGCGGAAGTAGTAGCTCCTCCTTGAATCCGGCAGCACGACAGCGTGGTGGCGGTGGCGATGGAGATCTCCGGCGGAGCTTCGCTAAGCGTTGCGGGAGAGAGGGAGGAGGTGGGGCGGCTAGGGTTTGGGAGAGGGGGTGGCCGGCCACTTGAGGGGTGCGGCCAAGCTATGGCTTTGTGGTGGCCGGCCCCCTCCCCTATGCCCCTCATTATATAGGTGGAACCCCAAGTGTTGGACTACAAGTCTTCGAATAAGACCCCAACCCAAAACCTTCCATGTAGTAGGGAAACTTACCCAAGGTGGGACTCCCACCCAAGTGGGATTCCCACCCAAGTGGGATTCCCACCCAAGTGGGATTCCCACCCTTCCATGAGGGGGAGGTGGCCGGCCACCTTAGGTGGAGTCCACCTGGGACTCCACCCCTAGGGTTGGCCGGCCATGGGTGGTGGAGTCCCTTCGGGACTCCGCCTTCCAAAGTGATTTCTTCCGGACTTTTCTAGAACCTTTTAGAACCTTCCATAAATGCACCGGATCATTTCCAAACTTGGAATATGACTTCCTATATATGAATCTTATTCTCCGGACCATTCCGGAACTCCTCGTGATGTCCGGGATCCCATCCGAGACTTCGAACAATACTTCGAACTCCATTCCATATTCAAGTTCTACTATTACAACATCAAACCTTAAGTATGTCACCCTACGGTTCGCGAACTATGTGGACATGGGTGAGAACTCTCTCCGACCAATAACCAATAGCGGGATCTGGAGATCCATAATGGCTCCCGCATATTCAACGATGACTTTAGTGATCGAATGAACCATTCACATATAATACCAATTCCCTTTGTCACGCGATATTTTACTTGTCCGAGGTTTGATCATCGGTATCTCTCTATACCTTGTTCAACCTCGTCTCCTGACAAGTACTCTTTACTCGTACCGTGGTATGTGGTCTCTTATGAACTTATTCATATGCTTGCAAGATATTAGACGATATTCCACCGAGAGGGCCCAGAGTATATCTATCCGTCATCGGGATGGACAAATCCCACTGTTGATCCATATGCCTCAACTCATACTTTCCGGATACTTAATCCCACCTTTATAACCACCCATTTACGCAGTGGCGTTTGATGTAATCAAAGTACCTTTCCAGTATAAGTGATTTACATGATCTCATGGTCATAAGGACTAGGTAACTATGTAACGAAAGCTTATAGCAAATAACTTAATGACGTGATCTTATGCTACGCTTAATTGGGTGTGTCCATTACATCATTCATATAATGATATAACCTTGTTATTAATAACATCCAATGTTCATGATTATGAAACTAATCATCTATTAATCAACAAGCTAGTTAAGAGGCTTTACTAGGGACTCATTGTTGTTTACATAACACAACACACATGTACTAATGTTTCGGTTAATACAATTATAGCATGGTATATAAACATTTATCATAAACACAAAGATATATAATAACCACTTTTATTATTGCCTCTTGGGCATATCTCCAACAATAACATCCTTGTGCTATCTCTCTCTCACCATTGTTGAAACACCAAAAGGCTCAGATCTCCCTTTCTACCCAACCAAAGCTTCGGTAGAAAGCAAGAGGAGGTCCCGATCTAAGTTTCCACCAAGCCAAATATCATTCCCCCTTGAGTTCATCGAGCAATCTTATTACTCTTGGGTTTGTGGAAACCCTAAGCGGCATGTGTCACTCAGAAGCATCTCAGTTGTAGATTTGCTCCAAGAAGAAGTTTGTGATGGTTTAGAGACTGCCTTCAAAGTCTACCACGACTGAGCAAGCTATTCCTTCATGAGATAGGCTCTAGAGCAGAAGGTGAGCCTTTGTGGCGTTGGAAAATCCTTCGTGAGATCCCACACCTCTCTAACGTGACGTGTCTTCCTCTCAAGGAAGGGAACACGATAATACATCTTCGTGTCCGTGCGCTTTGATTATTTCTAACCGATCTCTTAATTGTGTCATTTACTCTTGTGATAGCCATCGTGCTTAAAGTACCTTGTATCATCCTCTAGGTTACCTCACCGAGTTTGCATTAGAGGCACACTTACTATTCTGCAAAGATTAAAATTGCAAAAGAATTTTAAAAAAATTTGTAGAACCTATTTACCCCTCTAGGTTACCATCTCTATCCTTTTGTTCGCCACACTCATGATCGCCACACTCATGATCGACGCCAAGTGGATTTGATTGGGAATATGTGGGCTCACGTAGTAAACTGGTAGTCATCTCCTATCATTTTATCTGTTTCAATCCGCTTGTGAACTACATTTGATTATGAACTATGTTGTTTATGCAGTTACAAACTATTCAAGTTAATTTGGTTCTAAGCAACATTATTATTTTTCATTCACATGTTTGAATTAGGTGTAATGAAAAAAAAATAGCCAGCACAGACCAAAGACGTCCAGCCGTTAGTTTTTCCCCGACCCAATTTATAAGGAAAAGGACTTAAAAAGTCAAAATCTATCC
This sequence comes from Lolium perenne, assembly GCF_019359855.2. Taxonomy (NCBI): domain Eukaryota; kingdom Viridiplantae; phylum Streptophyta; class Magnoliopsida; order Poales; family Poaceae; genus Lolium; species Lolium perenne. The sequence continues at coordinate 278,774,152 of NC_067245.2, forward strand.
ACTGCTCAACACAAATAAATCAAAACAAACACGTCGTTGTGTTGAAAATAGATTGGTCAGCTAGAGATGCCCTCAACTATAGTTGTCATGGACCCATGGGGCATCCTATGTAGCACCACCAACAAAGATGTAGCTCTACGGCGACCCAAGAAGCCAATCTTAGTCAACCAATTATATCTATCTATTGATGCCTACTTACAATCGTGCTCTTATTTCCCATATCTTTTCTAATTAATTTTCAGAAAACATAGGAATTAGGTCAATGTTGCCCAATGCATGTTTGGTTACTCGTATGATTTTTGACCGTTTTCCCGATTTGGCCCACTAGCTGCTGCATCAGTGGACACCGTGCGCTGTGCCTATTTAAGCACATAGTTTGGTTTTCAACAATGTGTTTCACTGCGGTTTCGACCCAGTGTTTGATAGGTGATGAGCGCAGATTGTACACCGTTGGAGAACCCCAAGAAGAAGGTATGATGAGCACAACAGCAAATTTTTCCTTGGTAAGAAAACAAGGTTTAATCAACCAGTAGGAGAAAGACGTGACTTCTGAAGGTGTTGCTAGTTGACTATTGGCAGGGTGCACTACCGGTGTCAGCAACAACGTGGAAACTGCATACAACACAACCAAAATACTTTGCCCCAACTTACAGTGAGGTTATCTATCTCACCGGTTTTGCTTAACACAAAGGATTAAATGTATAGTGTGTAACGAGATGTTTAATTGCAGTGAAATTAAAGAGAACAGTGCTTGCAGTAAGTAAACATAACATGATGATTGTATCAGTGTAAAAGAAAGGACCAGGATCCACAGTTCACTAGAGGTCTCTCCATAAAGATAAATAACATGCTGGGTGAAAAAATTACAGCTGGGCAATTGACAGAATAAAGACCATACATGACAAGATGATTACTATGAGATTCATTTGAGCATTACAACATAATACATAGACTGTCATCCAAATGCGTCTATGACTAATAATCCACCTTTCGTTTATCATCCGAACCCCTTCCAGTATTAAGTGCAAGCAACAGATTATCGCATTAAGCAATGTGTGTAAAGTAAACAATAGAATTACCCTTGGTTAAAATATTATTGTTTTCTCCCTAGTAGCAACAACACATTTACAATCTTAGTAGTTATTGTCACTCTTCCAGAAAACTAGAGGCATGCACCTACTATCGAGCATAAATACTCCCTCTTGGGGTCACAAGCATTAACTTGGCCAGAGTATCTACTAGCAACGGAGAGCATGCAATATCACAAATAACATATGACAAGTATATAATCGATCTCAACATAGTAATCAATATAATCGGATCCCAGCGAACACAACATGTAGCATTACATAAAGATGATCTTGATCATTATAGGCAGCTCACAAGATCTAAACATGAGGCACAAATTGGAGAAGACAACCATCTAGCTATTGTTATGGACTCATAGTTCACGGATGAACTACTCACGCATCACTTCGGAGGCGGGCATGGCGATGTAGAGGCCTCCAGTGATGATCTCCCTCTCTGGCAGGGTGCCGGGAAGAGCTTCAGAACCCTCGCGAGCTAGGGTCTACGATGGCGGGCGCGACGGAACTTTTCGTGGATGGAGGCTCGGGTGTTTAGGTTTTTCCCGAGGTCGTGAATAAATAGGCGGAAGTGCGAGGTCGGTGGACGCCTGGGTGGCCCACACCAAGCCATGGCGCGGGCCCACCCTTGGCTGCGCCATGAGGTGGTGTGGCCACCCTGTGGCTGAAAGTGCATGGAGCCCCCATGTGTGGTTTTGGTAATTAATGACAATCCCTATGGACTAATGTTTGCATTGAGTTATATTTTTAGGAGTTGTCCATAGGCAATTCTTGAACCATATATTGGCTTCAAGGTTGCAATAAGAAGAATTTGATGAAGGATATCAAGTGTCAAGTATGTCTTGAAGATGAAGATGAAGTGAGCCCTCAAGTTACTTCAAGACATCAACATGTTTGTATTAGGTTGCAATAAGAAGAAATTGATGAAGGATATCAAGTGTCAAGTATGTCTTGAAGATGAAGATGAAGTGAGCCCTCAAGTTACTTCAAGACATCAACATGATGAAGAATGAAGTGCAAGTTCAAGATGAGCCAACTCGAAGAGTTCATAAGCTTGAAGCTTGCCATAGAGAAATGAAGTGCTAGTTCAAGATGAGCCATCTCGAAGAGATCCTTTGATTGACTCTTGCCATCCATATGGTGTTCATGGATATGTTAAGATGCGCCGAAGAAGAAGCTCTCCCATGGTGGATTATGGGGGAGCAATCCACAAGACTTCATCAAGCAAGCACAAGCAAGAAAGGCGTTCCATCTTGTTGAGGTCAAGATCGTCATCATCGAGCTCAAGTGGAATGCGCAAGTATATGGTTTGCTCTTGATAGGGTTTCTTTCTCACCGGTCTCATGGTGTAGTTGGAGACCGGTTTATAGTTTAGTTGCCGTACTATCAAGAGGGCTCTCGAGTGAGTAACTCGATCATATCGTTCGGAGAGAGCTCAAACCTTTGCATCCTTGCATCATCTTTCTTGGTTGTTATTTGGATCTTATCCATGTGATGTTTTAGAGCTTGTGCTTATTCTCATGACAAGCTCTAGTTCATCGAAAACGGATTTCACATAAATCACTTGTTGCGTTTTCGAGTTTGGTTCATCATCTTTCTTGGTTTTATTTGGATCTTATCCATGTGATGTTTTAGAGCTTGTGCTTATTCTCATGACAAGCTCTAGTTCATCGAGAATGGTTTTTGCATGGGCAACTTGTTGCATTTTCAAGGTTGGAGGTTTTTACCGGTATGTCTATTTTTAGATAGGTCAAACCTTTCATCATTTGTTTCTATCCTACATTGTTGTATCATGATGGTTCCCTGCATGATATTGTAGAGCTTGTTCCTAGCTTTAAAACAAGCCCAAGATCATCAAAATCGGAGTCCGGATGCTAAAGTTATGCCCGTTTCAGTTTGATGTTTCTGCCAGTTTTCAAGGGGCGCATATTCCGGCCCAAGTTTGGGGCGGATAATCCGGCCCCCCCGAAAAATCCAATTTTTGGGAAAATCCGGCCAAATATCCGCCCCCCATCCTGCAAGCAGTTTTCTCAAGTCCTTCGCTGATTTTCGGGGCCCGGATACTTTGCAAATATCCGGCCTGAGCTGACCCAAACGGTCATATTTCAATGGGAGGGGGTATTTAAGACCCCCTTCTTCCTCCTTGGGCAGCTACCTCTTCCCCTTTGTGCTCTCCACCATTGTTGACCTTGAGAGCTTCCCTTTCCCTCTACTCCTCCTATGCTTCTTGAATCTTTTTGAGGGAAAAGGAAGAGGAGATCTAGATCTACATTCCTACCAATCAAATCCCTCTCTTTGTGAGGGGAATCCACTAGATCTAGATCTTGGAGAAATTTGGTGTTCCTCCTCTTATTTGTTCTTCCTCTCTTATTCCCCCAATAGCTTTTGTAGCTTTGTTGAAATTTGAGAGAGAAGGACTTGAGCATCTTTGTGGTGCTCTTGCCATTGCATTTGGTGCATCGGTTTGAGTTCTCCACGGTGATTCGTGGTGGTGAAAGCCAGAAGATTGTTACTCTTGGGTTCTTGGAACCCTAGACGGATTCTAGGCCTTTGTGGCGATTTGTTGGGAGCCTCCAATTAAGTTGTGGATGTGTGCCCCAATCTTTGTGTAAGGCTCGGTTTTCGCCTCGAAAGAAATCTCTTAGTGGAACCGTGACCTAGGCCTTTGTGGCGAGGGTCACCGGAGATTTAGGTGAGGCGTCTTCGTGGCGTTCGGTGTGTGGTGTGAGTACCGCATCTTGGGGTGAGGCCTTTGTGGCGTTGGTGTGCATCGAGCAACCACACCTCAAGGTGAGCCTCTTGTGGCGTTCGGGAGCACTAAGCAACCGCACCTCTCCACCGGAGATTAGCACTCACAAGAGTGTGAACTCCGGGATAAATCATCTTCTCCCGCGTGCCTCGGTTATCTCTATACCCGAGCTCTTTACTTATGCACTTTACCTTGTGATAGCCATCGTGCTTGAAGTTATATATATCTTGCTATCACATACTTGCTTGTATTGCTTAGCATAAGTTGTTGGTGCACATAGGTGAACCATTGCTTAGAATAGGTTGTTGGTGCACATAGGTGAACAATAGTATATAGGCTTTGGGCTTGACAAAGTAAACGCTAGTTTTATTCCACATTTGTTAAGCCCATCTCGTAAAAGTTTTAAATCGCCTATTCACCCCCCTCTAGGCGACATCTGTGTCCTTTCAATTGGTATCAGAGCAAGGTCTCTCATTCTTAGGCTTCACCGCTGATACGTCTCAAACGAATCTATAATTTCTTATGTTCCATGCTACTTTTATTATGATACTCACATGTTTTATACACATTATATGTCATTATTATGCATTTTCCGGCACTAACCTATTAACGAGATGCCGAAGAGCCAGTTGCTATTTTCTGCTGTTTTTGGTTTCAGAAATCCTAGTAAGGAAATATTCTCGGAATTGGACGAAATCAACGCCCAGGATCTTATTTTTCCACGAAGCTTCCAGAACACCGAAAGGGAAACAAAGTGGGGCGACGAGGCGGCGACACGCCAGGGCGGCGCGGCCCACCTCCTGGTCACGCGGCCCTGTTGTGTGGGCCCCTCGTGACGCCTCCTGACCTACCCTTCCGCCTACTTAAGCCTTCGTCGATGATAGTTTCAGTACCGAGAGCCACGATATGGAAAACCTTCCAGAGACGCCGTCGCCACCAATCCCATCTCGGGGGATTCAGGAGATCGCCTCCGGCACCCTGCCGGAGAGGGGAATCATCTCCCGGAGGACTCTACACCGCCATGGTCGCCTCCGGATTGATGTGTGAGTAGTTCACCCCTGGACTATGGGTCCATAGCAGTAGCTAGATGGTCGTCTTCTCCTCATTGTGCTATCATTGTTGGATCTTGGGAGCTGCCTAACATGATCAAGATCATCTATCTGTAATGCTACATGTTGCGTTTGTTGGGATCCGATGAATAATGAATACTATGCTATGTTGATTATCAATCTATCATCTATGTGTTGTTTATGATCTTGCATGCTCTCCGTTGCTAGTAGAGGCTCTGGCCAAGTCATTGCTTGTAACTCCAAGAGGAAGTAATTATGCTCGATAGTGGGTTCATGCCTCCATTAAATCTGGGGGAGTGACAGCAACCTCTAAGGTTGTGGATGTGCTGTTGCCACTAGGGATAAAACATCAATACTATATCTAAGGATGTATTTGTTGATTACATTATGCACCATACTTAATGCAATCGTCTGTTGTTTGCAACTTAATACTGGAGGGGGTTCGGATGATAACCTGAAGGTGGACTTTTTAGGCATAGATGCATGCTGGATAGCGGTCTATGTACTTTGTCGTAATGCCCAATTAAATCTCACACTACTCATCATAACATGTATGTGCATTGTTATGCTCTCTTTATTTGTCAATTGCCCAACTGTAATTTGTTCACCCAACATGCTATTTATCTTATGGGAGAGACAACACTAGTGAACTGTGGACCCCGGTCCATTCTTTTACATCGAATACAATCTACTGCAATACTCGTTCTACTGTTTTCTGCAAACATCATCTTCCACACTGTACATCTAATCCTTTGTTACAGCAAGCCGGTGAGATTGACAACCTCACTGTCACGTTGGGGCAAAGTAATTTGGTTGTGTTGTGCAGGTTCCACGTTGGCGCCGGAATCCCTGGTGTTGCGCCGCAGTACACTCCGCCGCCAACAACCTTCAACGTGCTTCTTGGCTCCTACTGGTTCGATAACCTTGGTTTCTTACTGAGGGAAAACTTGCTGCTGTACGCATCACACCTTCCTCTTGGGGTTCCCAACGGACGTGTGTCTACACGCCATCAAGCATATTTTCTGGCGCCGTTGCTGGGGAGATCAAGACACGCTGCAAGGGGAGTCTCCACCTCCAATCTCTTTACTTTGTTTTTGTCTTGCTTTACTTGTATTTACTACTTTGTTTGCTGCACTAAAACAAAACACAAAAAATTAGTTGCTAGTTTTACTTTATTTACTATCTTGTTTGCGTTCTCTATATTAAAAACACAAAAAAATTAGTTACTTGCATTTACTTTACTTATTTCATCATGTTTCCTCCTAAGTTCACTCTAAAAGATGTGCCGGTAGGACGAGGGTCTATTATTGGAAAAGATAATATAGAAGATTTTTTCACTCATATTAGTACGGTTGAAGATTTTGAAGATAGACACTTGGTAGAACTTGCTCCTACTTATGAAATTGCTATTGCTTCTTTAGTACACGCATTAGAAGCTAGATTTGTTAATCTCAATCCTGTAATGCAACATATGTTTCTTACACTTTCTGATATGGAGATGGGAGAAAAGAGAGATTTTGTTTTAAAAGTCCTTGTTAGAGAATTTTGAGGTATAGCAAGAGAAGCTAGAAAAGTTTTTACTAAATATAATATGCTTGGCTCTTATACCAACTTTGCTAGTGTCCTTGAAAAGATGGACATGGATAGAATAAGGTACACTAATAATGTTAATGATGGTGGGGAGATTAAAGTACCGATACCTAGTAAGCTCCTAGGAATGCAAGAAGCGCTAGAAAATAACTATGCTTGGCTTGTTCCTGAAAATTTGTTTGATGAGAATAGTAAGCCTAAGAGCAACGAAAGAGGAGCTACTTACATATACAAGATACAATGCATTGTTGAGGAAACTCCCAACGCCCCTGGTAATGATGTTGATGCTTCATCTTTTGATAACACTTGATACACACTTTCTGCGCCTAGCTGAAAGGCGTTAAAGAAAAGCGCTTATGGGAGACAACCCATGATTTTACTACAGTACTTTGTTTTATATTTGAGTCTTGGAAGTTGTTACTACTGTAGCAACCTCTCCTTATCTTAGTTTTATTGCATTGTTGTGCCAAGTAAAGTCTCTAATCGAAGGTTGATACTAGATTTGGATTACTGCGCAGAAACAGATTTCTTTCTGTCACGAATTTGAACAGTAGTCTCTGTAGGTTACTCAGAAAATTATGCCAATCTACGTGCGTGATCCTCAGATATGTACGCAACTTCCATTAGTTTTGAGTTTTCTCATTTGAGCAAGTCTGCTGCCCCAGAAAAATTCGTCTTTACGGACTGTTCTGTTTTGACAGATTCTGCCTTTTATTTCGCATTGCCTGTTTTGCTATGCTTGATGGATTTCTTTGTTCCATTAACTTTCAGTAGCTTTGTGCAATGTCCAGAAGTGTTAAGAATGATTATGTCACCTCTGAACATGTGAATTTTGGTTATGCACTAACCCTCTAATGAGTTTGTTTTGAGTTTGGTGTGGAGGAAGTTTTCAAGGATCAAGAGACACTAGTAGGAAAACCCTTATAGGCGGAGCTTATTTCTGTGGCGCACCACTAAAAATGCGCCACAGAATATTATTTTGTGGCGCACCATTCTGGGTGCGCCACAGAAATAGCTTAATTTTGTGGCGCACGCTTGGGTAGTGCGCCACAGAAACTATGTGGGGCCCACATCCTGCCACCACCATTTATTATCAGAGGTATTTACGTGGCGCACATGTCGTGCTGCGCCACAGAAATAACTTTTCTGTGGCGCACTGGCTTTGGTGCGCCACAGAAGTAGTTGATTCTGTGGCGCACCTTCTCCGGTGCGCCACAGAATTAAGGGACTTATATCATCTCGCGCGCTCGTGCCCTCCCCCGCCTGTTCACCTCTCCCCTCCCGAGCCCCTCCCCTCTCCCCTCTCCCCTCTCCTCCGTGGTCGCCTGGATCCGCCACCGCCGCCTTCCTCCGTGGTCGCCTGGAGGATTCCTCCCCTCTCCCCTCTCCCCTCTCCTACGTGGTCGCCTGGATCCGCCGCCGCCGCCTTCCTCCGTGGTCGCCTGGATCCTCCATGGTCGTCACCGCCGCCGTCGCCGCCGCCTTCCTCCGCGAGGGGCGCATGCCGCCGCGGTCCTCCCATCCCCGCCACCTGCAGCACAAGCTGCCCCTACGGCGAGGAGGGGCCGCCGCGAGGAGGGGCCGCCGTCGCGGCAAGGTGGAGGATCCGCCGCCGCCTCCTCCTCCTCCTCCACCCCTGCCATCATCTTCAAGCTCGTCCTCCACCCCTGGCATCGGTGCTCTCTCTCCCCTCCCCTCCTCTCCCTCTTAATTCCTCCTCCGCTGCCCCTATGGCTTGTGTTTGCAAGCTCTGGTGATCATTTGATCACCAATTGGTTGATAATTACTTACTACTTTCTCTATCTATGCATGTTGCTTGATATACTGTGTTGTTGCTTGATTTGTATAGCTTCTCACCATGTACTGGTGGTTGCTTATGCTTTGAAAAGCATATGAATGGATGCATGATGCTTGCCAAGCATCCCTGTTGCCTAGCAGTTGACTAATTCATTTATCTGTGAAACTTTATCTTGTTAATGTAGATAATTGAGATGAACTACTTTGCAGTAATGATTCTATTACTGTATTTACTTAAGCTAGATGGATGCCAACTATTGTTGGGGACCCTAGCTTCATTTTGAATCCTGTTGGGTAATGATAAGTGTGTAGGCTTGGTGGTTTGGATGGTTTGGTGGTTGAATTGGCCTTTGCAGTCATGAACTGCTGGCTTGGTAAATCATCTGGGATGGTTTCCTTCCTAGTTCCATTTGGAAGATGCTACTATTCAATTGGTTGGCATAACCATGGTGACTTGAGTTGGTCAAATTCCTGGTCCTTGCCATTTGTACCAGGCTTCACTTGGTCTATGATTAAATGATGACCAAACATTGTTATTCCACCCTATGTGCTTGTGTTTGACATGGCTGTTGCTATGTCTCTGTACATATTTACTTGATGGATTCTTGTGAGCTTATGGTATGCTAAAATAGAGATATCCACAGTAGGGGATCATGTAAATGAATGCCACTGTGGTATCCTTTGAATAAAATGGGAAGTTTCTGATGGTTTAAAAGACTAGGTGATGCTAGGTTATTAAGTTGGTTGTCAAGGTTGGTTTTATCTGGTTAACTTGGATAGGCTATGTGTTCTTGCTTACTTATGCATATCCATCTCTACTGGATTGACTAGCTCAGGCTTGGCCTCTCTCTTGCCAGCATCACTTGGTTACTACCAAGTGATGAATAATCCCTTATGGTACCCCAGCTTTGTTTTGAACTCAACTGAGTAATGATAAATTTCTATTTCTTGTGTTGGCTTTGATGAAAATAGAGATATCCACAGTAGGGGATCATGTAAATGAATGCCACTGTGGTATCCTTTGAAGAAAAAGGACTGTTTCTGATGGTTTTAAAAGGCTAGGTGGTGCTAGGTGATTCAGTTGGCTACCAAGACTTGTCTCATCTGGTTAGCTGGGATATGCTATGTGTTGTTGCTTGTTTAGGCATATCTATCACTTACTGGATTTACTGGTTCTTGATTGGCCTCTCTTTTGCCAGCATCACTTGGTCTATATACCAAGTGATGAATAATCCCTTTGGAGCATCTGCTCCATGCATGCTATGTGTGTTTGAGCATCTTGACTTATGTCCCTATGATAATGGATCATCAAATGTTTCCCTTTGTGTGTGTGAGCTGCTTGTAGTGTCACTTGACTATTCAAGTTTCAATGTTGGTTACTTTTCCTCTAGTGCAAGAAATGGTTGAGCAGATGTTTATCCACTGTTGGCCTTTATTCTTGGGTAGCTCAAAGTGTCATGCACTTACTGGATCATCAAATGTTTCCCTTAATTTGTCCCTGGTTGCCTCCTTAATTGATGCCTTATGATCCAAATTACTATATTATTGGATTGAGTGATATGGCTACTGCTTGTTTGCTCTCCAAATGCTATATATGTGTATTTGACCATGCTTATGATGGATTTCTTTTAAGGACTCTAGCTAGATTAGAGGGGAAAAAGTTGCTGCTTTGTTGCCTATGATAATGTATCATCAAATGTTTCCCTTTGTCCCTGGTTGCCTCCTTAATTGATGCCTTATGATCCAAATGACCCAAGTCCCTTGCATGATCCCATTTGTCCCTAATGTTGCTTAAGATGAATAAATTCCCTCTAATCACCATTTGGAGATCAAGACTAGTTCTTGATTTCCATTAGCTAGACTCCAATATTAAAAATGTCTCCCAAATATGGAGACAAACATTTTAACATTACCCCAAGTGATTTACTTGTCGATGATTAGATGGTTGGTCGATCACTCGTACACTCGGGGTGGAGCAAGTGAGGCTTGGTGTGATGGCACAAATATCAATATCTTGTGCATCCTACCTGGCCTCACTTACTCCATCCCTGGATGTTAATATTTGTTTCGACCAACAAAGTATGAGGCATTCCATTTAGTTCATATATACTAGCTACTTCTTAATTGCATTGGCCTTTCTTCCATTTTAGTGCCGATGATTAAATTGTTTGGTCACTTGTACACTCTGGGGTGGGGCCAGTGAGCCTGGTGCGATGGCACAAATATCAATCTCTTGTGCATCCTACCTGGCCTCACTGACCCCATCCCGGAATGTTAATATTTCTTTCGACCAACAAAGTATGAGGCATATGATATCTAGTTGAGATACCACTTGGCTCTTTCTTCCATTTTAGTGCCGATGATTAGAATGTTTGGTCACCTATACGCCGCAATATACTTTGTAGACGAGCCCCCCTTTCCCTGGCCACCGTTCCGTGAACGAGTCCTTGACGAGACAACAACGCCGACATGCCTCTCCGGCGCAGCACCACTTTTCTTCTCTCGCCGTCCAGTACGTGAACGAGTCCTTAATGCCAAGACGGTGCCAGCCTCCCTACATCATGCCGACCCCTGTTGTCGCGCTTCAGGCCGTGTCGATCACGCGCCCTGCACTCTCCTGCAGGGCGCGGGACACACGGCTTGAAGCGCGGCAACACGGCCCGGCATAATGCTGGGCAGGCCGACACGGTCTTTGCATCAAGGACTCGTTCACTGGACAGCGAGGGACTGGCGTGGTTCTGTGCCGGAGATGCATATCGGCGTTGTTGTGTCGTCAAGCACCCGTTGACGGAACGCCGACCGGGGAAAGGGGGCCCTTCTGCAAAGTATACGGCGGTGTATACTGCAACTATGGTTTCTGACCATAGTATTTGTGTTGACCAACAATGTATGAGGCACATATTCTATTTTGTCATTCCATTTGCTTTGAGATTTTCAAAATGCCGATGATTAAAATGTTTGGTCACCGTACACTTGGGGGTGGCGTAAGTGAGCCTGGTAAGATAGCACAAATATCAATCTCTTGTGCATCCTACCTGGTCTCGCTTACACCATCCCTAAATGTTAATATTTGTGTTGACCAACAATGTATGAGGCACTTATTCCATTTTGTCATTCCATTTGCTTTGAGATTTTCAAAATGCCGATGATTAAAATGTTTGGTCACCGTACACTTGGGGGTGGCGTAAGTGAGCCTGGTAAGATAGGACAAATATCAATCTCTTGTGCATCGGACTTGGCCTCACTGACGCCATCTCTAAATGTTAATATTTGTGTTGACCAACAATGTATGAGGCACTTATTCCATTTTGTCATTCCATTTGCTTTGAGATTTTCAAAATGCCGATGATTAAAATGTTTGGTCACCGTACACTTGGGGGTGGCGTAAGTGAGCCTGGTAAGATAGCACAAATATCAATCTCTTGTGCATCGGACTTGGCCTCACTGACGCCATCCCTAAATGTTAATATTTGTGTTGACCAACAATGTATGAGGCACTTATTCCATTTTGTCATTCCATTTGCTTTGAGATTTTCAAAATGCCGATGATTAAAATGTTTGGTCACCGTACACTCGGGGGCGGCGTAAGTGAGCCTGGTAAGATAGCACAAATATCAATCTCTTGTGCATCGGACTTGGTCTCACTTACACCGTCCCTGAATGTTAATATTTGTGTTGACCAACAATGTATGAGGCATTTATTCCATTTCTCTTGTGCATCGGACTTGTTGGTCTCACTTTCTTCCATTTTCATCATAGTAGGAACTGGATGAAGGACCCCGATGCAAGCGAGCCTGGTGGGTAGAGATGACGGAGCAAAGGAGGAACCGGATGAAGACTACTTTGTATCTCGAAATTGTGAATTTTGTATGAATTAAGAGTTGTATGCAAAACATTTGACACTTGCCACTATATATGTATCTCGATCGGGCTCTAAGTAATGTGATGATGATGTCTATGTTATATCTGTGCAATGTACATGATATTTATATTATATCTGAATGTTGCTGTATATAACATGTGTATCTGTATTGTGTATCTGTATTGCTGTGTATAAACTGCATATGTATAGCAGGCAGCACAAAATCGTGTATAATACAAGCAAATTCTGTGGCGCACTTAGAACCAATTCTGTGGCGCACCCTTTTCTGTGGCGCACCTAAGAACAAGTGCGCCACAGAAACCTTAGTTCTGTGGCGCATGGGCAGGTGCGCCACAGAAACCTTATTTTTGTGGCGACGTTTCTGTGGCGCACCTCCCATGCGCCACAGAATCCATTTTTCGTGCGCCACTGATGAGGCTTTTCCTACTAGTGAGAGGAGGATGATACAATATGATCAAGGAGAGTGAAAGCTCTAAGCTTGGGGATGCCCCGGTGGTTCATCCCTGTATATTTCAAGAAGACTCAAGCGTCTAAGCTTGGGGATGCCCAAGGCATCCCCTTCTTCATCGACAACATTATCAGGTTCCTCTAGTGAAACTATATTTTTATTCCATCACATCTTATGTGCTTTACTTGGAGCGTCTGTTTGTTTTTGTTTTTTTGTTTTGTTTGAATAAAGTTGGATCCAAGCATTCATTGTGTGGGAGAGAGACACGCTCCGCTGTTGCATATGGACACATATGTCCTTAGGCTTTACTCATAATATTCATGGCGAAGGTTGAACTGCTTCGTTAAATTGTTATATGGTTGGAAACGGGAAATACTACATGTGGTAATTGGTATAATATCTTGAATAATGTGATACTTGGCAATTGTTGTGCTCATGTTTAAGCTCTTGCATCATATACCTTGCACCTATTAATGAAGAAATACATAGAGCTTGCTAAAGTTTGGTTTGCATAATTGGTCTCTCTAAGGTTTAGATATTTTCTAGTAAAGGTCGAACAACAAGGAAGATGGTATAGAGTCTTATAATGCTTACAATATGTCTTTTATGTGAGTTTTGCTGTACCGGTTCATACTTGTGTTTGCTTTAAACAACCTTGCTAGCCTAAACCTTGTATCGAGAGGGAATACTTCTCATGCATCCAAAATCCTTGAGCCAAACACTATGCCACTTGTGTCCACCATACCTACCTACTACATGGTATTTCTCCGCCATTCCAAAGTAAATTTCTTGAGTGCTACCTTTAAAATTTCCATTCTTTATCATTGCAATATATAGCTCATGGGACAAATAGCCTAAAAACTATTGTGGTATTGAATATGTACTTATGCATCTTATATCTTATAAGTTGCTTGTTGAGCGATAACCATGTTCCTGGGGACGCCATCAACTACACTTTGTTGAATATCATGTGAGTTGCTATGCATGTTCGTCTTGTCTGAAGTAAGGGCGATTTACCATGAGTTGAATGGTTTGAGTATGCATATTGTTAGAGAAGAACATTGGGCCGCTAACTAAAGCCATGATTCATGGTGGAAGTTTCAGTTTTGGACAAATATCCTCAACCTCATATGAGAATATTATTTGTTGCTAAATGCTTATGCATTAAAGAGGAGTCCATTATCTGTTGTCTATGTTGTCTCGGTATGGATGTCTAAGTTGAGAATAATCAAAAGCGAGAAATCCAATGCGAGCTTTCTCCTTAGACCTTTGTACAGGCGGCATAGAGGTACCCCTTTGTGACACTTGGTTAAAACATATGTATTGCGATGATAATCCAGGTAATCCGAGCTAATTAGGACAAGGTGCGGGCACTATTGGTAATCTATGCACGAGGCTTGCAACTTGTAGGATATAGTTTACATGATACATATGCTTTATTACTACCGTTGACAAAATTGTTTCTTGTTTTCAAAATAAAAGCTCTAGCACAAACATAGCAATCAATGCTTCCCTCTACGAAGGGCCTTTCTTCTACTTTCATTGTTGAGTCAGTTTACCCATCTCTTTCTATCTCAAGAAGCAAACACTTGTGTTAACTGTGCATTGATTCCTACATACTTGCATATTGCACTCATTATATTACTTTATGTTGACAACTATCCATGAGATATACATGTTATAAGTTGAAAGCAACCGCTGAAACTTAATCTTCCTTTGTGTTGCTTCAATACCTTTACTTTGAATCTATTGCTTTATGAGTTAACTCTTATGCAAGACTTATTTATGCTTGTCTTGAAAGTACTATTCATGAAAAGTCTTTGCTATATGATTCAGTTGTTTACTCATTACTTTTACCATTGTTTCGAATCGCTGCATTCATTACATGTGCTTACAATAGTATTGATCAAGATTATGATAGCATGTCACTTAAGAAATTATCTTTGTTATCGTTTACCTACTCGGGACGAGTAGGAACTAAGCTTGGTGATGCTTGATACGTCTCAAACGTATCTATAATTTCTTATGTTCCATGCTACTTTTATGATGATACTCACATGTTTTATACACATTATATGTCATTATTATGCATTTTTCGGCACTAACCTATTAACGAGATGCCGAAGAGCCAGTTGCTGTTTTCTGCTGTTTTTGGTTTCAGAAATCCTAGTAAGGAAATATTCTCGGAATTGGACGAAATCAACGCCCATGATCTTATTTTTCCACGAAGCTTCCAGAACACCGAAAGGGAAACGAAGTGGGGCGACGAGGCGGCGACACGCCAGGGCGGCGCGGCCCACCTCCTGGCCACGCGACCCTGTTGTGTGGGCCCCTCGTGACGCCTCCTGACCTACCCTTCCGCCTACTTAAGCCTTCGTCGATGATAGTTCTAGTACCGAGAGCCACGATACGGAAAACCTTCCAGAGACGCCGTCGCCGCCAATCCCATCTCGGGGGATTCAGGAGATCGCCTCCGGCACCCTGCCGGAGAGGGGAATCATCTCCCGGAGGACTCTACACCGCCATGGTCACCTCCGGATTGATGTGTGAGTAGTTCACCCCTGGACTATGGGTCCATAGCAGTAGCTAGATGGTCATCTTCTCCTCATTGTGCTATCATTGTTGGATCTTGTGAGCTGCCTAACATGATCAAGATCATCTATCTGTAATGCTACATGTTGCGTTTGTTGGGATCCGATGAATAATGAATACTATGCTATGTTGATTATCAATCTATCATCTATGTGTTGTTTATGATCTTGCATGCTCTCCGTTGCTAGTAGAGGCTCTGGCCAAGTCATTGCTTGTAACTCCAAGAGGGAGTAATTATGCTCGATAGTGGGTTCATGCCTCCATTAAATCTGGGGGAGTGACAGCAACCTCTAAGGTTGTGGATGTGCTGTTGCCACTAGGGATAAAACATCAATACTATATCTAAGGATGTATTTGTTGATTACATTACGCACCATACTTAATGCAATCGTCTGTTGTTTGCAACTTAATACTGGAGGGGGTTCGGATGATAACCTGAAGGTGGACTTTTTAGGCATAGATGCATGCTGGATAGCGGTCTATGTACTTTGTCGTAATGCCCAATTAAATCTCACACTACTCATCATAACATGTATGTGCATTGTTATGCTCTCTTTATTTGTCAATTGCCCAACTGTAATTTGTTCACCCAACATGCTATTTATCTTATGGGAGAGACACCACTAGTGAACTGTGGACCCCGGTCCATTCTTTTACATCGAATACAATCTACTGCAATACTCGTTCTACTGTTTTCTGCAAACATCATCTTCCACACTATACATCTAATCCTTTGTTACAGCAAGCCGGTGAGATTGACAACCTCACTGTCACGTTGGGGCAAAGTAATTTGGTTGTGTTGTGCAGGTTCCACGTTGGCGCCGGAATCCCTGGTGTTGCGCCGCACTACACTCCGCCGCGAACAACCTTCAACGTGCTTCTTGGCTCCTACTGGTTCGATAACCTTGGTTTCTTACTGAGGGAAAACTTGCTGCTGTACGCATCACACCTTCCTCTTGGGGTTCCCAACGGACGTGTGTCTACACGCCATCAACCGCCTTGAGAGTAAAGATGTCGGCTAGAGGGTTTGTGCACGATAACACTCTTATATTAGATGGCACAAATTATGATGTTTGGAAAATTTGCATGCTTAGTCATTTTCGGGACATTGACCCTCATATGGAGAAAATTGTAGATATAGGTTTTTCTCCTCCTATGGATTCACAAAATCTTTCTTTAGAGGATGAGAAAAATTTATATCTCAATTCTCAAGCTTCTAATGTTCTTATGAATGCTTTGCGAGATGTAGGTCTTTTTCCATACTTGCCTTTTTGGAGCGCTCATGAGTTATGGACAAAAATTCAAGATAAATATGATGTGTCCAATATTATTAAGGATGATTGCATTGCTTCCACTTCCGGCCGTGATGAGTTCTCATCTTCATCCACTTCACCAAAGTGTGTCAAGACACAAGGTAATGATATGGTGAGTGGTGATGAAAATTGCAATGTTGATATTGAGCTTTCTATTAATGATTCTTCATCTCTATCTCATTGCAATGTTTCATCTACGGACTCAAACACATCTAGCACTAGAAATGATTTACATGCTTGTGTTGATAGTCCTTGCATATCATGTGTAAGTTGCTTGAAAAAATCTAATGATGATATGCTTGCATTGTCTTGTGGCCATGATAAAAATGATTCTATTTCCTCTAGTTGTTGTGTGTCTAACAATGTAGAGGAAACCAAAGATTCTATTGGTCAAGACAAGATCTTGAAAGGAACCTCAAGTAACTCCTCATCTTCATCTCACGGTCCTTGATACGTCTCCGACGTATCGATAATTTCTTATGTTCCATGCCACATTATTGATGTTATCTACATGTTTTATGCACACTTTATGTCATATTCGTGCATTTTCTGGAACTAACCTATTAACAAGATGCCGAAGTGCCGATTGCTTGTTTCTGCTGTTTTTGGTTTCAGAAATCCTAGTAACGAAATATTCTCGGAATTGGACGAAATCAACGCCCAGGGTCCTATTTTGCCACGAAGCTTCCAGAAGTCCGAAGAGGAGACGAAGAGGGGCCACGAGGGGGCCACACCCTAGGGCGGCGCGGCCCCCCTTGGCCGCACGGCCCTGTGGTGTGGGGCCCTCGTGCCGCCTCTTGACCTGCCCTTCCGCCTACAAATAGCCTCCGTCGCGAAACCCCCAGTACCGAGAGCCACGATACGGAAAACCTTACTGAGACGCCGCCGCCGCCGATCCCATCTCGGGGGATCCAGGAGATCGCCTCCGGCACCCTGCCGGAGAGGGGATTCATCTCCCGGAGGACTCTACGCCGCCATGGTCGCCTCCGGAGTGATGTGTGAGTAGTCTACCCCTGGACTATGGGTCCATAGCAGTAGCTAGATGGTTGTCTTCTCCCCATTGTGCTATCATTGTCGGATCTTGTGAGCTGCCTAACATGATCAAGATCATCTATCTGTAATTCTATATGTTGCGTTTGTTGGGATCCGATGAATAGAGAATACTTGTTATGTTGATTATCAAAGTTATATCTATGTGTTGTTTATGATCTTGCATGCTCTCCGTTACTAGTAGATGCTCTGGCCAAGTAGATGCTTGTAACTCCAAGAGGGAGTATTTATGCTCGATAGTGGGTTCATGCCTGCATTGACACCTGGGACAGTGATAGAAAGTTCTAAGGTTGTGTTGTGCTGTTGCCACTAGGGATAAAACATTGATGCTATGTCTAAGGATGTAGTTGTTGATTACATTACGCACCATACTTAATGCAATTGTCTGTTGCTTTGCAACTTAATACTGGAGGGGGTTCGGATGATAACTTGAAGGTGGACTTTTTAGGCATAGATGCAGTTGGATGGCGGTCTATGTACTTTGTCGTAATGCCCAATTAAATCTCACTATACTCATCATGATATGTATGTGCATGGTCATGCCCTCTTTATTTGTCAATTGCCCAACTGTAATTTGTTCACCCAACATGCTGTTTATTTTATGGGAGAGACACCTCTAGTGAACTGTGGACCCCGGTCCAATTCTCTTTACTGAAATACAATCTACTGCAATACTTGTTCTACTGTTTTCTGCAAACAATCATCTTCCACACAATACGGTTAATCCTTTGTTACAGCAAGCCGGTGAGATTGACAACCTCACTGTTTCGTTGGGGCAAAGTACTTTGGTTGTGTTGTGCAGGTTCCACGTTGGCGCCGGAATCTCTGGTGTTGCGCCGCACTACATCCCGCCGCCATCAACCTTCAACGTGCTTCTTGGCTCCTACTGGTTCGATAACCTTGGTTTCATACTGAGGGAAACTTGCCGCTGTACGCATCACACCTTCCTCTTGGGGTTCCCAACGGACGCGTGCTGAACGCGTATCAAGCAGCTTTTTCTGGCGCCGTTGCCGGGGAGATCAAGAAACACTGCAAGGGGAGTCTCCACTTCCCAATCTCTTTACTTTGTTTTTGTCTTGCTTAGTTTTATTTACTACTTTGTTTGCTGCACTAAATCAAAATACAAAAAAATTAGTTGCTAGTTTTACTTTATTTGCTATCTTTTTTGCTATATCAAAAACACAAAAAAATTAGTTACTTGCATTTACTTTACTTGATTCATCATGTTTCCTTTTAATTTTACCACAAAAGACATACCGGTAGGACGTGGGTCTATAGTTGGAAGAAATAATATAGAAGAATTTTTCAATCATGTTAGTACCGTTGAAAATTTCGAAGATAGACACTTGGTAGACCTTGCGCCTACTTATGAAATTGCTGCTGCGCATTTAGTTCGCCTGTTGGAAACTAAATTTGTTAATCTTAATCCTATAATCCAACACATGTTTCTCACACTTGGTGATATGGAAGAAGGGGAAAAGAAAGATTTTGTTTTAGAAACCCTTCTTAGAGAATTTGGTGGTCTAGCAAGAGAAGCCAGAAAGGTCTTTGCTAAATTTAATATGCTTGGTTCTCATACTAATTTTGTTAGTCTCCTTGAAAAGATGGACATGGATATTATAAGATACACTAATAATATTGATGATGGTGGGGAGATCAAAGCACCAATACCATGTAAGCTCCTAGCTATGAATGATGCACTAGAAAATAACTATGCTTGGCTTGTTCCTGAAAATTTGTTTGATGAGAGTAGCACGCCTAAGACTAATGAAAAGGGAGATGCTAAAACTTATGTATCTAATATACTATGCCTGGTTGAGAAAACTCCGCACCCTGCTGAGAACGCACCGTCTCTTGATAATACTTGATACACACTTTCTGCGCCTAGCTGAAAGGCGTTAAAGAAAAGCGCTTATGGGAGACAACCCATGTTTTTACCTACAGTACTTTGTTTTTATTTTGTGTCTTGGAAGTTGTTTACTACTGTAGCAACCTCTCCTTATCTTAGTTTAGTGTTTTGTTGTGCCAAGTAAAGTCTTTGATAGTAAAGTTCATACTAGATTTGGATTACTGCGCAGAAACAATTTCTTTGCTGTCACGAATCTGGACAAAATTCTCTGTAGGTAACTCAGAAAATTATGCCAATTTACGTGAGTGATCCTCAGATATGTACGCAACTTTCATTAAATTTGGGAATTTTCATTTGAGCAAGTCTGGTGCCATTTTAAAATTCGTCAATACGAACTGTTCTGTTTTGACAGATTCTGCCTTTTATTTCGCATTGCCTCTTTTGCTATGTTGGATGAATTTCTTTGATCCATTAATGTCCAGTAGCTTTATGCAATGTCCAGAAGTGTTAAGAATGATTGTGTCACCTCTGAACATGTTAATTTTTATTGTGCACTAACCCTCTAATGAGTTGTTTCGAGTTTGGTGTGGAGGAAGTTTTCAAGGATCAAGAGAGGAGTATGATGCAACATGATCAAGGAGAGTGAAAGCTCTAAGCTTGGGGATGCCCCGGTGGTTCACCCCTGCATATTCTAAGAAGACTCAAGCGTCTAAGCTTGGGGATGCCCAAGGCATCCCCTTCTTCATCGACAACATTATCAGGTTCCTCCCCTGAAACTATATTTTTATTCCATCACATCTTATGTGCTTTGCTTGGAGCGTCGGTTTGTTTTTGTTTTTTTGTTTTTGTTTGAATAAATGGATCCTAGCATTCACTTTATGGGAGAGAGACACGCTCCGCTGTAGCATATGGACAAGTATGTCCTTAGTTTCTACTCATAGTATTCATGGCGAAGTTTCTTCTTCGTTAAATTGTTATATGGTTGGAATTGGAAAATGATACATGTAGTAATTGCTATAAATGTCTTGGGTAATGTGATACTTGGCAATTGTTGTGCTCATGTTTAAGCTCTTGCATCATATGCTTTGCACCCATTAATGAAGAAATACATAGAGCATGCTAAAATTTGGTTTGCATATTTGGTTTCTCTAAGGTCTAGATAATTTCTAGTATTGAGTTTGAACAACAAGGAAGATGGTGTAGAGTCTTATAATGTTTACAATATGTCTTTTATGTGAGTTTTGCTGCACCGGTTCATCCTTGTGTTTGTTTCAAATAAGCCTTGCTAGCCTAAACCTTGTATCGAGAGGGAATACTTCTCATGCATCCAAAATACTTGAGCCAACCACTATGCCATTTGTGTCCACCATACCTACCTACTACATGGTATTTTCCGCCATTCCAAAGTAAATTGCTTGAGTGCTACCTTTAAAATTCCATCATTCACCTTTACAATATATAGCTCATGGGACAAATAGCTTAAAAACTATTGTGGTATTGAATATGTACTTATGCACTTTATCTCTTATTAAGTTGCTTGTTGTGCGATAACCATGTTTTCTGGGGACGCCATCAACTATTCCTTGTTGAATTTCATGTGAGTTGCTATGCATGTTCGTCTTGTCTGAAGTAAGAGCGATCTACCACCTTATGGTTAAGCATGCATATTGTTAGAGAAGAACATTGGGCCGCTAACTAAAGCCATGATCCATGGTGGAAGTTTCAGTTTTGGACATATATCCTCAATCTCAAATGAGAAAATTATTAATTGTTGTTACATGCTTATGCATAAAAGAGGAGTCCATTATCTGTTGTCCATGTTGTCCCGGTATGGATGTCTAAGTTGAGAATAATCAAAAGCGAGAAATCCAAAATGCGAGCTTTCTCCTTAGACCTTTGTACAGGCGGCATGGAGGTACCCCATTGTGACACTTGCTTAAAACATGTGTATTGTGATGATCCGGTAGTCCAAGCTAATTAGGACAAGGTGCGGGCACTATTAGTATACTATGCATGAGGCTTGCAACTTGTAAGATATAATTTACATAACTCATATGCTTTATTACTACCGTTGACAAAATTGTTTCATGTTTTCAAAATCAAAGCTCTAGCACAAATATAGCAATCGATGCTTTTCCTCTATGGAGGACCATTCTTTTACTTTATTGTTGAGTCAGTTCACCTATTTCTCTCCACCTCAAGAAGCAAACACTTGTGTGAACTGTGCATTGATTCCTACATATTTGCATATTGCACTTGTTATATTACTCTATGTTGACAATATCCATGAGATATACATGTTATAAGTTGAAAGCAACCGCTGAAACTTAATCTTCTTTTGTGTTGCTTCAATACCTTTACTTTGAATTATTGCTTTATGAGTTAACTTTCATGCAAGACTTATTGATGCTTGTCTTGAAGTGCTATTCATGAAAAGTCTTTGCTTTATGATTCACTTGTTTACTCATGTCATATACATTGTTTTGATCGCTGCATTCACTACATATGCTTTACAAATAGTATGATCAAGATTATGATGGCATGTCACTCCAGAAATTATCTGTGTTATCGTTTTACCTGCTCGGGACGAGCAGAACTAAGCTTGGGGATGCTGATACGTCTCCGACGTATCGATAATTTCTTATGTTCCATGCCACATTATTGATGTTATCTACATGTTTTATGCACACTTTATGTCATATTCGTGCATTTTCTGGAACTAACCTATTAACAAGATGCCGAAGTGCCGATTCTGTTTTTCTGCTGTTTTTGGTTTCAGAAATCCTAGTAACGAAATATTCTCGGAATTGGACGAAATCAACGCCCAGGGTCCTATTTTGCCACGAAGCTTCCAGAAGTCCGAAGAGGAGACGAAGAGGGGCCACGAGGGGGGCACACCCTAGGGCGGCGCGGCCCCCCCCTTGGCCGTGCGGCCCTGTGGTGTGGGGCCCTCGTGCTGCCTCTTGACCTGCCCTTCCGCCTACAAATAGCCTCCATCGCGAAACCCCCAGTACCGAGAGCCACGATACGGAAAACCTTACTGAGACGCCGCCGCCGCCGATCCCATCTCGGGGGATCTAGGAGATCGCCTCCGGCACCCTGCCGGAGAGGGGATTCATCTCCCGGATGACTCTACGCCGCCATGGTCGCCTCCGGAGTGATGTGTGAGTAGTCTACCCCTGGACTATGGGTCCATAGCAGTAGCTAGATGGTTGTCTTCTCCCCATTGTGCTATCATTGTCGGATCTTGTGAGCTGCCTAACATGATCAAGATCATCTATCTGTAATTCTATATGTTGCGTTTGTTGGGATCCGATGAATAGAGAATACTTGTTATATTGATTATCAAAGTTATATCTATGTGTTGTTTATGATCTTGCATGCTCTCCGTTACTAGTAGATGCTCTGGCCAAGTAGATGCTTGTAACTCCAAGAGGGAGTATTTATGCTCGATAGTGGGTTCATGCCTGCATTGACACCTGGGACAGTGACAGAAAGTTCTAAGGTTGTGTTGTGCTGTTGCCACTAGGGATAAAACATTGATGCTATGTCTAAGGATGTAGTTGTTGATTACATTACGCACCATACTTAATGCAATTGTCTGTTGCTTTGCAACTTAATACTGGAGGGGGTTCGGATGATAACCTGAAGGTGGACTTTTTAGGCATAGATGCAGTTGGATGGCGGTCTATGTACTTTGTCGTAATGCCCAATTAAATCTCACTATACTCATCATGATATGTATGTGCATGGTCATGCCCTCTTTATTTGTCAATTGCCCAACTGTAATTTGTTCACCCAACATGCTGTTTATTTTATGGGAGAGACACCTCTAGTGAACTGTGGACCCCGGTCCAATTCTCTTTACTGAAATACAATCTACTGCAATACTTGTTCTACTGTTTTCTGCAAACAATCATCTTCCACACAATACGGTTAATCCTTTGTTACAGCAAGCCGGTGAGATTGACAACCTCACTGTTTCGTTGGGGCAAAGTACTTTGGTTGTGTTGTGCAGGTTCCACGTTGGCGCCGGAATCTCTGGTGTTGCGCCGCACTACATCCCGCCGCCATCAACCTTCAACGTGCTTCTTGGCTCCTACTGGTTCGATAACCTTGGTTTCATACTGAGGGAAACTTGCCGCTGTACGCATCACACCTTCCTCTTGGGGTTCCCAACGGACACGTGCTGAACGCGTGTCAGTCCTCATATATGCCTTATGGCCAAGGGTTCCACGGTACCTCCTACCATGGAACCTAATATGTCTCGTGGTGATAAGGATGAGGATGAATATGAAGAAGAGGATTGGGTTGTCTCTCTACGCAATAAGGGTAAGAGCATATTGAAGGTTATTTGCAAAGATAAAATTGCTAGCACTCACTTCTTTGAAATCTTGACTACCGCTATTGAGAGCCAAAAACTTATTTGGATGCATGAGAACACCATTGATAAAAAGGGTGCTCTTGAACGAGAGTATGCCAATGATGTAGCATCCCTAAAGAATGATCTTGAAGAAGAACAAGAGACCATAGCCTCTCTTGAAGAGCAACTTGAAACCCTTGAAGTGTCTCAAAATGAAATAGTTTCTAAACTCACTAAGGAAAGAGACCATGCTAAAGCTCAAGTAAAAATGCTTAAAAAGGAAAATCCCAAAGTTGGTGTTGGTCATGATAAACTTGTTAAGGATTTAGATGATCTAGACAAGGCCCACAAGGTCTTGGAGAGCGAACACTCTATCCTCACCAAGTCCCATGAGCAACTTCAAGCTTCCTATTTAAAAGAGCATGCTATGTTACCCTCTCTTCTTAATATATCTTGTGATGATGCTTGTGCTACTAACTCTACTTCTTGTGAAGCATCTATCTTGAAGGAGAATGTTGAGCTAAGGGCTCAACTTGAGTTGCTAAGTAGAAATTATGGGAAATTGGAAGAAAATCATGGAAAGCTTTCTAGCTCCCATGAGGATCTTCTAGCTTCTCATGATAGGCTAAAGTTAGCTCATGAGGCTATCATATCAAAGGCAACACCTTGTGAGCCTCATGTGGATACTAGCACTACTACCCAAAATGCTATATTGCCATGTGCTAGTCCTAGTAATTCATCCACTCATAGTATTGCTAAATCTTGTGTTGAATTATCTTCCTTGCCTTGTTTCTCTAACAATGAAGGTTCTACTTCCTCTAGTACTTGTGTTGTTACTAACCATGTAGACGAAATCAAAGAGCTCAAGGCCCAAGTCACTTCTTTGAAGACCGACTTGGAAAAGAGTCATGAAGGAAAATGCAAACTTGACACGATGTTAAGTGTGCAACAATCCCCCAATGACAAGAGTGGACTTGGATTCAAATCCAACAAAAAGAACAAGTCCAAGAACAACAACAAAAACAACAACAACAACAACAACAAGGGCCAAGTACAAGTCAAAGACCCGACCAAGATTGTTTGCTTCAAGTGCAAAATTGAAGGGCACCATGTTAGATCTTGCCCTTTGAAGAAGAAGAAAAAAGGGAAGCGGCCTCAAGCTCAAACTCATATTCAACCTCAAGTTGAAGAAATTCCACTTCCCAAGAAGAATCAACCCAATGCTCCCATTGTGGAGAAATCTAGTGAGAAGAAGGAGAAGAAAAGAACTTGCTACATATGCCGTGAGAAGGGCCACATCTCCTCTTTTTGCACTATTGGTACCTCATCCAACTCTATCTCCATTGATGATGTTTATTCTCTTCGTAAGGATGAGGGTGGCAATGTGTTTGCCAAATATGTTGGTGCTCAAAGTGGTGTCAAGAAAAGAACCATTTGGGTTTCCAAGCCTATTGTGACTAACCTCTTAGGACCCAACTTAGTTGGGGACCAACAATCCAAAACTTGATCAATAGGTGCTTGTTGGAGGGCATTGGAGACTTGGCTACATCATGAAGAATTAAGGGATCTTCATCATTTATATTATCTCAAGCCAAGTCTTGGTTATCTTGCTTCTATCATATGATCAATGTTCCTCCTTGCGGTAACATGTGCTCAACTCATTTATATTGAAAGTTACTCGCCCCTTTGCATGTGTTAGTTTTTTTTCCTAACATGTGTTTGTATATGTTGTGCTTCCTACTTGCTTTTTCTTGAGAAATCAAGTCTATGCATGTTGGTTTGCACACCATGTATTTGTGTTTGTGTTGGAGCCACTTTGCATCTTGTTGTATCTTATATGGCTCTTATGAGCGATTAATGGACTTTCCCATTTTGGGGGAGTGATATTCCTTTGGGAATTTCATGATCCTAGCAATGTGTGTACATGAGGAATATCACTTAGAATTGATATTGCAAGATTATCTAGTCTCTATGTGGTATGTCATATTCATGAGAAATTCAAATTCTAATGTCCATTAATATCTCTAGTTGGATCTTATTTGCCTCTTGTGAAAATAAATTCCTTATCACATTATGGGGGAGTAATAAGCTTTGTGCATATTACAAGCCTAGAAAATGTGAACATTTGAGGTTGTGTCACATAGAATTGATATTGTAAATTATCTCTCTCCTATGTGGCATGTTTGCTCAAACAAACTCCAATTTGCTTAAATAGCTTCATTGCTAATATCTTTGTGGATCTTTTTTGTGAAAGTTTTTCTTGGCATGGTTTTTTCACAACGTGTCCCTCAATACATTTTTGGAAAACCATGTGCTTCAAGTCATACTATTAATTGCTTTGCATGTTGGTATGAATACTATTAATTGCTTTGCATGTTGGTATGAATACTATTAATTGCCTTGCATGTTGGTATGACTAAATGAAGCTATCAAGAAACTATCTTTGCATGATGGTTAACTCTTATCTTTTACCATATTCTTTATTCATTGTAAATATGATCTCATGAATTCTTACAAACTACCACCGGGAAATATTTCCTAATACCTCTTGTCCTAGGACAATTGGTAATCTTTATGAGGTAGATTTTTATTGATCATATTTACATTGGCTCTTGTGTTCGAATTGCCTTATTTATTGCCATGAATTTGTTTTGCTTTGACTCCCATGTGTCTTCCTTGCATCTTATGGATCTAATTTGTCTATTCAAACTTTCTTAGCATTTTAAGTAGATAGAGGTAGCGTGATGATCCTAGTTTTGTGCATTTTGTATTCATATGCAAAATCATAGATAATGAACTAATCTTGGGGGAGCTCTTCTATATTTGGTAGAATGCTTAACATCTCTTGATCTTTATCAAAAATTTGGTTTTGGGAGTGTTGGGGGGATGACCCCCGGTATGCCAAAGGCATGCCAAACCGGATGGTTTGGACCTTCAAGATAACGGTTTAATGTTTAAGCCGGAGGACAAAGTTAGATATTTGGCTAAGTGAAGCTAAGCCGGTATCCCCAAGAGGGGTATACCGGAACCGGATGAAAGAAGACACCGGACTACCGGTAAGAAGAGCATGTCGGCAAAGCTGGTCAAAGATTCTCTCTGGAGCAAGAGGACAAAGATGAGCTAAGCAAAGTAACTTTAAACGAAGCCCTGACGCCAAAGGAGGGGGTGACGCCAAAAGCAACCGGAGGACGTCAGCGTCCCTGATTAAAGAAGCCGGCGCCGCCATTTATGATTAAAGTAGCTTTGTAAAAGTAGTTTTTCTAGTCAAAGATGCCATTAGGGTTCCTTGTGCTGTAAGCCACCTCTCCCCTATATAAGGAGAGGGGGTACCTCCATTACAAATGACGACTAAGTATAGGAAGATATGCTGTACCCAAAACCCGTATCTCGCTAAGAGCAATAAAGAGAAAGATCTGGCGCGGTGTATTTCCTTGTGTTCTTCTTCTTGTTTCAATGCCCTTGGTCGTGTTCTTGAGGAAGGCATTCGGAAGTTCTTCCAATCCAACCGCAAACCCTCACCCGAATCCTCTAGCGTCCATTCGGCCCCAACTTAAGCCATCCCATGGCATCTGCTCGTTCGCCACGACGACAGTTGGCGCCCACCGTGGGGCAGAAAGTGGCGCTTGATGGAGTTCACATTCGGGCGGGCATCCTCGACGTCGCCGGCCAGCGCACAGTGTCCGCGCTGGTGCAGCGCTTCTACGACATGGACTTCATCAACGACAACGCGGGCTGCTTCGCCAACGGCGGCATCTTCCCCAAGAACGGCCGCATCATCGAGTTCGGCAGCCACCGCGTCTACTTCGGCACCGTCCCTGTGCGCCAGTGCCTCTCGCCGGTGCTGGTGGCGCCGGATCCGCCAAGATGGCTACATGCTGGCCGCGCTCCTGGCAGCGTGGAGGTGATGATGGCAGGCGCGGTCGTCGTCGGCAAAGAAGCTGTGGAAGAAGGTGCTGGGCGTGCGGCTTCAACCCGCGCAGCCAAGCCACCGCTGGAGCGCGACCCCGGCGTTGCGGGAGCATCTTCAGCGCTACCGGAGACACCACTCCAAGCGGCGATGAACGTCCTCGCCACCCCCATCGCGCAGAACATCGACCCGGCAGCAGCGCAAGCGGAGCTGAAGGCGCAGCGCCAGAAGCTGCTCGAGAACGGCAAGGACATCATCCGGGCGCAGCGCGAGCTGAACCTAACCCTACGTGAGTATAACGCTGCCCATGGCTTTGCTTCTATTAGCGCGCATGCTGCTAGGGTACCGGAAAACCGGCTTAAGGCTCGCAATCTAGATCAGGATCTGCGCAAAGAAATTCTAGCCGGTAAAAGTGCCTCTGCATCTGTAAGCATCATAGAGAAGCCTAAGTACAGTAGCCCGGATAAAACTATAAAAGCTGCTAAAGCTGCGGTAGAGCTGTGCGAATCGCTTTCCGGGGATGCTCTGGTAAAACAGCAAGAGCGTGTCCGGGAGCTGCTTAAAACCATCGAGCAGCAAAATGCTGAGCAGCTGGCTAAGCTGAACAAAGCTGTGGCTTCGAGGTCCGCGCGTTCAACAAAGAATGCCGGTAGCAAGTCTCAGGGGCAAGCATCGTCCCCTCATCCGGATAAAAGAAGGGAAAAAGAGGTGAATGCGCAGCAGATGACTGTGTACGATCCAGTCCTTGCAGGAAAACAGAAAGCCAGGCAATATGATGCAGGAAGAAAAAGCCAAGGGGCAGATCGAGGCTACGCCAAAAGAGGCTATGCCGGAAACAATCATGCCGGTAAACACGAAACCGGGAAAAATTATCAAGCGGCAAGGGCTGCGTATGAAGAGGAAGATGAGATTCCCCCAAGGTATCGGCAGGCAAGGGCCGCGGTACCGGAACCTTATGATGAGGCTGACTCAACAGCTGACAGACCCATGGCTTACCGGAACCCGTTGGGAGAGCGCGTGGGAGAAAGGCACCTACCAGTACGGGATGCGAGGCACCGTCTGGACAGGGTGTATTTGTCTGAGATAATTGAGGAAGAAGGACCTCCGGGTCCAAAATGTTTTGGTCCAAGGATCATGAAAGAGGGACCGCCAGTTCGCAACTTCCAGTTGCCTCGTGACACAAAAACGTACGATGGCACCACTAAGCCAGAGGATTGGCTCGCGGATTATGTTACCGCAGTCTATGTCGCTGGTGGCGGAGGAACCGTAGCCGGAGGAGGAAACCGCCGCTGGGCCGTAAGAATCATACCATCGTTCCTGGTGGGACCTGCAAGAATCTGGCTGAAAAATTTGCCGGCCGGAAGCATTAACGGCTGGCTAGACTTTGAGGAAGCTTTTGTGAGCAATTTTAGCAGTACCTACCGGAGGCCAAACAGGCCGCAGCAGCTCGCTCTGTGCATACAGCGCCAGAATGAAACAGACCGGGATTACCTGGCCCGGTGGAACACCACAAGGAACTCCTGTGAAGGGGTGATAGAAGCGCAAGCCATAGCTTGGTTTAGCAGTGGATGCAGAAGAGGTTCACCGTTGTGGCAAAAGCTGCAGCGGAACATGCCGGCAATGTTGGCAGAGATGATACGTGTTGCAGATAGCTACGCATTGGGAGACCCAATGCAACCGGCAGTGCAAGCTGAGCCGGAGCAAACAAACCAACCTCAGCAACGCCAAGAGCCATACCGGGATAACCGGCATAACAAACGAAGGGAAGAGTTTCCGGATCGAAGGTATGGCCCACAGCAAGTAGCCGCGGTGCAGGAAAATTCCAGCGCCAGCGGAAGCCAAAGGCAAAAAACCGGATCGCAGCCATGGGCGGGTCCTAAGAAACAATGGGTTGAGAAGAAACCATGGCAAAACAATGAGGAAAGGTACACCATGGAATCCGCAATGGACCAGCTGTGCCGGTGGCACACACCAAACCCCGGAAGGCCGGCAAAGCACTTGACGAAAGATTGTACTTGGACCAGAAGGTTGATGGGCCAAGGCACAGCAAAGGATGCCGGAAAACTACCACCACCACCCCCGCTTACCGGACCAAATGCTATACCGGTGCTGCCTCAGCAAAACCGGCCTCCACCACAACAGGTTCATCAGGTGGGAGACGCCCGTGGCCAACCACCTCTACCGGCACCATTGGGACGGAATGTTTACCACGATCCGGATATGTGTTGTGTTGTGTTTGTTACTGAGCCAACAGACAAGCAAAGCCTGCGACGTCGTTCCATGGAAGTGAACGCGGTGATGCCGGCAGTTCCAAAGTACATGCTTTGGTCTGATCAAGAGATAAGCTGGTCATTCGAGGATCACCCGAAAATAATGCCTAATCCGGGTGGTAACGCTCTGGTTGTGGACCCAATCATGCATGGGCCAAACACTCGTGTTAAATTCAGCAAAGTGCTGATAGACAATGGGAGCAACATAAACATCATGTACCGGCACACCATGCGCACACTTGGGATAACTGAGAATATGCTACAGCCAACGCACACAACTTTCCACGGAATCGTTCCGGGGCTGTCTTGTTCGCCCATGGGAAAAGTCCGGGTGGATGTTTCATTCGGTGGATGTGATA
The DNA here is from genome assembly GCF_019359855.2 of Lolium perenne. Taxonomy (NCBI): domain Eukaryota; kingdom Viridiplantae; phylum Streptophyta; class Magnoliopsida; order Poales; family Poaceae; genus Lolium; species Lolium perenne. The sequence goes on from NC_067245.2 coordinate 278,804,477, forward strand.
ATTGCCGGGTGGAAAACCTTCTGTTCGAAGTGGTGGATCTGGATAGTCCTTACCATGCACTGCTGGGGAGACCGGCATTGGCTGCTTTCATGGCCTCGACTCACACAGCCTATCTCAAGATGAAGATGCCGGCACCTCGTGGACCCTTAACTGTGGTAGGAAACTATAAAGTCTCACTGGAAACCGCTTCCGCCGGATCTAATCTGGCCGAATCGCTGGTGATTGCAGAGGAAAAGAAAAGAATGCAGACCGCGGTTGCGTTGGCTCAATCTTCACAGTTGAGTTTAGCGGCAATGAGTGGAAACTTGGGCACACCGGCATTCAAGCCAACCAATGAAACAAAAGACATCGTGCTGGACCCGGCTCACCCTGAGCGCACCGTTCGCATCGGTGCCGGCCTCACTGAGGCATAGGAAAGCGCGCTCACCAGCTTCCTCCGTGAGAATCGGAATATCTTTGCCTGGTCTACTGATGACTTGGTAGGTGTTCCGAGGGAGCTGGCTGAGCACTGTCTAAACGTCCGGAAAGATGCTAAGCCGGTAAGGCAGCCGTTGCGCCGGTTTGCTGAAGACAGAAGAAAGATCATTGGAGAGGAAGTAACAAAGTTGTTGGTTGCCGGTTTCATCGTGGAAGTGCTGCACACAGAATGGTTAGCCAATCCGGTAATGGTCGAGAAGAAAAAAGAAGAGAACCTTGAAGCAAAAGCTCCAAAGGTATGGCGCATGTGCATCGACTACACCAACCTGAATAAGGCTTGCCCAAAAGATCCTTTCCCGTTGCCCCGGATCGATCAAGTGATTGACTCCACCGCTGGATGTGAATTGTTGTCTTTCCTGGATGCCTACTCCGGCTTCCACCAAATTCCCTTGAAAAAGGAAGATCAAATAAAGACTGCGTTTATCACCCCGCACGGGGCTTACTGCTACGTCACAATGCCTTTCGGTTTGCGCAACGCTGGTGCAACGTACCAACGCTGTATGCAAAAATGTTTGTATGATCAAAATCGGTAAAAACGTGCAAGTCTATGTAGACGATGTTGTGATAAAAACTAAGAAAAAAGAAACCTTAATAGACGATCTCCGACAAACATTTGATAACCTAAGAAGGTTCCGGATGAAACTTAATCCGGCAAAATGCACCTTTGGTGTCCCAGCCGGCAAGTTGCTTGGCTTCCTCGTGTCAAGCCGGGGGATAGAGGTGAATCCGGTAAAAATCTGGGCAATCGAAAGAATGACTATACCGCACGATCTCAAAGACGTGCAAAAGTTTACCGGAAGCTTGGCATCGCTGAGCCGGTTCATAAGAAGGTTGGGAGAAAAAGCTCTGCCCCTTTATGCCTTGATGAAAAAATCCGACACTTTCGTCTGGACCCCTCAGGCAGACGCAGCGTTCAGAGAACTAAAAAAGATGCTGGCCACTGCGCCTATATTGGCTTCACCTTTGGAAAGGGAGCCCATGTTGTTGTACATAGCAGCAACAAACCGGGTTGTGAGCGTAGTGGTTGTAGTTGAAAGAGAAGAGGAAGGAAAAACCGTGCAAAGACCGGTATACTACCTGAGCGAGGTGCTCTCCCTCTCAAAACAAAACTACCCTCACTTCCAAAAAATGACTTATGGCGTGTTCATGGCCGCCACAAAGCTTAAGCACTACTTTGAAGAACACCCCATGAAAGTGGTGAGCGAGGCTCCCATTTTCGATATCATGTGTAACAAAGATGCTAGCGGCAGGATCGCAAAATGGGCAATCCAGATATCACCGTATGTACCGGAATACGAAAGGAGAGATGCCATAAAGTTGCAAGCTTTGGCTGACTTTCTTGTTGATTGGGCGGAAATGCAATACAAGCCGCCAGAGCAAAAGATAGAATACTGGAAGATGCACTTTGACGGATCCAAGCTCAAGGAGGGTCTAGGTGCCGGTGTGGTACTTACCTCACCTAAGGGAGATCATCTCCGGTATGTTTTGCAAGTGCACTTCAGAGCATCAAACAATGTAGCGGAGTATGAGGCTCTAATACATGGACTCAAAGTCGCAAAAGAAATCGGTGCGCACCGGATCATTTGCTATGGTGATTCAGACCTCGTGGTGCAGCAGTGTTCCGGCGATTGGGATGCAAAAGATGCCAACATGGCTTCATACCGGTTTCACGTGCAAAAGATTTCCGGCTTCTTCGAGGGCTGTGAGTTTCACCATGTGCCGCGCGCAGAAAATGAAGCCGCAGATGCTTTGTCCAAGCTGGGGTCGTCCAGGCAAGAGATTCCACCCGGAATAGCCTTGGCACACTTAAGAGAACCATCGATCAAACCAAGCCCGGAATCGGAATCAATTTTCGTACCGGAATCACATGTTGTACCAATGGATATTGACGAAGTAAACCCGGGGACTGCTCCGGTAAACTCGGGGACTACTGTGTCCATACCGGAAGAAGCAATGCTGGTGGATAACATGGAAATAGACGCACCGGTGTTTTTAGTTCGAGAAGCACCATCTTGGGTTAAACCTATTAAGGAATTCCTGATCAACGGCACCTTGCCGGTTGACGAAAATGAATCAAGAAGGATCCAGAGAAGGTCCAAAGCTTACACCATTATCAACGGCGAGGTATACAAGAGAAGTGTTACCGGTGTCCTTCAAAGATGTGTGGAACCGGAAGAGGGAAAAGAAATGCTCATGGAGATTCACCAAGGAGAATGTGGGCACCATGCCTCATCGAGGGCGCTGGTTGCAAAGGTATTCCGGCATGGCTTCTATTGGTCACTGCTTTGGAGGATGCTGAGGACTTAGTGCGAAAATGCAATGGGTGCCAAAGGTACGCCAAGCAAAATCATACCCCAGCATCCGGCTTAAAAACAATACCATTAACTTGGCCATTTGCCGTTTGGTGCCTTGACATGGTTGGTCCATTCAAAACCGCTAGAAGCAGCTTTACACACATCCTAGTGATGGTGGATAAGTTCACCAAATGGCTAGAAGTAAAGCCTATCGCAAAATGTGATGGGCATACAACCGTAAAATTCTTAAAAGATGTTATCTTGCGGTATGGATACCCGCATAGCATAATTACTGACAATGGCACAAACTTTTCTCAAGGTGAGTTCAAAAGATTTTGTGAGGACAACAATATCCGGTTGGATTTGTGCTCTGTTGCGCACCCACAAGGCAATGGCCAAGTGGAAAGAACAAACGCCCTGGTACTTTCCGGTATCAAGCCCAGGCTAATCGAACCTCTTGAAAAGACACCGGGGTGTTGGCTCGATGAGCTACCATCAGTGTTGTGGAGCATAAGAACGACTCCAAACCGGTCTACCGGATACACTCTGTTTTTCATGGTCTATGGGGCTGAAGCCGTGATTCCAACCGATATCATACATGACTCACCAAGAGTTCAACAATATACCGAAGAAGAGGTAAAAGAGGCAAGAGAAATTGATGTGGACTTGCTAGAAGAGGCAAGAGAGCCGGCCCTGGCAAGAACAGCCATTTACCAGCAAAACCTAAGACGCTATCATAACCGGAAGGTTAACCCGAGAACATTCCGGGAAGGAGATCTGGTGTTGCGCCTAGTGCAGCACACTGAGGGCCGGCATAAGCTGTCTCCCCCATGGGAAGGACCTTTCATTGTGAGCAAGGCTCTACACAATGATGCCTATTACTTGGTTGACGCGCAGGAAGCTAAGAAAGGAAAGGCGGACAGGTCAGGAGAAGAAACCAAGCGCCCATGGAATATAGCTCTTTTATGTCCCTTCTATGCATAAGGCTATGTTGTAAGAGGTTCCTTTTTGTACCTTATATGCTATGAATAAAAGATGCCGGCACCCTCGATTGAATCTCGGGGACTGCCTCTACCGAAAATTGCATGAAATGTGTTTATTTTTTCAGTTACCGGTTGGTTGCAGAACATTTTTTCTTTCCGGTTTAGTAACATGCTAAACCTACCGGAGTCTTCGACTCTGCTGCTGTCCGAAACCCGGCTTCATGGCAAGCAAGATAAACCGGTAGGAACTAAGCACGCGAACGACGAAGAGGGGAGATGGGAACAAACAATCCGGAAAGTTTAACTAACCCCGGTTATACCGGTTTTTTGTGAAAAAATTCGAGCTATTTCTAAGTTCAAGAAAGTGCTTGCTTTGCAAAAGAACTTTGTAACTCATACGCCAAAAAACCCAGAGGGTAGGCAGAGGCAAAGCAAAAGAACCAAGTGTGCATTGGATTGAATGCCGAAATAATTCTGGAATCTTCACAGTGCAAGATAAAGATACAAACCATAAGCAAAGTGCTAAGTCTTGGACAAACACAACTTAATAACATACCGGTATAACATACCGGCATAAAATGTTGCATCACAACCAAAAGCCAAAAGGCTAAGTTTTATATTACATCTTAAGACCCCGGCATACCGGGGCAGAATTTAACAGATATTGTTTTCAGTCAAATATGACAGGCAAACAGCATGCATTTAAACAGGAGGAGCCTCAAGGAGAGCATCACCGGTTGCTGGAGCTTCCGGAAGCGCGGTAGCAGCTGCGGCATCTTCATCTTCCTCCTCTTCTTCTTCCTCGTCGCTAAGATAATCCTTGACGCCCGGAGGAGGGGAAATGAAGGTGCGCATCGTGGCATACTCAGCAATCCGATAGGCCCGATCCTCGCGCTTCGCAGTAAGGACCGGATCCAAATCGGTGGGGGCTTCCTCGAGCACGCCAACGAGGGCGTCCAAGTCCAGGTCCAGATACCAGGAGCAAGCCACGCGCAGCGCCGCATCCGCTCCGGCACGGGCAGCAGAGCACTGCCATTCCCGGATCCTCCTGCCGGCAGCCTTCAAGCGTTCGTTCGCGAGCGTCACGTCGGCCGGCACCTCATCTTCAGGCCAAAGCACCTTGCAGAGCTGGGTCGCCACCTCAGGGATGTGATCCACTGAGCGCATATGGGAGACCCGCGCGTTCAGGGCAACAAGATGATCATAGGGATCCCAGGGCGCGTCCAGATTCTTATATGCCTGCGCAACTCGGCGATCCGCTACCTTCTTTTGAGCATAGGTCTGAGAATCCGGAAAGAGGTCTGCAGTACACAAAACAAAGATAAGTACATGCTACTGGAAAGGATAAGCTTATAAGCAAAATCGGCAAAGAAAAAGAAAAACTTACGGAGGGCAAGTGAGTCAGTTTGCATGACCAAAAGGTCATACTCCTGTTGCTCTGCCTTCAGGCGCGCGGCTTCATCCTCGACGGCTTTCCGCGCCTTCGATCCCTCCTCCAGCTCGGCGTGCAGCACCGCGTTGGAGCTGTTGGTGTCCTCCAGAGCCTCATTCAGCTTGGCTTCGACGGCGGCTTGGGCGGCCTTCATGGCATCGCTGCGCTTCAGCCCGACCTGGATCAGCTACTCCTTCAGCCCGCTGGCGTAGGTCTCCTGGACGTCCAGAGCCTCGCGATGCTGCCGGATAAGCTGTTCCTTTTCGGCTAAACCCCGGAAAGAAAATGTTAACAAAATTGAAGTTGGTGAAGTAAGGAAAAGACAAGTTCACCGGAAAAGAGGCAACCATACCTTGGAGCGCAGCGACCTGCTTCTGGAGGGCTTCGATGGAAGCTTCCGGAATCGCTATTGAACAAAGAGTTGTAAGAGCTAAGAGGGAAAACTTATTGGAAAAAGTTGCCAGAAAAACGGAAATTTACCTTGGCACTTGTTGTGTGCTTCGGCAAGATCCCGGTGCTCCCAGAGAAGCTCCTCGAAGAGGTGCATCCGGGTGTCGGCAGTGCTCTGTTGAAGAATGCATGTTAGAAGAAGAAGCCGGTTTTCTCTACGCTCTTGCCTAAGTTTCGCCCTAAGAACTACGTTCTCAACCCGAAACTCGGGGACTGGGCATGCCGGTTTTTTGAGTTTCTACTTCAGTTTTGCGCTAAGAGCTACACTCTCAACACAAAACTCGGGGACTGGGAAGATAGACGGAGATCCGAAAAGAAAGAAACCGGCATGAATTGGAAAAATTAAAAGATTAGGAAGAGTTTAGTTAAGCTTACCACCAGGTTGTTGGTGGCATCGTGCCACGCATTGTCCAGCTCCCGCACCGCGCGCCGCAGCCGCGCAAAGTGTTCCTCCGTGCATCGAGGGCCAGAGGGGTCCGGCGCCGGGAGCCGGTCCTTCCCCAGGCCGCGGGTAGCCGCGGATATATCCACAGCGTTCCACTTCTCAGCGTAAGGGAGAAGGTGCCCCAGGTCGCGGCCTCCGCGCGTCAGCTTCGTTATCCGGCCGAGGACGCCGGAAGGTTTCCCCCCAACAGCGACAGCGGCGCGGCCGGCGTGCAACGTCAGCTGCTGCGGGTTGGCGGAGGCGCTACCGGAGGTTGTGCCCTGTTCCTTGGCAACCTTGGGGGCCTCTGGCGGTGGCATCGGCGCGGCCTCGATTGGCTTGGCGCTGGGAGTTTCCGGCGGCGGCATGGCCGTGGAGGGGGAAGACTCCATGGTCTTCTTTTTCTTCTTCTTGGGGGCAGGAGGAACCAGAGGTTCTGCCTGCCCGGAAGCTTCTGCTTCGGCGCCGGTGTTGCTGGCGCCGGTGTCTTGTTTTTCCAGAGGGGAGGCTTGCTCCTCCTCTGCGCGGTGATCTGGAGGTGTAGGGGCCGCGCGCCCCGAACTTGTTGTGCCCCCCAGAGGGGAGGCAGAGATGTTGCCAGCACCAGATGGTGTCGGGCTTGGGTGTGAGGGAGATGAGGTCCTTGCAGTTCCCTCGGAGCTCTCAGGCCTTGGGCCTAGCTTTAGCGCAGCGCTGAGCAAGAAAAAGAGGAAGGTTGAAAAAAGCAACCGGAAGAAAAAGGTTGTAAAAAGCAACCGGAAGAGAAAGTTTGTAAAACAAAGACAATAGAGAGCGAGGTCTTACCCGGCTTTGACCGGCATCTGCTTGCCCTTGTGGCGCCGCTTGCCACACTCCTTCCCTGCGACAACTTCCGTCCGGAAGCGTTTGCTGGGAGGGCTGTCGCCCGAGCCGGCATCGGGTGCCGGTAGTGGCGGAGCGTGACGTGCAACCAAGGAAGGGCCGACGTATAAGATAGTACACGACCATAACTAAAGTATGGGCCAATGTAGTAATCTGTGTCTAGCGGGGAGTATAAATGCTAAGATTTTATATGACAAATACACTGATAAAAGAGAACTTCAACTTGGAAAGACCGGGCCAACGCCCGGTATGGTCTCCAAGAGGCTCCGCCCCTGGGTGCCGGGGCCTTGTTCTTCTTGAGCCGCGGAGCAAGGTTCTCCACGAACTCATCGCCGACCTCGGCTCGCAGCGGCGCAACATGCTCATGGACCTGCGGTTGCACGCCAGTTGAGGGGGCGTCTACAGAGGAAAAGTAACAAGAAACATAAGATACCGGGGAAGTAAAAGCTACCTCATGCAAAGGGAGTTCGTCAACGGAGCCAGGAGCTTCCGATGAGGATTTACCGGGACGCGAAGTATGAGTTCGGCCCATCTTGAGGTCACCCGAAAGGATGAAAGGGTCAGGATCAACTCGGTCCAAGGGACGCTTCTGGACAATGCCTCGTCGGTCTGATTCGATGCCCGGAAAGCGGTCCTTGGCCTGAAAACAAATGAAAAACAAGTTAAGCACAACGCAAAAATTACCGGTACAAGAACCCGGATAACACAAACTCTTACTTCCTGAGTCGGAGGGTTGGTGGAGCTAAGAGGCCGGAGGCCCCACTCCCAATCAAATGGCATGGCAGTCTTGCAGATCTGCCTAGCCTTGCGGACCACGTCCTTTTTGCTCAGAGAAAGACCGGTAATCTTGGTGGGATCACCAGGGCCATACATCTCGCTCATCTTGTGCTGCCGGCGCTTGAGAGGAAGCACCAGACGCGAGATGAAGGTGCGGACGATATCGTCGGAGCAGATGTTGGTTTCCTTCCTTAGCTTCTCCATGAAGCGTACTACCCGGTTTGTTTCGGTAAGATTGGATCCGGGGAAGTAGCTCCAGTTGGTTCTTCGGGGCGGCGCCGGATCGAAAGCCGGTAAGTCGATGAGATTCGCGGCGCCGTCATTCTTCACATAGAAGAAGGTCTCTTGCCATGCCAGGCATGACTCGAGACCGGTAAGCTTAAAAAAGGGGCTCCCTTGACGGGAGCCGATGATACAAGACCCGCATTGTACGGGGGGTTTGGGCTTAGGAATATCTTTGCCCTGAACGGAGTTAATCCGAAGAGCAAAGAAGCGAGCAAATGTCTCGCGAGTAGGGCGGATGCCAATGTAAGCCTCCATGAAGGTGGCATAACAAGAAAGATAGAAAATGGCGTTGCCAGGAAGATGGTGAGGTTGGAGTTTGTAGAAATCAAGGAAACTCCGGAAGAAAGGAGAGGCGGGAAGGCCGAAGCCGCGCTCAAAGTGAGCAAGAAAAACGACGTACTCACCGGGATTGGGTACCGGTTCGACTTCATCGCCAGGAAGCCGGCAAGAAACTCCTTCCGGTATCCTTCGAGACCGGTAGAGCCAATCTATCTTGTGTTGGGTAACGTCGGAGCCTTTCCAGGCCCCGCGTGTGACGTTGGACAGGTCATGTCCGGAAGCCTGGCTAGAACTGCCGGCCTCTTGATCCCTACCGGTATCTATCTCCATCCCGGCTAATTCTGCACTCAGCCCGTCGGAAGAAGCGGTGCGTTCGCTACTGGAAGAAGACTCGGAATAGTATTGCTCGCTAGACATGACAATGTTACCAGAAAACAGTTTTCCCCAGATCTACCCTCGCGCGAAGATCTACGAGTAAGAGAAAAAGCAAAAGAAAAGGAAAAATAAATACGCTATCGGCCCGAGATCTAGAAAGTAAGGAAAAGAGGGGTAAAAGCCAATCTGGCCTAACCTGAGGTGGCGGAGGCGTAGAAGGAGGAGATTGCCGGCGGAGCGATGGGCTCGAGGTCGCCGAGGAGCTCCGGCGACGGCGAGGCGGAGAGAAGCTCGTCGAAGCACGAGGGCAAACGCCGCAGCTAATGCGCTGCGGAGGCTCTCCGCACAGCGAGGCTCGGCGAAGTTTGGCGGAGCATCAGTGGAGTTCGCCGGGCAGCGGAGCTTGAGCGAAGGGCGAAAGCGGTGAAGGGCGCGAGAAGGCGAAAGTTCTCTGTGCGCGAAGAACTGGAGAAGTGCGAAGAGAAGAGGAAGGAGAAGCAACTCCCCCATTTATAAGAGGAGGGCTTAGTGGGCTGGCAACTACCGGGCCGCGGCGGTTCGCCTCGTGGGCCGCCACGTGGCACAACGATACACGCGCGAAAAAGAAGAGGCCACAGGCTCACCGCACGGATCCGGAACAGCAGCCAGGATCCGGTGTGCCGCACTTAATGAGGGCGCGAGAGTCGAAGGGAAGTGACCCCTGACACTGGCATGTCAGTCATAGTGCGCATGTCACTGACAGGCGCGGGGCCCGAGAAATTCTCGACTTCGCCGAGGAGGCAGTTAATGGCTATGGTACCGGAGAATAAGATACCGGAAAACAGAGGAAACGTAAGTCCGGGCAAAGATGTCGGAGGCTAAGCGGGTCACCGAAAGGATTAAACCGATATCTTAAGTTATGGGAACCTGGCATGGTCTGTCGGATAGAATCCATCAGACTATACCAGCTTTGGGGACTAATGTTTGGGGGATGACCCCCGGTATGCCAAAGGCACACTACTAGGAAAAAGGCAATCAGTGGCGCACCACATATAGCCTTCAGTGGCGCACTAGTGGTGCGCCACTGCTATCACGCCACTGCTAACTCCTAGTAGTGGCGCACTAGGGGTGCGCCACTACTAGCCTGGATACCAGTGGCGCACTGCGTGGTGCGCCATTGACATGTCCAGCAGTGCGCCACTATTACTCCAAAGTGGTGCGCCACTGTTGGTCAATGGCAGTGCGCCACCACTGTCTAGACGAGGTGCGCCAGTGCTACCGTTTTGCGTGCGCCACTGTTTCAGCGAGGCGGTGCGCCACTGCTGCGTGTGGACGTGCGCCACTGCTGTCTCCAGGACGTGCGCCACTGCTGAGGTTCATGGTGCGCCACTGCTAGTCTCGGAGGGGATCACAGGGCAGTGCGCCACTGGATCCAGCGCAGTGCGCCACTGCTAGTTAGTGGACGTGCGCCACTGATGGGCCACTAGTGCGCCACTGCTATGTATTTCGAATTTTTTTTTTGTATCCTGGCAGGTATTTATACAGGTTGTATATCACAGTACAATAGCACAATACAGGATACATAACACATATAAACAACAGCACAACTTATCCATACATAATTCTTCACATTAGCCCCACATGATTCACAAGATTTCACATTAGAGAAGTTACGAGGTTACAATGCAAGTTACGGGGTTACAAAGTCGCAAATGAGCTAGTGGTTACAGAAGATCGATCATCTAAAGTACAATCACATAGAAGAGAGCTAGAGTCACTACTAGCACCATCCCGATAATAGTGGTCTTCATCCGGTTCCTCCTCCGCTCCGTCCTCTCTCCCGCCAGATAGCGTGCGTATCTGTCTTCGGCCTCCGCTCTAGTGGTGTACCCTTTGTAGCTGTTACCGCTAAAACGGTGAACCTGTCTTCGACACTCCTCCCAGTCGTTGTAGACTCCGGGAACCTTGCCCTTGTACACGACATACCACGTCATATCTGCACATATATGAACAAGCCAAAGAAACTAAGAAGTGCAAACTCAAATAAGAGACAAGTAGCTAGTATGAACTAAATGGAATGCCTCATACATTGTTGGTCCAAACAAATATTAACATTTAGGGAAGGCGTTAGTGAGGCCAGGTAGGATGCACAAGAGATTGATACTTGTGTCATCGCACCAGGCTCACTAGCGCCTCCCCCAAGTGTAGTGACCACGAAATTTAATCATCGGCCAATGCAATTAAGAAGTGCAAACTCAAATAAGAGACAAGTAGCTAGTATGAATTAAATGGAATGCCTCATATTTTGTTGGTCGGAACAAATATGAACATTTAGAGAAGGCGTCAGTGAAACCAAGTAGGATGCACAAGAGATTGATATTTGTGTCATCGCACCAGGTTCATTGGCCCCTCCTCCAAGTGTATAGGTGACCAAACATTCTAATCATCGGCATTCTGAAAAACCAAAGCAAATGGAATGACGAGGGCCTCATACATTGTTGGTCAAAACAAATTTTAACATTCAGGGATGGCGTAAGTGAGACCAAGTCCGATGCACAAGAGATTGATATTTGTGCTATCTTACCAGGCTCACTTACGCCACCCCCAAGTGTACGGTGACCAAACATTTTAATCATCGGCATTTTGAAAATACCAAAGCAAATGGAATGACAAAATGGAATAAGTGCCTCATACATTATTGGTCAACACAAATACTATGGTCAGAAACCATAGTTGCAGTATACACCGCCGGTATACTTTGCGAAGGGCGCCCTTTTCCGGCCGCCGTTCCATGAACGGGTCCTTGACGACACAACAACGCCGATCTGCCTCTCCGGCGCAAAACCACGGCAGTCCCAGCCGCCTCCCTTGCGGCCACAAGGGAGGCGGCTTGGACCGGCGTGGTTCTCGCACCGAGAGGCATGTCGGCGTTGTTGTCTCGTCAAGGACTCGTTCACGGAACGGCGGCCGGGGAAAGGGGGCCCGTCTACAAAGTATATTGCGGCGTATAGGTGACCAAACATTCTAATCATCGGCACTAAAATGGAAGAAAGAGCCAAGTGGTATCAACTAAATAGCATATGCCTCATACTTTGTTGGTCGAAAGAAATATTAACATTCGGGATGGGGTCAGTGAGGCCAGGTAGGATGCACAAGAGATTGATATTTGTGCCATCGCACCAGGCTCACTGGCCCCACGCCGGAGTGTACAAGTGACCAAACAATTTAATCATCGGCACTACAATGGAAGAAAGGCCAATGCAATTAAGAAGTAGCTAGTATGAACTAAATGGAATGCCTCATACATTGTTGGTCGAAACAAATATGAACATCCCGGGATGGCGTCAGTGAGGCCAGGTAGGATGCACAAGAGATTGATATTTGTGCCATCACACTAGGCTCACTGGCGTCACCCCGGAGTGTACAGTTGACCAAACATTCTAATCATCGGCATTTTGAGATACCAAAGCAAATGGAATGGCAAGGTAGGATGCACAAGAGATTGATATTTGGACATAACATCATCATACCTAACATCGTAGCTTCATACAATTTAATATAGAATTCAAACAACACGAAGCAACGAAGATAGAGTTGATAAAAGTTCTAACTATCGGTGTCCGAGCCGGATTCGCCGGTGTGGGGGTAGTGCACACGGCAGGCGGTGTCGTCGAACACCTTGACGATCATCTCGCCGTCCCCCTCGTACGGGGAAGGTGAGGCGGCAGCCGGGCTCGAGGTGGAGGTCACGGGCGAACTTGTCCCACCCCGTGTGCAGGTACATCTTGCCCTGCCCGTCGAACAGGACCTCCACGGACCAGCGGCAGAAGTTGCAGCCTGCCTCCCGTAGCTGCAAGTGCGCCGGCTCGACGCCGTCGACGAACTCGGCGAACTTGTCCGGTAGCCTCTTGATGCCGAGTGGGTCGTCGTCGATGCGGAGGAGGAACTCGAAGCAGCGTTCCTCATCCGAAGACGAGGAGGATGCAGGTGACGGTGACCGTGGGGCCCTTGCTGCTCCACCGCGGCGGCCCCTTCCCGGCCCCGGGGCGCCCAGGACCGCGGCCTCGACCGCCTCGCCGGCCACCGGGACCGGCCATCCTACATTTACATTTTTGAACCATATTACGATCCATTCCACTAACAAAATTGGGCATGACCTATGCTAATTTATGTACATATGAGTGCCCCATTTTCGCCGAAACGGAAATGAATCAACATTTCGGCGATAATGGGCAACTCTGTCGATCCCTGCACAAGAATATGTCACCATATACACCAGCTCAGCACCATGGCACATGCACAATTGTTCCTCATATACACCAGCTGAGCACCATGGCACATGCACAAGAATATGACACCATATACACCAGCAGCATCAACAGCAAGTAGCAGCAGCAGCAGCAACAACAGCTAGTAGCAGCTAGTAGCAGCAGCAGCTAGCAGCAATATGCATCAACAGCAAGCAGCAGCAAGCTAGCAGCAGCTAGTAGCAGCAGCAGCTAGCAGCATGCATCAACAGCTAGCAGCAGCAACTAGCTAGCAGCATGCATCAACAACAAGCTACCTGTCTGCAAGTGCGGCGGCGGTCCTCTGCGGCGGCGTCAGCGGTCGAGGGCGGCGCGGCGTGCTTCTCCAGCTGCTGCTCCAAGGTGCGCGTGGAGGTCAGGGCGGCGCGGCGTGGAACAACTAGTGCTGTAAACATCAAAATGAACATTGTGAGCATCAATATAGTGCCATGCTTCTTCTTCATTACTAATTCTTTTGCAGTTAAATCAGCAGTAGTATGTTGTAAGGGAAAACCATAGACTTCCCAAAATAGCAGCAGCAACAAGCAAGCACATAGGAGCAGCAACAAGCAAGCACATAGCACAGTGGATGAACCTAAGCTACTGAGGAGCAACTAGGTAGCAGCAGCTAGGGATGTAAATGGTACGGATAATTTCCGCTCCGAATCCGCTTCCATATCCGTTTTTGAGGATATGGTATGCATTTTTAGAAATCCGCCGGATATGGATACGGATGCGGATAGTGATCAAGCGGATATCCGGCGGATATGGTAGAGGATATGGTATTGATACTATCCGACGGATACGGATTATCCGCCATTTTTTGCGGATTATCCGAGGTCTACAAAGAGGATAATCCGAGAAAATTAGCCCAACCCTAAATATTTAGACAATATAGTTAGTTCGTCGGTCAAAATATGTATGCTATTAGTACATAAATTGCTTTGTTGTACGAAATAGCGTGTACATTTAGCTATATTCTATAATTACAAGCATATTTTACATAGAAAAGCATACTTTTAATTTTTTATGCGTATATTTTCTTAATAATCCGTTTCCGATCCGAGTCCGGTCCGAATCCGCTCCATATCCGTAATCCGATATAATCCGTATCCGAATCCGCATCCGACCATTATCCGCTCCGATCCGAATCCGTTACAAAAATATGGTAAAGGATATGGTAAGAGCAATATCCGATCCGATCCGATCCGTTTACATCCCTAGCAGCAGCAGTGGATGAACCTAAGCTACTGCCACCTAAACCTAAATTTCCTAAACCTAAATTTGCTACTGCCACCTAAACCTAAATTTGCTACTGCCACCTAAACTAAATGAAACTGCTAACAAGTTAGTTTAGATTTGGCCTATTTCACTCTAAAAGGGTAGCTCTTTATTTTTTTTATGAAGGAAATGCTCACTGGTCGGTGCACATAGCCATTTATCTATATGTTTTTCCTTCAAATTAAGCCAATGCACCTAGCAGCACCTAACAGCACCTAACAGCCTAATATGAATTTCAGTTCAGCACCTAACAACACCTAACAGCCTAACAGCAGCAGCACCTAACAGCAGCATCAAGCAGCAGCACCACCAAGCAGCACCACCAAGCAGCAAGCAGCAGCAGGAGTAGCACCGGCTCGAGGGGGAGCACCGAGCAGCAGCAGAGGAGGGGGAGGGGAGGAGCACGGCGGCTACTTGGGAAGGATGCGCAACAGCGAGCGGAGAGAGGCCCCGACGGAGAGAGGCGTCGGTGAATTGGGGCGAAGAGGAAGCTAACAGTATTGGTACCTAGCAACTAACAACCTAGCAACTAGCAAGTAGCAAGCACATAGCAACTAGCAGTAGCAAGCTAGCAAACACATATGCAGCAAGAACATCAAGCTTTCATCCAGTAAGCTAAAAAAACTAACTGCTTACGGCAGAAAGAGAGATCCAAGGGAAACAAACAAAATGTTCATGGTACTGTGGAGTTCAAACAGAGAAGCTTTCTTTTTTTTCACCTTTAGGGAAACAGAGATATGAAAAATAATAGCACATGTAAGTTGTTTAACTTAAATAGCAGATGAGAATCGAGGGGGGAGGCGACCGCCGGCGGGGAGGTGAATCGAGGGGGACGTACCTGCGCGGTGGGATCTGGTGCAGGGCGCAGGGCGTCGCCGGTGGAGAGGAAGAAGGGGAGGGGTGGTAGCGCAAGGCGTCGCCGGCGGAGAGGAAGAAGAGGGACGGCGGCGTCGCTCAGGGGAAGAAGAGGGACGGTGGCGTTGCTCCGGGTCGAGGAAGATCAGGTCAGGTGCTCAAGTTCCAGGAAGTAGCAGCAACATACACACCTAGCAGCATTAAAATCAGCATTAAAAAGGAATCAAATAAATGGAAACTTTACATAGGAAAATGACACTACAGACTATGGCCAGAATCAGATAGCATCAAGCAATGTTCAGTATGCCAATTTTCCCTTTTTTCACACAATGTTCAGTATGCCAATGTTCAGCAAGCAATGTTCAGCAAGCACTTAAAATAGTTTTCACGAGTTATTAGTTTGTAAGATGCAATTACAACAGTGAAACAAAAGAATAAATTACGATTTCAGGACATGTTCAGTTAGAAAGAATGACAGCCAGTGGAATAACAATGATGAGGCAGATGATTGTAAAAATTATTGTCATTTGCAATCCACGCTAGCTGTAAATTGGTGATTCAGATTTACAGGTTGTGACAAAGTAACTTCATATTCCAGACAACAATCCACAAAGTAATAATGTATCTGAAGGATGAAAACAAGCAAAGTTGAGGAACAAATATTTCTACACAAGCACAGTTGACACGGAATCAATTATCCAGCAACACCAAATTCATTCATTCATCCATCCATCGATCCATATGCAACAATTTCCGCTACAGACTACATTCACGCATCCAAATCGAAAGCCTAGCAGCTCTAGCCTAGCAGTTCTAGGGTTAGGGTTGGGTCATGGCAGGGAGGGGCGGCCAGGGGGAAGGGGTGAAGGAGGGAAGGGGAGGCCCCGAAAAAGAAGACGGCGGGCGGAGGGAGGCGTAGGGAGGAGGGAGGAGGTACGGGGCGCCGCCGGGAGGGGAGCCGCTCCGGCGCCCGAGGCCTGCGGGCGGGAGGGGCGGGGGCAGGGAGCCGGCGGGCGTCGCTCTGCGCGTGGCGGGCGTCGCTCTGCGCGTGGCGGGCGTCGCCGGGGTCCGAGGTGAATCGAGGGAGGGGCGGCCGCCGGTGGTCGCCGGTGGGAGGTGGCGTCGGAGAGGGCGTCGCCGGTGGGAGGTGAATCGAGAGCGAGTGGGGAGAATGGGGAGAACCAAGGGACGGCCGGGGATTTTTGTCTAAGTCACAGACCCCCTTAGCAATGGCGCACTTCCTGGGGTGCGCCACTATGAGTCTTAGCAATGGCGCACTTCCTGGGGTGCGCCACTACCAGTATAGGTTTGGGTCAAAACGCAAACAGACCAGGGTTTGACAGAAATCGATTAGTACCGCACTGGCTCTGTCCCTTGGTTGGTTTGCCAAACCTGGCCGGCCAGGTTCGAACCCTGGCGGCCGCATTTTTTTCACTTTTTCATTAAATTGATTTAACACTATAGTACATAGCATAATACACCAAAATAAAAGGCATAAATAATTATTATTATGTAGAATATTTAAAATACTATAGAATCTAGAAAATATCCAAAAATATAAATTATATGTCTATTTTGATCGGTACAATGTGTAGATTAACAATATGACATCCATTATTCATACAAGAAAATGATACATAATTGATCTAAAAAAAAAAATGATACATAATTATCTTTTCACAATCTTCTTGCCCTTCTTTCTCGCGGTTGAATAATTTAGCCCCGGAACTCCTAGACTTCTTCTCTTGAATGGACGGCCTTTAGGTAGGGTGGTCCTGCTTCTTCTTGTTGTGTATGGTTCTTCATCATCGTCATCGTCATCTTCCATCTTCGGATCGCCGTACTGGTCAAAGTCTAGCTCGTTGGCGGCTCCATCCATTCCGATGATGCTCCTTTTGCCTCTCCTCACGACAACACGGCTGGGCTTTTGCGGGTCGGTAATGAAGAAGCATTGGTCCACTTGGGAAGCTAGTACCCATGGCTCATATTTCGCGGTGACCTTTGCGCCCGCTGTCTTGGATTTGGCTTCGGGTATAACCATGGTGGTGAAATGCCGGTCTTCTTTTATGACGTTCTTGGCCCACCTGACACGGAACATCGGCACATTCTCTCCGGCGTAGCTCAGCTCCCAGATCTCCTCGATCTTTCCGTAGTATCTCTGCTTGACGTCACCGGTGTAGGACTCCATCGTTACCCCGGAGTTCTGATAATCGCTCTTCATGTCCTTTTCCTCGGTGTAGAATGTGTAGCCGTTGATATCGTACGCCTGAAATGTCATCGAGGTTGTGTTCGGCGCCCTGTGACAAGGCGAATATGAGTTTTTCTTCCGCAGAAGAATCCTCGTCTATAGGTACGTCGGCATCTTGTCCTTGAACCACCGCGTGAAGGTTGAGTTGTGCTCTTTGATTATATCTCCGTCTGTCCTCTGTTGGCCCCGATCACCGTACGTCTTTGCGATGAAGGTTTTGTGCTCTACCACCCAAGGATCGACCACGTCTATGTGTTGTAGCGCGACTAGGTTTGCTCTTTCAAAGTCGGCGATTCGACCCTTGAAGTCGACATGCATTTCGCGGCTACCGTCGCGGTGACCCCATCCAGCGAGCTTCCCGAGATGCTGTTTACGGGCAGGCCAACGGGGTTCTCGATTTCTAGATAACTCGTGCGAAGGAGATGCACTCTTCGGTCGAAAGCCCTTGGCTATGCTTCCGTCTGGACGTGACCTGTTGCGAACGTACCCTTTGATGACACCATTCATCCTTTCGAACGGCATCATGCCGTGCAGGAACATCGGCCCAGCTTGGATGATATCCTCCACGATATGTACCAGCAGATGCACCATAACGTCGAAGAAAGCGGGCGGGAAGTACATCTCAAGCTCGCACAGTATCACCACGATCTCTTCCTGTAGCCTTCTAAGTTGCCTCACGCCAACAGACTTCCGAGAGATGACGTCGAAAAAGTTGCATAGGCCAAAAAGCGTTTCACGGACGTGCGCGTCCATGATCCCACGGATTGCAACCGGAAGTATCTGCGTCATCAGCACGTGACAGTCGTGAGACTTCATCCCGCTGAACCTCTGCTTCGCTTTGTCTAGGTACCTGCTTATCTTCCCCGCGTAACCGTAGGGAAGTTTTACTCCTAGGAGACAGTCGAAAAACTGCTCGATCTCCTTCTGACTTAGAGTGAAGCACGCGGGGGGGCAGTAATATTCAATCTTTTTGGCATTTTTGCCCTTGCGATGACTTTGCGTGTCCTCCGCCTCATCATCGTCATCGTCATCATCATCATCATTAGGGCGTCCCGCGTGAAGCTCCTCCCTGATCCCAATTGATTGCAAGTCGTACCTTGCTTTCGGCCCATCTTTGGTCTTCTCTGGCATGTTGAGGAGGGTACCAAGCAGACTCTCGCACACGTTCTTCGTGATGTGCATGACATCAAGGCTGTGAGGCACACGGAGGATCTTCGATGCGGCAAGTCCCGTAAAACAGACCTCGTCTTCCATACCTTAAGCAGCGGCTCCGGCGCCTTTCGCTTCTTTCCTGGCGGTGGGCACTCTTTCCAATTTTTCAATAGCTCGTCTATTTGCTCGCCGCTTCTCGTACGTGGCCGTCTTCGGGGTTCGTCTTGACCATCGAACAGATCCTTGCGTTTCCTCCATGCGTCGTCCTCGCGAAGCCACCTTCGATGTCCCATGAACACCGTTTTCGAGGACCCGGGATCTCTATCTAGCTGGCGGTACGTTGTGTCGTCCATGCACCTGACGCATGCATTGAATCCGTGGACCACCTGCCCCGCGACATATCCGTAACCGAGAAAGTCGTGCACCGTCGTGAGCAGTGCGGCTCTCATAGGGAAATATTCTTCCGCGGCGGCGTCCCACGTATTGGCAGGGCGTGTCCCATAGCGTGGCTAGCTCCTCTTTCAGAAGCCCCATATACAGATTGATGTCGTTCCCTGGTTGTTTCGGCCCTTCAATTAGCATACTCATTTGAATGTACTTCCTCTTCATGCACAACCAGGGGGGGAGGTTGTACATCCACACAAACACGGGCCAGGTGCTATGCGTGCTGCTCTGGCTGCCAAACGGATTGACTCCATCGGTGCTCGCGCCCAGCCTTATGTTCCTAGGATCGTCCCCAAATTCTGGGTACTCGAGGTTCAACGCATTCCACTGGCTAGCATCCGAAGGGTGTCTCAACATCCTGTCCTTTTCCTTTTTGTCCGGATCATCTGCGTCATCTTCTACCTTCCTCATCTCCGCGTGCCAGCGCATTAGCTTTGCTTGCTTAGGATCCGCGAAATACCGCTGCAGACGAGGAGTGATCGGAAAGTACCACACCACCTTCCGAGGAGCTTTCTTCCCCTTCTTGTACCGACTGACGCCGCACACCGGACATATGGTACAAGCCGCGTGCTCGTTCCGATAAATGATGCAATCGTTCAAGCACACATGATATTTCACATGCGGTAAATCCAGAGGACACACGATTTTCTTGGCCTCCTCGATACTAGTCGGACACGTGTTACCTTTGGGAAGACGTTCCTGCCAGAATGACATGTTGTCGTTGAAGGATTTGTCGGTCATTTTGTGCTTTACCTTCATCTCCAGTGCCATGAGCGTTACTTTCAGGCGGGTATCCTCCGGCCTGCATCCTTCATACAATGGAGTAAACGCGTCTACCTCCAATTGATCCATCTTGGCTTTCTCTCGGGCGGCAGCTCTTGCGTTACTCGTCTGCTTGAGAAGCAGCTCTTGAAGATAAGGGTCCTGCACCCAGTCCATCGACGATGGTCCATCGTCTTCATCTTCATGATCGTCATGATGACCTCCATCTTGATCTTCCTCATCATCAGGTCCAGGATCTCCCACATTGTGATCATGATCATCTCCGGGATCTTCTACATCCTGATCATGCCCGAGATCTTCTACATCCTGATCACCTCCTTCCTTATTTCTTGTTGAAATCCCATGGACAAATTCATAATCATCTTCGTCGCCTTCCCACCGATAGCCATCCATGAAACCACGCATGAGAAGGTGGTCCCGCACCATATCGGCTTTAGGGTCCATAAGGCTCGTCAGCTTGCATCTTCGACACGGACATCTTATCTCCTTTTGGTTATTTCTAATCATCTCGGCTGTCGCGGCTTTCAAAAACCTAGCCACAACGCCTTCGCTCATCATGCGGACCATGGTCGCCTGCGGGTATAGAGAAAATGGATATCTTAGCATACCAAAAGAAAATTTTGGCATGACCTTCCCTAAAAATAGGACATATGTATATGCGAGTATGCCCACTATTCGCCGAAACGGAAATGAATCAACGTTTCGGCAAAATATTGGCAACTCCATCGCATTTCAAATCCCTGCAAACAAACACATGCAACACATGTGTGGATCGGAGGCTTTGCATATACAACACATGTGGAGGCGGCTTCGCATACAACAACACACATGCACGTGATCGCGACAAGCTTTTCGCGCATGCGCACAACACATGAGCTTCGCATAACATATGTGCACACACACGTGTGTGTGCAAGACGATCGGAACCGGTCACACACAAAGCATAAAACCAACAAAGTTACCGATACGGCGAGACCTAGAGTGTTGGATGAGGTAAAAAGTTGAGATTGAGTAGGTATTGAGCTAAGAAAGCTTCACCATTACTTACCTATGAAGAAAATTAAGTTTACCAACTTAATTTTGGTGAATGAAGAGGTGAAAATGAGGTGGGAAGGAGGGGCAACACGACCAGATCCAGATTTGGTGGGAGGTGGTGGTGCAAGAGTGTTTGGGGAAAGTGGGTGGCACATGTGAGTGAGGGTGAAAAGCAGGGAAATGGTCCCAGGTTAGCAGTGGCGCACCACATAGCCGTGCGCCACTGCTAGGGTAACATAGCAATGGCGCACTTCTAGGTGGTGCGCCACTGCTACGCCTCTCATCTCTAAAGGGGCTCTGGCCAGCCCCTAGCAGTGGCGCACCTAATTACATGCGCCATAGGTAACCTATGTAGCAGTGGCGCACCACAGCAGTGCGCCATTGCTAAGCCTATCATCTCTAAACGGTCTCTGGACACCTCCTAGCAGTGGCGCACCTCTACAACGTGCGCCATAGGTAAGGAATGTAGCAGTGGCGTACCCCATAGACGTGCGCCACTACTAGGTTGGGGGAGGATCTGGCCTCCTGTCACCACTTACTTATGGCGCACCAGAATCAAGGTGCGCCACTACTACTTTTGTAACAGTGGCCCACCGTTTTGTGGTGCGCCACTGCTAAGTAGTAGTGGCGCACGGCAGGCATGGTGCGCCACTGATGGCAGTCTTACGGCTAGGCCTTTTCCTAGTAGTGGCATGCCAAACCGGATGGTTTGGACCTTCAAGATACTGGTTTAATGTTTTTAAGCCAGAGGACAAAGTTAGATATTTGGCTAAGTGAAGCTAAGCCGGTATCCCCAAGAGGGGTATACCGGAACCTGATGAAAGAAGACACCGGACTACCGGTAAGAAGAGCATGTCGGCAAAGCTGGTCAAAGATTCTCTCTGGAGCAAGAGGACAAAGATGAGCTAAGAAAAGTAACTTTAAACGAAGCCCTGACGCCAAAGGAGGGGGTGACGCCAAAAGCAACCGGAGGACGTCAGCGTCCCTGATTAAAGAAGCCGGCGCCGCCATTTATGATTAAAGTAGCTTTGTAAAAGTAGTTTGTCTAGTCAAAGATGCCATTAGGGTTCCTTGTGCTGTAAGCCACCTCTCCCCTATATAAGGAGAGGGGGTACCTCCATTACAAATGACGACTAAGTATAGGCAGATATGCTGTACCCAAAACCTGTATCTCGCTAAGAGCAATAAAGAGAAAGATCTGGCGCGGTGTATTTCCTTGTGTTCTTCTTCTTGTTTCACTGCCCTTGGTCGTGTTCTTGAGGAAGGCATCCGGAAGTTCTTCCAATCCAACCGCAAACCCTAACCCGAATCCTCTAGCGTCCATTCGGCCCCAACTTAAGCCATCCCATGGCATCTGCTCGTTCGCCACGACGACAGGGAGACATAATTTTTTTGGGTACTTTGTGCCATCATAAAAAGTGTCGAGGGTTTGGTTTATTTGTTGGAACCTTGCTCTCTTGGGAGTTGGTTATCTCATTCCTTTGTGTTTAGGCTTAATTAGCTTCTTATAATGAGATAAGTCTTTGGAGTCAATCTTGTGTTGATTTGATTCTTTGATACAATTTGGGCAACCATTGTCTCTTGATTTATTTGGTGTTTTGTCCAAATTGTATCTCCATTTGGCTCTTGAAAGTATTGTGCATGCATATTTAATATATGTATATCTTATGACATGTGTCACTTTCTTTGATCCAATATATAGGGTAAACTCCATCAAATCCTAATTTGGCTAAGATGTGCATGAAATTCAATTTCATATCTATATGCACATAGAATTGTGGAGTTTGTCCTATATGTTGTAGTGTGTCTAACTACTTCGGACCCAATTAGTTTGGGGACCTTTTTGTACTTACCTTTGTGTTAGGTACAATGGATATGCATTGGATGCTTGTCTCACTCTTGGGAATAAGTGGTGACTCAATGGTAACTTGAGGCAAGCTAAATTTCTTATATTATAAAGGATGAGATCAATTCGGAAGCGCTTTTTTTTATTCTAGCAGACAGAATTGGTCAACGAACACATATCTACTACATCCACACCAATGTTATCTCGGTAACAAGTATCTTTTCATGCATATTTTCCTAGCATCTAACCATGTGGTTGCATCTTGGCATGAATCTCTTGATTTGCAAATGTTGTGCTTCTTGCAAAAGTCTTAATGAAACCTCTTTATTGTGAATGTGAGTAATTTGAGATGAGTGCATTTGTTGGGAAGTATTTTAAATCATGCTCATGATTCATCCATCCCAACTATGCCTATCTAGCAATTTTATTGCATATCAATTCATCAAGGCTCTCACATGTGCAATATAGATGAAAGTGCAAATTTAGTTACTTCTTTTGGTATCCTCGTTTGTGATACTTGTTGCCTTTCTCAAATGCATCCCAACTATCTTCTATCCCTTGTTGATATTTGTGATGTATTTTAGTTGTTTGTGGTTGAAGTTCATGAATGTACAATAAGATAAAATTGAGCCTTTGGCCATGCTATTAAGCAAAAATTCTTATTGGTATATTGCATGACTTCGTCTTGGATATCATACTATATTTCTTGCGTATCTATTTTGTGTGTGCATGTTTCTTTGTGGATAAATATCTTTGTGATATTGCCCACTTAGAGAAACTTATACACATAAGAGATGATACATCTCCTTTTGATATCTTATTTATTTATTGCGTGTTGATTGGTCATGCTAAGCATATAATTCATTGAAGACTATGATGATGCTTTTTGCTCATCCTTGTAATAGTCTTATAATATGCTTTATCATGACTTTCACATATCCTCTTGGTTGAGCCTTTTTATTATGGTGCCTCTTACTTGTTGCTCAACTATTTGTTTATTGCAAGTGTTAAGCTTATTTTTTCTATCTATGATCTATTGCAAATGTTTGTGTTTTAAATGATAATGAGGGAGTGAGGATTCCATGTTATGCATATTGTATTCAAATGCAACATTTTAATTTATGCATGTACCTTGGGGAGCTTCCTCATTTGATTTAGAGCACTATCTTTTGGTGATCATTAGAGTTTGATTCACTTGGTATCTCTTTTTTTTGAATGATATTATGGGAGTGATGATTCCATATTTGTGCACTTTATACTCCAATGCAAATTGTCTAGTTTTGTGCACAAACCTTGGGGAGCTTCCTCATATTATTTAGAGTAATCTTCTTGATCTTATCATAATATCTATCTTTCTTTTGGTATCTTCTTTGTGGTTCATTTGGTTGCTTTCTTCATTTGTTGAAGCTTCTAGACTTTGTTATCTTTTTACAATCTTTGATCCTATCTATAGTGTGATTTCTTCCGAATATTCGTCATTGGATACGTGCATTTGATTCCACTCAAATTATGAGAAATGCACACGCTATGGAGGAACTCTCACTATATTGGCCTTCTAAATTTTTCACCCATTTCGGCAATTGGTGCCAATGGGGGAGAAGTTTGGAGGGTTTAAGGGAATTTGGTTATGTCTTTGCTTTGTGCTTAAGCATGTGCCTTTATTGCATTGCATCTTGTTGCTTTGCATAGTTGAATAGTTAGTGGAAACTCCACTAGGCTTTGAATTCCAATATATGCAATGAAAGTCAAGATCATTCACACACACATATATTATGGGGGAGTTTGCTCTATATATTCAACTTGTTTGCTACTTCAATTCCTTATATAAACCCTCTCAAAGAGATTGTCATCAATTACCAAAATGGGGGAGATTGAAAGTGCATGGAGCCCCCATGTGTGGTTTTGGTAATTAATGACAATCCCTATGGACTAATGTTTGCATTGAGTTATATTTGTAGGAGTTGTCCATAGGCAATTCTTGAACCATATGTTGGCTTCAAGGTTGCAATAATAAGAATTTGATGAAGGATATCAAGTGTCAAGTATGTCTTGAAGATGAAGATGAAGTGAGCCCTCAAGTTACTTCAAGACATCAACATGTTTGTATTAGGTTGCAATAAGAAGAAATTGATGAAGGATATCAAGTGTCAAGTATGTCTTGAAGATGAAGATGAAGTGAGCCCTCAAGTTACTTCAAGACATCAACATGATGAAGAATGAAGTGCAAGTTCAAGATGAGCCAACTCGAAGAGTTCATAAGATTGAAGCTTGCCATGGAGAAATGAAGTTCTAGTTCAAGATGAGCCATCTCGAAGAGATCCTTTGATTGACTCTTGCCATCCATATGGTGTTCATGGATATGTTAAGATGCGCCGAAGAAGAAGCTCTCCCATGGTGGATTATGGGGGAGCAATCCACAAGACTTCGTCAAGCAAGCACAAGCAAGAAAGGCGTTCCATCTTGTTGAGGTCAAGATCGTCGTCATCGAGCTCAAGTGGAATGCACAAGTATAAGGTTTGCTCTTGATAGGGTTTCTTTCTCACCGGTCTCATGGTGTAGTTGGAGACCGGTTTATAGTTTAGTTGCCGTACTATCAAGAGGGCTCTCGAGTGAGTAACTCGATCATATCGTTCGGAGAGAGCTCAAACCTTTGCATCCTTGCATCATCTTTCTTGGTTGTTATTTGGATCTTATCCATGTGATGTTTTAGAGCTTGTGCTTATTCTCATGACAAGCTCTAGTTCATCGAAAACGGATTTCGCATAAATCACTTGTTGCGTTTTCGAGTTTGGTTCATCATCTTTCTTGGTTTTATTTGGATCTTATCCATGTGATGTTTTATAGCTTGTGCTTATTCTCATGACAAGCTCTAGTTCATCGAGAATGGTTTTTGCATGGGCAACTTGTTGCATTTTCAAGGTTGGAGGTTTTTACCGGTATGTCTATTTTTAGATAGGTCAAACCTTTCATCATTTGTTTCTATCCTACATTGTTGGATCATGATGGTTCCCTGCATGATATTGTAGAGCTTGTTCCTAGCTTTAAAACAAGCCCAAGATCATCAAAATCGGAGTCCGGATGCTAAAGTTATGCCCGTTTCAGTTTGATGTTTCTGCTAGTTTTCAGGGGGGCAGATATTTCGGCCCAAGTTTGGGGCGGATAATCCGCCCCCCCCCCCCCCCCCCCCGAAAAATCCGATTTTTGGGAAAATCCGGCCAAATATCCGGCCCCCATCCTGCAAGCAGTTTTCTCAAGTCCTTAGCCGATTTTCGGGGCCCGGATATTTTGCAAATATCCGGCCTGAGCTGACCCAAACAGTCATATTTCGATTGGAGGGGGTATTTAAGACCCCCTTCTTCCTCCTTGGGCAGCTACCTCTTCCCCTTTGTGCTCTCCACCATTGTTGACCTTGAGAGCTTCCCTTTCCCTCTACTCCTCCTATGCTTCTTGAATCTTTTTGAGGGAAAAGGAAGAGGAGATCTAGATCTACATTCCTACCAATCAAATCCCTCTCTTTGTGAGGGGAATCCACTAGATCTAGATCTTGGAGAAATTTGGTGTTCCTCCTCTTATTTGTTCTTCCTCTCTTATTCCCCCAATAGCTTTTGTAGCTTTGTTGGAATTTGAGAGAGAAGGACTTGAGCATCTTTGTGGTGCTCTTGCCATTGCATTTGGTGCATCGGTTTGAGTTCTCCACGGTGATTCGTGGTGGTGTGAAAGCAAGAAGATTGTTACTCTTGGGTTCTTGGAACCCTAGACGGATTCTAGGCGATTTGTTGGGAGCCTCCAATTAAGTTGTGGATGTGTGCCCCAATCTTTGTGTAAGGCCCGGTTTCTGCCTCGAAGGAAATCCCTTAGTGGAACCGTGACCTAGGCCTTTGTGGCGAGGGTCACCGGAGATTTAGGTGAGGCGCCTTCGTGGCGTTCGGTGTGTGGTGTGAGTACCGCATCTTGGGGTGAGGCCTTTGTGGCGTTGGTGTGCATCGAGCAACCACACCTCAAGGTGAGCCTCTTTTGGCGTTCGGGAGCACTAAGCAACCGCACCTCTCCACCGGAGATTAGCACTCGCAAGAGTGTGAACTCCGGGATAAATCATCGTCTCCCACGTGCCTCGGTTATCTCTATACCCGAGCTCTTTACTTATGTACTTTACCTTGTGATAGCCATCGTGCTTGAAGTTATATATATCTTGCTATCACATACTTGCTTGTATTGCTTAGCATAAGTTGTTGGTGCACATAGGTGAACCATTGCTTAGAATAAGTTGTTGGTGCACATAGGTGAACAATAGTATATAGGCTTTGGGCTTGACAAAGTAAACACTAGTTTTATTCCGCATTTGTTAAGCCCATCTCGTAAAAGTTTTAAATCGCCTATTCACCCCCCCTCTAGGCGACATCTGTGTCCTTTCAGTGGCGCCCCTCTATCTCTCCTCTGGACTCTGTCTTCGTTACGGTAAAATATTGACTTCGGCTTTTGTTTTGTCCAATTCCGAGAATAGTGCATGTACAACTTTTCTGAAATACAAAACAACAAAAAACATGGAACTGGCACTGTGGCATCTTATCAATAGGTTAGAGCCGGAAAATGTATAAAAGTGCAACGAAGTGTAAACAAAACATATACAAATTGGTGTAAAACAAGCATGGAGCACCAAAAATTATAGATACGTTTGCGATGTATCAATATGCCACACTGTTTACAAATCAGGTATAGCTAGAGGGGAAAATGGTGTTTGGTTATGTGCTATAAACTAGCTTATGGTCACCACTTAAGGATGGCAATGGGCAGGGTATGGGCAGGGTAGAGCAATACCATACCCATACCCGTATAGTCAATGGGTACAAACTTCTACCCATACCCGTACCCATGGGTATAAAACTTTACCCATACCCATACCCGGCGGGTACCCGTACCCATTGGGTACCCGGTGGGTAAGTTAAATTGTACACAAGTCAATGAAAATTTTATATTTATTGATAACAATTTCGATTAAAAAAATTAATTATCTCAACTCAATAATAGGTAGTTGAGTACATAACAATTAACGTAATATAAACATCACATTCTCATATTCTAACTCATAAGTCAACAAAGTAGACATATCACGTAAGAATTTAACAATAAACGGACAGAGTATGGGTATACCCGTGGGTACGAGGCTATACCCGTGCCCTGCCCATAACTTAACGGGCAGGGTATGGGTACTACCCATGGGCATAAAAGTGTACCCATACCCTGCCCATGCGGGTACGGTACCCGCGGGTACCCGTACCCGTGGGTAAAATTGCCATCCTTATCACCACTTCAGACTTGGTGATGTTACCCCCTAACGGTTATGAGCAGACATAACACATAGAACACACATTGAATTAGGCAAGGACCATCAGATTAGTAAGCAGGTTTCATGTACAACCGCATCCAGAAATCAGGGGTTCAGACGAACACCCCTGATCAAAGGTAACATGAGGCTTCGAAAGCCTCTAGAGCTACTAGGGTATAACACCATCACACATGTTCATCACTAGCTCATGCTTACTACTACTTTGGGTATAGATACACATACACTTATGGACCCATAAACATGGTGGCCGCCGGCTAGCCGTGTTCAGGGTAGACGTATGTAGATTTTTCCGCTATAGAAGATGCAATTGTAGATGTTTATTTTCAGGCAGAATGCCTTGATCTTGAACTACAGCATATGCCTCACTCCAGGTCGTACTTGTAGATGACTGCCCGTTAGTTCCTCCCCAACACCACCTGCCCGCCGTGATATCTGATCTGCACCCACTCGTTGCACCAGCGACAGCTGAGGTGGCCACGTTGCGCGATAGAGGGATTTTTATCCACTCCCTCAAACCGGCCTGGAACGACGAGCATGTGCAAGTCGTTCACTTCCAGTTGGACGTAGCAACAACGGGGGATGAGGGCCCTTGGAAGGTGGCCGAGCTTGGGCCTTTTCCCAATCGCTGGCGGTGGTCGCGCAACAGCCTCGATCCTCCCCATCACCGTACTAGCTTGAGTGCCTTAGTCCAGCGATTGAGCAACAACTTGTCCTGGTACCTAGGTGGGGGATGGCAACCCCTTATCCCACCATTTCGCACTCCAACTTGATGTCCTTGTCAGCAGATGGACAAACAAGTCAGAGCACACTCGAAAGAACGAATGCAGTTCATGTCCATGTCGTTGGAGAGCATGAGCATAGCAATGCGGTGCATGATGACACCATTACACAGCTTGGTGAAGCTCTGAAATGGCTAGATCTTGCATAGCATTGCTACGATCACGCTCTGCTTGACAAGGACATGACAATGCCGAAGAAATTACAAATTGGGGAAGGTAGCGATGTAACATGCGTACAAAGTAGGATCCTAAATTGGGGAAAGTCGAATCCAACTCAAATCAAACTGTATCCGTGCGATCCTACAATAGATCAAGTATGTATAGATGGAAAATAAACCATTAGAAGGCCGTACGGACGCCGGAGAGGCAAAATTTATCCGTCGTTATCCTCCCTAAAAAAAACCTAACCGCACATCGAATCTAAAAGATCGAGGACTTATAGTGGACAAATCTAGTGCCTTAGCCGCCGATGATGACCCAGAATCGTGCGCTTAAGCTCCAGAGTCATGGATGGAAGCGGCCGAGACAGGGATGGGGGGCCGCCAGTGACGGAAAAATCGCCGCCGGCTCGGCAAGGGTTGGCCCAACGAACACCGTTGTTTCCGGCGGCCGCACTCGAGGTCCCGGCCTCCGATGAGGCCGCCGCTGGAGTCGCCCTTGTCACCCGTGCCCGCCAGGTGACCGGCGATGGAGCTCTTAGAGCGTTCACCAAATATAAGTCGCTTGTCGTACCAAGCCTTTCGATTATGTTCGCAACCCAATGCTCAGCGCAGACTGATTGAGCACGTCGAGGGGCTTCTGCGACGAAGGTGGGGGTGGAGGAACACCGACCATAGCTAGCGGATGTGCAGAGGAGGTGAGAGATAGGTTTTTGGACGGTGATGGGAGTGGAGTGGGAAGGTAATGCGAAACGTCCTATCTCCTGCGTTTCCCAGCACGCGCGCAGAGGAGAGGGCACGTTCCGCTCGCCGGAGCCTACACGACAATGCCCGAATCGAACTTGCCTAGGAAGCGAACATTTTGGCTGCTTTCAAAGAATAGCTCCAGCTCAGCTTCGGCGCGGCCAGCGGGGCCGACTTCATCTTCACCCCTGGCTCATCCAGTCATCCATCTCAAACGGCTCCCTGCAGATGACTCCAACGCCGGCAACCTGACCCAGATCAACCTTTGGTTGGTGTATGTCTCACTCAATCGTACAGTTGCGGAGCTGCGAGTCCGGCTTCGGATCGACACGTCTGACCAGATCAGAGGAAAATATCTTATTGGAGGCGAGGGCAACGAGGCGCCGCAAGTGTCGCGTGCGTGTGGAGGGAAACTCGGATAGATAGAGCGAGAGTGCCATCCTCCATCATTCCGATGCCGCCAGATTTCCTAGTTAGCTAGCTTGACAGCCCACCGTTTGGCAGCGAACCAGTCAAGAAATCAGTTGTACTACTCCCCGAGAGCGAGCGAGCGAGCCAGGTTGGTGGAGAGCGAGATGGCGCCAATGACGGACGCCGAGGCCCCCTTCCTCGCTGGCGCGGACGCGGATGACGATCAGTCGCCGCTCGCCGGCGTCTCCGACTTCCGCGGCCGCCCCGTCCACCGCGCCTCATCCGGCGGCTGGCGCTCCGCCCTCTTCGTCGTCGGTACGTCCTCTTCTGTCTCTCCCCCCAATCGCCAAGCATCGGCCAATCTCAGTTAATTACTAATTCGTCCTCTGGCTGTCTGGCTGGCTGGCTGCAGTGGTGGAGATCGCCGGCAGCTTCGCCTTCTTCGGCGTCTCGGCCAACCTGATCACCTACCTCACCGGCCCTCTCGGCCACTCCAACGCCGCCGCGGCCTCCGCCGTCAACGCCTGGTCGGGGACGGCCAGCCTCATGCCGCTGCTGGGCGCCTTCGTCGCCGACTCATGGCTCGGCCGCTACCGCTCCATCATCCTCGCCTGCACGCTCTACGTCCTGGTAAATCTCTCTCAGACCGTTTTTTTCTACCCCCGGTTTTCTACGCTCCGGCCGGCGTCAACACTGTGCACGTGCAACACGCGCGCGGTAGGCTGGAAGATGCGCTTTAGACTAGTCACAATGCATAGTATCATATAGAAGTATCATGCGTATGATACTACTACATGTTACTATCTCCATAATGCATGGTATCATATACTAGTATCATAGTCTCCATATATTAATTGTTTTGTAGAATCTCAATGCAAATATATGTACAAGATTTACTTGACATTAATTTTTCTAGTAGTATGTGCTATGATACAGTATCTACCTATGATACTAGTACCCTCTCTCTCATCCTTAATTGCACTGCCACATCAGCATTTTGCATGCATGGAATGCATGATACTACCTATGATACTCCCATTGTGGGTAGTCTTAGGTGCGTCTGCGATCGGTTAATCAGTGACATGTCGTTCTCGGAGAAGTAGTCAATGATGATCCCTGATCCGGTTGTCGACTGAACAGGTATTTCCGTTTTTAAATGCCATAGTGACTTGATTTGATTTGTAAAATGTCATTCCGTACGTTGTAGTTCAATTTAGGACAAGGCAACGTTCAACAGCGTCATCTCGTAAAAATCGGGTAAGGCATATAGGCGGCAGCGTTGTAAATGTTTTTTTTATGATGATGCGAAATAGGATCCACCAGAACTGGTTATAAAAAGGTGTGACCAGTTCTAAATCGACCGAAAACAAATGTTATCATCAGATCTTAATTGCAACTCATGACGAACGCCAATCACAAAATCTGTTGGTTCTGCTACCCGGACGCCATTAGATGCAGCTATGTCTCAGTCAACTGGGATTTTCTTAAGTATAAGTCAATTACAAAAATGTGCTTGGAGTTGCACTTTTCTGTTAAAAGGTGCAATTGCACTTTTCTGATAGAAATGTGCAACTGAACCGAGTTGCACTTTTCTTTGAACTGTAGTTGCACTTTTCTGAGTTGACTGAGACTTAAGAAAATCTCAGTCAACTGAGACATAGGCACACCCTTTTTTTTCTTCTTTTCTCTTTACTATTTTTTTTTCCGGGATCCTGAAACGCCTCGGCTCGATCCCAAGTCTCGTCCGGCGTCGCCATGCCCACGCTTCACACCCGCCGCCTCGTGATGTCTCTCGACGCCCGAGCATCTCCACTGCGCCCCCGACCCATCCGCGCACTTCGGAAGCTCCTGCTCCATAATCGGTACCCACGGTGTTGCTCGCCAACAATAAGGCACACACTGAGCACGAGGACAAGGTCTGCGACATCGCCGACCAGACCATGTGCATGGTGGCCGAGGAGCTCCAAGCACGAGGTTTGCCCTAGGAACGAGGACTAGGTCTGCGCCATCGCCATCGCCAACTAGGCCATGACGGAGATGAGCGGGTGCAACCAGGGCCGACGCGGACCGGCGTGAATTGGTGCGAATTTGGAAGGAATTTGGACCAGTGCGACTGAAGTTGACTGGATTCCGACGAAAACCCGGCGAGATCTACAATGGAAGGGCACTGGCGGGAGCTGAAACCTCTGAGGGCATTTTGTCGTTCCAAAAAAAACCATCAATTATCTCACCACTTAAACGGTCAGATTTTAGACTTTTTTTGATCTTTTCTTTCAGGTTTTAGACTTATTCGATTTTTTTTGCCAAGCGGAGTCAGATTTTAGAGACAAATTAGTATTCTCGCTCATAATTTTTTTATTGAACCATACATTTTTTTTCGAATTTTCACCGGGGGGGGGGGGGAGAGGATCCCCACCTGAATTATATTGAAAAAAAGGGGCAGACCCCAGATGTTGTACAGCAGAAAGATAGAGGGCAGAAGGAGTTGTATGTTACATCAGGTTACATCAGGGTTACGGAGGCAGGCAAGCCAGGCGTCAACCGCGTCCTGAAGCCTAGTAGGAAGACGCCCCCGCCATAGAGAAGCATCGTCGCGACAGTTTTTTAGCAAGCGAGGGAGAGATGGATCCTCGCCACGGAAGACTTTCGCATTTCGCTGCTTCCATAAGTGCCAGCAACCGAGCAGAAGGAAGGTAGAGGCAGTTTCGGCCGGCACACTCAGCGGCGCCCGGATGAGGTGCAGCTCGTCGATGTGAGCAGCAGTAGGCACAGCAACTCCAACAGCGACCCAGAAGTTTGCTGCAGCGGGACAGTGGAGAAGGAGGTGGCTTGCGGTCTCCATGGAGGCAGTGCACATGGGGCAGCCAGCCTTGGCGACGCTGACGATGGTCTTGCGAAGGAGGTTGTCCCTGGTCTGAATTCGCGACTTGACCAGCAGCCAGGCGAAGAATTTGACCCTGGATGGGGCCCAACCGTCCCAGATGAAGCTTGCATGGGCAGACTGCTCGCCGCCGAAGTGGCAGAGCCGGTAGAGCTCAGCTGCGCCAAGGGAGTTTTGCGGCCCGGCGCAGCGGTGCAAGGAGCGAGAGTCAGGCTCGTCCCTGATCGAGACCGAGTCGAGGAGAGGGCGGAGCAGTTCCAGCTCATGCGCCGCCACCGTGGAAACATGTTACTACAACTTTAAGTTTTGTAGATTCATTGTGATGTTCTGGAAACACTGACGACTTTGCAATTGTCCATGCAGGGGTACGGTATGATCACTCTAGCGGCCACGCTCTCGGTACAATACCAGTCGCCCGTCGGCGACATGGATTCCTCTCTCGGCCCTTCGTCGGTCCAGGTTGCCTTCTTCTATGCCTCGCTGTACCTCGTCGCCATCGCGCAGGGCGCAGACAAGCCTTGCGGCCTTGCCTTCGCCGCCGACCAGTTCGACCCTGACCACCCCAAGGAGCGTGCGTCCCGCAGCTCCCTCTTCAACTGGTGGTTCTTCTCGATGGCTGTCGGCGTCGCCGTGGCCGTGGCCGTTGTCAGCTACGTCCAGGAGAACGTCGGCTGGGGGTTCGGCTTTGGCATGCTCTGCGCCATCATGCTCTTCACCTTCGCCGTCTTCCTCGTCGGCACTCCCACCTACCGCCTGTACGCGCCCAACCCCGGAGCCGAGAGCCCATTCGTGCGCCTCGCGCGCAGCCTCGCCGCGCTTGTCAGGACCTCGAACTTTGCCAAAAGACATCACCGGCACGACGAAGAGGACGAGGATGCTGCGGCCAAGTCAGAGGAGACGCGTGGCGTCCTGCGGCTGGTGCCGATCTGGGCGGCGTGCCTCGCTTACGGCGTGGTGTATGCTCAGGTCATGACGCTCTTCAACAAGCAGGGCCGCACCCTGGACCGACGCATCTTCGGCGGCATAGAGCTGCCGCCGGCGGCCCTGCAAACGCTCGGGCCAGCGAGCATCCTATTGTTCGTGCCCATCTACGATCGCTTGCTGGTGCCCGCGCTGCGGTGCGCGACAGGCAACCCTTCGGGGCTGACACTTCTGCAGCGCGTGGGGACCGGCATGGCCGTCTCCTTGGCAACGGTGTTGACTGCCGCGCTGGTGGAGGCCCGGCGGCTAGAGACGGCACGACAGCACGGCCTGGTGGACGACCCGGATGCCACTGTGCCGATGAGCTGGGTGTGGCTAGTGCCGCAGTACGGGATGATAGGGGTGGCAGACGTGTTCGCCATGGTCGGCATGCAGGAGTTCTTCTACGACCAGATGCCCGGCGAGCTGCGCAGCCTGGGGCTGGCGTTGTACCTGAGCGTCACCGGCATCGGCGGGTTCATCAGCAGCGCCCTCATCTCCTTCATCGACCGTGTCACCAGCAGCGGCGGCGGCGATAGCTGGTTCGCGGACAACCTCAACCGTGCCCACCTCGACTACTTCTACTGGCTGCTCGCCGGCATCAGCGCCGCAGAGCTCGTGCTCTACCTCTGGTTTGCTAGGTCGTACACATACAACAACCGCAAGAGGATCATGTGAGTGCTGGGATGATCACCTGAGGTCATGCACGACACACAATTGTTACACACGGCGATTGTCCCGTGCACAACATTAGGTTTCGTTGGGAATCATTAAGTTCCATTATATGAAACTTAATGTTATTTGTAGCTCGGATTTCAAAGCAAGAAACAAAGCAAATCGGAAGGGATGTCCCATGCACGGTATGATGACATTTCTGTGTTACACATCCATTGTTCAGTAGGTAAGAGAAACAAGGAATCTGCTCTCATTTAAAAAAAAACGAAAGCAAAAAAGTTTATCCCACTTGATTAATTAAGGAGAGGAGCTTGACAAGTTACAACCGAAAACGGAAAAAAGTCACACGCTGGATTACTCTCCGGAAAAAAATTCACTCAACTTCTTCGCAACCAGGGTTAAAACATCTCCAGTTGCTTCCATCTAGCGTCCACAAACAGCGCCGGATCGAATGTTTGGTGGACGATATTTTTTCGTGTCGTTTTTGGGGGGCGTCGCTGCCCATCCGTGTCCTCAAACGCGGCCTCCAAACTTGTTTTGACATTAAAATACTTTTTTTTTTTACATTTTGATTTCAATAGAGAGGAGAAACATGACACAAAGACACAAACTATAATACATAATTAGGAAACATGATTTTACACAAACAAATACTTAGTTTGGAACATGATTTACACAAACTAATACATAGTTAAAATATTGCAAAATGAGGAAACTAACTAGTGTTGGCCTCACAGATTTCGTATCTTAGCTGCCAAGAAAGAACACTCTCAACCACTTTGAGTCACCCAAACTGGAAAATCAAGCTGGCAATGATAGCCCTGTTGGTCCCATGTAGGGAGAACATACAGAAATCTCCGTGGCCATTTTCGCTGCGAAGAAAGAACACTCGGCGTGTGATGTCTACTCACGCTTCTTTTCCTGTAGACAGTGTTGGGCCTCCAAGAGCAGATGTTTGTAGAACAGCAGCAAGTTTTCCCTTAAGTGGATCACCCAAGGTTTATCGAACTCAGGGAGAAAGAGGTCAAAGATATCCCTCTCAAGCAACCCTGCAATCACGATACAAGAAGTCTCTTGTATCCCCAACACACCTAATACACTTGTCAGATGTATAGGTGCACTAGTTCGGCGAAGAGATAGTGAAATACAAGTTGTATGGATGTATATGAGTTGTAATAGCAATCTGAATAAAATATGGCAGCAAGCAAACATGCAACAAAACAGTAAACAAACGGAGATTCGATGCTTGGAAACAAGGCCTAGGGATCCTACTTTCACTAGTGGACACTCTCAACATTGATCACATAATAAAACCACTATACACTCTCTTGTTGGATGACAAACACCATTAATTATGTAGGTCTACAAGAGCACCTCAATGCCGGAGTTAACAAGCTCCACAACATTCGATGTTCGTATTTAAATAACCTTAGAGTGCATGATAGACCAACACAATTATACCGAGTACTAACATAGCATGCACACTGTCACCGACAAGCTATGAAAGGGGGAATAGATCACATCAATACCATCATAGTAATAGTTAACTTCATAATCTACAAGAGATCACAATCATAGCATATACCAAGTACTACATGATGCACACACTGTCAACATTACATCATGGAGGAGGAATAGACTACTTTAATAACATCACTAGAGTAGCACATAGATGATATTCAACTAGATCACAAAGAGAGAGAGAGATGAACCACATAGCTACAGCGGAGCCCTCAGCCTCGGGGGTGAATTACTCCCTCCTCATCATGGAGACAGCGATGGCGGTGAAGATGGCGGTGGAGATGGCGGTGGAGATGACTCCGGGGGCAATTCCCCGTCCCGGCAGGGTGCCGGAACAGAGACTTTTGTCCCCCGAATTGGAGTTTCGCGATGGCGGCGGCTCTGGAAGGTTTTCTCAGGTTTCGTCAATCCGTGTCGATGTTTTAGGTCAGGGAGGCCTAAATAGGCGAAGAGGCGGAGTCGGAGGGGCCACAGGGCCACCTCACACTAGGGGGGGCGCCCCCCTGAGCCGCGCAGCCCACACGTGTGGGGCCCCCAGGGCTCCCCTCTGGTCCCTCTTTGACTTTCTGGAAGGTTCCGGGAAAAATAAGATGTTGGGCATTGATTTCGTCCGATTCCGAGAATATTTCCTTTGTAGGATTTCTGAAACCAAAAACAGCAGAAAACAGCAACTGGCACTTCGACATCTCGTCAATAGGTTAGTTCCGGAAAACGCATAAAATCATCATAAAGTGTGAACAAAACATGTAGGTATTGTCATAAAACAAGCATGGAACATCAGAAATTATAGATACGTTGGAGACGTATCAGCGTGTTCAATCGTCGTCGTCGTGGTAGTGCCGGTGGTAGGACGTGTCGTCGAACACCTTCATTCCCATCTCCTCGTCGCCTTGCTAGCAGAAGTTCAGCACACGCGCAGCCGGCTTGGAGATCGTGGAAGCGCGTGAACTTCTCCTAACCGGTGTGGAGGTACATCTTGCCGCGCCCGTCGAAGATCACGTCCACCGGCCACCGGCAGAAGCCGCAGCCAGCCTCCCGCAGCTGCAGCGCGGCCGGCTTGTTGCCGGAGACGAACTCGGCGAACTTGTTTGGCAGCCTCTGGATGCCGAGTGGGTCACCATTGAGGACGACGATGAACTCAAACTCCCAGTCCCCCTCAAAATACGATGATGGCGCAGGCGACGGCGATCGTGCATGCCTTGCTGCTCCAGCACGGCCGCGACCTCGGCCTCGACCTCGACCTCGGCCTCTACCAGCCATGAAATGGCCCTTGACTCTTGAGATGGTGGCGCCTAGGGTTGGAGAGAGAGGCACTAGGGTTTGTGTGTGAGGGACGATGCGAGAGCGCCCCTCTTTATAGGCCGGAGGGAGGCGAGGGAGCGGTGGCGCTCATTAACGCCGACACAAAGAGCTAGGCGCGACGAGACGTGTCACTGCGCCTATGTGAAAACTGCACCGTCGATGCACATCAATAACTTCCATCGCGAGGTAGGCGATGGTTAGGCGTCGTTCGTGTGTTAATGACGCATCTGGCCCGCCACTCCCCGCCTTGCTTCTCGCTATGTTCAGCGCGCCCGGAGCGTCCTCTGTGGAGTGCGGACAGGCTCGGGGCACCAGAGACCGTTTTGGACCGCACCGGGCGGAAGGAGGCTTTGGGGCACGCGACTGGGAACGAATATATGTCTGACACGCCCAAAAAACATTTAGAGAACGCTTTGAGAAACGCAAAGTTCTGCTGGATATCATGGATGCGTCCCCACCGCTCACGTCGTTCTTTTGATCCATTTGGTTATGAAACTTAACATTTTTTGGTAGCTGGACTATGAGATGACGGTGATTTGCTAGCGGATGTTGGCCAACACTTGATTTGATATTCGGATTTCTATCCCTACTTGTGTCTTTTAATTTTTTTTTGATCAAATATTTATATGGACGTGCCTATTTTTGTGATCGCGGTGTGAAACAACCCTCCCCAACTGAAGGAGCAGTTATTGGCAGTCCCAGTAGAGCACTGCCGATACACATGCTATCCCCTATTTACCAGGAGATGCTCTTGCTGGATGAACTAAAGAAACACCATCAGATGAAATGACCGTGAGAGACCGAGAGTAATGATACAGACGCTCGACTGAGATTCGATCTGAGTCCACCGTGGCATCTGCACACACTCATCTCGATACTCCTTTTATTTTTATGTACTTTGTGCCCTAGATTTAATTTAAAAAAATTTAATTTAATCAAATATCTATGAAAAAACATCAACATATGCGATATTGAGTATATGGTATTAGAATTAGGATAAAACATATTTTTATATTATATGCTTTTCGTATTATGAATGTTAATATTGGTTTTGATAATCTTGATCAAATTTTTTATTTTATCTAATTCAACACACTAAGTAAATAGAAATAGAGGGAGTACCTTCCCCTTGTTACGCCCTCTGTCCGAAACCCCTGCATTTTACACTTGATCAAACTCAATTTTTAAAAAGTTTAACCAAATTTTGGGATCACCGGTGTGAAGCAACCCTCCCCACTTGGAGGGAGCAGTTATTGACACCTTCAACAGAGCACTGCCGATACACCTACTAGCGCCTATTTAGGATGCTCCGGTGAAGTCGAGGAGATGCTCTTGCTAGATGGATTAAAGAAATACTAGCAGATGAAATG
Source organism: Lolium perenne (assembly GCF_019359855.2). Lineage (NCBI taxonomy): Eukaryota > Viridiplantae > Streptophyta > Magnoliopsida > Poales > Poaceae > Lolium > Lolium perenne. The sequence goes on from NC_067245.2 coordinate 278,843,168, forward strand.
ATTGTCAGAGGCCGAGAGTAATGATACAGACGCTCGACTGAGACTCGATCTGAGTTGACCGTGGCATCGGCACACATTCATCTGGATACCACCTTTATTTTTATTTACTTCATGTTCTAGATTTAATTAAAGCTATTTTATAAAATTTTAATCAAATATTTGAGAAAAATATCAACATATGTGATATTGAGTATATGGTATTATATGCTTTTCGTATTATGAATGTTAATATTTGGTTTCGATAATTTTGATCAAACTTATTTTTTATTTTAATTAAAATTCAACACGTAAGCAAATAAAAATAGAGGGAGTACTTTCTATTCCTTGTTACTCCCTCTGTCCGGGCTTGGTCAAAGTCAAATTTTATAAAGTTTAACAAAAAATATAATAAAAACATCAGCACATACAATAATTAATATGTATAATATGGAAATATATTTAATGAATATTCTAATACTCCCTCCATTCCTTTCTATAATGCCTATTGTTTTTTCGCATTTGCTTCAGAATATAAGAGTAAAGCTATATTTTTTTTTGCAAAGAACCCCTTCCACCGATAAGGTCAAGTCCAGAAAATCTGGAAACCTATCTGGTGATGTATTTCTGAGATCTGTTTTCAGTTTCCTATTTTATCTGTGATATCGCTAGGGGGTTTTGTGTCAAAAAAATGCCTCGCGCTAATTTCCGTGCCAAAAAACAATAGGCACTATAGAAAGGAACGGAGGGAGTAATTTATTTCTATATTGTAAATGTTGATATTTTTTACATGGCTAATCAAAGTTTAGTAAGATTGATTTTGACTAAATCTAGAATACAGGATAATTGTCGACGGAAGGAGTATAAACTTAATGGTCTAGCAAAGCTCCTACAGCCCTACGTCTACTAATGACAACTGATTGGTTTTATGTGATGAAGTACTTTCATATGTCGGTTTTGCTCAGATAGAGTAGGGAACAAAGATGTATTATTTTTAAGCAAGCAGAGTTTGACCTTTCGAGCACTAAAATAGTATTCCGTACTATGCTGGCTATAGTGGTAAGTATCAAGTAGTAGTATCATGCACATGATAGTTATGTATGGTACTATCTTTATAGTGGTTAGTATCATGAATTAGTATCATAGTTTTGTTATATTTATTGTTTTTTAGAATCTCAATACAAATTTGTGCACAAGATTTGTTTGACATTAATTTTTCTCGTGACATGCGCTATGATACAGTATCCACCCATGTTACTGTAATCTCCTCTCTCCTCTTTAATTAGCTGCTACATCAGTATTTTTATGGAATCAATATACATGATACTAATTATGATACTAGCAGTATGACTAGCCTTAGAGAGAGAAATAAATAAAATACTCGCAGAGAAGACGATGGATCAAATCTCAACAGCAAGTAAATAACAATCGGTTTTCAGCAGACGATTTCTAGAGCTGGCACTGTACTTGTCAGCTGTAAGATGCAGACGGTGCGTTGTTACAAGGTTGCTTCGAGAAACTTCTAGTAGCATATTTATTCAAAAATCGAGAACATGCTAAATAATACTAGACGTGATAGGTTGCGAAGCTTCGCAGTTAGTACCATTTGTACTACTGGAGACCAACTTTTGTGGCTGTGTGGAGCGGCTGATCCACCAATTGATCTCTGAAGCCTGAACCATGTTTACACCGTTGGACCGGACCAATATGTGAAGGAGAAAGCTGACGCCGTGAGCATAGAGTTTGTGATGATAAAGCAACCTGCGAATAATTTACTTGATGACTTTGGTGGACAACAACGGCACGAGTTATTTGTCAGGCCTGTGTCATGACATACATGGGTGCATCAGAAAACTGTTCAAGTTGTCTGAAAATAACGCTCATCCGAGTTGACATTGTAAATTTCTGTCATACTTCTACTAGCTTAGCAAGATAACATTGTAAATTTCCTTCATACTTCTGCTTGCTTCACAAGATAACATCTTCTTATTCATCCCGATTCAGTATCCCAGCTGCAATTTATATCAACCAAATCGAGCATTGGACCAGCTCACTCCTCCATTATCACAAGTCAAAGTCTCTTTTGGCGCCGATCATCGAATGACCAAATTTCTCTCGTTCACACCCGTTGGACAGCATTGCGTACAGCATGCATCCTCTCTGAACTCCTGACCCTGATGGTTGACCAGGGCCCTGTGGTTGACATTTCTCCTGTAATTCCTCAATTCAATCCTTGAAGACACAACCCACGCAGCCACACAATCTGTCATATGCTTGCAGAAACAACTTACAAGCCATGGCCGGCCATAGAATCATCAGGCGTTCAATCTTGCAGCTAGTTTGCGCAGCCTTCGTCATGCTCTGCAGCAGCACCTGCAGTAGTTCCCTGCAGTTCGCATACCCCAGCTTCGACGCGGCCAGCAAGGCCGACTTCAGCTTCACCCCGGACTCGTCGATCTCCAACGGCTCCCTGCAGATCACCCCCAACGCCGGCAACATGACCCACCGGTCTGGCAGAGTGATGTACGCGAGGGAGACCCTCAAGCTGTGGAACCGCCAGCGCACGGCGCTCACCTCCTTCCAGACAGAGTTCGTGCTCAACATCCTGCCGCAGAAGGGCGGCGCCGGCGAAGGCATGGCCTTCATCCTCACCAACCATCCGGCACTGCCCAGAGACAGCAGCGGGCAGTGGCTCGGCGTGAGCAATAACCGGACGGACGGTGCGGCGTCGAACCGGATTGTGGCGCTGGAGTTCGACACGCGGCGGAGCTTCGAGGCCGATGTCGACGGCAACCACATCGGGATCGACTACAACGGCGTCCGCTCCATCGCGCAGTACCCGCTCAACAACCTCTCCATCGTCCTCTCCAGCGGGACCGACTTGCGGGTTACTGTAGTGTACGACGGCGCGGTGTTGAGCTTGGTGGCGGTGATGGACCAGATGGTTTTTTCGGGTGCCTGGACTGTCGACCTTTCGCGGTATCTGCTTGACGATATATCTCTGGGTTTTGCGGCGTCGACGGGGGAGTTCGCTGAACTGAACCAGGTCAGGTCTTGGAATTTCAGCACGTCCGGGGATGAGATCGCCGGCGATAAAGGGAGGCTGGTTCTGTTTCTCGCCGTGTTCATCCCGCTTGTTGTTGCCCTGCTGATCATGGCGTTGCTCCTCTGGAGGAGGCTGACGCGGCGGACGAGGCTGGCATACCGTAACCTCGAGAAGATGATCGACGCGCACGGCCCGGTCAGGTTTAAGCTCAGGGAGCTCAGGAACGCGACGGCCAACTTCAGCGATGGTCGTAAGCTGGGCCGAGGTGGCTCCGGCACTGTTTACCTTGGTTACCTGAGGAGGATGGGCATGGAGGTGGCCGTGAAGCGTGTGTCCACGAACGTCAACTCTAATAGAGGGGAGAAGGAGTTCGTGGCGGAGGTGAACACGATCAGCAACCTCTCGCACCGGAACCTCGTGAAGCTCATCGGCTGGTGCCACAAGAAGGGCGAGCTGCTGTTGGTGTCCGAGTACTTCCCCATGGGCAGCCTTGACAAGCTCCTCTACGCGAGAGAAAGGACCGCGTCATCGTCGACGTCGTTGATGTCGGCGTCGACGGAAACCCCTGTGCTCACCTGGGAGCGGCGGTACAAGATCATCCGCGGCGTGGCGTCGGCGCTGGACTATCTGCACCACGGGAGTAGCAAGCGGATCCTGCACAGGGACGTCAAGGCCAGCAACGTGATGCTCGACGAGGAGTACAACGCGCGGCTGGGAGACTTCGGCCTCGCCCGCGTCATCCAGCACGACGGCGTGACGCACCACTCCACGCAGGCCGTGGCGGGGACGCGCGGCTACATGGCGTACGAGAGCTTCTTCACCGGCCGCGCCAGCCTCGACACGGACGTGTACGCGTTCGGGGTCTTCGTCATGGAGGTGGTCAGCGGGAGGAGCCCCAGCAACGCCGTGCTGTACCACGAAGACGACGACAAGGAGTACTCGAGCGGCGGGAAAGGGTGGCAAGGTGTGCCACCAATGCACATCGCGGACTGGGCGTGGATGCTCTACGGCGAGGGGAAGACGCTGCACGCCGCCGACCCCTTGCTCGGCGGCGAGTTCGAGCAGGCGCAGGTGGATTGCGCGGTGAGGCTGGCCCTGGCGTGCTGCCACCCGAACCCGAGGGAGAGGCCGTCCATGAGGGTGGCCGTGCAGGTGCTGATCGACGGTGCCGCGGCGCCGGAGCCCCCGTTGCACAAGCCTGCGTTCGTTTGGCCTCCGGGTGGGAATCGACAGGAGATGGAGCTGCCGGATGTCGGGTTGCTGTTCACGGGAGGGGCGGGGCAGCACAGCAGCTACTGTTCCATGAGCTGTTCCATCTCAGGAAGGTGAGAGCAGCTTGCTTGGATTGGGGTACCTCGCTTGTTCTGTCTGCTGTTTATTCAGTAGAGTTGAACTTGGAGACGACTACGGGAGTGCAAGATCGATGTGTTTTCTTCAGTTGTTTTATCTGACAGAATCAAATTGTACATTAACTGATGATTTTTTTTAGGTGTGACTAATTCTAAGTTAATTGAATTAGCATAACTTTTAGTTATGTGATGTCATTCATGTGTAAATACTTAAATCTCAACCTCAGTTGCAACTAAAAAATTCAGGTATCACCTTTGCAACTGAAGGCTAGCACTAATCACGATGCAATCTTGTGGTTTAGGAGTCGACTAATAACTAAATTAATTTTTAGTTGAGTGGAAATTAACGAAACTGTTTTTAAGAGATTTTCACGCCCCAACCTTTCAAGGCTTTAACATGGTGGCCCGTACCCCCTCAAAGCACCTCAGGGTCAGGCCCCATCGAACACCCTGAACCGGCTGTTTTCAGGGAGCCACCCTCACCGCGTGCATTTTTGACAACGACGCGTACGAGCCGCTGCAAATGGCAGAGATGATGCGAGCTCAAGCGATGCATCGAAAATGCGACAGCAGAGTTTCGGTCACCGACTCACCGCCAACTTCTAGATCCACCATTTCACCCCATTCGAGTGTTTATTGATCCATGGTCATGGTACGAGCTTTTTCATTGGATTTGACCACGAGCTCTACAACGATCATCGTCGGCGTGCCTTCTCCATCTTACCCTACAGAATCCTCTCTAGGTGTTTGTAAGAAAGCTTTAACACTGCATGTGGTAGATTTGATTTGTAAGCATGCTAGATGTGTGTAGATCTGTACTGATTTACTTATTGAGGTTAGATGCAACCCTTTTATTGCTTACCATAGGACGGAATCATGTACTATTTGACTGATTTAGGTTATATGCAACCCTTTTTCATGCTTAACATAGGGGAGATTCGTGATGGTCGATGTAGGGTTTTAGTTCCATGGTTAAGGTGTTAAATCTTTTGTAGGCCATCATGCATTCTTCTCCATCAAGCACCGAGACTATGGTTCTGCCTTCTTCTCAGTCGAGCACACCAACCTATGCGCTAAATCATGTTGTTGCTTCTGTTTTTGGCCATCCACCTGGCAGACATTTTGTCTTTAGATTTATTTTCGTAGATTTTATTGTTGGTTTCTAGGATTTGTTTTCTGTTGTAGGAGATCTTTTCCCCTTCTTTGTCAGTTGCGATGAGAACCATAGAACCAATGACCAGAAAGAGATCACAGGTTTCATCATGCGTCTTCTCGCAGAACATCATGCTTGGCAACACAGACGGATGCCTCTGGTGACCCTTCACCGAGGTGAACGGAATGGCTAAAGACGACATCCTGATCTTCTCCTGGCGTTGGATATGTGGCAAATGGAAGTGTCCATCTTCAATAATTCGCCTATTCAGAGCAATGCCCTCTGATGAACTTAAATCATATTTTTGGTTATGGTGATAAATGGACAAGCTATTGCTTTCTATGTCGTAATGCTTTGTCCAACTCCTGTGTAAGTACGCCATGTGTTATCGTTGCTCCGTGTAAGTTTTTTCCATAAAGATGGGTACTAAGTGCGCTATCAGACTGGCTAAAACTGTAGTGGCGCCCACTGATAAGTAATATGGCCAAGTTTACTACTCCCTCTCTCACAGTTTATAAGGCACGCGCGTACCCCTAGGTTGCAAGTTTGATCAAGTTAGCATTAGTTATATGTTATAAAAATTATATCATTAGAAAGTTCAGATGTTCTATTTTCTAATGATATAATTTTTGTATTATATAATTTAAATTATATAGGTTAAATTGATGACCTAGGGGTACGCGCGCGCCTAATAAACTGTGAAGGAGGGAGTACATTGTTTGTACTCCCTCCATTTTTGTATAGAAGGCGCAGCTCAAATATCTCTGGGACCAAGGTACTTGGCGATTGGATGATTTCCGTTAGCGTGGGAGAGGAAAATCAGTTCGCTAATTAAGGAGACATGCCTAACGAAGAGGAAAGAAAACGCCTAGTAACCCCCACGGCCAATGAATAAGCAGTTATCGCATGCAGAATTGCAAAGTATGGCATGCATTGGTGGAGACCAAATTTTCGCCTCCAAAATATCGAGTTTCTTTCTCCCCCGCGCGCTTTCCTTCTTCGTCGCGCGAATTGCTGACGAAAATTTCGCCTCAAATCCTCCCGCCGATGATCCCCGCTACGAAATTGAAATTCCAACAGAAATTAGAGGCGCGATTTCTGCTCCTTTTATACCTACGGAGATTGGCAGTCGAGCAGACGGCGCCCAACCTCTCTCCTCCTCGTTCCAATGGCGCCAGGAGATGATCGCCGGCCTCCTCCTCCTCTTGGCCTGCGTGGTCTTTCACGAGTGGCCTTCCAACCCAGATCGCCGGCGCCAGGAGGACTTCCACCTCTAGGTCTGACAGGACGCGGACCGGTGCCCTCCTTCTCCATTGGCACGGCTGCCTTCGAGCCGGTGGCAGCGGGTCCATCCAACATCCCACGGCGCCGCGTCGGACTTTCCCGTCCATCTCGCCCTCCGGCACCTAATGAGGCCGGTTCGTCTAACTGGGCGGCGTTCATCGGCGGCGGGAGTGGCAGTGCGAGCAACGCACGATCTTCTTTCGTGGGGTTTTAGTCTGGCTAATGGCAGCGGCGGGATCTCCTTTGGCGGTGGCGGCGGGATATCGTTTGGCGGCGGCGGCAGCGAGTCCCTGGGAAACACGTTCAGTACGGGCGTCGGTGGCAATCAGCGACAAGGTATTTGCTGTTTTTTCTGAATGATCATGTCGTGAAGTAGATCACCAAGTTTCGGATGTCCTTCTGTTTCTGTTATTTGCCCATGCTGATCTGATATTGTTTTGAACTTCTTTCTGTAAGTTAATGAACTTCTATTTGTAAGCTAATGAACTTCTCTCCTTAAGCTACTCAACTTGTTTCTGTAACATCTATTTATTTCTGTAGTTGTAAGAATTTAGGCAGACGATCATCAAGAATTTTTTGCTTTGCTTGTCACATGCAGCACAATCTGTAATCATGTACTCGTGTAATCATGTAATCATGCACAATCTGTAAGCATGTACTCGTATAATCATGTAATCAAGCATTTTTTGCAAAGTTGTTTTCTTAGTTCATCATCAAGCATTATTTTTGTAGTTTCAATCTGTAATCATGTACTCGTGTTGTAAGGAACTACAATCGGTGTTGGTGGACACAACGGGCAGATCATGATGAATGGAGAGAACACCACAGGTTCGGCCTTGTGAACATATAAAGCAATCAGCGAGAAGGAAACTATAAACTTATGTTTCATATGCTTCATTTATCTGTTATTACAAGGTATTGGTGGAAATGATGGTACAATTGGCTATAGAGGGGAGGGATACAACCCAAATTTTGCTCATGCCGATGAATACCCTCCAAGTCAAGAGCAAGTGCACACCCAAAAAGAACCAATCGATTTGAGTAAGCAATTTTCCCATCATTCTTATTTAACTTCGATTTGAGGACGTGTGTATTTCTTCTCTAATTATTTGTGCAATGCATTCAGATGCTATGTCAAACAAGGAGACCAGACAGCAGTACAATACAAATGACAAGAGACACATATATGCTGAGATCGTAGCCCGTAATGGAACTGGTAGTAGGTTGAAGCATGGGGTGTCAAAAGCCGTTGCAATAGCTTGTGAGTGTCCTAGGAGAGTAGTGCAAAGGGTATGGCAGGAAGCTAAAAAAGGTGGCGGCATTACAGGGGTTAAAAACAATAGGAAGCTCAAATCAGGAAGGAAGAAGATAAATTTGGACTTAGATGCATTGGAGGCCATCCCACCTAGAGAGAGAACAACATTACAACAAGTTGCTGGACATTTGAACCTCTCTACAACCACTGTTTGGCGTAGGTGAGACTAATAATTTTGACTTGATGTAAAATTTGTTGATGTCAACATTCTTTTATTTATATGTACATGTCAATGATAGGTTGAAGACGAAGGAAATTCGACGAATAACAAGTGAGTTGAAGCCCACCTTGACGGATGCAAACCAGAGAGCTCGTCTGGAGTATGCGCTTATGCATCTTGAGCGATGTAGCATAACAGCTCTAGGTGGTATTAATCCCACATTTAGGGCTGATATGGACGTCGTTCATATCGATGAAAAATGGTTTTACCGTACGCGCAAGACACAGAACATGTACTTGAGTCATAGAGAGGAAGCACCACATCGAGAGTGTAAACATAAAAATCACATTCAAAAAATTATGTTCTTGTCCGCAATGGCTAGACCTCGTTATGATGCACAAGGCAATTGCGTGTTTGATGGCAAGATTGGGGTATGGGCTTACACAGAGTGGGTGCAAGCTCAAAAGAAGAGTCACAATAGGTTGGTACTTCTTTGTACATGCTTATGAAGTTCTTTGAAGTGAATTGCTTATGAACTATGTGCATATTATGATGTACTTTCTCCTATGTTTGACCATATTTGTTTGTACATCCGTAGGTTGAGGGGGGCATGGGAGCTGAAGCCCGCAGATAAAGTGGACAGAGAGAAAAGTAGAGAATATTTAGTGAAATATGTCCTGCCAGCTATAAAGGAGAAGTGGCCGGAGAGTGATAGATGGAGTACCATCTATGTGCAGCAGGACAATGCTAAAACACATATAAAGCCAGATGATCCAGTTTTTTTGCAAGAGGCTGCTAGAGGTGGTTGGGATATTAGGATGATATACCAACCACCTAATTCTCCAGACACAAACATTTTAGATCTTGGATGGTTTGCCTCAATTCAAGCAATGTTCCACAGAAAGATGCCGAAGACCCTACCCGAGATTGTCGAAAAGGTATTCCATCTATCACACTTATTCTAATTCCTACATACTAAGATTGTCATACAAACACATGAACTAATCATGCTTACATAATAAGATTTTCTCATGTGTCATAGGTTAATCAATCCCTAGCTGAGTATCCCCATCAAAAGCTTAACAGGATCTGGTTGACTCATCAATCATGCTTGAGAGAAATCATCAAGCATAAGGGGTCTATCCACTATGAGGTTCCTCACTTGAAGAAAAAAGCACTAGAGAGAAAAGGGCTTCTCCCGGTTCGTTTGACAATGGATAGAGAGTATGTTGAGCAGGCAATTCAACACTTGAACTCAAGATGAATTGTAATGGAAATTGGGCACTTGAACTCAACATGACTTGTAATGGCAATTGAGCTGAACTTCTCTGTTAATTGCTTCTGAACTTCTCTGTTAATGGTTATGAACTTCTCTGTACATGCTGCTGAACTTCTTATGCAATGTTATATTACATGTTAATTGCTTATGAACTTCTCTGTTAATGGTTATGAACTTCTCTGTACATGTTGATGAACTTCTCTGTTTCTTCCTCAGCATGAACACAATCCATTGCGACAGTACATAAAGGGCAAATAAATTCATTCCATATGATCAACATGAACATAATCCATTGCGACAGTACATAAAAGGCAAATAAATTCATTCCATAGTTCACATCCAAGATCAGGTGATGTCTTTCTCTTCCCCAACTTGAACCCTAATTGAACTCGGTTTCAGGCACGAATTCATTGTCTTCTTCGGCAAGTGCAGTGGTGTTGCGACCGCAACGGGAGCACACACCGTCTTCACCTACTCCGATAGTAGTTGAGCAATCCTTGCACCAGTAGTCGTCATAGAGGAGTGGATTTGCACACATCTCACAAGGTAGCACGTCCATAGGAACCGGCATAGAGCAAGCAAGGCAACGGAATATCGAAGAATCGCCACGGACACCACACTTACGGCACATTGGAGGGAACATGCATGCATCACATGAAGATTGGAACGTCGCCCTCCGTCGCATTGCGAGATTACTTGTGCGGATGTACCGTGCCCTCGCCGATATCCTTGAATGACCAGCTGAGAGATTAGTTGCAGCATCTATTTTCTGAAACAGATCTTCAATGGTTGTGTAGACCCTCTGGAATTCGTCCTCCAATTCTTCCACTTGGCCTTCTGTCAGCTCCACCTCGTCATCAGAAGCCTCCACCTCGCCGTCGACGCCATCAGAAGGGTCCACCTCGCCGTCGACGCCATCAAACTCACCGTGGAGGCCATCCACCTTGCCGTGCTCGCCCGACACCTTGCCCTCCTCGTCCTCCGCCTTGCAGTGCACCTCCTCAACATCTCTTGGCTTCTCCATGTTGGCTTCTTGCTCGTTGGCTCAAAGAAGAGGAACGAATGGCTCATCCCTTTATACATGAACGGAAGAGGACACGGTGGAAAAAAGAGCCCAACAGTTTGCATGCAACTCATCCCTTTTCACACCTCCACAAATCTCTACTACGTTCCCACTTGCATGCACACAACGGAAGGAGAAAGGAAACAGAGAATTAATCGTTAGTAATTAATGCAGGCGCCTCAATTCTGAAAAAAATGGGAACTGGAGGTGCGCCCTCTTTTAAAAAATGGAGGGAGTATTAAGGATATGTTTGCAGCAAATCCTGTAAACGAGCCCTATATATGGCACCTATGGTATATAGACATGTTCAGTATGCTTCGATTGAAGTTTTTGGTATATGTAAATGCTTCACTTTCTACGCCTATGAGCATCACATGCATCTATGAATGCTACTTGTGAGAATATCCCTAGACGCTCTGTGATTTATTCCTATATCTTCTTTAGACCTTCAGTGTATTCGTGCCAATGGTACCGTAGAGGTTTCACTTTCTACACAACAAACTAAAACCAACTCGTGTGCCACACTAAACAGGCCATGCAATAATGCCATGCACGCGGCACGGCGAAGTACACATCTGCATCTAGTACGATAAATCCTAGTAAAATATTAGCGACAATCCAAGGAAGAGGAAATTCCTAGGAAGGCGCGGAGAAGCTAAAGTTGGTGACTAGAGAAGCATCACTACGGGAACCGGTCAAGGTGTCGAGAGCCATCTCGCCGTCGGCACAATATGGCCTCGACACAAGCCCATTTGCCATCATCTTGTGCCAAAGGCAAAGCCGTCGGCATAGAACTAACGGCCGTTTAGCAATTTTCGCTGGAATTATTAAGACAAAAATTAATTTAATCTCTCACATGGATCATTTTAACTCTAACTGCACTTAATCTTTGGTTAAATTACACTCATAGTCAAACTTTTCAATTTGGTCACCCATCCTCTAGCCCTAGCACTCTTAACATCTTCATTCCTTCCAGTTGAGCTTTCATGAAAGAAAACGAAACATCATAGATAATACTACCATATCCAATTGAATGGATCGTAGCGAACAAGAGGGGGGGTGAATGGACACTACGTCAAGTTTTAGTCTTTTTCAATTTTAGCGGTGCGGAAGGTAAAGGTGAATCCTTTAATGGTGTCGGTGTTCCTACAATGATCCTAGGACAAGTGCAACAAGCAAGATAGTAAGAGTAAGGAGCGGGACAACCGGATGGCGTGGAGACGAGGCGAGGTTTGTTTCCCGCAGTTTCTCTCACAAAAGAGAGTACATCTGCGTTGAGGAGGTGCTAGCCTCACACAAGAGGCTAGGCGGCCACACCACGAAGGAAGGCCTCACCTTCTTCCTCGAGAGAGCTCCACAAAGGGGCTCCTTCTTCTCCACTATGACACCGGTCGAGGCGGTGATTCCTTCATAAGGTTGGGGCGAGCTCCACACCACACGGAGGCTCCCAACAACCTATGGAGCTAGCACAACACCAAGCTAGCCTCCATAGGTGCACTTTCTCCAAGATCCCACCATAGGAACCCTAACACCAAGATCCACTAAGGAGTAGCAAGTATTGGTGAAATCTCTCTTGGTAGAACTATATATCGGGGTCTCCTCCACCACTCCTCAAAATTTGGGCAAGATTGGTTGGATGGTTGGGGAGATCCTCAAGGTTTAAACTCAGCAACAATGGAGGAGAGAGAGAGAGGAGAGGTAAAAATGAGTTGGGGAAGAAGGGCCGTTTAAATAGGCCCTCCCAAATCCAACCGTTATGTCCAGTTTTTGCCTAAGCAGTACTACCGCTTTGGGTAAGCGGTACTACCTCTCTGAGTTCGAAATCCCACAGATCTTGTCCACATGGACATAGAGCGGTACTACCGCTCGTGGTACCGCTCGAGGTACCGCAATGGGATCCAAACCTTACTGGACTCAAAGCGGTACCACAGCGGTACCGAAGCGGTACTGTCGTAACTAGTTACGGTACTTGAGCGGTACCATGGGCGGTACTACCGCTTGCAAGCGGTACTACCGCTCCAGGTACCGCAGAGGTACCGTAGCTTGTACTGTGGGTCAAAATGAGCGCAGAACTTCAGAGCGGTACTTGGGGCGGTACCAGTAGGGGTAGCGGTACTACCGCTACTGGTACCGGTAGTACCGGCCTGACAAAAACTGTTTTTCTCCCCTTTTTCTCTCCAACCATGTCACCTCGCGATACACACACAAAATAGAAAACCTATAAACTATGCTTCAGTCCTCTGATCTTGACGTCTCCAGCGAGGTCACCGTGCACTTGCAAATCTAACAATGATACTCAAAGCACACGGTGAGAATCTTCAAGTGTTGTCATCAAACACACAAAACCCGGGGTTTAGACTTTGCTCTTTCAATATCCCCCTTTTTGGTGTTTGATGACAACACAAGACTTTGCAAAGGCATATGATATTATGATGAGATATATAGATTTGCAAGAGCTCGACGAAGCTCCCCCTAAACATGTGCATATTTTGAATATGTATTTTAATACAAATGCACATGTCTTAGAGACATAACTCCCCTTAGATTTTGCAAACCAAGCACATATGCAACAAGTATACTTGACATGTTCAAATAGCATATGCACAATATGGAGGCAACACAAGATCATGCAAGGAGATTTGGGTGAAGTTATTATACCATAGCCTTGAGAATACCCAAACTCACCGTAAGATGCCTCCATAGAGTTGATGTAGCCACAAGAAAAGATAAGCAACGAGGACCAAAATGCTACAAACAACGAAAGTCCCCATCCGAATAGGAACTTCTCCCCCTTTGGCATCGGAACACCAAAAAGGAGGGTAAGGAAACTATAAGGATGGAGAAAGAGAACATGCAACCAAGCTTGCAAAAACCAAAAGGGAAAACAAACTTGAATGAGGTTCTCTAAAAACATGACGAAAAAGATAGCAAAGAAGAAGAACAAAAGGAAAGTCACAAAGAAACACGAAGAACCGAAAAACTCCTCAAGGAGGAGGTTGGTGGCCGAAGCCACCGTGTAAGAGTGTAGTAGTGTGAGGTCGCGTAGATGTATCTAGGACTCACGACTACAACTCAACATGAAGCTCATTATTCACTTGATTGACAAATAGCATATGTTTTGGATTTATTTATGCATTATGGGGGGAGGGATAGCTCAATAAGTTTAAACCGCACTCCCCCCTATGTTCATGTGTACCTTTCATCTAGATATATAGTTTAGAAGTGGTATGTGCGCACGACGGTCAAGCAAAGTTCGATGGATCAATGATATTTAGCTCATGCCTCAACTCAATGAAATGCTTCTCATCCAAGGGCTTCGTGAAGATGTCCTCCAATTTCTCCTTGGTACCAATGAAGGATAGTACAATATCTCCGCGAGCAATGTGATCCCGAATGAAGTGGTTCCTTATCTCAATGTGCTTCGTCTTGCCATGAAGAACCGGATTGTAGGCGATCTTGATTGCACTCTCATTGTCACACAAAAGAGGCACCTTGCTATACTCGAGTCCATAATCCCGCAAGGTTTGCCTCATCCACAAGATTTGAGCACAACTACTTGCCGCGGCAACATACTCGGCTTCCGCGGTGGAGACGGAGACATAATTTTGCTTATTCGAGGACCAACACACCAAGGATCTTCCAAGAAAGTGACAAGCTCCTGATGTAGACTTCCTATCAACCTTGTCGCCCGCCCAATCGGAGTCGGTGAAACCAACCAAAGAAAAGTCCGTGTCCCTTGGGTACCATAGTCCGAAGTGTGGGGTATCAACTAAATATCGAAAGATACTTTTGACCACCACAATGTGGCTTTCCTTCAAGCTTGCTTGAAACCGTGCACACATACCGAGAGGCACAAAGGTAAAGAAGTGAACCTATCATCGAACGGTAGAGCTTGGGATCCACCGCCTTGCCGGTCTCGTCAAGGGAGAGTTGACACTTGAGATGCATCGGGGTTCCAATGCCTTTGGCGTCCTTCATATCGGAGCGCTTGAGCATGTCTTGGAGGTACTTTGCTTGATTGATGAAGGTGCCTTGTCGCATTTGCTTGATCTCGAACCCAAGGAAGTACTTGAGTTCACCCATCATTGACATTTCAAACCTATTTGTCATCAACATAGCAAACTCATCATTGAATTTTGTGTTAGTCGAGCCAAATATGATGTCATCTACATAGAGTTGGCATACGAAAAGCTCCCCATGGACTTTCTTAGTAAAAAGAGTGGGATCGATTTTCCACACTTCGAAACCACAGTCTACAAGCAACTCCTTTAGATGCTCATACCAAGCTCTAGGAGCTTGTTTGAGTCCATATAGGGACTTTTTGAGCTTGAAGACATGGTCCGGGAAATGGGGGTCCTCGAATCCCGGGGGTTGCTTCACATATACCTCCTCGTGTAAAGGACCATTAAGAAAAGCACTCTTGACATCCATTTGTTGCAAATTGAAGCCATGATGAGAGGCAAGGGCCAAAAGGATACGGATGGACTCAAGCCTTGCAACGGGTGCAAAGGTTTCACCAAAATCCACGCCTTCAACTTGAGAATAGCCTTGTGCCACCAATCTTGCTTTGTTGCGGATGACGATGCCATGTTCATCTTGCTTGTTCTTGAAGACCCATTTGGTGCCGATAACACTGCGGCAATGATCGGGTCGCTTCATGAGAGTCCACACATCATTCCTCTTGAAGTTGTTGAGTTCCTCTTTCATTGCAATTAACCAATCGGGATCTTCAAGCGCACCATTAACTTTGAGTGGTTCCACCATAGAGACAAAGACGTGGTGCTCACAAAAGTTTGCTAGTTGCCTTCGGGTGGTTGATACGTCTCAAACGTATCTATAATTTCTTATGTTCCATGCTACTTTTATGATGATACTCACATGTTTTATACACACTTTATGTCATTATTATGCATTTTCCGGCACTAACCTATTGACGAGATGCCGAAGAGCTAGTTGTTGTTTTCTGCTGTTTTTGGTTTCAGAAATCCTACAAAGGAAATATTCTCGGAATTGGACGAAATCAACGCCCAGAGTCTTATTTTTCCACGGAGCTTCCAGAAGACCGAAGGGGATACGAAGTGGGGCCACTAGGTGGCGACACACCAAGGCGGCGCGGCCAAGGAGGGGCCCGCGCCACCCTAGTGTGTGGGCCCCTCGTGACTCCTCCAACCCTACCCTTCCGCCTACTTATAGCCTCCGTCGCGAAAACCCCTGTACCGAGAGCCACGATACGGAAAACCTTCCAGAGACGCAGCCGCCGCCAATCCCATCTCGGGGGATTCAGGAGATCGCCTCCGGCACCCTGCCGGAGAGAGGAATCATCTCCCGGAGGACTCTTCATCACCATGATCGCCTCCGGACTGATGTGTGAGTAGTTCATCCTTGGACTATGGGTCCATAACAGTAGCTAGATGGTTGTCTTCTCCTCATTGTGCTATCATGTTAGATCTTGTGAGCTGCCTATCATGATCAAAATCATCTATTTGTAATGCTACATGTTGTGTTTGTTGGGATCCGATGAATATGGAATACTATGTCGAGTTGATTATCAATCTATCATATATGTGTTGTTTATGTTCTTGCATGCTCTCCGTTGCTAGTAGAGGCTCTAGCCAAGTTGATACTTGTAACTCCAAGAGGGAGTATTTATGCTCGATAGTGGGTTCATGCCTCCATTGAATCTGGGACAGTGACAGAAAGTTCTAAGGTTGTGGATGTGCTGTTGCCACTAGGGATAAAACATCAATGCTTTGTCTAAGGATATTTGTGTTGATTACATTACGCACCATACTTAATGCAATTGTCTGTTGTTTGCAACTTAATACTGGAAGGGGTGCAGATGTGATACGTCTCCGACGTATCGATAATTTCTTATGTTCCATGCCACATTATTGATGATATATACATGTTTTATGCACACTTTATATCGTTTTTATGCGTTTTCCGGAACTAACCTATTGACGAGATGCCGAAGGGCCAGTTGCTGTTTTCTGCTGTTTTTGGTTTCAGAAATCCTAGTAAGGAAATATTCTCGGAATCGGACGAAATCAACACCGAAGATCTTAGAATTCCCGGAAGCTTCCAGAGCACCGAAGAAGGGCCAGAGGGGAGCCAGGGGGCCCCACCCCACAGGGCTGCGCGGCCAAGGGGGGGGGCGCCCCCTAGTGTGTGGGCCCCCTGTGGCCCCTCCGACTCCGCCTCTTCGCCTATTTAGTCGTCCCTGACCTAAATCCTCGAGCCCGTTCGACGAAACCAGAGAAAACCTTCCAGAGCCGCCACCATCGCGAAACTCCAATTCGGGGGACAGAAGTCTCTGTTCCGGCACGCCGCCGGGACGGGGAATTGCCCCCGGAGTCATCTCCACCGCCGTCTCCACCACCATCTTCACCGCCATCGCTGTCTCCATGATGAGGAGGGAGTAATTCACCCCCGGGGCTGAGGGCTCCGCTGTAGCTATGTGGTTCATCTCTCTCTCTTTGTGATCTAGTTGAATATCATCTATGTGCTACTCTAGTGATGTTATTAAAGTACTCTATTCCTGCTGCACGGTGTAATGATGACAGTGTGTGCATCGTGTAGTACTTGGCGTAGGTTATGATTGTAATCTTTTGTAGATTATGAAGTTAACTATTGCTATGATAGTATTGATGTGATCTATGCCTCCTTCATAGTGTGATGATGACAGTGTGCATGCTATGTTAGTTCTCGGTGTAATTGTGTTGATCTATCTTGCACTCTAAGGTTATTTAAATATGAATATCGAATATTGTGGAGCTTGTTAACTCTAGCATTGAGGGTTCGTGTAATCCTACACAATTAGTGGTGTTCATCATCCAACAAGAGGGTGTAGAGTAGTCCTATTATGTGATCATTGTTGAGAGTGTCCACTAGTGAAAGCAGGATCCCTAGGCCTTGCTTCCAAGCATCGAATCTCCGTTTGTTTACTGTTTTGTTGCATGTTTACTCGCTGCCATATTTTATTCAGATTGCTATTACCACTCATACTCATCCATATTACTTGCATCTCACTATCTCTTCGCCGAACTAGTGCACCTATACATCTGACAAGTGTATTAGGTGTGTTGGGGACACAAGAGACTTATTGTATCGTGATTGCAGGGTTGCTTGAGAGGGATATCTTTGACCTCTTCCTCCCTGAGATCGATAAACCTTGGGTGATCCACTTAAGGGAAACTTGCTGATGTTCTACAAACCTCTGCTCTTGGAGGCCCAACACTGTCTACAAGAATAGAAGCACCCGTAGACATCAAGCACTTTTCTGGCGCCGTTGCCGGGGAGGAAAGGTAAAAGGTACTCACACTCCGGATCGCAGCTACTAAGCTATTTTCCGCCTTTGTAAGTACTCGAAGCTATTTCCTTTAGATCCTGCAATTGCATCTTTTTGTTTCTTGTTTTACACTAGTTAGGCATAATGGAATACAACTATGAGCTTTTTAATTTATTTCCTAAGTTAAGACATGAATTGTGTGATGCGAAAATTAAAGAACCTATGGAACCTCATTTGCATGCTAGTAGCAATGTTATTGGTATGAACGCAATCACTGCTAATGCTATGGATAAGTCTAAGCTTGGGGAAGCTAGTTTCTGTGATCTTTTTAGCTTCCCATCTTTAGGGGAGAAAATTTGTTCTGATAATGCTTTATCTCCCATATGCGATAACTCTAATGATGCTTGTGATATTTTAAATCCACCAACTGCAAGCACTGCTTTCAAGATACCCATGAAAATTATTGAACGTGTTATTGATAACCGCTATGAAGGGGATGGAACTGTCCATCCTGGAGATCATTTACTGTTTTTGCATGAATTATGCGGGTTATTCAAGTGTGCAGGTATCTCTATGGATGAAGTGAGGAAGAAGCTATTCTCTCTGTTTATTTGTCCCGGTAAAGCGGTGCATTGGTATAAATTGTTGAAGAATAGTCATTCTCTTGGTTGGGAGGAAATTGTATCTCTCTTTTACTCTAAATTTTATCCTCCTTATGAAGTGCATATTGATAGGAATTATATTTATAACTTTTATCCTCGTGATGGAGAGAGTATTTCTCAAGCGTGGGGGAGATTGAAGTCACTAATGCTCAAATGTCCCATTCATGAGCTCCCCCGTAATGTTATTGTTAACAATTTTTATGCGAGGCTTTCAGGACAACACAAGGACTATCTGGATGCCTGTTCGGAGGGATTTTTCACAAGCAAGGAGGTTGAAGCTAGGTGGGATCTTCTTGATCGGATTGAGGAGAACGCTGAAGGATGGGAGAACAACAAAGGTGAAGAGTCAGGTATAAATTATGATTATGAATGCATTGAAGCTTTTATGGATACTGATAAATTTTCGAGATATGAGTGCTACTTATGGTCTTAACTCTCAAGTTGCTGCAAATCTTTATAAAGCCTTTGCTTCTCATTTTGAATTGCCTAAGAAGAATTTTGATAAGTATCATGAACCTTTTAAAGAGGCTTGCATGAAGAATGAAATTGTTGTTAATGATTGCAATAAGCATGCTCAAACTCCTAAGAATGCTATTTCCTATAAGCATGTTAATTTTTGTGGAATGCATAGACCTTGTGGAATTAATCAAATCAAAGATGAATATTGTATCCATCATATTAATGAAAAAACTAGAAAGTGGTTTAGGGCTCTAGATGATCTTGGTAAAAAAGTGTGTGCCCTCTATCCTTTTATTTGTGAACTTTGCCATGGAGTGGGTCATTTTAATTTTCAATGCTCCTCCAATGATAATTTGAACCCCATGAGTGCTACAAATTGGTATTGTGATGATGAAATTACTCCTAATCAGCATGATGAACTTACTTTATTTTTGTGGTGTGAAGAGCTCTCAAGAAAAATGTCTTTGTTACATATGAGTGATCTTGATATTGATGACGTCCTGCATGGGTGTTTTTCTTATTGCATTGATAATAGCCATACAAATACTTACATACAAAATATTTTAGAAGATGACACCTTGCCAAAATATGATAGGACCGCTGTGTGTTTTGAACTAATTAATGAAAAGGGGGAATCCTCCCAAGTTTCTTCTATTGTTTCTGAAAGTAAATCAGGTTATGCGGACAAGCCACCCTTCAAGCCTCTTCCTCTTAAAGAAGGGAACGAGGAGAAGGAAGAGAAGAAGAAGAAGAAGAAGGGAACAAAGAAGAAGGGAACAAAGAAGAAGAAGAAGAAGAAGAAGAAGAAGAAGAAGAAGAAGAAGAAGAAGAAGAAGGAGAATAAAGAGAAAGAGGTAACGGCATATCCCCGCGTGAATGAGATAACACTAGGTAACCGTAAGTATGTTGCTCCTAATGATTATTATGATAATGAATCTGAATACAATGATCTTCCTATGCCCTTTACATACATTAGTGATCATGATTTGAATGAGCACACTACTTTTGATATTGCAAATCTCTGGGAAACTAATTCTGAAAATGATGATGATAATAATTGCCATAGTATCAGTGCTATCCATGCTTCCTCCCATAATGATATAGAAAGCTCTAAGCTTGGGGAAGAGGTGTTTGAAAATCCTTTTGCTACTGATCATTATGTGTTTTATACATCTCCTTCTAATAACAATGATGGTATGGTCACAGATAAATCGACTGTGAAAGATAACTATTCTATTTCTTATGATGACACTGTGCCTCCGGCCTTTGATGATTATTATAAAGAATGCTATGATATAGGTTATAACTATCCTTATGAAACATGTCATAGTCATGATTGGATTACCAAAAACAATTCCCTTAATATGCAACTTGTTTACCATGTTCAAATTCTTGATAATAATCTTGCTCCAATTACTATTAATGAGAAGAACTCATCTTATGCCAAAATTAATGATACTTCTATGCATATGAACCATGATAAGAATGTTTTAAGTGATGGGTATATTGTGGATTTCATCAATGATGCTACTGAAAGTTATTATGAGAGAGGGAAACATGGTTATATGCATCTTAATAATATTAAGTTTCCCTTCTTTATGTTGAGAATCTTGAAGTTACTCGTGTTTTATCCTCTTATGCTTGTCACTTTGTTCTTCATGAATTCATTTGTGTACAAGATTCCTTTGCATAGGAAGTGGGTTAGACTTAAATGTGTTTTGAATTTGCCTCTTGATGCTCTCTTTTTGCTTCAAATACTATTTCTTGCGAGTGCATCATTAAAACTGCTGAGCCCATCTTAATGGCTATAAAGAAAGAACTTCTTGGGAGATAACCCATGTGTTTATTTTGCTACAGTGCTTTTATTTTATATTTGTGTCTTGTAAGTTGTTACTACTGTAGCAACCTCTCATTATCTTAGTTTTTTTGCATTGTTGTGCCAAGTAAAGTCTTTGATAGTAAGGTTCATACTAGATTTGGATTACTGCGCAGAAACAGATTTCTTGCTGTCACGAATCTGGGCCTAATTCTCTGTAGGTAACTCAGAAAATTATGCCAATTTACGTGAGTTATCCTCATATATGTACGCAACTTTAATTAAATTTGAGAATTTTCATTTGAGCAAGTCTGGTGCCTCTTTAAAATTCGTCTTTACGGACTGTTCTGTTTTGACAGATTCTGCCTTTTATTTCGCATTGCCACTTTTGCTATGCTTGATGGATTTTTCGATTCCATTGGCTTTTAGTAGCTTTGGGCAATGTCCAGAAGTGTTAAGAATGATTGTGTCACCTCTGAACATGTAAATTTTAATTGTGCACTAACCCTCTAATGAGTTGTTTTGAGTTTGGTGTGGAGGAAGTTTTCAAGGATCAAGAGAGGGAGATGATACAATATGATCAAGGAGAGTGAAAGATCTAAGCTTGGGGATGCCCCGGTGGTTCACCCCTGCATATTTCAAGAAGACTCAAGCGTCTAAGCTTGGGGATGCCCAAGGCATCCCCTTCTTCATCGACAACATTATCAGGTTCCTCTAGTGAAACTATATTTTTATTCCATCACATCTTATGTACTTTGCTTGGAGCGTCGGTTTGTTTTTGTTTTTGTTTTGTTTGAATAAAATGGATCCTAGCATTCGTTGTGTGGGAGAGAGACACGCTCCGTTGTTGCATATGGACAAATATGTCCTTAGGCTTTACTCATAATGTTCATGGCGAAGGTTGAATCTTCTTCGTTAAATTGTTATATGGTTGGAAACGGGAAATGATACATGTAGTAATTGCTATAATGTCTTGGATAATGTGATACTTGGCAATTGTTGTGCTCATGTTTAAGCTCTTGCATCATATACTTTGCACCCATTAATGAAGAAATACATAGAGCTTGCTAAAATTTGGTTTGCATAATTGGTCTCTCTAAGGTCTAGATAATTTCTAGTAAAGTGTTTGAACAACAAGGAAGACGGTGTAGAGTCTTATAATGTTTACAATATGTCTTTTATGTGAGTTTTGCTGCACCGGTTCATCCTTGTGTTTGTTTCAAATAAACCTTGCTAGCCTAAGCCTTGTATCGAGAGGGAATACTTCTCATGCATCCAAAATCCTTGAGCCAACCACTATGCCATTTTTGTCCACCATACCTACCTACTACATGGTATTTCTCCGCCATTCCAAAGTAAATTGCTTGAGTGCTACCTTTAAAATTTATATCCTTTACCTTTGCAATATATAGCTCATGGGACAAATAGCCTAAAAACTATTGTGGTATTGAATATGTACTTATGCACTTTATCTCTTATTAAGTTGCTTGTTGTGCGATAACCATGTTCCTGGGGACGCCATCAACTACTCTTTGTTGAATATCATGTGAGTTGCTATGCATGTCCGTCTTGTCTGAAGTAAGGGAGATTTACCGCTATAATGATTAGAGCATGCATAATGTTAGAGAAGAACATTGGGCCGCTAACTAAAGCCATGATCCATGGTGGAAGTTTCAGTTTTGGACAAATATCCTCAATCTCATATGAGAAAATTAACTGTTGTTGAATGCTTAAGCATTAAAGAGGAGTCCATTATCTGTTGTCTATGTTGTCCCGGTATGGATGTCTAAGTTGAGAATAATCAAAAGCGAGAAATCCAATGCGAGCTTTCTCCTTAGACCTTTGTACAGGCGGCATAGAGGTACCCCTTTGTGACACTTGGTTAAAACATATGTATTGCGATGATAATCCAGGTAATCCGAGCTAATTAGGACAAGGTGCGGGCACTATTAGTATACTATGCATGAGGCTTGCAACTTGTAGGATATAATTTACATGATGCATATGCTTTATTACTACCGTTGACAAAATTGTTTCTTGTTTTCAAAACCGAAGCTCTAGCACAAATATAGCAATCGATGCTTCCCTCTGCGAAGGGCCATTCTTTTACTTTTATGTTGAGTCAGTTCATCTATTTCTCTCCATCTCAAGAAGCAAACACTTGTGTGAACTGTGCATTGATTCCTACATACTTGCATATTGCACTTGTTATATTACTTTACATTGACAACTATCCATGAGATATACATGTTATAAGTTGAAAGCAACCGCTGAAACTTAATCTTCCTTTGTGTTGCTTCAATACCTTTACTTTGAATTATTGCTTTATGAGTTAACTCTTATGCAAGACTTATTGATGCTTGTCTTGAAAGTACTATTCATGAAAAGTCTTTGCTATATGATTCATTTGTTTACTCATGTCATTTACCATTGTTTTGATCGCTGCATTCATTACATACGCTTTACAATAGTATGATCAAGGTTATGATGGCATGTCACTCCAGAAATTATCTTCGTTATCGTTTACCTGCTCGGGACGAGCAGGAACTAAGCTTGGGGATGCTGATACGTCTCCGACGTATCGATAATTTCTTATGTTCCATGCCACATTATTGATGATATCTACATGTTTTATGCACACTTTATATCGTTTTTATGCGTTTTCTGGAACTAACCTATTGACGAGATGCCGAAGGGCCAGTTGTTGTTTTCTGCTGTTTTTGGTTTCAGAAATCCTAATAAGGAAATATTCTCGGAATCGGACGAAATCAACACCGAAGATCTTAGAATTCCCGAAAGCTTCCAGAGCACAGAAGAAGGGCCAGAGGGGAGCCAGGGGGCCCCACCCCACAGGGCGGCGCGGCCAAGGGGGGGCGCGCCCCCTAGTGTGTGGGCCCCCTGTGGCCCCTCCGACTCCGCCTCTTCGCCTACTTAGTCGTCCCTGACCTAAATCCTCGAGCCCGTTCGACTAAACCAGAGAAAACCTTCCAGAGCCGCCGCCATCGCGAAACTCCAATTCGGGGGACAGAAGTCTCTGTTCCGGCACGCCGCCGGGACGGGGAATTGCCCCCGGAGTCATCTCCACCGCCGTCTCCACCGCCATCTTCACCACCATCGCTGTCTCCATGATGAGGAGGGAGTAATTCACCCCCGGGGCTGAGGGCTCCGCTGTAGCTATGTGGTTCATCTCTCTCTCTTTGTGATCTAGTTGAATATCATCTATGTGCTACTCTAGTGATGTTATTAAAGTACTCTATTCCTCCTGCACGGTGTAATGATGACAGTGTGTGCATCGTGTAGTACTTGGCGTAGGTTATGATTGTAATCTCTTGTAGATTATGAAGTTAACTATTGCTATGATAGTATTGATGTGATCTATGCCTCCTTCATAGTGTGATGATGACAGTGTGCATGCTATGTTAGTTCTCGGTGTAATTGTGTTGATCTATCTTGCACTCTAAGGTTATTTAAATATGAATATCGAATATTGTGGAGCTTGTTAACTCCGGCATTGAGGGTTCGTGTAATCCTACATAATTAGTGGTGTTCATCATCCAACAAGAGGGTGTAGAGTAGTCCTATTATGTGATCATTGTTGAGAGTGTCCACTAGTGAAAGCAGGATCCCTAGGCCTTGCTTCCAAGCATCGAATCTCCGTTTGTTTACTATTTTGTTGCATGTTTACTCGCTGCCATATTTTATTCAGATTGCTATTACCACTCATACTCATCCATATTACTTGCATCTCACTATCTCTTCGCCGAACTAGTGCACCTATACATCTGACAAGTGTATTAGGTGTGTTGGGGACACAAGAGACTTCTTGTATCGTGATTGCAGGGTTGCTTGAGAGGGATATCTTTGACCTCTTCCTCCCTGAGATCGATAAACCTTGGGTGATCCACTTAAGGGAAACTTGCTACTGTTCTACAAACCTCTGCTCTTGGAGGCCCAACACTGTCTACAAGAATAGAAGCACCCGTAGACATCAAGATGCTAACCCGAAGGTGGACTTTTTAGGCATAGATGCATGCTGGATAGCAGTCTATGTACTTTGTCATAATGCCCTGATTAAATCTCATAGTAGTCATCGTGATATGTATGTGCATTGTTATGCCCTCTCTATTTGTCAATTGCCCAACTGTAATTTGTTCACCCAACATGCTATTTATCTTATTGGAGAGACACCACTAGTGAACTGTGGACCCCGGTCCATTCTTTTACATCTGAATACACCCATCGCAAACATTGTTCTTTACTGTTCTTCGCAAACAAACATCATCTTCCACACTATACATTTAATCCTTTGTTTACAGCAAGCCGGTGAGATTGACAACCTCACTGTTACGTTGGGGCAAAGTATTTTGATTGTGTTGTGCAGGTTCCACGTTGGCGCCAGAATCCCTGGTGTTGCGCCGCACTACACTCCGTCACCAACGACCTTCACGTGTTCCTTGACTCCTACTGGTTCGATAACCTTGGTTTCTTACTGAGGGAAAACTTGCTGCTGTACGCATCACACCTTCCTCTTGGGGTTCCCAACAGACGTGTGCTTCACGCGTATCAGTGGTTACTTTGCTCTTTAGATCACCAATGACATTGCGCAAAGAATGGGACTTGAGGCGCAAGTGTCTTGTAGTAGGATCTTCACGGCGAGTGTCGGCTAAAGGAGTAGATTCTTGTGGGTCCTCTTGGATTTCATCACGGTTTAGGTCCTCGCCTTGACCTTCATTGTTGTTGAAAGGTGCATCATCATCATCATCATCATGAGAGCCGGATGACTCGGGGGTACTAGGAATGGGATTGTCCATAAAGATCATCCCCGAGACATTCGGAGAAGAACTTGAAGCTTGGCCTTGGTCACTTGATGTTGGTTGTTGTGGTAGATGAGCTTGCGGAAGATGTTGTTCTTGAGCTTGTTGTGGTGAACTTGTACTTGATTGGTGTTGTAGATGTTGAGGTTGAACTTGAGATTGTTGGAGAGGTTGGCATGCACTTGTAGGATCAATGGAAGAAGCTTGGCCTTGTGGTGTAGATGGCTCCACTTGGGTGGAACTTGATCCTTCCCCGGTACTCATAGAAGGTAGCTCTTGAGGTGGGCGGATGCCAACACCCATCCTTCCTATGGCATCCGGGGGAATTGCATCTCCTTTCTCACAAGAAGCACTTCGCTCCTCCAAAGATCTATCATCTTCATCGAATGTCACATCACAAGATTCTACAACTCGCCCATTTGACTTGTTGAAGACTCTATAGGCGTGAGAATCCGTAGCATAGCCAACGAAAATTCCTTCTTGAGCTCTTGAATCAAACTTGGATAGACGTGTGTCTTTGACAAGCACATAGCATTTGCATCCGAAGACCTTGAAATATGACACATTTGGCTTATTGCCGGTGAGAATCTCATATGGTGTCTTCTCAAGACCTTTGCGAAAGTAGAGACGATTAGTAGCATGGAATGCGGTAGAGATAGCTTCCGCCCAAAAATTGTAGTTAGACTTGTATTCCATCATCATGGTTCGAGCGGCTTCGATCAAGGTTCGATTCTTCCTTTCGGCGACCCCATTTTGTTGGGGAGTATATGGCGTGGAGTATTGGTGTTGGATTCCTTCTTCGCCGAGGAAGTCATCCAATGTGTAGTTCTTGAACTCCGTTCCATTGTCGCTCCTTATTGCGAGGATCTTGTTGTCGTAATTGCGTTGAACTTGATTGGCAAACTCCATCATGGTCTGTTGAGTCTCACTCTTGTACTTGAAGAAGAATACCCAACAATAGCGTGAATAGTCATCAACAATGGCGAGGCAATACTTCTTTCCTCCAAGACTTTCATGAGACGGTGGACCGAAGAGATCAACATGTAGGAGCTCCAAGCATCTTGTGGTAGAGATGATAGTCTTGGCCTTGTGAGGAGCTCCATGCATTTTTCCTTGTACGCAAGCCCTACAAACACAATCTTTACAAAAGGAGACATCTTCTTTTAGTCCGAGAATGTGGCCACCCTTGTGGAGACTTTTCAAAGTCCTCATGTTTACATGGGCTAGTCGGCGATGCCATAACCAACCCTTGTCACCTTTGGCGAATAGGCAAAGAGCGGAAGATGTTGTCTTTCCGGAGAAATCAACAACATACAATCCGTTCTCTACATATCCAACAAAAGCTACACGGGGTGTCTTGCTCCACAAGAGGACCACCATATGTTCATGAAAGAAAGTACATAATCCCATACAAGCAATTTGATGAACGGAGAGTAAATTGTAACCAAGGGTCTCGACAAGGAGGACTTTCACAAGTGAGATGTCGGGTGTTACCACCACCTTGCCAAGACCCAATACCTTAGAGCATGTGTTGTTGCCATATGAAACAGTAGAGTGAGAAGGCTCGAGGTCGACAACAATATTCTTTCTTCCGGTCATATGACTTGTGGCTCCACTATCAACCACCCATTTAGCGCCACCGGAAGCATAGTCCTACAAGGAATCAAGTCTTGGATTTAGGTACCCATTTTTCAATGGGTCTTATCATGTTAGTAACAAGGGGTTTGGGAACCCAAATAGTCCAATCACCATTGTCCTCTTGAGGACCAATAAAGCGAGCACAAATATGTCCATAGTAATCAACAAAAAGAACATGAGAGGGATTGTTAGAGCCGGCGAAACCCTTCGAGGCGGAGTTGGATCCTCCATCCCTTCTTGAGCTAGGATCACTTTCCTCATGGTTGATCTCCATGTTCTCCTTGTTCTTATTCTTCTTGGTCCTCCTATTCTTCTTCCTCTTTGGCTTGGTAGCCACTCCTCCTTCATTACAAGAGCCCTCTTTGGCTCCATGTTTGGCTTCAATGACTCCTTCCAAGTACTTGGCTTGAACTTGGAGTCTATCAATTTTTGCCTTCAAACGATTGACTTCATCTTCATGCTCTGGGTGAGGGTGAGTGATATCAAACACTTGGACTTCCTTTGCCTTGTTCACCCGGAAGTGTTCTATCAAAGCTTCTTCTTGGAGAGAGTTCATCTTTATGAGTAGACGCTTGTCATTCTCCATCTTGGCAATGTCACATTCATGAGTGCAACACGCACGGTCCTTGTTCAAAGGAAAGTACTCCTTCAATGCTTCCTCTTGCATGGAATTGACCTCCATGAGCTTGGCTTCGTTCATCTTCAAGGCGGCTATCTCCTCCTCATGATCACAACAAGTGGCCTTCTCTTTTCTCATGCGGAGGCATTCCATCAAGGATTCTTCGTGCATGCTACTCAAACTCAATAGCTTGGCCTTGGTGGTCTCAAGAGTGGCAATCTCTTCTTCATGATTGCAACATGAAGTCTTCTCCTTGCACAAGCGGTAATACTCATCCAAGGCTTCTTCTTGAAGAGCATTGACCTCCAAGAGAAGAGCATTGTGCTTTCTCAAGGAAGCCACTTGATCCATAAGCTCGTCATGGCAAGAGATGGGGTCTTCCTTATCTTTCTCCTTGTTGATTTGCTCGAGAGAAAGCATCTTCTTCTTGAGATCACCCATCAAACCAAGAGCATGATCTCGATCCTTGGTGAGTTGGGAGATAATAGCACTGTTGGAGTCTTCAAGGGTGATGACACTAGCTTCAAGAGACATGCGCAAATTTTGTTCCTCCTCAAGAGCTTGATTGAGAGAGGCAATCTCATTTGCCACCTCACTTTCAAGCCTCTCCTTCTCCTCTATAAGGTCTTGTGCCGCACCAAGTTGGGCCAAGAGAGCCCCAACATGAGTCTTGGTATCCCCTTGCATGTTAGTGAGAAAAGAATCCAAACCCACAATCTCACGCTCCGTGGATACCTTTTCCATAAGGCAATGAGCGTTGTTGGTGATGGGGTTCTCATTAAGAGAGTCGAAGAGGGAGGT
The DNA here is from genome assembly GCF_019359855.2 of Lolium perenne. Lineage (NCBI taxonomy): Eukaryota > Viridiplantae > Streptophyta > Magnoliopsida > Poales > Poaceae > Lolium > Lolium perenne. The sequence goes on from NC_067245.2 coordinate 278,871,890, forward strand.
AGAGGGAGTGGTAATGGCGATGGCGGCCACTCCCTCTCCTTCCTTGTTGGGGCTCTTGTCCTCACGTTCTTCATCCTCATCGGAGGAGTACCCTTCTCGAATGATGAAGGCTCTAGGTTTCTTGGTGAAGGAGACCTTTTCGTCATCGGGCTTGGAGGAGAACTTGGAGAATCCTTTGGAGAGTGACTTGAACTTTTCCTTGCGGACAAGCCTTCCACCATTATCTTCTCTTCTCTCAAAGATACAATCCACGACAAAATGATTCTTGTCGCCGCAATTGTAGCATTTTCTCCCCCCTTTTCCCATCTCTTGGACTTGGACTCTTAGAGAAGTTTCTTGAAGAATCACATAGTCTTCTTGATCTTGTGTTTCGGGACTTGTTTCCCTCCCAAAATTTCTTGGTGGCGAGAGCCATGTGCTCATGATAGTTGGACTTGAGATCATCCGGTCCCCACTCAATGGGATCCTCATCGCTTTCACTAGCCTCATGAACCTTCATCTTCAATGCAAGGTTGGGCTTGCGGGTGTTGTGGGCGCGAGCAACAAGATCCTCCGCATTCTTCTTGGAGATGTCCAAAGCGATGACTTCGCTAAGAACTTCATCGGATGTCATAGCACGGAAGGAGGCATTTTGGCGGATGGCCGTCAACTTCACTTCCTCATAAGGGAGAAGAGCATTGTAAAACTTGCGCTTGATCCAATGGTCATCTACAAACGTTGCTCCAAGATCTTGCATTTGCACGGAAAGAGCGATGAGGCGCCGATACATTTCTTCGGGGGTCTCTCCTTCATTCATGACGAAGTTGTCGGCCATGTTGTTCACTTCATCAAAACGAGAGCTTTGGATGCTCTCATTTCCGAGGAAGAGCTTGTCGAGTTTATCCCATGCTTCCTTGGCGGGTCTTGAGCGAGCGGATATGAGCACGGTCCTTAGGCGTGACGGCCATGTGAATCATGTTGATAGCGGTGGCGTTGAGTTGGTCATCCACCACTTCTCTTCTTGTCAAGCTCTTTGGGTCTCGTGGTGAGTATCCCTCCTCGATGATGCGCCAAAGCTCGGTAGATGCGCTGCGCACATGAGAACGCATTAAGAATTGTCAATTTTCAAAGCTATTTGATTCAAGTAATGGTGGTGAACCATGCGACAAGATATGTGGCATAGGTATTGGAACGTTTATGGTGTAATCACTTGGTGGTGGCACCGCATGATTACCCCCTAGACTTTCCGTAACCGGTGTCTCATCCTTCCCCTTTGTTGAAGTGCCGGTCTCCCCAAGCCCTTCCTTTTGTGGATCTTTTGTCGATTGCGCGACAAAATCAACAAGAGGAAATTGGTTAACTTTTGGTGGGGGATCCTCGGCACTTGCCTTAGGATCTATGATAGGGGTTGGTTTTTGAGCAACCAACTCCATCATCATCGTCTTCATTTGGTTAACGATGGATGACTCCAATTTCTTGAGGTCATCCAACGTATCCGTTGTGCTATCGACGGGTGATGATGGAGCGGGTGGCACAAGGGAAGGTGACCCATTCACAACCGTCTCTTGTTCGGCCATTTCTTAGGCAGTAAAGCCCGAGAAAGAAACCTTGCTCTGATACCACTTGAATGGATCGTAGAGAACAAGAGGGGGGAGGTGAATGGACGTTACGTCAAGTTTTAGTCTTTTTCAATTTTAACGGTGCGGAAGGTAAAGGTGAATCCTTTAATGGTGTCGGTGTTCCTACAATGATCCTAGGACAAGTGCAACAAGCAAAGGAACAAGCAAGATAGTAAGAGTAAGGAGCGGGACAACCGGATGGCGTGGAGACGAGGCGAGGTTTGTTTCCCGCAGTTCCTCTCACAAAAGAGAGTACATCTGCATTGAGGAGGTGCTAGCCTCACACAAGAGGCTAGGCGGCCACACCACGAAGGAAGGCCTCACCTTCTTCCTCGAGAGAGCTCCACAAAGGGGCTCCCCTTCTCCACTATGACACCGGTCGAGGCGGTGATTCCTTCACAAGGTTGGGGCGAGCTCCACACCACACGGAGGCTCCCAACAACCTATGGAGCTAGCAAAACACCAAGCTAGCCTCCATAGGTGCACTTTCTCCAAGATCCCACCATAGGAACCCTAACACCAAGATCCACTAAGGAGTAGCAAGTATTGGTGAAATCTCTCTTGGTAGAACTTTAGATCGGGGTCTCCTCCACCACTCCTCAAAATTTGGGGAAGATTGGTTGGATGGTTGGGGAGATCCTCAAGGTTTAAGCTCAGCAACAATGGAGGAGAGAGATAGAGGAGAGGTAAAAACGAGTTGGGGAAGAAGGGCCATTTAAATAGGCCCTCCCAAATCCAACCATTACGTCCAGTTTTTGCCTAAGCGGTACTACTGTCGTTGCCTAATCGACGGTACCTCGGAGGAGGGATCCTCACGAGGGGGAGAAGAAGTAGGGGCCATAGGGCGGAGTGCACACGGGACGGTGGTACGCGAGTTACCCAGCTTCGGAACACCTGCACGATGACAGGGCCTACTGCTGCTTGTCTGGAATTATCTGGGCGCTTTCGCGTTGTTACAATGAGTTGTCCCTCTAGGGCTCCCGGGATCCGGCTTATAAAGGCGCACGGATCTAGGGTTTACATGGAGAGTCCTAGCCGGATTACAGACAGCCTAGCTACGGAACAATATCTTGCCGTGCACGTCACGGATCCGCCTTCCATACACGTCGTACTGGATCCGGGTTCCTCATGGGCCTCCCTGGATCCGGGTCACTCCTAGGTCGGTACGGATCCGGCCTGCTGATCCTGGGCTGGACTTCTTCCTGCATGATCAACGAATCGGGCCGCCCGATGGGCCACATGCCTCATCACCGTCTGTGGGCCACCCGGGCTTGCCGGATCTAGGCACTGTCGATGGTACACCCATGAAGTATACCCACAACAGTAGCCCCCAGAGTTCTCCGAGTTTCGCCTGCAGTTTCCGCCATGCTTGTTCCTTAAATTTCCGGCATCATCGGCAACGCGGAGAAACTTGAAGAGCTCAAACTGCATTTTCTTCTTTTTCCAACTTATAGCCGGATAATGCTCTCATCCTGCGGGACTTCATCCATCGACGTTCCAAAGAACATTTCCGGGTTACTCCCTGCTTACGAACGAGAGCCAACTTATCTTCACGCAATTACCCGGAATCTTAAAAGACTCAAACGGTTCCGCCAATTCTGGCGCCATTTTCGCGCGATCCGCGCGGTAACTTATCTCTAGCCATTTTTACCGCTAGGGTTTGGGACACGTGTCACGCATCCAACGGCGCGACGCTTGCGTTCCGACCACAGGATGCGGAACACGAATCTCATCCCCTCTGCCTATAAATATCAGCCGTCGACCCCTTCTCACCTCATTCACCCCCTTCTTACCTCTCTTCCGAGCGCCGCCCGAGAGCCATTCCTCCGCCGCGCCGGAAACCACCGGAAAGTCGCCGGAGCATCGCCGGAGCGAGCCCTCCGCCGCAGTGTTCTTCGTGTTCTTAACTCCGGCGAACCACCGCGCGGAAAATTCGCCGCCAGCAACTCCGACCACCGCACGCGCCATTACGGTAATCCTCGAGCTCAAACTTCGCGCCGTAGTTGATAGGGATGAACTTTGGGGAAGACGAAGTGAGATCCGACTAAGGAAAGTTTCCGCCAACCTTTTTCTTCAGATGTCTTCGACGGCTCCGCCTCCGAGCTCGGAACCGATCATGGCGACGCCAATTTCCTCCGCCCCTCCTCCCTTTGTCCCCATCAGGCTGGACCCTTCAAAGGATTCCGGCAAGGAGACTGAGGGGACCTCCGCGCACCCGGAGAAAACCTCTGGGGCGGGCCAGTCGGAGCAGCAAACAGAAGAAGCTGCCAAGAAGTCAAAAGCTCGAAAGCGCGATTCCGAAGCTAAGGGGAAGTGGTGGCCCTGCACCACCACCGAGATGGAATTGAAGAATCTCGAGTCGGAGGGCTTCCTGCAACCCGGAAGCTGGAGGACAGTTCCAGATGAACCAGCTCCGGCTCCAAGGGACGACGAGATGGTGCTGACGAAGGCACTGGTGGAGCGCGGATTTTCATTTCCGCCTTCGGATTTCTTCCGGGAGATTCTGAAGACGTATGGACTCCAACCCCACAATATATCTCCGAACAGCGTGCTCGCCATCAGCAACCACGTCGCTCTCTGCGAAGGTCACCTCCGGGTAACTCCAGAGCTTCCCCTCTTCCAATATTATTTCTCTGTTAAGAAGGAGAAGATCCGCCAAACTTCCGAGTTGGCGACTTGCGGATCTATCACCTTCATCATCCGCCCGGGTCGCGTCTATCCCCCCACCGACCGCCATGAATCCGCGAGATACTGGTCTGGGGGTTTCTTCTATCTAAAGGACGTCTCCGACCCCGCGAGCGATAAGAAGCTACCGCCTTTCAAGAACTGCCCCGCCACCGAGCTTCCGTCTTGGACGCTTGCCCCCCACTTCTCCGACTCGCCACAGCTGACCCGCGCTGTCAGGCGGATCTGCAAGCTCACGGAGGAGGGGCTTACAGGGAAGGATTTAACCCTTTCCTGGTTCACGAAGCGGATCCAGCCGCTGCAGCACAGGGACCGCCTGATGTTTGAATACACAGGGCGCGACGATCCGATGCGCGCCACCAAGGATAATCTCTCCACCGACGCCATCGACAAGAGGATCCGGGTCCTCATCAAAATCCCACGTGAACTCCACGTTCACGTATGCAACAAAGACATCCACACGGAGGGAACCGGAACTGCGTGCGTCGTCTTGACTTTGGTTTATCGTTTTTCTTCAAACTTTTGCTAAGTGTAACTTTGAACTAGCTCGAGGCGCTTGAGGAAAATGAGCTCGGAACTCTCCTCCGAGTCCCATCCACCGGCCACGCGGATCCGGAGGCCACGTCAGAGGCGGAAGCTCCTGAGGCTCCACGTCCCGCGAAGAGGAAGAAACCAGCCCCTTCCAGCCCTTACGCGAAACGCCCCCGCGAAACGCTCAGCATCGCGGCTACCCGGAAAGCTGAGGCGGAAAAGAAGCGCCTCGCGCTGATTAATACCAGCAACAAAGGGCAGCCTGCCATCCAGCACTTTTTCAAGCCTTCCGGGTAAGCGTCTTCTTCCGAGACCCAAGTTCTGGTTTAACACTTGCTCTTATATTTGTATGCTTTTCCTGAAGTTCCGGAAGCCAACCTCCCAAGGCCCCAAGGGTCATCAAGAAGAAAGTCAAACCATCTCCGGCTTCCTTCCCTATCACTCCTGAGGTGGAAGTTCCGCCTAAGGCTTCATCTGCCAGCAAGCCAAATCCGAAGGACATCATTGACCTTGATGACCTTCCGGAAGACCCTGCCCACCATGGCGACTCCGCCCAGAGGACCTCCTCACCCATGCCTCCACCAGATCAACCAAGTTCCGCTTTCGCGGGACCTACTGATGAGGAGCAAGAGCAAAAGGCCAAGCTCCTCCAAGTTACCAATGCGACCCGCGTCAACCTCGAGCCAACTCCATCCCTCCAAAAACTTACCCTCGCAGAGCGTCACGCGGAAGTTTCCGCCATGCTGAACAAGGTATGGGGGAAGCCGGAGGAAGAGGTGGGTTATCTCGCGGAACTGGAGGACAGCCTGAAGGAATTTTTCGTCAAGCACAAGGAAGTGCGGCAGGTAATACTAGCCCCCAAGCATTGGGTGATATAGTTCCGTGTAACATGTATTAGCCGATGCTTTCTCAAAATGTACTGTTAGGCGGAAATTTGAAATCTTCGCCAAGTCTTCGAAATCTTTGCCAGCCCCCCAGATTTTAATATCCGACTCTCTCTGCTGCTTCTCAGTCCACGCGGAAACTGCACGAAGATTTGCGCATTCACGTGCTGGAGCAAATCAAGGAGATCGAGGGACTGCGCGAACACGCGGAAAATAGCCGAAAGGCTATCCAGCTGCTTGAGACCCGACTTCAAGGTACGAGATCCGGATCTTCGCTTTTTGTTTTGCGCTGACAGTTGTTCAGGGTGCATAACATGTTCAATTCTGCCTTCAGAAGAAACTGCCAAGCATTCCTTGCTTGATGAACTATCCGCCAAGGTCAAGGTGCTTGAGGCGGAGAACGAGTCCCTCCAAAACTTCATGAAAGAATCTTCAAGCAAAGAGACTGAGGCGAGGAAGGAGCTCTCCGAGAAGCACGCCCGTGAGAAGGCGGAACTGATCGACAAGCTGGAGAAAAGCCAAGGCCGCGCGCTCTCCCTGATTGCCAAGAACAAAGCCTTGGAAGCGGAGGCGGAAGCCGTTGACAAGCTTATCTTCCGTAAGCATTTTTCCGCGTCGTTGCTCCGACCACCTTGCATGTTTTCTCTGACGGAACTGAACCTCTTTCTTTCACAGCAAGCCTTGGCTTTGAGTGGACAAAGGACTCAAACCTGACGAGGACGGAGGCGTACGATGAAGCGCGGATCTCAATTGACGCGCTGTTTGGAGCTTGTCGCGGGATTGCCACGGCTCTGCGGCTAAAGAAGGCCAAAACCACAGTCGTCGACACGATGACCAAACTTATGCGACAGGTGCCGGAGTTCATGAAGGACTGGCAGAAGTCTTCAGCGCGCGGAGCCGCCTCCTTAGTCCTGGCCACCTGCAAGGCTTTCTTCCCCTCACTCAACCTGGCGCAAGTTGCACGCGGAGCCCCCGAGAGTTCCGACATGAGCGCCCTCCTCGCGGAAACTGAAGGCTATGAAGAGCTGTTTGTCAGGCGAGTGGATCACTCGTTCTGGTACAACAAGCACGATCTGCCCGAAGGTTTTTCCGATGCAGAGGAGGAAGCAGGCGAGCCAGAGTTTTATGGGGAAGGATCCGGATCCAGCAGCGAGCACTCCGGAGAAAACTCTGGAGAAGACTCTGAAGCCGGATCTGGTGGCAGCGACGATAGCTCCAGCTACCAGCAATCTGAAGAGGAGGACTCCGAGTAGAGTTCCTGTTTGAAACATTGAAACAAGTTGCATCATTTTGGCCCCGGAGTGGGTTTGTAATAAGACTAAATTCTTAAGTAGCTAGGAACGAAACGATAATGCATGGGGCGGAAACACTTATCCTGCTATCCGTTAAATATAATGTGCATGTTTCGTTTTATGTCGGAAAGCAAGTGCTGACTTCGTTATTTTCCGGCTTGCTCGCTTGACCTTCCACGAGCCGGAAAACCTTAGCCGGAAACGCTCGCCAGCGGCAGCGATTTAAGCCCAATGGCAGTCCGTCCATAACCGCGGAAACAAGCCCCCGTGCATAGGTGCCGGAAATCGCTACTAGGAATACACGAGTTTTCAACATATAACAACTTAATCATAAAACTTAATATTAAGTCCTAAAGGATGATTTTGAAAATCACAACTTTCATACACGCCTAGGCGGAAATATCCAGCTCTGCGGTTTTAGTCGGAAAAAACATACACGATCTAAAATGAACAAGTAAAGGAGGTAAAAGACTCAAAGAGTGAACCAGAAGCTTTATTTCATTGATCATGTATAACTATTACAGAGTTTATAACTCGGAAAATATATGCTAAGTGTAGAAAGGACGTAGCTGTGCGATATTCCAGGGGCGATCTGTTTCATCGTAGATGTCATCCGGATCCTCACGCTTGCGTTTCCGGTGCCAGTTAGCAGGTCTATCCCTTAGCTCGCGGAAATCAACAAGGTAGTACGACCCGTTATGAAGCACTTTGCTAACGACGAAGGGTCCTTCCCATGGAGATTGCAGCTTATGGTCTTTCACCTGTCGAAGGCGGAGGACCAGGTCTCCGGCCATGAAGGAGCGTTTCGAACTCGACGACTGTGATAACGTCGGAGCTTTTGCTGGTAGATGGCGGATCTCTGGTCTGCTAAGTTCCGAGCTTCCTCGATCAGGTCCACAGATAGCTGTCTGGCCTCGTCAGCTGTTTCTTCATTGTAGGCGGAAACTCGCGGTGAATCGTGGATGATGTCGGAGGGAAGCACGGCTTCGGATCCGTATACCAGGAAAAAAGGGGTAAACCCTATTGATCTGTTAGGGGTAGTTCGTAAACTCCACAGAACAGCCTCCAACTCATCAGCCCAAGCTCCAGCTGCTCGTCGCAGCGGTCCTTCAAGGCGTGGTTTAATTCCTGATAATATTAGGCCGTTAGCCCTTTCAACCTGACCATTGGACTGTGGATGAGCCACAGATGCGAGGTCCAGTCGTATCCCCATTGTTTCACAATAATCCCTCAATTCTCCTTGAGCGAAGTTCGTGCCATTATCTGTGATTATGCTGTGCGGGATGCCGAATCTCATCACGAGGCTGCAGACGAATTTTAGTGCCGTAGCACCGTCGGCTTTTCTCACTGGCTTAGCCTCGATCCATTTGCTGAACTTGTCAACAGCGACCAGGAGGTACTCAAAACCGCCAGGAGATGATCTTTTTAACTTACCAACCATATCAAGCCCCCAGACCGCAAATGGCCAGGTGATAGGTATGGTCTTCAGCTCTTGGGCTGGAGCGTTTGGTTGAGTAGCGTAGTACTGACAACCTCGGCAGGTCTTGACTATTTTATCAGCGTCTTCTTTAGCTGTAAGCCAATAGAAACCTAACCGAAAAGCTTTTGCAACGAGTGATGCGGGAGCGGCGTGATGCCCGCAGTCCCTGCGTGGATCTCTCGAGGATTTCAATGCCATCTTGATTGGAGACGCATTTAAGAAATACCCCGTTGCACTTCGTTTGTAGAGCTGTCCATCAACTATTGTGTAGGTTCTTGCTCGTACGACGATTCGTCGTGCGAGGACCTCGTCCTCTGGCAACTTCGATCGATGAGGTAGTCTAGGAAAGGCTGGGTCCAAGCCGGAATGATAGCCATCACTTCCCTAGCCGGAGACACTTCTTTGCCACCTGCGGGTTTTCCGGGTTAGCGCCCTTAACTGAGGGTATCCGGAGATGCTCCAGGAAAATGCCAGGCGGAATTGGTTTCCTGCCGGATCCGAGCTTGGATAGCATGTCTGCCGCTGTGTTATCGTCTCTCCTGACGTACTTGACTTCGTATCCGAGGAAGCTCTTGGCAATCTCGTCAACTTCGTCTCTGTAGGCCGCCATGACGGAATTTCTGGCGTTCCAGGTTCCGGCTACTTGTTGTGCCACCAGGTCGGAATCTCCACAGCATATGATGTGCTTGATCCCAATTTCCTTAGCGATGCGTAGACCGTGTAGTAGAGCCTCATATTCCGCCATGTTGTTGGTAGCTTCGAAGTGGATCTGCAGAACATACTGCAGTTCTTCTCCGGTAGGGGATTTCAGGGTGACTCCGGCTCCTGAGCCTTGATGCTGCTTGGATCCATCGAAGTGCATGACCCATGTTTCTGGTTCCGGCTCCAGACTTGCATCCGGAGCTTCTGTCCAATCTGCAACGAAATCTGCCAGAACCTGAGATTTTACCGCAGTCCTTGGCTTGTAAGCGATGTCGAAGGCGGATAATTCGATGCCCCATTTAGCCGTACGTCCTGTTGCGTCAGCGTTGTTGAGAATTGTTGACAGCGGAGCCTTGCTCACGATCACATTCTTGGATGCTCTTGGAAATAATGCCTCAGCTTCCGGCTGCCTAGGAACACGCCATAAGCTAGCTTCTGAAAGTGAGGATATCTCTGTTTTGATTCCGTCAGCACCTCGCTAATGTAGTAGACAGGTCTCTGGACGTCATATTCATGACCTTCTTCCTTTCGCTCCACCACGATGACGAGGCTGACGACTTTGTTGGTAGCTGCCAGATAAAGGAGCATTGGCTCTGACTCTACTGGAGCTGCCAAGATAGGTGGGGAGGTGAGTATTTCCTTCAACCCTCGAAGAGCTGCATCAGCTGCGTCGTCCCCAGACAAATTTGTCTGTTTTCTTCAGCAGCTTGTACAGAGGTAGTGCCTTCTCGCCAAGACGGCTAACAAACCTCGATTGCCGCAACACAACCAGTTAGTCGTTGCACATCTTTGAGACAAGTTGGCCTTTTGATGCACGGGATTGCCTTGATCTTTCCGGGTTAACCTCAATGCCCACTGTGAGAGACTATGAAGCCAAGGAGTTTTCAGCTGGCACGCCAAAGACGCACTTCAGCGGATTCAACATCATCTTGTACCTGCGGAGGTTGTCGAAGGTTTCTGTGAGATCGCTGATCAAGTCGGATCCTTTCCGGGTCATGACCGCGATGTCGTCGACGTAAGCGTGCACGTTCCGGCCAATTTGGTCCTTCAGGCACCGCTGCATCGTACGTTGGTAAGTAGCACCTGCATTTTTCAAACCAAAAGGCATAGTAACATAGCAGTAAGTACCAAAGGGGGTAATGAATGAAGTCGCCTTTTGGTCGGATTCCTTCATCCGGATCTGATGATACCCGGAATACGCATCAAGAAAACACAGAAGTTCCGCCCCCGCCGTCGAATCAATGACTTGGTCAATGCGCGGCAAGGGGAACGGATCCTTCGGGCAATGTTTGTTCAAGCCAGAGTAATCGATGCACATTCTTAGTATTTCGGTGTTCTTTTTGGGTACAAGGACGGGATTCGCGACCCAATCGGTATGGATAACTTCTATTACAAAACCTGCTTCTAGTAACTTTGCTAGTTCCATTCCTATGGCGCGGCGCTTCTTATCTCCAAAGCGTCGCATAGCTTGCTTCACTGGTTTGGCCCCCGGATTTATGTTGAGGTAGTGCTCGGCGAGTTCCCTAGGTACTCGGACATGTCAGAAGGTTGCCATGCGAAGATATCCATGTTAGAGCGGAGGAACTCGACGAGCGCGCTTTCCTATTTGGGGTCCATGTTAGCTCCGACTGAAACCTGCTTGGAAGAGTCACCTGGGATGAGGTCATGCTTCTTGGTTTCTATCGCGGGTTTGAAGGAGGTTTTCTGCTCGGAGATTTGCTTCTTGGTGGTCTGCATTTCAGTCGGATCCACCGCGGCTCTGTAGCCTTTCAGCTCTTCTCCGGATATCACAGACTCTGCGAAGGCGGCTTCGCCTAACTCGCACTCATGAGCCTTTTTGTAGTCTCCGGATACGGTAATCATGCCTTTAGGACCCGGAATCTTGAGCTTGTTGTAGATGTAGCACGCTCTTGCGTGGAACTTGTGGTAGGTGGGCCTGCCGAAGATGACGTGGTAGGAGCTCTTGAAGGGCACAACTTCAAACGTGATCTTTTCTTCGCGGAAATTATGAACATCGCCAAAAGCCACGGGAAGTGTGATGCTGCGAGGAGTTCGCCTTCTTACCCGGAACCACGCCATGAAACTTCGGTGGTGCTGTGTTTGAGCTGTTCCTTGGTGAGGTTCATCCGCTCTAGAGTCTCCAGGTACATGATGTTCAGGCTAGCTCCACCATCCATGAGGCACTTGGAGAAGTCATACCCATCGATGCGGGGACTTACAACCAAGGCGTAGCATTCCTTCGGAACAATTGCGGGATGATCCTTCCGATCAAATGTGCACGGGATTTCCGACCACCTGACGTACTGCGGCACAGCCGGAACTATGGCGTTCAGGATCCGGGTAGCTGACTTGGAGGCGCGTACTGTTGGGGTTCCGAGGAAAGTGTGGTAAGCCCCCACGCTCTTTTTGTCGAATGGGTTGGATTTTCCTGCGGATCCTGCCTTGGGATCCGGCGAGTTATCATCCTCATCCATCGCCTCGGAACTATCGTCCTCCTTGTCCTTGTTCTTGCCCTTGCCACCTTTTCCGCGAGGGCGGTGCTTCCGGCGCGCTTGTATCCGGCCTCCGGGTCGTTCTTTAGATCATTGACCCACTTGCGATTGCGGTTGGTATGAGTGGACTTCCACGTAACCGGATCCAGATGGGCCAGCAGGGCATGTCTCTGTACTCCTCATAGGTTTGCGGTGCGCGGGATCCGGCAGCGCGGTGACCTCGGAGGTATGCTGCTGACCCCTGCCGGCTCCGCCTCCGCGTCCGCGTCCTCTTCCGCCCCCTGGACCTCCGCGTTGAAACGCCATGGCGACCATCTCGGATCCGCCACTCTTCTGGTCATCAGGGTTCTTGCGCTTATGGCTGCTGCTGCCGCCGTTGTCACGGTTCTTCTTTTGTTGGTGCAGGGGGATTGCTGTAGCTGCGAGATCACCGCCTGCGTCGTCATCGGCGGCAGTATGATCGCTAGCTATGGTGATCATGTCATCCAACGTCAGTTGATTTGCATTGACCATGCAGGTTAGCTTGTGTCGCAGCAATCCTCCTCGCTGCAAGCCCCCAATGAAGGCGTGCATTGCTGTGCGGTTGTCAACGTTCTCGCACTCGTTTCTGCATGCCAACCATCGGGTGAGGAAATTCCTCGATGTTTCGCCCTTCTTCTGGATGCAAGCCTGTAGGTCGCTTGTTGTGGCAGGTCTCTTGTAGGTGCCCCTGAAGTGTTTCTCAAAAGCGTTCTTCAGGTCGAACCAGCAAAAGATGGAGTTCTTCTCGAGGTCACTGAGCCAGATCCGGGCTGGACCTACAAGGTACAACTGGAGCATGCGGCAGGCGATGTTAGGGGTTCCTCCGGCGAAGGTTACAGCATTGTAGTAATCCTCAATCCAGGTATCCGGCCTTTCGGTGCCATCATAATGCTTCAGATTTCCGGGTAGCTTGAGGTTCATCCTTGGCTTTGGTTCCTCTCGAATCATCCTGCCAAAGCACTTCGGATCAATGTAGTCGGTTCTGTACTCGTTAAGGCGGTCCCGCGCGTCGCGCGAGCCGTGGCGAGGAGACTTGGAGCGAGAGCGAGATCTCCGGCCATTGCCTCCGCCTCCACCTCCGCCGCCACCGCTAGGTGGTGGTGAGGGAGACCTGCGAGGTGGGCGGTCTGACTTCTTGCTTCCGCCATCTGAATCTCCTCTGCCTTCCTGGTGCTGATTCCGGCTCCTGTGGCTGCCTTCGCCTTGGCGCTGGCTGCCCTGGTCGTTCCGGTGAGGCTCCGGGTCACGGCTCCGACGAGGCTCCGGGTCCCGGCTCCTGCGAGGCTCTGGGTCGCGGCTCCGACGAGGTTCTGGATCGCGGTTCCGGCGAGGCTCTGGACCGCGGTCTTCATTCCGACTCCTCCTGGGCTCGGGCTCATGAACATTGTTCTGATTCCGGCGAGGTTCCGGCGAGCGCTCCCTGTTTCTGTTTCTTGGCAGCACGTTGTCGCGGATAACAAGCGCACCATGCCCTACGGGCCTGGTGTTTCCGGCTGGACTACGGTGGCGAGGGGGTCGCGGGTAACCGTTGGGTGGAGGTGAGGGGTTGCGGTATTTGTCTCTTCCGGAGTACATCGCGTCCTTTCCCTTCCTTGGATCCGACGGAGGCGTCTGTGACGGAACGGGGATCGGATTTGGGTGCTCCCTGGCCCTTCTTCTGCGCTCCGAGGATCCGGTGTGCGATTCATCGTCCTTCTGCGCGGTAGATACACAGTTATCCGGATTGGATTCCAACCTGCGCGAAGTATCTGCCTTGCTCTGCTGCTGCATTGCTGAAGCGACAAGCGTGCGGAGATAGTTGATGTCAACTTCTTCGTCCTTCTTCTTCAGCAATTCCGCTGCTTTCTGTATGTTGTCCTTGGGAGTTTCCAGCGGCTGGTGATCTGCGGGCGTGTTGAAGGGTATTCTGCGAGGCGGAATTGCTTCTCTAACAATTCGATCGGCCTCCGCCTGCGCGTAGGTCATCTTTACCTCCCACTCAGCCCTCATGCTCTTGACCTGCTCGAGTGTGGCAGCAATCTCGCGGTCCTGTCTCTCGAAGTTTTCCGTCCAGGCTGCATGATCTGCCCTTCCTATCCTTAACGCAGCTTCGGTATCGGCGAGCCTCTTGGCTGTGGCCAGCATTTCCTTTCTGGCGGTCTCTAGGGCCTCCAGATCTGCGGCGTCGCCCGGGGTTATAGGTGTGTTAAGAACTGCTCGCGCGGCCACCTCCTCTGCTGACAAGATTTCCCCCGAGGGAGAATCCCTTTGGGGTCGCACCCGAGACATTGGAGATCCTTGATGGGATGGTTGAGGGTCAGATTGGCTGACTTGGTCTCCGGATCCAGTTTGTCCCAGCGCTGCTACCGTTGCGAGAACCTGCTTGGGCTGGGCGGAGTCGACTTCAGGCTGATCGCCGTATCCGTACTCCCTTATCTTGCGAACGAAGTCATCAGATTCCATGGACGGGGTGTCGCCGGAAATTGGGCTCAGATTGCCCAAAATCGACTCTTCAACCGGAGCTTCGCTTTCTCCGACAAGCTGAGCCTGATCCGGATCTGCGCCGTTTTCCGGTGCCTCTACCTGCTCAGGACCAGCTCCGTCTGCTTGAGGGGCGGTTCCGGCGGTGTGGGCCAAGAAGTGTACGAAGTGGCACCTCTGCTTTTCTAACACCTGGGAAACCCAGGCGGATCTGCATTGGTCTTCCATCTTTGTTTCCTGCTCAGGGGCGGATTGGGTGGGCTTTGAAATTTCCAGATCCGAGGCGGAATCTTCCTCGGGAAGCTCCTGCATCTCAGATCGGATCTTCGCGACAGCGTCCAGCTCTGCGGCGGTCGCGTCTGCGTTACTTACCAGTGGGTTTCCGTCGGAATCGACGGTTTCCCCGATGAAGATGTGAATGCCGCCAATTGGGACGATGGAGAGCTTGACGGGGTTTTTCCTAGCCGGAATCCAGCACTCATCCGGAGGGACGATCGGCAGATTCCCGGCGTAAAGGACGCGCCCCACAGCGATGGTGTCGTCGTAGCTTCCCATGGCGGAACCCTCCCGGTTCCGGCCTCCAGACGCCACAGGCCCCATGGTGGGCGCCAACTGTCGTTGCCTAAACGACGGTACCTCGGAGGAGGGATCCTCACGAGGGGGAGAAGAAGTAGGGGCCATAGGGCGGAGTGCACACGGGACGGTGGTACGCGAGTTACCCAGCTTCGGAACACCTGCACGATGACAGGGCCTACTGCTGCTTGTCTGGAATTATCTGGGCGCTTTCGCGTTGTTACAATGAGTTGTCCCTCTAGGGCTCCCGGGATCCGGCTTATAAAGGCGCACGGATCTAGGGTTTACATGGAGAGTCCTAGCCGGATTACAGACAGCCTAGCTACGGAACAATATCTTGCCGTGCACGTCACGGATCCGCCTTCCATACACGTCGTACTGGATCCGGGTTCCTCATGGGCCTCCCTGGATCCGGGTCACTCCTAGGTCGGTACGGATCCGGCCTGCTGATCCTGGGCTGGACTTCTTCCTGCATGATCAACAGCAACTGGGCCGCCCGATGGGCCACATGCCTCATCACCGTCTGTGGGCCACCCGGGCTTGCCGGATCTAGGCACTGTCGATGGTACACCCATGAAGTATACCCACAACAACTACCGCTTTGGGTAAGCGGTACTACCTCTCTGAGTTCGAAATCCCACAGATCTTGTCCACGTGGACACAGAGCGGTACTACCGCTCGTGGTACCACTCGAGGTACCGCAATGGGGTCCAAACCTTACTGGACTTAAAGCGGTACCACAACGGTACCGAAGCGGTACTGCCGTAACTAGTTACGGTACTTGAGCGGTACCATGGGCGGTACTACCGCTTGCAAGCGGTACTACCGCTCCAGGTACCGCAGAGGTACGTAACTCGTATTGTGGGTCAAAACGTGCGCAGAACTTCAGAGCGGTACTTGGGGCGGTACCAGTAGGGGTAGCGGTACTAACGCTACTGGTACCGGTAGTACCGGCCTGACAAAAACTGTTTTTCTCCCCTTTTTCTCTCCAACCATGTCACCTCGCGATACACACACAAAACCAGAAAACCTATAAACTACGCTTCAGTCCTCCGATCTTGACGTGTCCAGCGAGGTCACCGTGCACTTGCAAATCTAAAAATGATACTCAAAGCACACGGTGAGAATCTTCAAGTGTTGTCATCAAACACACAAAACCCGGGGTTTACACTTTGCTCTTAACCCTATAACCCTTAGACCGTGATATCACAACTCTTTATTATATTGAATTTTAAACAATTATTTAAATAAATATCAATGGTTAAGTAATAATAATCTTTATGCAGGATGCAATTATTGATTTAATTTTTTAAATATATAAAAAAGTATAAAATCCTGAATTTGTGGAAAAAACTAAAATCTTCCTCCTTTCATATCTCCATTTGGAATTTTGAGAATCTAAAAAAATGGCAACTGGGTGAACCACGGTGAATTTGGATGTAACTATTTGAGACGATCATTTTAATATGTTATACATTTTTCTGACGTCGTATGCAAGAGATAATGCCATTTTACTGAGAAATGAACTTTTTGCAAGAAAAGTCGAAATTTGTATTTTATAATTTTCCTTAAAACTAGATGACATAACACATGGCCATCTTAGAGGATTTTATTTTTTTGAATTTTCTATCATTTTATTTTTCCGAAACTGAAAAGGCGATATCGATGAGGGGGAGGGCAACACTACTAGGAAATGCCCTATTGCCGGTGCACCTAAACTGGCTACGGCGGCGCACCAGAGCCCGCCGGTGCGAACGGGCCGGTGATAACTGGCTACTGCCAGCGCACCAGCGTGTGCGCCGGCGGTAGGTCAGATACTGCCGGCGCACCGGCCCAGCTTCGCCGGCAACTGCCTATTTCCATTGGCGCACGAGCCGCTGCGCCGGCAGTAGGGCTGCCAGCACTGGCGCGCTCCATGTGCGCCGGCAGTAGGGCATTGAGGTGCGCCGGCAGTACTTTTCGAGAATACAATGTTTATTGCTTTTTCCCAGCGTATTGCAATGCATATTTGCATATTTATACAACAGTATATAATTACAAAATAGTTCATATTTATACAGCAGTACATGCAATATGAGAAGCACATAGAGAGCCAAGTCTCATTTCAGTATCAATACACAAATACACAAGTCTCGTTTCGAAATGTTGATTCATACAACACATATGAAACACCGAAGGACGAAGTTTCACAAAGTTAGAAGTCTCGGTACATAGTCGTCACCATTGTCGTCATACACCTCACAATGTAGCTACTAATCTAAACTACAATCACATAGAACATGACCATGGTCACGATGAGCATCATCACGAAGACCATGGTCTTCATCCGGTTCCTCCTCATGTCCCTCATCTCTCCCGCTAGATAACGCGCGTATCTTCCTTCCGCCTCCACCCTCGTGGGGTATTCCTTGTAGTTGTTGTCGCTGAAGCGGTGCACCTATCTCCGACAGTCCTCCAAATCGTCGTAGACTCCAGGAAAACCCACCCCTTGTACACGACATATGTCGTCGGCATCTCTATGCTCAAGACAAATAAAACGTTAGTACCAATGCAATTAACAAGTGCCAAATCAAATAAGAGACAAGTTGTGTGAACTAAATAGCATGTGTCTCATACTTTGTTGGTCGAAATAAACATTAACATTCAGGGATGAGGTCAGCGAAGCCAAGTAGGATGCACAAGAGATTGATATTTGTGCCATCACACCAGGTTCACTGGCCCCACCCCAGAGTGTACAAGTGACCAAACATTCTAATCATCGGCCAATGCAATTAAGAAGTGCCAACTCAAATAAAAGACAAGTAGTACGAATTAAATAGCGTGCCTCATACTTTATCGGTCGAAACAAATATTAACATCCAGGGATGGAGTCAGTGAGGGTGGGTAGGATACACAATAGATTGATATTTATGGCCATCACACCAAGCCTCACTGGCTCCACCCCCCGAGTGTACGAGTGACCGAATATTCTAATCATCGGCGAACTCCAAATACGAGGCAAGTAAGGGGTCGAGTAAATGCAAATAATGATTAAGGTAAACACGCCATAATCTAGAAATATATAGCAAAGTAAATATAATTACAGAAGCATGTTCACATGCACATCCATACAACTAAATAAAAGCGAAAAGTCAATCGGGCCGGAATATATATCAATTACAGTACGAAAGTTCATGGACATATCGTTCAAGCTTAATCAAAAGAGTTGTCATCGTAGGATCAGGTCGTAGGCTTAGGGGGGAATGGACGGCAGCCCTTCACCGTGTTGAATGGCCTCTCATCACGCGACATCTCCAAGCGGAGTTCTATCTCGTCATTAGGTGGTAGACCGTAGCCGTAGAAGAATGCGCCAGACCTATTGTTGACATCGTGCAGGATTGTCGTGCAAATCAACTGCTGGATGCGATCCCAGTTTTTTCTCAGCTCTCTATCGTTGGCATCCGCCATGTTTGCAAACCTGTTTCTGAGACTCTCTGGCAGCAACATGTCATCTGCGTACTTTATGTACTCCTGCATCTGAAGGATGGCGTACCACGCGTCCATCCCATTGTCTTGCGCCGACTGCTTGAGGCAGGGGAAGTTGGTCGTGTGCGTTAAGGTCAAGCCTCCTCGTACTTTCCTCTGTACTTTGAGGGGGCCTGTCTTGGAGGCGAAGCCGGTGAGAGCATCATTGAGAACAGTCTTGATGTGGCTGTAGTCTTTCTTGTTGTCCCTACCCGAGTCGAGATACATTGCATGCGAGTGTTGCGGGTGCACGACGATGAGGGTGCAGAACTTGTCTCTACGGAAAACACACGGATTAACCTTTGCAAATGCAAATGGAGATATAGGATAGAACGGTAATAGGGACTAGCGAGTGATTACTTACTCGGGGAAGTAAGGGATGTGAATGGCGCTCTTTTTAGTGTTCGCCACCATGAAATCCTCGACCTGCTTGATGGCAATCGCCCGATCCCCAATGTTGCAGATGATGCTCTCCCGCATATAGAAGGGGTCCATTATCGCGATGCCCGGCGTCCCCTCCTTAACGATCTGGGAAGACAGGCTAAGAGCAACTAGCCGAACCACTGAAAAGTGGAGCATTCTCATGCGAAAGACGTCGAAGATCATGCCAGTTGGCACCCTCGCCACGTACAAAGGGAAACCAGGTTGTTTGCAATGAGAAGCTGCTTCTCCAGATATACGATAGAGTTATGCAAGCTCCTTATATCCGGGGTGAGTATGTTGAGGACATGCTCTGGCAGCATCGATTCACCCATCCAATGCTCAGGTCGCCAATTGTTTGGCTACTTGTCAAGGTGTCGGACCGTGTCCTTGGATTTGGCCGCCTCCTTGGCTTTGGCGTCCTTCTTCGCTGGCCTCTTCCGCTTCTTGGGATGTGTTGTACCACCATCCATCGCCGTAGTGGCCGTAGCACGGAGTGTGTTTGGGCTCAGCATATTTTTTGCGGTGGCCCTGGCGGCCTCCTCGGCTGTTTCTTGAGAACCGAACAACTTCTTGGAGCACAGATATTTCGTGGTCGCCACGTTCGGATCGACCGGGGCAACTTGTGAAGACGTAGGAATGTACCATTGGAAGTCGTCACGTTCGTACTCATCGACATCTGGCGCCGCTAGCTGTTGCGGTGGGGCGGTGACCTCTGGTGCCGCTGGCTGTTGTCGTGGGGCATTGACCACCGACGCCGCTTGCTGTTGTGGTGGGGCGCTGACCACCGGCGCCGCTGGCTGTTGTGGTGGGGCGCTGACCACCGGCGCCGCTGGCTGTTGTGGAGGGACACTGATCTGTTGCGCCGCAAGGTACTTTCCTTTGCTTGCCATCAACCCCAAGTAGGTGTTAATCCTAATTAGGGTCTTCGGCCATAGCAGTACCCAACCCATTAGTGAGGCCAGATTCAACGGGCTATCGTCATCGGCACCATGCGGTTGATTAGGAGGAAACAAATCCTCATAGCCCGGGTAACGCCCGATCCACTTCAACCCGGTAAACGTCATCGCCCATATCAAGTGTGTGCCACTTCTTATCTAGAGGGCGAAGGATGGACCCCCTCGCGACGTCTTTGAGTTCGTCGTTAACTTTCATCAGGAAGGTGCATGGCGTTGAGAGCGCCTGCGAGAACATGTGTACGACGTTAGAGAGAGGGCAAGGATGATGAAACTAATATATTAACTTGATGTACACCTAGCTTAATTACCGTGAGGGCGTTGAGCTCGGCTAATGTTGACGGGCCGACACATGCGGCGGCGGGCGTGCAAGTGACGGAGGGGCTGCTACCCGGCATCAGGGGCGGAGCCACACCCCTGGCAGCAGGGGCCATGGCCTGGGGTGTGAGGATGATTTCCTCCCTTTACTTTAGCACCATGCAAACATATTTCATACAGTTTGACATTATTTGTGTTAAGCTTCATGCACTAGCCACTTGAACCAAAAGTCCGAACTGATGGAAAGGGCTAGACAATCCACATATACACTTCACAACACCCCCACTCGCGTGTGACGGGAGAAGAGAAAGTCAACACGTGAAAGAAGAAGAGCACACCGAAACATCGGTGGCTAAAGAGGGGGGCAACAGCAATTTTTAGGCTTAATTGAGAAAACCATGTGAAAGCCAGGATTTGAACTCGAGACCTGGGGCTGTGATACCATGTTAAGCTTCATGCACTAGCCACTTGAACCAAAAGTCCGAGAAAGTCAACACGTGAAAGAAGAAGAGCACACCGAAACAGCGGTGGCTAAAGAGGGGGGCAACATCAATTTTTAGGCTTAATTGCGAAAACCATGTGAAAGCCAGGATTTGAACTCAAGACCTGGGGCTCTGATACCATGTTAAGCTTCATGCACTAGCCACTTGAACCAAAAGTCTGAACTGATGGAAAGGGCTAGGCAATCCACATATACACTTCACAACAATTTGCACTATTTTGCATTATTTGGCCTTTGTCGCACTCAGATCCTAGCTCCGCCCCTGCCCGGCATGGCCGGTGAATCCCTAGCACCTGCGACATTGCCGGCGGCCGGAGGACTCTCCATTATAACATCGTCATTGCCGGCGGCTGGCGGCGCCATTGAGTTGCTGGCGCCGAAGCTAACCACTTGCATTTGGAGGGGGGGGGGGGGGGGGGGGGGTGGGGGGGGCGCTTGTTTACCACCTTCATACCACGCGATGACAGCGTTGAAATCTGCTTGGACTGAAGCGGCGACTTCAGCTTTGATATCAGTTACTTTTGTGGCTGTCTGGATCGGCTGATCCACCAATTGATCACCGAAGTCTGAACCATGTTTACACCGTTGGACCGGACCAATCATGTGAAGGAGAAAACTGACGCCGTGCGCATAGAGTTTGTGATGATAAAGGAACCTGCGAATAATTTACTTGATGACTTGATGGACAACAACGGCACTAGTTATTTGTCAGGCTTGTGTCATGACATACATGGGTACATCAGAAAACTGTTCAAGTTGTCTGAAAATAACGCGTGAACCAATCGAGGGGCTTCGGAGTTGACATTGTAAATTTCTGTCATGTTTCTACTTGCATATATGGCATGACACCAATTGAGGGCCAGCGGCTGATCCACCAATTTCTTGATATTACAATCAGAAGATAACAGTGTAAATTTCCGTCATACTTCTGCTTGCTTCACAAGATAACATCTTCTTATTCATCCCGATTCAGTACCCAAGCTGCAATTTATATCAACCAAATCGAGCATTGGAGCAGCTCACTCCTCCATTATCACAAGTCAAAGTCTCTTTTGGCGCCGGTCATCGAATCTCCGAAGTTCTTTCGTTCACACCCCCGTTGTACAGCATTGCGTACAGCATACATCCTCCCTGAACGGCTGAACCCCTGACCCTGATGGTTGACAACAACTGAGCCTGTTACATTTCTCCTGCAATTCCTCAACTCCAATCCTTGAAGACACAACCCACGCAGCCACACAATCTGTCATATGCTTGCAGCAACAACTTACAAGCCATGGCCGGCCATAGAATCATCAGGCGTTCAATCTTGCAGCTAGTTTGCGCAGCCTTCGTCATGCTCTGCAGCAGCACCTGTAGTAGTTCCCTGCAGTTCACATACCCCAGCTTCGACGCGGCCAGCAAGGCCGACTTCAGCTTCACCCCGGACTCGTCGATCTCCAATGGCTCCCTGCAGATCACTCCCAACGCCGGCAACATGACCCACCGGTCAGGCAGAGTGATCTACGCGAGGGAGACCCTCAAGCTGTGGAACCGCCAGCGCACGGCGCTCACCTCCTTCCAGACAGACTTCGTGCTCAACATCCTGCCGCAGAAGGGCGGGGCCGGCGAAGGCATGGCCTTCATCCTCACCAACCACCCGGCGCTGCCCAGCGACAGCAGCGGGCAGTGGCTTGGAGTGAGCAATAACCGGACGGACGGTGCGGCATCGAACCGGATTGTGGCGCTGGAGTTCGACACGCGGCGGAGCTCCGAGGCCGACGTCGACGGCAACCACATCGGGGTCGACTACAACGGCGTCCGCTCCGTCACGCAGTACCCGCTCAACAACCTCTCCATTGTCCTCTCTAGAGGGACCGACTTGCGGGTTAGTGTAGTGTACGACGGCGCGTTGTTCAGCTTGGTGGCGGTGCAGGACGGGTTGGCTTACACGGGTGCCTGGCCTGTCGACCTTTCGCGGTATCTGCTTGACGATATATCTCTGGGTTTTGCGGCGTCGACGGGAGAGTTCGCTGAACTGAACCAGGTCAGGTCTTGGAATTTCAGCACGTCCGGGGATGAGATCGCCGGCGATAAAGGGAGGCTGGTTCTGTTTCTCGCCGTGTTCATCCCGCTTGTTGTTGCCCTGCTGATCATGGCGTTGCTCCTCTGGAGGAGGCTGACGCGGCGGACGAGGCTGGCATACCGTAACCTCGAGAAGATGATCGACGCGCACGGCCCGGTCAGGTTTAAGCTCAGGGAGCTCAGGAACGCGACGGCCAACTTCAGCGATGGTCGTAAGCTGGGCCGAGGTGGCTCCGGCACTGTTTACCTTGGTTACCTGAGGAGGATGGGCATGGAGGTGGCCGTGAAGCGTGTGTCCACGAACGTCAACTCTAATAGAGGGGAGAAGGAGTTCGTGGCGGAGGTGAACACGATCAGCAAGCTCTCGCACCGGAACCTCGTGAAGCTCATCGGCTGGTGCCACAAGAAGGGCGAGCTGCTGTTGGTGTCCGAGTACTTCCCCATGGGCAGCCTTGACAAGCTCCTCTACGCCAGAGAAAGGACCGCGTCATCGTCGACGTCGTTGATGTCGGCGTCAACGGACACCCCTGTGCTCACTTGGGAGCGGCGGTACAAGATCATCCGCGGCGTGGCGTCGGCGCTGGACTATCTGCACCACGGGAGTAGCAAGCGGATCCTGCACAGGGACGTCAAGGCCAGCAACGTGATGCTCGACGAGGAGTACAACGCGCGGCTGGGAGACTTCGGCCTCGCCCGCGTCATCCAGCACGACGGCGTGACGCACCACTCCACGCAGGCCGTGGCGGGGACGCGCGGCTACATGGCGTACGAGAGCTTCTTCACCGGCCGCGCCAGCCTCGACACGGACGTGTACGCGTTCGGGGTCTTCGTCATGGAGGTGGTCAGCGGGAGGAGCCCCAGCAGCGCCGTGCTATACCAGGAAGACGACGACAAGGAGTACTCGAGCGGCGGGCAAGGGTGGCAAGGTGTGCCACCGATGCACATCGCGGACTGGGCGTGGATGCTCTACGGCGAGGGGAAGGCGCTGCACGCCGCCGACCCCTTGCTCGGCGGCGAGTTCGAGCAGGCGCAGGTGGACTGCGCGGTGAGGCTGGCCCTGGCGTGCTGCCACCCGAACCCGAGGGAGAGGCCGTCCATGAGGGTGGCTGTGCAGGTGCTGATCGACGGCGCCGCGGCGCCGGAGCCCCCGTTGCATAAGCCTGCGTTCGTTTGGCCTCCGGGTGGGAATCGGCAGGAGATGGAGCTGCCGGATGTGGGGTTGCTGTTCACGGGAGGGGCGGGGCAGCACAGTAGCTACTGTTCCATGAGCTGTTCCATCTCCGGAAGGTGAGAGCAGCTCGCTTGGGTTGGGGTACCTCGCTTGTTCTGTCTGCTGTTGATTCACTAGAGTTGAACTTGGAGACGACTACGACTCTACGAGAGTGCAGAATCGATGTGTTTTCTTCGGTTGTTTTATCGGACAGAATCAAATTGTACATTAAGAGATGATTTTTTTGGGTGTGACTAATTCTCAGTTAATTGAATTAGCATAACTTTTAGTTATGTGATGTCATTCATGTGTAAATACTTAAATCTCAACCTCAGTTGCAACTAAAAAATTCAGGTACCACCTTTGCAACCGAAAGCTAGCACGAATCACGATGCAATCTTGTGGTTTTGGAGTCGAATAATAACTAAGTTAATTTTTAGTCGACTGGGAATTAGCCAAACCGTATTTATGTGTTTTTCACACCACTACCTTTTAAGGCTTTAACATTGTGGCCCGCGCCCCCCTCAAAGCACCGCAAGGCTAGGCCCCATCGAACACCCCTAACCAATCGTTTTCAGGGAGCGCCCCATTCGAGGTTGTCCCTCTTTCTAGATCCATGGTGGTGGCAGGAGCTTTTTCATTGGCTTTGACGACGAGCTCGACAACGATCATTGTCGGCGTGCCTTCTCCATCTTCCCCTATTGAATCCTCTCTTGGTGTACATTAGAAAGCTTTAATCGTGCATATGATAGATTACATTTGTAAGTATGCTAGATGTTCCTAGATCTGTACTGATTTACTTATTGAGGTTAGATGCAACCCTTTTATTTCTTACCATATGACGGAATCGTGTACTAATTGACTGATTTAAGTTATATGCAACTCTTTTTCATGCTTACCATAGGGAAGATTTGTGATAGTCGATGTAGGGTTTCAGTTTCATGGATAAGGTGTTAAATATTTTGTAGGCGATCATGCCTTCTTCTCCATCAAGCGCGGTGACTGCCTTCTTATCAGTAGAGCACACCAACCTATGCGCTAGATCACACCAACCTATGCGCTAGATCTTGTTACTTCTGTTTCTGGTATCCACCTAGCATAGATTTTGTTTTCAGATTTATTTTTGTAGCTTTTATTGTTGGTTTCTAGGATTTGTTTTTTGTTGTAGGAGATCTTCTTCCCTTATTTGTTATTTGCAATGAGGACCAATGACCGTAAAGAGCTCACAGGTTTCATCAGGCGTCTTCCCGCAGAACATCATGCTTGCCAACAAAGACGGATGCCTCTAGTGCATGCAGAGCATCGAGTGGCGCGACAGTGTGTATGTCGACCAACTTCACCGAGGTGAACGGAATGACTAAAGACAACATCCTGATCTTCTCCTGGCGTTGGATATGTGGCAATGGAAGTGTCCATCTTCAGTAAGTCTCCTATTCAGAGCAATGCCCTCTAATGAACTTAAATCATTTTTTTTTTGTTATAGTAGTAAACACACAAACGACTTTTGCTTTGTGTGTCGTAATGCTGTGTTCAACTCTTATGTAAGTACGCCATGTATCATCGTTGCTCTGTGTTCTAAGTGCGCTATCAGGCTGGCTAAAACTGTAGTGGCGCCCACTGATAAGTAATCTAGCCAAGTTTACTATATTGTCTGTATGGTTATGTCTGCAGTAAATCTTGTAAACGAGCTCTATATATGGCACCTACGGTATATACATGTTTAGTATGCTTCCATTGGAGTTTTTGGCATATGTACATGCTTCACTTTCTACACCTATGAGCATCACATGCATCTATGAATGGTTCTTGTGAGAATATCCTTAGACGCTCTGTAATTTAATCCTATATTTTCTTTAGACCTTCACTGTATTCGTGCCGCCGATATAGTAAAGCCAACTCGTGTGCCACACTAAACATGCCATGCGATAATGTCATGCACGCGGCACGGCCGCGCGCATCTGCATCTAGTAGGATAAATCCTAGTAAATATTAGCGACAATCCAAGGGAGAGGAAACCTGAGGAAGGCGCGGAGAAGCTAAAGTTGGTGACTAGAGAAGCCTATTTTTTTAAAAAAATAAAGCCCTACACTAGGTTTAAATTAATAAAGCCACGAATGATAGGTACATGATGCTTAAAGTTCAACTTACAAGCAACACACACAAAGCAATAAAATACAGCAAGAAATTAGCACTGCTTGGAACGAAATCTTCATCCATCCTCAGATCAGAACCCTAAACAAGAGAAGTCGTGAGATAGGCACACCACCGGAGAAGGACCCTCTGTTTTTCAATTCCCGACAAGCTGTTCTTGCAGTCGCATCCGTCTCCACCTCCAAAGAAGGGCCCGCCTTCTCGCCCTGGATTGAAGGGCGTCGAACCATTTGAAGATAGAGCATTGATACGTTGCAAACGTATCTATAATTTTTGATTCTCCATGCTTGTTTTACATCAATTTATACATGTTTTGCTTACACTTCGTTGCACTTTTATACATTTTTCGGCACTAACCTATTAACAACATTCCACAGTGCCAGTTCCCTGTTTTATGATGTTTTGTATTTCAGAAAAGTTGTACAGGAAATATTCTCGGAATTGGACGAAACAAAAGCCGAAGTCAATATTTTACCGTAACAAAGACAGAGTCCAGAGGGGAGACGAAGAAAGGCCACAGGGCGGCCAGACCAGCCCTAGGCGCGGCCTGGCCTCTGGTCGCGCCAAGGGGCGGTGTGAGCCCTCCTGGGCTCCACCGACCTCACCCTTCCGCCTATTTATTCACGATCTCTGGAAAAACCTAAACACCCGATCCTACATCCACGAAAAATTTCGTCGCGGCCGTCATCGCAGACCCTAGCTCGGGAGGGTTCTGAAGCTCTACCCGGCACCCTGCCGGAGAGGGAGATCATCACCGGAGGCCTCTACATCGCCATGCCCGCCTACGAAGTGATGTGTGAGTAGTTCATCCCAGGACTATGGGTCCATAGCATTAGCTAGATGGTTGTCTTCTCCAATTTGTGCTTCATGCTTAGATCTTGTGAGGTGCCTATCATGATCAAGATCATCTTTATGTAATGCTACATGTTGTGTTTGCTGGGATCCGATGAATATTGAATACTATGTTGAGATCGATTATATATTTGTCATATGTTATTTGTGATCTTGCATGCTCTCCGTTTCTAGTAGTTGCTCTGGCCAAGTAAATGCTTGTGACTTCAAAAGGGAGTATTTATGCTCAATAGTAGGTTCATGTCTCTAGTTTTATGGAAGAGAGACAATAACTTTTAAGATTGTAGATGTGTTGTTGCTACTAGGGAGAAAACAACAATGTTTTATCTAAGGGTAATTCTATTGTTCACTTTACACACATTGCTTAATGCGATAATCTGTTGCTTGCAACTTAATACTAGAAGGGGTTCGGACGATAACCGGAAGGTGTATTATTAGTCATAGACGCAGTTGGATTACGGTCTATGTATTATGTTGTAATGCCCAAACGAATCTCATAGTAATCATCTTGTCATGTATGGTCGGTATTCTGTCAATTGCTCAGCTATAATTTGTTCACCCAGCATGTTATTTATCTTTATGGAGAGACACCTCTAGTGAACTGTGGACCCCAGTCCTTTATTTTACACTGATACAATCATCTTGTTCTGTTTACTTATTGCAAGCAATGTTCTCTTTAATTCCACTGCAAACAATCATCATCTTTCCAGACTATACATTTAATCCTTTATGTTCAGCAAAACCGGTGAGATTGACAACCCCACTGTAAGTTGGGACAAAGTATTTTGCTTGTGTTGTGTGCAGGTTCCACGTTGTTACTGACGTCGGTAGTGCGCCCTGCCACAAGTCAGCTAGCAACACCATCATAAGTCACGCATTTCTCCTACTGGTCGATTAAACCTTGGTTTCTTACGGAGGGAAAACTTGCTGATGTGCTCATCATACCTTCCTCTTGGGGTTTCCCAACAGTGTGCAATCTGTGCTCATCAAGCACCTCACCCTAGAGCATGCATGAACACGTAAAACGGGATGCTAGCTAGGGAGAAATACATCGAACAAGGCTAACTATTCACACGAGCTCTCCACATACCTCGCCATCTAGAGCAGCGTACACCCATCAAGATGCATGCTTTAGGATGGGAAACCGCCAAATCAAGAAACGGCAAGAAGTGCGCCATCAGAACCACGGACGGAAGGCCAAAACTGACTATGGTAGAGCTCCACCACCTCAGTAAGCCGCCACCATGTGCCGACATACCACCATTCACCTCCTTGCCATCCCAAGGCGACGCTTCGAAGGAGGAAACGACATTGAAACACTAGCACCGCCCAATCCGCTGGATTTAGGTTTCACCCTGGAGAAGTGGAAGGGGATTGAAATTCAATTTCGATATTAGCTCCAAGGATGGGGGAGCGCCCAAAGCACCATCGGTGCCATGGACGCCACTATCGGTCAAAGATTTCCCTCAGGATAAAGCCCCTAGCCCCGGCCACCCCGACTACACTTCAGATCCAGCTAGTCTAGATCCAAAGGCAACGAGGTGGGAACAACTCTAGCACGAGCCACCATCTTCAAATCTGAAACCTACCGTCGCGACCCCATACCACCCTCTCATCTCCTCAATTCGGCCAAGAAGAAAGACCAGCAATACTGATGTGTGCCTTATGTCGCTGGATCGACGCCGCCCTCACCTCGCCAGGCCGCCACCGCCGATGCCTGAACTCTCCACGTGAGCCACGAAGCAGCGAAATCCTCGCCGCTAGCTTTCTAGGTGGGCATGCGCGGGTTTCCCGGCGGCTACCTATGGTGGTGGCGAGGGAGAAGGGGGAAGAGGGGCTATATATATATGTGTTTCCATTTTCTTCATCTTGTCTATGTGGGTTGTTCCCATTTGCCTATGTGGAGAAGTGCAATGGGTTGATTAAGAGCATCTCTAACAGTAACCGTAAGAGTGGCCGAAACCGAAAAAGTGCGACGAAAATACGGGTTCAGGCCGAAACTAGGCCAGAATAGAGCCCGAACTCGCGGCATGGACCGTAAAACGAGTTCGGGGACCCAAGAAACTCGGCGGCCCCCAGTATTAAAAGGGGCCATGGAGGGGAGTTCGTTTTGCAAACCCTACTCCCCGCCGCCGCTTCCACTCCCTCCGCCACCGCCTACTTCTGCTCCGACGAGCAATCCAGCTCGCAGCAGCCTGATGACCCACAAGTATAGGGGATCGCAACAGTCTTCGCGGGAAGTAAAACCCAATTTATTGATTCGACACAAGGGGAGACAAAGAATACTTGAAAGCCTTAACAGTGGAGTTGTCAATTCAGCTGCACCTGAAAACAGACTTGCTCGCAAGAGTTTATCAGTAGTAACAGTTTTATAGCAGTAGCAGTGGTGAAACATCAGCAGCAGTGTAACAAAGACAGCAGTAGTGATTATAGTAAACAGCAGGATTAAAATATTGTAGGCACAGGGATGGATGAACGGGCGTTGCATGGATGAGAGAAACTCATGTAACAATCAAAGCAGGGCATTTGCAGATAGTAATAAAACAGTATCCAAGTACTAAACAATCCATAGGCATGTGTTCCATATTTAGTCGTACGTGCTCGCAATGAGAAACTTGCACAACATCTTTTGTCCTACCAGCCGGTGGCAGCCGGGCCTTGATACGTCTCCAACGTATCGATAATTTATTATGTTCCATGCTACTTTATTGATGATACCTACATGTTTTATACATACTTTATGTCATATTTATGCATTTTCCGGCACTAACCTATTAACGAGATGCCGAAGAGCCAGTTGCTGTTTTATGCTATTTTTGGTTTCAGAAATCCTAGTAAGTAAATATTCTCGGAATTGGACGAAATCAACGCCC
Source organism: Lolium perenne (assembly GCF_019359855.2). NCBI lineage: Eukaryota > Viridiplantae > Streptophyta > Magnoliopsida > Poales > Poaceae > Lolium > Lolium perenne. Next base: position 278,901,458 of record NC_067245.2, read on the forward strand.
AGGATCTTATTTTTCCACGAAGCTTCCAGAAGTCCGGAGAGGAAACGAAGTGGGGCGACGAGGCGGCCACACGCTAGGGCGGCGTGGCCCAAGCCCTGGCCGCGCCGGCCTACTGTGTGGGCCCCTCGCGTCGCCCCCTGACCTACCCTTCCGCCTACTTAAGCCTTCGTCGATAATAACTCCAGTACCGAGAGCCACGATACGGAAAACCTTCCAGAGACGTCGCCGCCGCCAATCCCATCTCGGGGGATTCAGGAGATCGCCTCCGGCACCCTGCCGGAGAGGGGAATCATCTCCCGGAGGACTCTACACCGCCATGGTCGCCTCCGGAGTGATGTGTGAGTAGTTCACCCCTGGACTATGGGTCCATAGCAGTAGCTAGATGGTCATCTTCTCCCAATTGTGCTATCATTGTTGGATCTTGTGAGCTGCCTAACATGATCAAGATCATCTATCTGTAATACTATATGTTGCGTTTGTTGGGATCCAATGAATAGTGAATGCTATGTTATGTTGATTATCAATCTATCATCTATGTGTTGTTTATGATCTTGCATGCTCTCCGTTACTAGTAGAGGCTCTGGCCAAGTTTTTGCTTGTAACTCCAAGAGGGAGTATTTATGCTCGATAGTGGGTTCATGCCTCCATTAAATCTGGGATAGTGACAGAAAGTTCTAAGGTTGTGGATGTGCTGTTGCCACTAGGGATAAAACATCAATGCTATGTCTAAGGATATATCTATTGATTACATTACGCACCATACTTAATGCAATTGTCTGTTGTTTGCAACTTAATACTGGAGGGGGTTCGGATGATAACCTGATGGTGGACTTTTTAGGCATAGATGCATGCTGGATAGCGGTCTATGTACTTTGTCGTAATGCCCAATTAAATCTCACACTACTCATCATAACATATATGTGCATGGTCATGCCCTCTCTATTTGTCAATTGCCCAACTGTAATTTGTTCACCCAACATGCTTATTCTTATGGGAGAGACACCTCTAGTGAACTGTGGAACCCGGTCCATTCTTTTACATCGAATACAATCTACTGCAATACTCGTTCTACTGTTCTCTGCAAACATCATCATCCACACTATACATCTAATCCTTTGTTACAGCAAGCCGGTGAGATTGACAACCTCACTGTTACGTTGGGACAAAGTACTTTGGTTGTGTTGTGCAGGTTCCATGTTGGCGCCGGAATCCCTGGTGTTGCGCCGCACTACACTTCGCCGCCATCAACCTTCAACGTGCTTCTTGGCTCCTACTGGTTCGATAAACCTTGGTTTCTTACTAAGGGAAAACTTGCCGTTGTACGCATCATACCTTCCTCTTGGGGTTTCCCAACGGGCACGACGATTGCGTGCTAGCATCAAGACAATTTTCTGGCGCCATTGCCGGGGAGATCAAGACACGCTGCAAGGGGAGTCTCCACTTCCAATCTCTTTACTTTGTTTTTGTCTTGCTTTATTTTATTTAGTACTTTGTTTGCTGCACTAAAACAAAACACAAAAAAATTAGTTGCTAGCTTTACTTTATTTACTGTCTTGTTTGCAATCTACATATTAAAAACACAAAAAAATTAGTTACTTGCATTTACTTTATCTAGTTTGCTTTATTTACTGTTGCTAAAATGAGTACTCCTGAAAATACTAAGTTGTGTGACTTCACAACCACAAATAATAATGATTTCTTATGCACACCTATTGCTCCACCTGCTACTACAGCAGAATTCTTTGAAATTAAACCTGCTTTACTGAATCTTGTTATGAGAGAGCAATTTTCTGGTGTTAGTTCTGATGATGCTGCTGCCCATCTCAATAATTTTGTTGAACTATGTGAAATGCAAAAGTATAAGGATGTAGATGGTGACATTATAAAATTAAAATTGTTTCCTTTCTCATTAAGAGGAAGAGCTAAATATTGGTTGCTATCTCTGCCTAAGAATAGTATTGATTCATGGACTAAATGCAAGGATGATTTTATTGGTAGATATTATCCTCCTGCTAAAATTATATCTTTGAGAAGTAGCATAATGAATTTTAAACAATTGGATAATGAGCATGTTGCCCATGCTTGGGAAAGAATGAAATCTTTGGTTAAAAATTGCCCTACCCATGGACTGACTACTTGGATGATCATCCAAACCTTTTATGCAGGACTGAATTTTTCTTCGCGTAACTTATTGGATTCAGCTGCTGGAGGTACCTTTATGTCCATCACTCTAGGCGACGCAACAAAGCTTCTTAATAATATGATGATTAATTACTCTGAATGGCACACGGAAAGAGCTCCACAAGGTAAGAAGGTAAATTCTGTCGAAAAAACCTCTTCCTTGAGTGATAAGATTGATGCTATTATGTCTATGCTTGTGAATGGTAGGACAAATGTTGATCCTAATAATGTTCCGTTAGCTTCATTGGTTGCCCAAGAAGAACATGTTGATGTGAACTTCATTAAATATAATAATTTCAACAACAATGCTTATCGGAACAATTCTAGTAACAACTATTGGCCATATCCTTATAATAATGGTAACGGTTATGGTAATTCTTATGGGAATTCTTACAACAATAATAGGAATACACCCCCTGGACTTGAAGCCATGCTTAAAGAATTTATTAGTACACAAACTGCTTTTAACAAATCTGTTGAAGAAAAGATTGGGCAAATTGATATACTTGCTTCTAAAGTCGATAGTCTTGCTGCTGATGTTGATCTTTTGAAATCGAAAGTTATGCCTAATGAAAATAAAGATATTAAGTCATTTGCTACAGCAAACGCCATCCAAGTTAGAATTAATGAGAATATAAGATTGATGGCCGAATTGCGTGCTAGGTGGGAAAAAGAAGAAAATGCTAAAGATAACAATGTAGCTAAAGTTTTGACTATTACCACCACCAGTAATGCTAATGCTTCACATGTTGCTGCACCTCCTACTATCAATGGTAAAATAATTGGTGTTGGCAATGTTTCCACTTCTAATGCAAAGCGTGAAAAACTGCCTGAAACTGCTGAAACTGCCAGTGATAAAACTGCTGAAATTTTTTCTAATGTTGGGGATAATGATCCCATTGCTTTAGATCATAATGGTTTAGATTTTGATGATTGTCACATCTCTGAAGTTATAAAGTTATTACAAAAACTTGCTAAAAGTCCTAATGCTAGTGGTATAAATTTGGCCTTTACGAAACATATTACAAATGCTCTCATAAAAGCTAGAGAAGAGAAATTAAAACTTGAAACTTCTATTCCTAGGAAGTTAGAGGATGGTTGGGAGCCCATCATTAAGATGAAGGTCAATGACTTTGATTGTAATGCTTTATGTGATCTTGGTGCAAGTATTTCTGTTATGCCAAGAAAAATTTATAATATGCTTGACTTGCCACCATTGAAAAATTGTTATTTGGATGTTAATCTTGCTGATAATTCTACAAAGAAACCTTTGGGGAGAGTTGATAATGTTCGCATTACGGTTAACAATAACCTTGTCCCCGTTGATTTTGTTGTCTTGGATATTGAATGCAATGCATCTTGTCCCATTATATTGGGAAGACCTTTTCTTCGAACTGTTGGTGCTATTATTGATATGAAGGAAGGTAATATCAAATATCAATTCCCTCTCAAGAAAGGTATGGAACACTTCCCTAGAAAGAGAATGAAGTTACCTTTTGATTCTATCATTAGAACAAATTATGATGCCAATACTTCATCTCTTGATAATACTTGATACACACTTTTTGCGCCTAGCTGAAAGGCGTTAAAGAAAAGCGCTTATGGGAGACAACCCATGATTTTACTACTGCACTTTTGTTTTTATTTGAGTCTTGGAAGTTGTTAATACTGTAGCAACCTCTCCTTATCTTAGTTTTGTTGCATTGTTGTGCCAAGTAAAGTCTTTGATAGTAAGGTTCATACTAGATTTGGATTACTGCGCAGAAACAGATTTCTTGCTGTCACGAATCTGGGCTGAATTCTCTGTAGGTAACTCATAAAATTCTGCCAATTTACATGAGTGATCCTCAGATATGTACGCAACTTTCATTCAATTTGAGCATTTTCATTTGAGAAAGTATGGTGCCTCTTAGAAATTCGTATTTACGAACTGTTCTGTTTTGACAGATTCTGCCTTTTATTTCACATTGCCTGTTTTGCTATGCTTGATGGATTTCTTTGTTCCATTAACTTTCAGTAGCTTTGTGCAATGTCTAGAAGTGTTAATAATGATTATGTCACCTCTTAACATGTGAATTTTGATTATGCACTAACCCTCTAATGAGTTGTTTTGAGTTTGGTGTGGAGGAAATTTTCAAGGATCAAGAGAGGAGGATGATACAATATGATCAAGGAGAGTGAAAGCTCCAAGCTTGGGGATGCCCCGGTGGTTCATCCCTGCATATTTCAAGAAGACTCAAGCATCTAAGCTTGGGGATGCCCAAGGCATCCCCTTCTTCATCGACAACATTATCAGGTTCCTCTAGTGAAACTATATTTTTATTCCATCACATCTTATGTACTTTGCTTGGAGCATCTGTTTGTTTTTGTTTTTGTTTTGTTTGAATAAAATGGATCCTAGCATTCATTGTGTGGGAGAGAGACACGCTCCGCTGTTGCATATGGACAAATATGTCCTTTGGCTTTACTCATAATGTTCATGGCGAAGGTTGAAACTGCTTCGTTAATTGTTATATGGTTGGAAACGGGAAATGCTACATGTGGTAATTGGTAGAATGTCTTGAATAATTTGATACTTGGCAATTGTTATAGATCATGTTTAAGCTCTTGCATCATATACTTTGCACCTATTAGTGAAGAAATACATAGAGCTTGTTGAAATTTGGTTTGCATGATTGGTCTCTCTAAAGTCTAGATATTTTCTAGTAAGGGTTTGAGCAACAAGGATGATAGTGTAGAGTCTTATAATGCGTGCAATATGTTTTTATGTGAGTTTTGCTGTACCGGTTCATACTTGTGTTTGCTTCAAATAACCTTGCTAGCCTAAGCCATGTATTGAGAGGGATTACTTCTCGTGCATCCAAATCCTTGAGCCAATAACTATGTCATTTGTGTCCACCATACCTACCTACTACATGATATTTCTCCGCCATTCCAAAGTAAATTGCTTGAGTGCTACCTTTAAATTTCTATCATTTATCTTTGCAATATATAGCTCATGAGACAAATAGCCTAAAAACTATTGTGGTATTGAATATGTACTTATGTATTTTATTTCTTATTAAGTTGCTTGTTGTGCGATAACCATGTTCCTGGGGACGCCATCAACTACCTTTGTTGAATATCATGTGAGTAGCTATGCATGTTCGTCTTGTCTGAAGTAAGGGCGATTTACCATGAGTTGAATGGTTTGAGCATGCATATTGTTAGAGAAGAACATTGGGCCGCTAACTAAAGCCATGATCCATGGTGGAAGTTTCAGTTTTGGACAACAATCCTCAATCTCTTATAAGAATATTAATTATTGTTGAATGCTTAAGCATTAAAGAGGAGTCCACTATCTGTTATCTATGTTGTCCCGGTATGGATGTCTAAGTTGAGAATAATCAAAAGCGAGAAATCCAATGCGAGTTTTCTCCTTAGACCTTTGTACAGGCGGCATAGAGGTACCCCTTTGTGATACTTGGTTAAAACATATGTATTGCGGTGATAATCCAGGTAATCCGAGCTAATTAGGACAAGGTGCGGGCACTATTGGTATACTATGCATGAGGCTTGCAACTTGTAGGATATAATTTACATAACACATATGCTTTATTACTACCGTTGACAAAATTGTTTCTTGTTTTCAAAATAAAAGCTCTAGCACAAATATAGCAATCGATGCTTCCCTCTGCGAAGGGCCATTCTTCTACTTTTATGTTGAGTCAATTTACCTATTTCCTCCCATCTCAAGAAGCAAACACTTGTGTTAACTGTGCATTGATTCTTACATACTTGCATGTTTGCATTCATCATATTACTTTATGTTGACAACTATCCATGAGATATACATGTTACAAGTTGAAAGCAACCGCTGAAACTTAATCTTCCTTTGTGTTGCTTCAACACCTCTACTATGAACTTATTGCTTTATGAGTTAACTCTTATGCAAGACTTATTGATGCTTGTCTTGAAAGTACTATTCATGAAAAGTCTTTGCTATATGATTCAGTTGTTTACTCATTGTCTTTACCATTGCTTTGGATCGCTGCATTCATTACATATGCTTACAATAGTATTGATCAAGATTATGATGGCATGTCACTTCAGAAATTATCTTTGTTATCGTTTACCTACTCGGGACGAGTAGGAACTAAGCTTGGAGATGCTGATACGTCTCCAACGTATCGATAATTTCTTATATTCCATGCTACTTTATTGATGATACCTACATGTTTTATACATACTTTATGTCATATTTATGCATTTTCCGGCACTAACCTATTAACGAGATGCCGAAGAGCCGATTCTTTGTTTTACGCTATTTTTGGTTTCAGAAATCCTAGTAAGGAAATATTCTCGGAATTGGACGAAATCAACGCCCAGGATCTTATTTTTCCACGAAGCTTCCAGAAGTCTGGAGAGGAAACGAAGTGGGGCGACGAGGCGGCCACACGCTAGGGCGGCGCGGCCCAAGCCCTGGCCGCGCCGGCCTACTGTGTGGGCCCCTCGCGTCGCCCCCTGACCTACCCTTCCGCCTACTTAAGCCTTCGTCGATAATAACTCCAGTACCGAGAGCCACGATACGGAAAACCTTCCAGAGACGCCGCCGCCGCCAATCCCATCTCGGGGGATTCAGGAGATCGCCTCCGGCACCCTGCCGGAGAGGGGAATTATCTCCCGGAGGACTCTACACCGCCATGGTCGCCTCCGGAGTGATGTGTGAGTAGTTCACCCCTGGACTATGGGTCCATAGCAGTAGCGAGATGGTCATCTTCTCCTAATTGTGCTATCATTGTTGGATCTTGTGAGCTGCCTAACATGATCAAGATCATCTATCTGTAATACTATATGTTGCGTTTGTTGGGATCCGATGAATAGTGAATGCTATGTTATATTGATTATCAATCTATCATCTATGTGTTGTTTATGATCTTGCATGCTCTCCGTTACTAGTAGAGGCTCTGGCCAAGTTTTTGCTTGTAACTCCAAGAGGGAGTGCTTATGCTCGATAGTGGGTTCATGCCTCCATTAAATCTGGGACAGTGACAGTGATGAGGACATCCCTACTACACCATTACCTCCGTCACTGATAAATGAAGATGAACCTGCTGTGAAGCTCAAGTCCAATGAAGTTCGGATTGGACCACTTACAAGGACTCGTGCGAAGCTACTTAAACAACAGGTGAACTTGTTTCTAAATGGTACTTTGATTGATGAGAACTTTATACTGCCTAAGTCCTATTACTTATGTATCATCAGGTATCAAGAGGAGACGAGCATCGCACGAGGAGGAGAAGAGCAGCTGGACATGAAGATGGACGTCAAGATGGACGTGAAGCTGGACATGGAGCTGGACATGAAGATATCTCATGGACGCACGAGGGAGGAGTGGGAGGCATGCGCGAGAGGAGAAGAAGACGTCCAGGCCGGTCCAGCACCCGGTTAGACCGGCCGCCAGACCGGCCAGCCCGATCCCTGGCCCGGTTGACCGGGCGCCAACCGAATGTGATGCTCGTACCGGATGAAAACCGGAAAACCTCGCAACTTCCTAGTTGCCGCCCGGTTGACCGGACGCCAGACCGGCCGATCCGGTCCCTGGTCTGGTTGACCGGATTCCAGACCGGATTCGTCCGAGTCTGTCTCGACCAGATCTATTCTGGGTCGGTTATTCTTGTATCTTTTCGACCAGAAGTCGTCCCGGGCGCCTATATAAGTGCCCAGGATGCCCCGCTAGCTGCTTTAGACCACGTTTAAGATAAACCCTAGTTCTTACTTGTTTGCTCTAGCAAAACTATTGAATCCCTACACCATATTGCTTGATATTGTGTAGATCCTGAAAAAGTCTTGTGTGATCTGCTGTTCCATTGGGAATTAGACGGTTGCAACTTACCGCTTCGTGGTCGGCGGCTACATGCGCAAGTGTGTGGAGTTGCGAATATCTTGCAGGGTTGAGAGCTGTTGCATTGGCGACAGGGACCAATCGAGAGATCTCGTTGCGTCATACAAGTTATCTTCCATTACATCGTCGTGTTTCTCCGCTGCTATCACCCCGTGATCATCATCACCACCGTTGCTTACTGAGAAGATCGGGCCACCCCTTATCATCTTGGTATCAGATTTCCAGTTTTCCTCGGTAAGCCATCCACAATCCACCCCATAGTTGAGTTGTGAGTGTTTTCCTATCCAGAAAAAGCCATAAAAAGTTAGGGTTAGGGTTTGCCATAGCCTTAGATTGCACTAATTTCAAGTTTTAGTTGCTTTTCGTAGTTGTTTTTGCGTTTCTTTTCTTTCCATCTAGTATTTTAGGGTTTGAGTTTAATCTATCATCTTGTGTTACTTTGCCGTCTAGTGTCAGTTTTTGTTACTCCGGGTCCACATAGCGTACAGTGTTCTTGTTCCCAACCATAGACATAGCCTTTCGATATAAAGTGACTAGGAACTTCCCCAGAAGAGACTAGTTTTACCGCTCGACAGGCTGCTCGTTAGGTTATCGGTTCTTTGCATATTTCTGATGGCCGTGTTATCAAGGAGTTGAGTCAAAAAAATCAAAAAAAAAATAGAGAAAATTGAAAAGAAGCAAAAAAAGCTACATCGCTGCGTGTGTTCTACAAATAGAAAATCCAAAAAGAAAAGTGAAGTGCTAGTTGATTCAAGTGAAGGCCTAAGTTTACTTTACTACACCCGTAGTTGAGCAATCTTGTGCCTGTCTTGTTGAGCTGTGCTAGCGTCTCTCGTGTGCATTGCAACCTTTCCCACATATAGTTGCATTGCCCCATTATATCGCCTTGTGTGAGTATCATTGGTTGTCTACGGTCAGCGCTAGAGCTTGTTATTGGTGCACATAGGTAGCCTACCTACAGCCCCACATATACCCTGCTTTGTCGTGTGATTTGTTCTTATACCCTTGATATTCGCTTCGCTACATCCGTGCACTAGTTGTTCCTACAAGTGGTAAGCAACACTAATTTACTTTGGAACGGTAAGATCTCCTTTTCTTATCAGTTTTGAGTGGGTTGTGAGAGTACCACCATATATTTTTTTTTTGATTTAGTGCACTAATCTACTAACGATGTCTGCTAGTGATCATAGAATTGTTAACCAGGAAAACAAGAGTGCTGCAGATATTATCACATGGATGGAGTATGAGGCTCTTCGTAATGAGATGCGACGTGAATTCCGCGCTCAGGACGAGGTGCTTAATGGGAAGATTGATGAGATTTCCCAAAAGCTGGATGCTACTCATGTGACCGTCACTACAATGCAAGATGTACAACGCAATCTTGCTGATTTGCGCTTAGCTGTTGAGAATTTGACCACGCAACAACAACAAAAAGACGATGACGATGATCCTGAGCTTCAAGATGACGCACACAATGCTCGTGATGCGCCACGTGGTAATCGTGCTCGCGGTTGGGTTCCACTTGGCCGCAATGGTCGTGGTCAAGATGAGGAAGATGGTTTGGGTAAGCCCAAATTTACTATACCCAAGTTTGAAGGAGGAGTTGATGTTGAAGAATACCTCAGTTGGGAGCTCAAGATTGAGAAGTTGTGGAGCTTACATCCACATTATACTGACGATCGGAAGATCAAGCTTGCTTCTTTCGAATTTGATGGCTATGCTTTGCGTTGGTGGGATGCTTTTGTTCGTAACCGCGAAGAGGATCGTGAGCAACCTATACGCACATGGCGTGCCATGAAGGAGGCGATGACTTCTCGCTTTGTGCCTACAAATTTCTTGCGGAATATATATGATAAGCTGATGATACGTCTCCGACGTATCGATAATTTCTTATGTTCCATGCCACATTATTGATGATATCTACATGTTTTATGCATACTTTACATCATATTTATGCATTTTCTGGAACTAACCTATTAACAAGATGCCGAAGAGCCAATTGCTGTTTTCTGCTGTTTTTGGTTTCAGAAATCCTAGTAAGAAAATATTCTCGGAATTGGACGAAATCAACGCCCATGGGCCTATTTTGCCACGAAGCTTCCAGAAGACAGGAGAGTTAACGAAGTGGGGCCACGAGGTGGCCAGGGGGTAGGGCGGCGCGGCCCCACCCTTGGCCGCGCCGACCTGTCTCCTGGGCCCCTCGCGACGCCCCCTGACCTATGATACGTCTCCAACGTATCTATAATTTCTGATGTTCCATGCTTGTTTTATGACAATACCTACATGGTTTGCTTGCACTTTATATCATATTATGGCATTTATTGGACTAACCTATTAACAAGATGCCACAGTGCCAGTTTCTGTTTATTATGTCTGTTTATTGCAGAAAAGGCCCAAAAACCAAAGTGCTCGGAAAAATCCAGAAAAATTACAGAAATTCTATTTCGTCAGAAGACTCACGGAGCCAGAAGCGCAAGCCAGGGGGAGGCCCAGGGCCTCCTCCCAATAGGCCGGCGCGGCCTGGAGGGTGGTCACCCCACCCTATGGGGTGGGCCCCTCGAGACTCTTCCGACTCTGACTCTTCGCCTATTTAAGCCGTCGTGACCTAAAACTTCGACACCGCTTGACGAAACTCCAGAAAGACTCCAGGGGCGCCGCCACATCGTGAAACTCCAATTCGGGGGACAGAAGTCTCTGTTTCGGCACCCTGCCGGGACGGGGAATTGCCCCCGGAGCCATCTCCACCGCCGTCTCCACCGCCATCTTCACCGCCATCGCTGTCTCCATGATGAGGAGGGAGTAATCCATCGAGGCTCGGGGCTGTACCGGTAGCTATGTGGTTAATCTCTCTCCTATGTACTTCAATACAATGATCTCATGAGCTGCCTTACATGATTGAGATTCATATGAGTTTTGTATCACAATTCATCTATGTGCTACTCTAGTGATGTTATTAAAGTACTCTATTCCTCCTGCATGATGTAATGTGGACAGTGTGTGCATCATGTAGTACTTGGCGTAGTTTATGATTGTGATCTCTTGTAGATTATGAAGTTAACTATTACTATGATGGTATTGATGTGATCTATTTGGTTATGTTGATCTATCTTGCACTCTAAGGTTATTTAAATATGAACATCGAATATTGTGGAGCTTGTTAACTCCGGCATTGAGGGTTCGTGTAATCCTACACAATTAGTGGTGTTCATCATCCAACAAGAGGGTGTAGAGTCTAGCATCTGTCTACTTATTTATGTGATCAATGTTGAGAGTGTCCACTAGTGAAAGTATAATCCCTAGGCCTTGTTCCTAAATACTGCTATCGCTGCTTGTTTACTGTTCTACTGTATTTGTACTGTCTGCAATATTACCACCATCAATCACACGCCAGTCCTGGACAGCAAAGCACTTTTCTGGCGCTGTTGCTACTGCTCATATATATTCATACCACCTGTATTTCACTATCTCTTCGCCGAACTAGTGCACCTATTAGGTGTGTTGGGGACACAAGAGACTTCTTGCTTTGTGGTTGCAGGGTTGCATGAGAGGGATATCTTTGACCTCTTCCTCCCTGAGATCGATAAACCTTGGGTGATCCACTTAAGGGAAACTTGCTGCTGTTCTACAAACCTCTGCTCTTGGAGGCCCAACACTGTCTACAAGAATAGAAGCTCCCGTAGACATCAAGCACTTTTCTGGCGCCATTGCCGGGGAGGAAAGGTAAAAGGCACTCATACTTCGGTTCCAGGTAAAGTACTTTTCTGGCGCCATTGTGTTTGTCCTCGAAGCTATTTCCTTTAGATCTTGCAATTGCATCTTTTTGTTTCTTGTTTACACTAGTTAGGCATAATGGAAAACAACAAAAATATGAGAGATCTTTATGAACTTTATCTTGAATTAGGACATGATGTGTTTGAAGAGAGAATTAAAAAACCCATGGAACTTTATATGCATGCTAATGGTAATGTTATTAATATGAATGCTTTGAACACTATTGTTGCTAATGCTATGGAAAATTCTAAGCTTGGGGAAGCTGGTTTTGATGAGCATGATCTTTTTAGTCCCCCGGGCATTGAGGAGAAAATTTACTTTGATGATACATTGCCTCCTATTTATGATGATTATAATGATAGTGGTCTTTTAGTGCCGCCTGTTATGGAGGATAAATTTGATTATGATTACAATATGCCTCCTATATTTGATGATGAAAATAATAATGATAGCTACTTTGTTGAATTTGCTCCCACTATTACTAATAAAATTGATTATGCTTATGTGGAGAGTAGTAATAATTTTATGCATGAGACTCATGATAAGAATGCTTTATGTGATAGTTATATTGTTGAGTTTGCTCATGTTGCTACTGAAAGTTATTATGAGAGAGGAAAATATGGTTGTAGAAATTTTCATGTTACTAAAACACCTCTCTATGTGCTGAAATTTTTGAAGCTACACTTGTTTTATCTTCCTATACTTGTCACTTTGCTCTTCATGAACTTGTTTATTTACAAGATTCCTATGCATAGGAAGCATGTTAGACTTAAATGTGTTTTCAATTTGCCTCTTGATGCTCTCTTTTGCTTCAAATACTATTTCTTGCGAGTGCATCATTAAAATTACTGAGCCCATCTTAATGGCTATAAAGAAAGAACTTCTTGGGAGATAACCCATGTGTTATTTTGCTACAGTACTTTGTTTTATATTTGTGTCTTGGAAGTTGTTTACTACTGTAGCAACCTCTCCTTATCTTAGTTTTGTGTTTTGTTGTGCCAAGTAAAGTCGTTGATAGCAAGGTTGATACTAGATTTGGATTACTGCGCAGAAACAGATTTCTTTGCTGTCACGAATCTGGGCAAAATTCTCTGTAGGTAACTCAGAAAATTATGCCAATTTACGTGAGTGATCCTCAGATATGTACGCAACTTTCATTCAATTTGAGCATTTTCATTTGAGCAAATCTGGTGCCTCAATAAAATTCATCTTTACGGACTGTTCTGTTTTGACAGATTCTGCCTTTTATTTCGCATTGCCTGTTTTGATATGCTCGATGGATATTTCGATTCCATTGACTTTCAGTAGCTTTGTGCAATGTCCATAAGTGTTAAGAATGATTGTGTCACCTCTGAACATGTGAATTTTTGATTATGCACTAACCCTCTAATGAGTTTGTTTCGAGTTTGGTGTGGAGAAAGTTTTCAAGGGTCAAGAGAGGGAGATGATACAACATGATCAAGGTGATATAGGCATCCCAAATGGGCCTGCCGAAGATAGTACCCGGGGTTTATTGAAGGCCCACTACCCGAAGAATAAGAAGATTCGGGAGCCCAAGATATATTAAGGAAAGTTAGAGTTGTAATAGGAAGTGTTATTTGTAATCTGGCGGGATGAGTTAGAAACCGTCCCGGACTCTGTAACTTGAACAAAACGAAACCCTCGGCTCCGCCTCCTATATAAAGGGGGAGTCGAGGGACGAAGAGATCATCGAATCATTGTTGTAAACCCTAATTTTCAGAATCGTCGAGTACTTTTCGGCTGAAACCTTCGAGATCTACTTGCCCTCTACTTCCAACTAAACCCTAGCCTACAATCCATAGGCATTGACAAGTTGATACCTTGTCAATTGGCGCCGTCTGTGGGAACTAGAGGCGTAAGGATCTGATCTCGATGGCACGTTCAAGATCTTCGACATCGTCAACCGCAAGCAACGCAATGGATCGAGGTAAACAGATCGCTGCTGGTCCTGTCGATTTTGTTCCTCACCCACCCTCCCGTTTGGATGCATATGCGTATCTGGCGGAGCCCATGGAGATGACGTTCGGAAGGTTTCACTTTCGCGTCGAGAAGGAAGGATCGTATCGTGTCGAAATTCCGATTTCGTCGGGATCGTCGGCGGTCGATTCCGATTTTTCAAGCTATACATCGTCAACCGAGTCAGGAGAAGAAGAAACTTCATCGACACGCTACGAGAGAAACTCGCCAAGATCTTCAACGACATGTCGTTTGAGTCATCTGCGGACTCATATATAAGCGATGGCTCAAGCGATGTCAACAGTTACGACTTCATCGACAAATCTATCACAGTGGGCAAGGTCTTCATCAATCTCAACGATGATGTCACCAAACCCAACATAGATCTGAGTACAAAGTATCATCAGATTTATGCCATTGAAGATCAAGAGGAAACATCTGAGGCTTTCGACGATCTGGGAAATCCATACGTCGATCCCTCCAATCTGCGACAAGGCCTGGGCAATAAATATGTCGGGCCGCAGCCGCGAGACAGAGTTCAGCTTTCGTAAGCAGCGTGGGATAGAGCCGCGAGAGCTATGAACGGTTCAGAACCAATGGCCACCACAACCACACCAGAGGAATTGCAAGCATATCAATATAGGCTCGCACGAGCTGCAAGAGAATTGGAAAAACAGACAGCTGAGTTAAACAGAAGAAAGGAGGCAGCTTCTGCATCTAGCAGGAGGAGGGCAGATCTAAGTCAACAATCTAGAACTTCGGGTGATAGCCACAGGGAGGCGCGGAATAGAGCAAGATCAAGGTTGCAACATATACCCGAAGCAGAAAGAGAGCACTTGGTCCAAAACCTCGACATGTCCTTCATGTCGATAGATACAAGAGGAAACATCATCCCTAAGACACCAGAGGCTGGGTATATGGCGACACATGCTTTTATCCTTGCATCTAAACCACCTCCAGGTGATCCAAGGGAAACACTATACAATATGGCGGTAGCAGGAGTTGGAGCTATGGGGACAGCGTTTGTATCAACGCCTCCCGAAGGAGCGGCAAGGCAAAATAGTCCACGACTGCAGCAACAACGGCGGCAAAGACTTTGAAGGACCAAGTGGAGCAAGAGACACAGCAGCACAAGCAAGGGTCGACAGAGCGCGGCAAAGCAGACGGGATCATCGGCAATCTCCGGAGCTTAATGACGAAGATATGTGCGGCTTGCCATGCTTCACGAGGAGAGTCCGAAAAACTCGAGTCCCTTCAGGATTCAAGTTACCCGACAACTTCAAGAAGTTCGACGGCCTTCAAGATCCAGAGGGTTGGCTAGTTGATTATCTCGAGACAGTGAAGCTCACAGGAGGAACCAGGGCAACAGCTATGCAAAGCATCCAGGTGCATTTGAGTGGAGCTGCACGATCTTGGATAAAGAAACTCACTCCAGGATCTATCGACAGCTGGGAAAGTTTCGAGGACGTGTTCGTCAAGAACTTCAGGTCCACGTGCAAAAAACCTGCGTCGTTAGAGGAGTTGAGAGCATGTCGACAAAAGCCAGATGAGCCAATGAGAAAGTACATCCAAAGGTGGAATATCATCAAAAACTCGGCAGAAAATATATCTGATGAGAGAGCAATAGATGCGTTCGTCGCAGGAATCAGGCGTGGAGATTTTGTCGAGGACTTGGGAAGGACCAATCCAAAGACAGTATCCGCGTTAATGGAGATAGCAAACAGATGGGCAGATGGAGAAGACGCTGTCCACAACAAACGGCACAGGTCGCCAGAGGAGGACCGTGGTCGAAACTATCAACCGAGGCGACGATTTCCTCGGCAGTACCCGAACTATGACGCTCCAGGGCAAATTTCGGCAGGTTTTCGGGCGAACACAGGAGGAAACAACAGAGATGATTATCAGAGAAGCAGTGAACAGCGAGGTGATAACAGGGATGATTCTCGCAACAACGAGGCAAAATAGCGGGCCTAGGTTCCCAAGGCCTTTCGTGTCCCACTGAAGAGATGATGAATGGGCCGTGTCAAATGCACTTTTTCCTCGACAAAGAACGGTAAAAGACAGTCGGGGCACCTGCAGAAAGACCGTCGAAATTTTCAGGCAATGCTAAGGTATGCGAGCACGCTAATGCGCGGGCAACACGGAGAAATCCTCGAGAACCCAGGAGCGAGATTCACTTGCCGCCTCCTCCCGCGATTACAGGACGACAATCGGCATCGGCTCAGAATAGCGGCAGCACCTCCACCACCACCTTATGTTGATCCTAACTCCAACGGAGCGGTGTCGATGATTCGAAGGGAAGGCCGTCCAATAGAGCTCGTAAAGTAATCTCACGACAGGTGTTTATGGCAGAAAAAATGCCTCCACCAACAGTTGAGTATCTTAATTGGTCAGGACAAGATATTGGCTTCACCATAGCAGATCATCCGCAGCAAGTTCCTCGACCAGGGCAGTCAACACTTATTCTGCCAGCAGTTATTGCGGGGTTTGATGTCTCTCGAGTGTTCATAGACGGCGGCAGCAGCCTAAACCTGATGTATGCAGATACATTGAGGAAGATGAACATATCCTTAGCAAACTTGAAGCCAACAGACACAAGGTTCCACGGCATCACACCAGAGAAACCAAGTTATCCATTGGGGAAGATCAATCTCGACGTTCAGTTTGGGACCCGAGAAAATTATAGAATCGAGAGGCTGGAATTTGAAGTCGTGGATTTTCCGTCGCAATACCACGCTCTATTGGGACGACCAGCATATGCTAGATTTATGGCGGTGCCACACTATACATACCTGTTGTGGAGGTTGCCTGGACCAAAGGGACCAATCACAGTCAAAGGAAGCTTTGCCTTAGCCGATAAGTGTGATAAGGATTTTCATCGGCTATCAGAAACTTTCGGGATGCAAGCTGAGTATTTGGCGTCAAAAAGCATGACTGATTACGACGTACTGCCAGACGTTGGAAGGCCAAATAAAGAATCAACTTTCAATACCGAGAAAAATTCTAAGGAGGTGCAGATTCACCCGACAGACCCGAAAAAGACGACATCTATTGCAAACGACATGGATATCGCATAGGAAAGCGCGCTCGTCGAGTTCCTCCGTGAGAACTGGAAAATCTTCGCATGGTGTCCAGCTGACATGCCAGGAGTACCCAGGGAACTTGCCGAGCACCACCTAAATTTGGATCCAATAGCGAGACCAATCAAACAACCTTTGCGGCGTTTTTCGGAACCAAACCGCAAAGCTATGCTGTCAGAAATCAATCGACTACGAGAAGCTGGTTTTATCAAAGAGATATTCACAGAAGCCACATGGGTACCAAATCCCGTGTTGGTGCTGAAGAAAAACACTAAGGTCCTTCGCATGTGCGTCGACTTTACGTGTCTCAATAAACATTGTCCAAAGGATCACTTTCCCCTCCCGAGGATCGATCAAATTATCGACTCCACGGCTGGATGTGAACGTCTTTCCTTCCTGGACGCATATTCTGGTTATAACCAGATCAGATTGAAAGAAGAAGATGAAGTAAAGACCGCGTTTATTACACCTTACGGCGTGTTTTGCTACAGAACAATGCCCTTTGGTCTAAAAAATGCGGGAGCAACATATCAGAGGATGATGCAGAAGTGTTTGGCGACACAGATTGGGAAAAATGTGCAAGTATACATCGACGATGTCGCCATAACGTCAAAAAAGGGGACAACACTGATCGAGGATCTCAAGGAAACTTTTGACAACCTCGACAAATTCTGCCTGAAGTTGAACCCGACGAAGTGTTCTTTTGGCGTCCCAGCAGGAGAACTTCTAGGGTTTCTAGTCTCAGCAAGAGGGATTGAAGCAAATCCCGATAAAATACAAGCTATCGTAACAATGAGAAAGCCAACAAAGTTAAAAGAAATACAACAGCTAACTGGGCGAGTCGCAGCTTTGAGCAGATTCATCGCCAGGCTGGGAGAAAAAGCGTTACCATTCTACGCTTTGATAAAGCAAGGAGATAAATTCCAGTGGAACGAAGAGGCTGACAGAGCCTTCGAGGATTTGAAGCGCACAATCTCGACACCACCAATTTTGGTGGCGCCGAAGGAAAAGGAACCTCTCCTGCTGTATATTGCAGCCACGCCCCAAGTGGTGAGCACGGTGCTAGTTGTCGAAAGAGAAGAAGAAGGAAAACTCCACGGAGTACAGAGGCCAGTATACTTCGTCAGCGAAGTTTTATCGCCATCAAAACAAAGGTACCCTCAGTACCAAAAGCTAGCATATGGAGTGTTCACAACAGCACAAAAATTGCGCCACTATTTTTCGGCACACCCGATCATAGTGGTCAATGAAGCTCCCTTGTCAAATATACTAAACAATCCAGAAGCTACGGGTCGTGTCTCCCTTTGGGGAATAGAACTTTCCCCTCGGGACATCACGTATGAAAAAAGAAAAGCAATCAAGTCGCAAGTTCTGCCGGACTTCATCGCAGAGTGGATGGAGTTGCAAAACACAGGACCCCCAGACTTGTCAAGAACCTGGACCATGAACTTTGATGGGTCCAAAAGACTAGAAGGAGCTGGCGCAGGAGTAGTACTCATATCACCTGAAGGCGACAAGTTGAAATATGTCCTTCGGATGACATTCCCTAACGCATCCAATAACGAAGCAGAATATGAAGCTCTCATACACGGGATGAAGATGGTGAAAGCTTGCGGTGCAACTCGACTAAAAATCTTTGGCGACTCACAATTGGTGGCTCAGCAAGTTATGAACCAATGTGACGCAGTCAATGATAGCATGATGGCATACAAGGAGGTGTACAACGAGCTCGAAAAGTTGTTTGATGGATGCGAAGTAAATCATATTAGCAGATTGAGCAACGACGAAGCCGACGTTCTTGCAAACATCGGGTCGCAATGCCTTGCAGTTCCGCCAGGTGTATTTTGGGAAGAGATAACAGAGAGATCTACAAAATCGACAAAATCAAAAAAGAAGGAGAAGAAACCCTCGGGGGCTACCAAGGAAGAGCAAGAGGAAGAAGAAGATCAGGACCTGGTCATGGTGATACAGATACCATGGATGCAAACGTACATATCATACATCCTCAGGAAAGAAATACCCGATGATCCAGTTGAGGCAAGGCGAGTAATTCGACGCTCCAAGGCTTTCACGGTGATCAAAGAAGAATTGTACAAGCGAAGTATTTCAGGCGTCCTGCAAAGGTGTGTCACACCCGAAGAAGGAAGAATAATTCTGAAGGATGTACACGAAGGAATATGTGGCCACCACGCAAGTAGTCGAGCTATTGCAGCCAAGGTTTTTCGGGCAGGATTCTACTGGTTGACAGCAATAGAGGACGCCAAGGAAATAGTAAGAACTTGCGACGCGTGTCAAAGGTTTGCCGCAAAACCTCATTCTACAGCAGCAGAACTAACACCAATACCATTGTCGTGGCCCTTTGCCCAATGGGGACTTGATATGGTGGGCAAGTTACACAAATCCTGGCCAGGAGGAAAGGAGTACATGCTAGTAGCGGTCGACAAATTTATAAAGTGGATAGAAGCGAAGCCGATAAACTCACCAGACGGAGCATCCGCAGTAAAATTCATAAAAGGCCTCGTCTTCAGATTTGGAGTGCCCCATAGCATCGTCACAGACAATGGCAGCAACTTCACATCCCACGAATTCAAAGATTATTGCAAAGAAGTGGGTATCAAGTTACACTTTGCGTGAGTTGCGCACCCGCAGACCAACGGCCAAGTCGAGAAAGCTAATGGAATCATCTGCAATGGCATTAAGAAACGCTTATTAGCACCACTGGAGAAAGCTCGACACACCTGGCCAGAGGAGTTGCCCAGTGTATTATGGAGCATACGAACAACACCAAACACAGCAACACAAGAAACTCCGTTCTTTTTGGTTCATGGAGCAGAAGCAGTATTACCAATTGAGATAGAGCATGAATCTCCACGAGTCGTAGAATATGATGAAGAGGTGTCGAGAAAAGCGCTAGAAGATGACGTCGATGCACTTGATGAAGCTAGAGATGAAGTACTGTCTCGGGTAACCAAATACCAACAGGACTTGAAAAATTACCACAGTCGACGTTTGCGGCCAAGATCCTTTCAGGTGGGAGACCTAGTTCTTCGGCTCACGCAAAAAAGTCATGAAAAACTCGAGTCACCATGGCTAGGCCCCTACATTGTCACGGAAGTAATTGGAGGAGGAGCATACAGGATAAAGGACAAGAAGACAGGGGTGCAGGAGCAAAACCCCTGGAACGTGGCGCAACTCAGGCGGTTCTATGCCTAGAGTTGAAATATAGTCCTTGTAAAACTTCAATGTACTGAAACGCCCGCGAGTTTTCAGACGCACTCTTTTCCTTTTTCGGGGCACCGAGTGGGGCCGGGAAAGGTTTTTAATGAGGCGGGCTCGCGGTGCTGCAATATAATAAAGATAGTGTCAATATAACTTTTCTTTATCGACATGCTCAAAGTCTCCGACCCGACGAATTTCAATATAGTTCCTCGAAAAAAGAAAAGCCTTGCCTTGGTATTAAAATACCTCGTGAGTCAATAAAAATACAAAATAGTACTCAACAAAGAAGCTTGGGGGCTGATATTCGCCAAAACTACATATTAAATAAATGCCTTGGTTCAAAACCTCGCAATACACAAATACAGTAAATAGCCACCGAAACACTCGGGGGCTAGACAAATATAGAAATATGATGATTGCTTCACAATATAATCACAATCATGGGTTACAAAAAAGAGTTATCTACCAAAGGAAAATAATTAGTCATGATTCAATATGTCATCAAGGGTAATTCTGTTTTCTTCAGGAGCAGCGCCAAGAAAATCAGCATAATGACCATCTGCAAAAAAGTCGGCATCCATCCGAAGAAGGTCTTCAATCATTTCTTCGGCTATAGGCGAAACCTTCGTGTTAATTCGGTCGACACCAACTCTTCGGCGCCTTACCTTCTCATGAACTTTCGCAACAACTTGGGTCAGGTCAAGATTTGAGTGGCAGATCTGAAGCATGATAAGAGCAAATCTGGCGCCAGCTACCAGTTGAGCTCTGACAAAATCATGGATCTTGTGGGCATCCTTAAATTTCTCCATTAACTCGGGAAGAGTTTTTGGTTGAACATTCCGAGGAAACATGGAGTTATAAACCATAGACAGGGTCCTGGTACAGAAGTCAAGGAAGTCGCGAGTTTGAGAGGTGCGATCCTGAAATCTGACAATCTGGCGGGTCCTCTCTGGAGTAGCCCAAAACAGAGAACCATGGTCAAGGGAAAGGTTAACAAGGAGGTTCGTCCTAGTATTTACCCTCTCTTCTTCGGCAACAGCATCAGTAAAGGAACCTATTAAAACAACGAAGCAGAAAACTTTAAGAGACGTAGCATGAAGACAGAAGATATCGGAGGATGAAACAAGCATACCCGACATATCCGCACTGGCTTCATTCATTAACTCGAGCATGAAATTTTCTCGACTAGTCGCCTTTTCAGCCTCGGAAGCAGCGATTTCCTTAGCAGCCACGGCCTCGCGAGCTTGCTGAAGTGCAATTTTTTCGGCTTCAGATGACTTACGGGACTTTTCCATCATCACAAGTGTTTGCTTCTTTGCATACTGAAGTTGCTGCCGAAGTTCATCCAATTCTCGCGGCAAGGAATCTTCGACAGGTGTAGCATCAGCAAGAGTTCTCCTTAAGCGAGAAGACGAAGGCGAAACATTGGAAGGAGCGGAAGATGGAGTATAGTTATCAAATACCAACTGAAATTTAATAAAACAAGACAACATCAATCAACAAGTAAAGATAGAGTTTTCATTAATCTTTCGGAATAATTACAAAGGCCTTACAGTGGAGCTAATGAAGTACGTGTCGCCAAATAACTACTTTGGCGACAAGGACAAAAGAAACAGAGAAAGAAAAACAAAGAGGCATGCAACTAGACCTCCGGACTTGATGAGCTAGGAGTCGAAGCTGGTTTGATCCCGAGATAGGCCAAGATTTTCTTCGTGTTGGGCTTGGCTGCCTTAATCAGCGACCTCCATCTTGATTGCTCTATCTGATCGGTGTCGCCAACTTTCATCCAATCAACAGTCTGTTGGCTGTCAGCAACCAGGGCAACAGTGCTTTCGACAGCAATCTTCATGTTTTCCTGACGCATCTTCAGTCCAAGGTCCTCTGATGAATTGAAGCTCTTGGCAAGGGCAAGGAAAGTCGGGGGCTCCTCTTTCTTCGGGAAGAAGTAGGGGAACAGCGTCGACAATCCTGCATTAGCATTTGCCACGCCTTCACGAATTTCGGACCCATGAAGCTCCAGATAAGAAAGTGCGTCAAGGAGAGGGTCATTGACGGGATTCTCCAGATCAAAATCTTGGTTTGTTTGGTCTGCCACAGGAAACAAAACGTTGGTCAACAACAAGAAACAGCGGTTCTCATAAAAATAGAAGGGATCAATAATATTACTGTGAGTGCGTCGACTTTGTGATTTCAGGCGCTTGAGGATCCCCTGTTCACGAGCAGCTTGTGCAGCTTTATGCTCGTTTAAAGCAGATTCAGCATCTTCAAGTCTTTTCTGCAGTTCCTCGACACTAGCAGCTTTTGCTTTGGCTTCATCAGCCTCGGCTTTGGCTTCGCTAGCAACAAGTTCGGCTTTCTTGCGAGCCGCCTCACTTTGCTCCAGTTTTTGAGCAAGTGCGTCGGCACGTTTGTTGGCCTCTGCAAGTTTCTCTGTCGAGATAAAAAAAAAGAAGAAAGATAAAAAATCGCGACAAACAACAGGAGCAAAAAGTCAGAAAGAACGGCAAGTATAAAAGTTGTTACCTTCAGTTCTGCTAGCATACTCACGGTACCCAATGAATTGGGATCCGATGCGGATAAGATCTTTGATCATGGGCTGTCAAAGAAGAACACAGCAAGAGAAACATCGGCATGAAAAAAGAGTGAAGGCGTGAAAAAGCAAAATAGAGGAAATATAGATATCGACAAACTTACATCATCCAAGAGCAGGGTCGAAGAGCTGCCCAATTGAGGGGCAGGTTCAAGAATTGTTTCAATCCTTGTCCTTTTTGGTGAAGGAGCAAGGGGCTTCTTTGGCGGAGTTGTGGTGACGACGTTTCGTTGAGGAGGCGAGGATTCTTCTCCTTCAACTAGCGTGTCTGAGGCAAGTAAAGTATGTGACGTGCTTGTCCGAGGAGCCACGTCAACAGTTGGTACTCCTTCCTCGTCATCACTGTTGATTAAAAATCGACAGCATAAAAACCAAGACAAGATAAACATTTCGAGTACAGAAATAAGGAGAAATAAAAATGACTTACGAGCTGACGAGGGATTCAATATAAGGATCATAAGCTGCCTTCGGATGAGAAGGAACAACTTTTTCGGCCTTAGAAGTGCCAGAATCCTCGGCGTCATTCCTTTTCCTTTTGTTCCTTGGGGAAACAGCAGGAGGAAGGGATTGCGTCGACTCGCTGGCGTCAGATTCAACATCTTTTTCATGGGAAGCCGCAGATTTGTGAGAACCTGCGACTTCACTTTCAGGAAGAGAAGAACCTTGGTTGTCTTCGACAACGATAGCTTGTTCTTCGACTTCTCCATCCTCAGGAAGAGGAGGAAGGGAAGCCATAGTAGGATGGTTCTGCAGGAAAATAGCGACAAAAGAAAAATTAGAGAAATATCAATACAATGAGATGCAGGGAAAGTTCGGAACAAGACAAAAATTCGAGAAGACAAAATACCTCAGGGAGAGGATTGGCGGAGCTGTATGGTTCCACGCGGCAAGAGGAGGGAATAGGATCCTTCTTGTTCAGCGAGGAAATTCTTCGAATCAGCTTCACCAAGTCCTTTACAGAAAGATCATTGGAGAGCCTATTGGCGTCATTTTCACCAGCATACGTCCAAAGGGGATTTTTGCGAGCCTGAAGAGGCTGCACTCTAATCCTAAGAAAGTAGGCAGTGATTTGAACACCAGACAGCTCTTTGCCTCGAGTATTTTGAAGCTGATGAATACGAGACATAAGTGCTTCTGTCGCCTTTTTCTCTTCTTCGGAAGCTTCAGCATCCCAGGAGCGGCGGCGCTGAATTTTGGCACTTCCGTCGAAAGGGACTATGTTGTGCTCAATAGAATTGGCACTTTCTTCGTGTATGTAGAGCCACCTTTTGCGCCACCCTTGGACAGAATCAGGAAATTTGACGTCGAAGTAATCAACGTCAGTTCGGACACAGATAACAACGCCGCCTATGTTATAGGTGGCGTTGTGGGAAACCATTGCGGCGGGGGCAGAAAATGCGTTTCCACAGAGCCCAGTTAGGAGGGATTCCAAGGAAGCATTCGCACAGCGTGATAAAAATGGAGACATGGAGGATGGAATTGGGGGTCAACTGGTGCAGCTGAATCCCATAAACAAAAAGAAGGCCGCGGAGGAAATCGTGAATTGGGGCAGAAAGGCCGCGGATGAGGTGATCAACGAAACTAACCCGGTACTCCATTGGAGGGTTTGGGTAGCTTTCTTCGCTGGGAAAGCGGATGGCGTCCTCTTTCTTCATCAGGCCAAGCCTCTTCAGCATGTTGACGTCTTGGTTGGAGATTTTAGATCTCTCCCACTCAAGATCTTCAGCGGCCATCTTGGACTCTGGAGTACTGTGGCGAGTGAGTCGTGTGCGCGGTGGCATCAACGGCCTTTGGAAAAGCAGAGTTCGTGCGTGGGTAGGATCAAAGAGAGTTGGGCGCAGTGGAGGTTTTTGCAAAGAGGAACAGATGTGCGGCGCAAACGAAGGTGCGAACGGAGGTTGAAGAAAGGTTTATATAGGAATTGGGCGAAGCAATGAACCGTTGGATGAAGAAATCGTGTGGTGAAAAAAGATCTTGTAGATAAAGGGTAAAAAGGTATTTTTACTGAGATGGAATAGAACAGGCGTTACAGTACGTGCGCCAGGAAAAGCGGAGGACGTGTGTCCCCCACTTGCACGACGTGTCAATGTGGTGGAAACAATGGACCCACAAGGCAGAAAAATCACGACTATTAACAGAGATGAAGTAAATTTGACTAAGGGAAGCATGCCGACAAGAAAAATAAAAGAAGATTGGCGACAGGAGAAGTCATTGAATACTTCGGGAGCCTTTGATCAAATACAAGTTTTTGCCCAAATGCTCGGGGGCTACTTCGACAAAAGTAAAATTTCGAGTATGGCAGTATAGAAATTGTGGGAGCCTACAACCAAGCACAAGTCCTTGGCTGTAGCCTCGGGGGCTACTCCCATCGGGAGCGCTGTTCGCGCACCCGAGAGATGAAAAGAAGATCATATCGGGAAATAATGACAATATAGCGACAAGGTGGACTAAAATGTTGAGCCTACAACCAAGCACAAGTCCTTGGCTGTAGCCTCGGGGGCTACTCCCATCGGGAACGCTGTTCGCGTGCCCGATGAAATTAAAAAAGAAAGATAGAAAAGCAAAAGAGTATATTTCGAGTTATAATTAACTCTACATATACTCCCATCGGGAGAGCAATATAAGTCATATTTGACTCGATAAAATGTGCCATTCCAACAGCCGGAAAAGCACTCGACAATATATTCTCAGAACGCCAAAGTTGCGATCAATTTCTGAATGCCGCAAATTTGCGAAGGTAAGACCCCAGATCCGTTCTGCTGGGCGTGGCATCGCCGAAGACTGCGCTCTGCTACTTTTATCCGTATCAACAGATACGAAGAAAAATCCTAACGGACGCGTTAGGTATTCGATAAATTTGACTGGGACTCGACAGAATGGTAAGACCTTAAGCGGCACCTGTCGAAGTTTACACCAGTATCCCGAGGTCATGTCCAGGGACGTGATCTTGAAGTAGGTTTTTGCGGATTGCCACTAGAGCAGTTAACTAGTACCTGATCCGTCAGATGAACTAGCCCCAACTACCATTATCCCTGTACAATATAGAATTTTATGAAGAAGTATAAAAAAGTTGAAGCTGTTAAATAAAAATAAACAGTGGAGATTTTCCCTGACTCTACGATTCAAGCAAAATCTCGGGGGCTACTGACATAGGCATCCCAAATGGGCCTGCCGAAGATAGTACCCGGGGTTTATTGAAGGCCCACTACCCGAAGAATAAGAAGATTCGGGAGCCCAAGATATATTAAGGAAAGTTAGAGTTGTAATAGGAAGTGTTATTTGTAATCTGGCGGGATGAGTTAGAAACCGTCCCGGACTCTGTAACTTGTACAAAACGAAACCCTCGGCTCCGCCTCCTATATAAAGGGGGAGTCGAGGGACGAAGAGATCATCGAATCATTGTTGTAAACCCTAATTTTCAGAATCGTCGAGTACTTTTCGGCTGAAACCTTCGAGATCTACTTGCCCTCTACTTCCAACTAAACCCTAGCCTACAATCCATAGGCATTGACAAGTTGATACCTTGTCACAAGGAGAGTGAAAACTCTAAGCTTGGGGATGCCCCGGTGGTTCATCCCTGCATATTTCAAGAAGACTCAAGCATCTAAGCTTGGGGATGCCCAAGGCATCCCCTTCTTCATCGACAATTTATCAGGTTCCTTCCCTTGAAACTATATTTTTATTCGGTCACATCTTATGTACTTTACTTGGAGCGTCTGTTTGTTTTTGTTTTTGTTTGGTTTGAATAAATTCATGCTTGTGTGGGAGAGAGACACGCTCCGCTGGTTCATATGAACACATGTGTTCTTAGCCTTTAATTTTCATGGCGAAGGTTGAAACTGCTTCGTTAATTTGTTATATGGTTGGAATTGGAAAATGCTACATGTAGTAATTGCTATAATGTCTTGGATAATGTGGTATTTGGCAATTGTTGTGCTCATGTTTAAGCTCTTGCATCATATACTTTGCACCTATTAATGAAGAAATACATAGAGCTTGCTAAAATTTGGTTTGCATATTTGGTCTCTCTAAAGTCTAGATAATTTCTAGTATTGTGTTGAACAACAAGGAAGACGGTGTAGAATCTTATAATGTTTACAATATGTCTTTTATGTGAGTTTTGCTGCACCGGTTCATCCTTGTGTTTGTTTCAAATAGCCTTGCTAGCCTAAACCTTGTATCTAGAGGGAATACTTCTCATGCATCCAAAATCCTTGAGCCAACCACTATGCCATTTGTGTCCACCATACCTACCTACTACATGGTATTTCTCCGCCATTCCAAAGTAAATTGCTTGAGTGCTACCTTTAAAATTTCTATCCTTTACCTTTGCAATATATAGCTCATGGGACAAATAGCCTAAAAACTATTGTGGTATTGAATATGTACTTATGCACTTTATCTCTTATTAAGTTGCTTGTTGTGCGATAACCATGTTCCTGGGGACGCCATCAACTATTCTTTGTTGAATATCATGTGAGTTGCTATGCATGTTCGTCTTGTCTGAAGTAAGGGAGATTTACCACTAAAATGGTTAGAGCATGCATAATGTTAGAGAAGAACATTGGGCCGCTAACTAAAGCCATGATCCATGGTGGAAGTTTCAGTTTTGGACAAATATCCTCAATCTCATATGAGAAAATTAATTGTTGCTATATGCTTATGGATAAAAGAGGAGTCCATTATCTGTTGTCTATGTTGTCCCGGTATGGATGTCTAAGTTGAGAATAATCAATAGCGAGAAATCCGATGCGAGCTTTCTCCTTAGACCTTTGTACATGCGGCATAGATGTACCCCTTTGTGACACTTGGTTAAAACATGTGCATTGCAATGATAATCCAGGTAATCCGAGCTAATTATGACAAGGTGCGGGCACTATTAGTATACTATGCATGAGGCTTGCAACTTGTAAGATATAATTTACATAATACATATGCTTTATTACTACCGTTGACAAAATTGTTTCTTGTTTTCAAAACCAAAGCTCTAGCACAAATATAGCAATCGATGCTTCCCTCTGCGAAGGGCCATTCTTTTACTATTATGTTGAGTCAGTTCACCTATTTCTCTCCACCTCAAGAAACAAACACTTGTGTGAACTGTGCATTGATTCCTACATACTTGCATATTGCATTTGTTATATTACTCTATGTTGACAATATCCATGAGATATACATGTTACAAGTTGAAAGCAACCGCTGAAACTTAATCTTCCATTGTGTTGCTTCAATGCCTTTACTTTGAATTTATTGCTTTATGAGTTAACTCTTATGCAAGACTTATTGATGCTTGTCTTGAAAGTACTATTCATGAAAAGTCTTTGCTATATGATTCAATTGTTTACTCATTGCATTAACATTGCTTCGAATCACTGCATTCATCTCATATGCTTTACAATAGTATGATTAAGATCATATTGGTAGCATGTCACTTCAGAAATTATCTTTTTATCATTTACCTACTCGAGGACGAGTAGGAACTAAGCTTGGGGATGCTGATACGTCTCCAACGTATCTATAATTTCTGATGTTCCATACTTGTTTTATGACAATACCTACATGGTTTGCTTGCACTTTATATCATATTATGGCATTTATTGGACTAACCTATTAACAAGATGCCATAGTGCCAGTTTCTGTTTATTATGTCTGTTTATTGCAGAAAAGGCCCAAAAACCAAAGTGCTCGGAAAAATCCAGAAAAATTACAGAAATTCTATTTCGTCGGAAGACTCACGGAGCCTGAAGGGCAAGCCAGGGGGAGGCCCAGGGCCTCCTCCCAATAGGCCAGCGCGGCCTGGAGGGTGGTCACCCCACCCTATGGGGTGGGCCCCTCGAGACTCTTCCGACTCCGACTCTTCGCCTATTTAAGCCGTCGTGACATAAAACTTCGACACCGCTTGACGAAACTCCAGAAAGACTCCAGGGGCGCCGCCACATCGCGAAACTCCAATTCGGGGGACAGAAGTCTCTGTTCCGACACCCTGCCGGGACGGGGAATTGCCCCCGGAGCCATCTCCACCGCCGTCTCCACCTCCATCTTCACCGCCATCGCTGTCTCCATGATGAGGAGGGAGTAATCCATCGAGGCTCGGGGCTGTACCGGTAGCTATGTGGTTAATCTCTCTCCTATGTACTTCAATACAATGATCTCATGAGCTGCCTTACATGATTGAGATTCATATGAGTTTTGTATCACAATTCATCTATGTGCTACTCTAGTGATGTTATTAAAGTACTCTATTCCTCCTGCATGATGTAATGTGGACAGTGTGTGCATCATGTAGTACTTGGCGTAGTTTATGATTGTGATCTCTTGTAGATTATGAAGTTAACTATTACTATGATGGTATTGATGTGATCTATTTGGTTATGTTGATCTATCTTGCACTCTAAGGTTATTTAAATATGAACATCGAATATTGTGGAGCTTGTTAACTCTGGCATTGAGGGTTCGTGTAATCCTACACAATTAGTGGTGTTCATCATCCAACAAGAGGGTGTAGAGTCTAGCATCTGTCTACTTATTTATGTGATCAATGTTGAGAGTGTCCACTAGTGAAAGTATAATCCCTAGGCCTTGTTCCTAAATACTGCTATCGCTGCTTGTTTACTGTTCTACTGTATTTGTACTGTCTGCAATATTACCACCATCAATCACACGCCAGTCCTGGACAGCGAAGCACTTTTTTGGCGCTGTTGCTACTGCTCATATATATTCATACCACCTGTATTTCACTATCTCTTCGCCGAACTAGTGCACCTATTAGGTGTGTTGGGGACACAAGAGACTTCTTGCTTTGTGGTTGCAGGGTTGCATGAGAGGGATATCTTTGACCTCTTCCTACCTGAGATCGATAAACCTTGGGTGATCCACTTAAGGGAAACTTGCTGCTGTTCTACAAACCTCTGCTCTTGGAGGCCCAACACTGTCTACAAGAATAGAAGCTCCCGTAGACATCAACCTACCCTTCCGCCTACAAATAGCCTTCGTCACGAAACCCCCAGTACCGAGAGCCACGATACAGAAAACCTTCCAGAGACGCCGCCGCCGCCAATCCCATCTCGGGGGATTCAGGAGATCGCCTCCGGCACCCTGCCGGAGAGGGGAATCATCTCCCGGAGGACTCTACGCCGCCATGGTCGCCTCCGGAGTGATGTGTGAGTAGTCTACCCCTGGACTATGGGTCCATAGCAGTAGCTAGATGGTTGTCTTCTCCCCATTGTGCTTAATTGTCGGGTCTTGTGAGCTGCCGAACATGATCAAGATCATCTATCTGTAATTCTATATGTTGTGTTTGTTGGGATCCAATGAATAGAGAATACCATGTTATGTTGATTATCAATTTATATCTATGTGTTGTTTATGATCTTGCATGCTCTCCGTTATTAGTAGATGCTCTGGCCAAGTTGATGCTAGTAACTCCAAGAGGGGGTATTTATGCTCGATAGTGGGTTCATATCTCCGTGAATCTGGAGGAGTGACAAGAACCTCTAAGGTTATGGATGTGATGTTGCCACTAGGGATAAAACATTGATGCTATGTCCGAGGATGTAGTTATTGATTACATTACGCGCAATACTTAATGCAATTGTCTGTTGTTAGCAACTTAATACTGGAAGGGGTTCGGATGATAACCTGAAGGTGGACTTTTTAGGCATAGATGCATGCTGGATAGCGGTCTATGTACTTTGTCGTAATGCCCAATTAAATCTCACTATACTCATCATAATATGTATGTGCATGGTCATGCCCTCTCTATTTGTCAATTGCCCAACTGTAATTTGTTCACCCAACATGTTGTTTATCTTATGGGAGAGACACCTCTAGTGAACTGTGGACCCCGGTCCAATTCTCTATACTGAAATACAATCTACTGCAATTGTTCTACTGTTTTCTGCAAACAATCATCTTCCACACTATACATCTAATCCTTTGTTACAGCAAGCCGGTGAGATTGACAACCTCGCTGTTTCGTTGGGGCAAAGTACTTGGTTTGTGTTGTGCAGGTTCCACGTTGGCGCCGGAATCCCTGGTGTTGCGCCGCACTACATCTCGCCGCCATCAACCTTCATTGTGCTTCTTGGCTCCTACTGGTTCGATAAACCTTGGTTTCATACAGAGGGAAAACTTGCCGCTATACGCATCACACCTTCCTCTTGGGGTTCCCAACGGACGCGTGCTGTACGCGTATCAAGCTCTTTTTCTGGCGCCGTTGCTGGGGACCTGAAGAAAAGTTGCACCACAGAGATCTCTAACTCCCACGTCAACTTTGCGCCAGCAGCTCTTTTTCTGGCGCCGTTGCCGGGGAGATCAAGACACGCTGCAAGGGGAGTCTCCACATCGCAATCTCTTTACTTTGTTTTTGTCTTGCTTTACTTTATTTACTACTTTGTTTGCTGCACTAAATCAAAATACAAAAAAATTAGTTGCTAGTTTTACTTTATTTGCTATCTTGTTTGCTATATTGAAAACACAAAAAAAATTAGTTACTTGCATTTACTTTACTTATTTCAACATGTTTCCTTTTAATTTTACCGTAAAAGACATGCCGGTAGGACGCGGGTCTATAATTGGGAGAAATAATATAGAAGAATTTTTCAATCATGTTAGTACCGTTGAAGATTTTGAAGATAGACACTTGGTAGAACTTGCTCCTACTTATGAAATTGCTGCTGCTGCTTTAGTTCGCATGTTGGAAACTAAATTTGTTAATCTCAATCCTATAATCCAACACATGTTTCTTACACTCGGTGATATGGAAGAAGGGGAAAAGAAAGATTTTGTTTTAGAAACCCTTCTTAGAGAATTTGGTGGAATAGCAAGAGAGGCTAGAAAGGTCTTTATTAAATATAAGATGCTTGGTTCTTATACCAATTTTGTTAGTCTCCTTGAAAAGATGGAAATGGAGAGAGTAAGGTACACTAATAATATTAATGATGGTGGGGAGATCAAAGCACCAATACAATGTAAGCTCCTAGCGATGAATGACGCACTAGAAAATAACTATGCTTGGCTTGTTCCTGAAAGTTTGTTTGATGAGAGTAGCAAGCCCAAGACTAATGAAAAGGGAGCCGCTAAAACTTATGTATCCAACATACTATGCATGGTTGAGAAAACTCCAAACTCCGCTGTAGATGCACAATCTTTTGATAATACTTGATACACACTTTCTGCGCCTAGCTGAAAGGCGTTAAAGAAAAGCGCTTATGGGAGACAACCCATGTTTTTACTACAGTACTTTGTTTTTATTTTGAGTCTTGGAAGTTGTTTACTACTGTAGCAACCTCTCCTTATCTTAGTTTAGTGTTTTGTTGTGCCAAGTAAAGTCGTTGATAGTAAAGTTCATACTAGATTTGGATTACTGCGCAGAAACAGATTTCTTTGCTGTCACGAATCTGGGCCAAATTCTCTGTAGGTAACTCAGAAAATTATGCCAATTTACGTGAGTGATCCTCAGATATGTACGAAACTTTCATTCAATTTGAGCATTTTCATTTGAGCATGTCTGGTGCCTCAATAAAATTCGTCATTACGAACTGTTCTATTTTTGATAGATTCTACCTTTTATTTCGCATTGCCTGTTTTGATATGCTCGATGGATATTTCGATTCCATTGACTTTCAGTAGCTTTGTGCAATGTCCAGAAGTGTTAAGAATGATTATTTCACCTCTGAACATGTATATTTTGATTGTGCACTAACTCTCTAATGAGTTGTTTTGAGTTTGGTGTGGAGGAAGTTTTCAAGGATCAAGAGAGGGAGATGATACAACATGATCAAGGAGAGTGAAAGCTCTAAGCTTGGGGATGCCCCGGTGGTTCACCCCTGCATATATCAAGAAGACTCAAGCGTCTAAGCTTGGAGATGCCCAAGGCATCCCCTTCTTCATCGACAACATTATCAGGTTCCTCCCCTGAAACTATATTTTTATTCTGTCACATCTTATGTGTTTTGCTTGGAGCGTCGGTTTGTTTTTGTTTTTGTTTTTGTTTGAATAAAATGGAACCTAGCATTCTTTGTGTGGGAGAGAGACACGCTCCGCTGTTGCATATGGACAAGTATGTCCTTAGGCTTTACTCATAGTATTCATGGCGAAAGTTTCTTCTTCGTTAAATTGTTATATGGTTGGAATTGGAAAATGATACATGTAGTAATTTGCTAAAATGTCTTGGATAATGTGATACTTGGCAATTGTTGTGCTCATGTTTAAGCTCTTGCATCATATACTTTGCACCTATTAATGAAGAAATACATAGAGCATGCTAAAATTTGGTTTGCATATTTGGTCTCTCTAAGGTCTAGATAATTTCTAGTATTGAGTTTGAAAAACAAGGAAGACGGTGTAGAGTCTTATAATGTTTACAATATGTCTTTTATGTGAGTTTTGCTGCACCGGTTCATCCTTGTGTTTGTTTCAAATAAACCTTGCTAGCCTAAACCTTGTATCGAGAGGGAATACTTCTCATGCATCCAAATACTTGAGCCAACCACTATGCCATTTGTGTCCACCATACCTACCTACTACATGGTATTTCTACGCCATTCCAAAGTAAATTGCTTGAGTGCTACCTTTAAACAATTCAAAAATTATTACCTCTGATTTGTGTCAATGTTTTATAGCTCATGAGGAAGTATGTGGTGTTTATCTTTCAATCTTGTTGGGCAACTTTCACCAATGGACTAGTGGCTTCATCCGCTTATCCAATAATTTTGCAAAAAGAGCTGGCAATGGGATTCCCAGTCCCAAATTAATTAATAAAAATAGACACTCCTCCATGGTATGTGATTGTTTGATGGCACCCGAAGGATTCGGTTAGCCATGGCTTGAGAAAGCAAAGGTGGGGAGGAGAGTCATCATAATAAAACTAAAATAAAAAGGCACTCCTTCATGGTATGAGATTGTTGGCAGGCACCCGAAGGATTCGGTTAGCCATGGTTTGTGAAAGAAAGGTTGGAAGGAGTGCCACACAAAAATAAAATAAAATGGGAGCCGCTCTTTGAAGGTTTGTCTGGCAAGGGGGTTAGAGTGCCCACTACCATTCGTTGACAACAACAAACACCTCTCAAAATTTTACTTTTATTGCTCTCTATATGTTTTCAAAATCAAAGCTCTAGCACAAATATAGCAATCGATGCTTTCCTCTTTGAAGGACCATTCTTTTACTTTTATGTTGAGTCAGTTCACCTATCTCTCTCCACCTCAAGAAGCAAACACTTGTGTGAACTGTGCATTGATTCCTACATACTTGCATATTGCACTTGTTATATTACTCCATGTTGACAATATCCATGAGGTATACATGTTATAAGTTGAAAGCAACCGCTGAAACTTAATCTTCCTTTTTGTTGCTTCAATACCTCTACTATGGATTTATTGCTTTATGAGTTAACTCTTATGCAAGACTTATTGATGCTTGTCTTGAAGTACTATTCATGAAAAGTCTTTGCTATATGATTCATTTGTTTACTCATGTCATTTACATTGTTTGGATCGTTGCATTCATTACATATGCTTACAATAGTATGATCAAAGTTATGATGGCATGTCACTCCAGAAATTATCTTTGTTTATCGTTTACCTGCTCGGGACGAGCAGAAACTAAGCTTGGGGATGCTGATACGTCTCCAACGTATCGATAATTTCTTATGTTCCATGCCACATTATTGATGATATCTACATGTTTTATGCATACTTGACATCATATTTATGCATTTTCTGGAACTAACCTATTAACAAGATGCCGAAGAGCCAGTTGCTGTTTTCTGCTGTTTTTGGTTTCAGAAATCCTAGTAAGGAAATATTCTCGGAATTGGACGAAATCAACGCCCAGGGGCCTATTTTGCCACGAAGCTTCCAGAAGACCGGAGAGTCAACGAAGTGGGGCCACGAGGTGGCCAGGGGGTAGGGCGGCGCGGCCCCACCCTTGGCCGCGCCGACCTGTCTCCTAGGCCCCTCGCGACGCCCCCTGACCTACCCTTCTGCCTACAAATAGCCTTCGTCGCGAAACCCCCAGTACCGAGAGCCACGATACAGAAAACCTTCCAGAGACGCCGCCGCCGCCAATCCCATCTCGGGGGATTCAGGAGATCGCCTCCGGCACCCTGCCGGAGAGGGGAATCATCTCCCGGAGGACTCTACGCCGCCATGGTCGCCTCCGGAGTGATGTGTGAGTAGTCTACCCCTGGACTATGGGTCCATAGCAGTAGCTAGATGGTTGTCTTCTCCCCATTGTGCTTAATTGTCGGGTCTTGTGAGCTGCCGAACATGATCAAGATCATCTATCTGTAATTCTATATGTTGTGTTTGTTGGGATCCGATGAATAGAGAATACCATGTTATGTGGATTATCAATTTATATCTATGTGTTGTTTATGATCTTGCATGCTCTCCGTTATTAGTAGATGCTCTGGCCAAGTTGATGCTAGTAACTCCAAGAGGGGGTATTTATGCTCGATAGTGGGTTCATGTCTCCGTGAATCTGGAGGAGTGACAAGAACCTCTAAGGTTATGGATGTGCTGTTGC
Organism: Lolium perenne; assembly: GCF_019359855.2. NCBI lineage: Eukaryota > Viridiplantae > Streptophyta > Magnoliopsida > Poales > Poaceae > Lolium > Lolium perenne. The sequence goes on from NC_067245.2 coordinate 278,936,686, forward strand.
CACTAGGGATAAAACATTGATGCTATGTCCGAGGATGTAGTTATTGATTACATTACGCGCAATACTTAATGCAATTGTCTGTTGTTAGCAACTTAATACTGGAAGGGGTTCGGATGATAACCTGAAGGTGGACTTTTTAGGCATAGATGCATGCTGGATAGCGGTCTATGTACTTTGTCGTAATGCCCAATTAAATCTCACTATACTCATCATAATATGTATGTGCATGGTCATGCCCTCTCTATTTGTCAATTGCCCAACTGTAATTTGTTCACCCATCATGCTGTTTATCTTATGGGAGAGACACCTCTAGTGAACTGTGGACCCCGGTCCAATTCTCTATACTGAAATACAATCTACTGCAATTGTTCTACTGTTTTCTGCAAACAATCATCTTCCACACTATACATCTAATCCTTTGTTACAGCAAGCCGGTGAGATTGACAACCTCGCTGTTTCGTTGGGGCAAAGTGCTTGGTTTGTGTTGTGCAGGTTCCACGTTGGCGCCGGAATCCCTGGTGTTGCGCCGCACTACATCTCGCCGCCATCAACCTTCAACGTGCTTCTTGGCTCCTACTGGTTCGATAAACCTTGGTTTCATACTGAGGGAAAACTTGCCGTTGTACGTATCACACCTTCCTCTTGGGGTTCCCAACGGACGCGTGCTGTACGCGTATCAAGCTCTTTTTCTGGCACCGTTGCCGGGGACCTGAAGAAAAGTTGCACCACAGAGATCTCTAACTCCCACGTCAACTTTGCGCCAGCAGCTGACTCTATTGAGACAAGGTGTGAAGACTGTGGATGAATACTACATGGAGATGGAGATGCTTATGCAGCGTGGCCGTGTCCGTGAGTCTCTCGAGATGACAATGCAGCGTTTCCTCAATGGTTTGAAGTATGACATCAAAGGCATTGTCCGTCACTGCAGCTACACCAATAAGAATCAATTGTTACATCATGCAAGAGAAGCTGAATCACAGTTGGCTGACGAAGCAAAGATCAAAGGTCGAGCTACAGGAGCTGGGCGTTTCACACCCCGCGCGGCCCCATCTATGGCGCCGGCGCCTTTGACGCGCTCCGCCCCTCCGCCTAGTAAGTCGGTCTCTAATGTGTCTAACACAAAGAAGTCTGAATCTGCTGCAAGTACAAGTGGCTCTAATGTGTCTACTGCGCGTAACCGTGATATGCTTTGTCATACATGTGGTGGCAAGGGTCACTTCAAGAGAGATTGTCCTAACCGCAAAGTCATGATTATCAATGAGGACGATGAGTACGAGACTGGAGATGATGTTGATCCTAATGCTCCAGACGATGATGACTATGACACTGATGGTGAAGATGCATATCCGTCTGATGCTCGCACCATTGTTGTGTCGCAGCGTGCTCTTAATGTGTTGCCTAGTGCATCTACTCAGCGCTGCAATTTGTTCCAAACAAAGGCTTTAGTTGGTCCTGACAAGGCTTGCAAGGTCATTATTGATGGCGGGAGTTGCTGCAATTTAGCAAGCAAGGAGTTGTGTACCAAGCTGAAGTTGAAGTATCTACCGCACCCGCATCCATACTATATTCAGTGGTTGAGCGACAATGGTGAGATGAAGGTAAACCACATGGTGTGTGTTGAGTTTGCTATTGGACCGTATAAGGATTGCATTGATTTTGATGTCGTTCCTATGACGGTGTGTCACCTTCTATTGGGTCGGCCTTGGCTCTATGACCGTTCTGTGCAACAGAATGGCCGTGCCAATACATATCACTTGGAGTTCAAGGGCAAGAAAATCAATTTACAGCCTATGACACCACAGCAAATTGTCAATGAGTCTCGTCAGAAAGTTGAAGTTAACTTGAAGGATGCTTCTTTAGATAGGCGAGAGAATTGTACTGTTGTGAGTGATATAACGAAAAGTGAGAGAGTGAATTATTTAGTCTCATTAGCCACCAAAGAGGACATGAGAGAATTTAGTGAGGATCCTACAGCCATGCCTCTTGTGCTCTTGTACAGGGGTACGGTTTTGGTTTCTAAAGACATGACCCCTCCTCCTCTTGGTGTTTCTAATGTTTTGCAGGAATTTGGCGACGTATTTCCGGATGAGGTACCCGCAGGACTTCCACCATTGCGAGGTATTGAGCATCAAATCGACTTGATTCCCAGAGCTTCGCTACCCAATCGGGCACCATATAGAACGAACCCCGAAGAGACGAAGGAGATACAGAAGCAAGTACAAGCGCTACTCGACAAAGGTTATATCCGCATAAGCCTTAGTCCTTGTGCTGTTCCTGTTATTCTTGTTCCTAAGAAAGATGGTACATGGCGTATGTGCGTAGATTGTAGAGCTATAAACAATATCACTATTCGATATCGTCACCCTATTCCCCGTTTAGAGGATATGTTAGATGAATTGAGTGGTGCTGCTGTGTTCTCTAAAATTGATTTGCGTAGTGGTTATCATCAAATTAGGATGAAAGAAGGGGATGAGTGGAAAACCGCCTTTAAAACAAAATTTGGTTTATATGAGTGGTTAGTGATGCCTTTTGGTTTGACTAATGCACCTAGCACTTTCATGAGACTAATGAACCATGTTTTGCGTGATTTTATTGGCAAATTTGTGGTTGTGTACTTTGATGACATATTAATTCACAGCCGCACTGAATCTGATCATATTATACATATTCGACATGTTTTGCAAGTGTTGCGTGATAGTAAACTCTATGGTAATCTTGAGAAGTGCACATTTTGCAAAGATAAGGTCATATTTTTGGGTTATGTTGTCTCTAAGCATGGAGTAGAAGTAGATGTGTCTAAAATTGAAGCTATTAAAAATTGGCCTACTCCCATGGATGTGAGTCAAGTTAGAAGTTTTCATGGTCTAGCTGGGTTTTATCGCCGTTTTGTGCCCAATTTTTCTACTATTGCTGCACCTTTGAATGAATTGACTAAAAAGGGTGTTGCATGTGAGTGGGGCGTTGCCCAAGATCATGCTTTTGATTAACTGAAACGATTGTTAACTTCTGCACCGTTGCTTGCACTTCCTGATTTCAATAAACAATTTGAGATTGAATGTGATGCTAGTGGTATTGGAATTGGTGGTGTGTTGATGCAAGAGGGTCGCCCAATTGCATATTTCTCTGAGAAACTTTCTGGTGCTAAGTTGAACTATCCAATATATGATAAAGAATTGTATGCTTTAATTAGAGTTCTTGAGGTTTGACAACATTATTTGTGGCCAAAGGAATTTATCATACATTCTGATCATGAAGCTTTGAAGTATCTGAAAGCCCAATCTACTTTGCATAGGCGTCTTGCTAAGTGGGTTGAGTTCATTGAGTCTTTTCCGTACATTATTAAACATAAGAAGGGAAAAGATAACATTGTTGCTGATGCTCTATCTAGGAAGAATATGCTATTAACTCAACTTGATGTTAAAATTCCTGGATTAGAGGTGTTATGTGATTTATATGCGACTGATCATGATTTTGTTGAACCATATCGCTTATGTGCTCTTGGTAAAGCATGGGAAAAATATCACATACATGATGGGTTCTTGTTTCGAGCTAACAAACTATGTGTTCCAGAATCGTCTGTGCGTTTGCTCTTATTGCAGGAATCACATGCTGGAGGTTTGATGGGTCACTTTGGGCGTGAGAAGACGCTACTCATGCTCGCTGATCACTTTTATTGGCCAAAGATGAGGCGGGATGTGGACAGGTATGTGAAGAGGTGCATTACTTGCAACAAGTCCAAGTCCAAGCTTAAGCCTCACGGTTTGTATACTCCATTACCGGCACCTACTACACCTTGGGAAGATATTAGTATGGATTTTGTGTTGGGTTTGCCGCGTACTAAAAGAGGCCATGATTCTATATTTGTGGTAGTGGACAGATTTTCTAAAATGTCACACTTTATTGCCTGCCACAAAAGCGACGATGCGTCGCATATTGCTAACCTGTTTTTCAGGGAGATTGTTCGACTACATGGAGTCCCAAAGACTATTGTTTCTGATCGTGATGTGAAGTTCATGAGCTACTTCTGGAAGACACTTTGGGGAAAGCTTGGGACAAAGCTGTTGTTCAGTACTACTTGTCATCCCCAAACTGATGGTCAAACTGAGGTGGTGAATTGAACCTTGTCACAACCACTGAGATCCATGATCAAGAAGAACCTGAAGGAGTGGGAAGAGTGTTTGCCGCATGTCGAGTTTGCTTACAACAGGGCGGTACATTCTACCACGGAGTTGTGTCCTTTTGAGGTGGTGTATGGTTTCAAGCCCATTACTCCACTTGACTTGTTGCCTTTGCCCATACATGAGAGAGTTAATATGGAGGCATCCAAGAGGGCAGATTTTGTGCGAAAAATTCATGTGAAGACTAAAGAGTTGATAGAAAATAAAGGCAAGAGCAATGCTGCAAGGATGAATAAGAAGCGCAAAGAGATGTTGTTCAAGCCTGGTGATATGGTCTGGGTACATTTTCGCAAGGATAGGTTCCCGAAGCTGCGGAAGTCTAAGTTGAAGCCTCGTGGTGCTGGTCCTTACAAAGTGCTTACCAAGATCAATGATAATGCATACTCGATAGATCTTCCAGTTGATGAGTTTGGTGTCAGTAATTCTTTCAATGTTGCTGATTTGACACCATATGACGAAGAAGACCTTGGAGCGTCGGGGTCGACGCCTTTTGAAGGGGGGGGGGAGATGATGAGGACATCCCTACTACACCATTACCTTCGTCACTGATAAATGAAGATGAACCTGCTGTGAAGCTCAAGTCCAATGAAGTTCGGATTGGACCAATTACAAGGGCTCGTGCGAAGCTACTTAAACAACAGGTGAACTTGTTTCTAAACGGTACTTTGATTGATGAGAACTTTGTACTGCCTAAGTCCTATTACTTATGTATCATCAGGTATCAAGAGGAGACGAGCATCGCACGAGGAGGAGAAGAGCAGCTGGACATGAAGACGGACGTCAAGATGGACGTGAAGCTGGATATGGAGCTGGACATGAAGATATCTCATGGACGCGTGAGGGAGGAGCGGGAGGCATGCGCGAGAGGAGAAGAAGACGTCCAGCCCGGTCCAGCACCCGGTTAGACCGGCCGCCAGACCGGCCAGCCCGGTTGACCGGGCGCCAACCGAATGCGATGCTCGTACCAGATGAAAACCGGAAAACCTCGCAACTTCCCGGTTGCCGCCCGGTTGACCGGACGCCAGACCGGCCGATCCGGTCCCTGGTCCGGTTGACCGGATTCCAGACCGGATTCGTCCGAGTCTGTCTCGACCAGATCTATTCTGGGTCGGTTATTCTTGTATCTTTTCGACCAGAAGTCGTCCCGGGCGCCTATATAAGTGCCCAGGACGCCCCCCTAGCTGCTTTAGACCACGTTTAAGATAAACCCTAGTTCTTAGTTGTTTGCTGTAGCAAAACTATTGAATCCCTACACCATATTGCTTAATATTGTGTAGATCCTGAAAAAGTCTTGTGTGATCTGCTGTTCCATTGGGAATTAGACGGTTGCAACTTACCGCTTCGTGGTCGGCGGCTACGTGCGCAAGTGTGTGAAGTTGCGAATATCTTGCAGGGTTGAGAGCTGTTGCATTGGCGACAGGGACCAATCGAGAGATCTCATTGCGTCATACAAGTTATCTTCCATTACATCGTCGTGTTTCGCCGCTGCTATCACCCCGTGATCATCATCACCACCGTTGCTTACTGAAAAGATCGGGCCACCCCTTATCAGACAGTAAGTTCTAAGGTTGTGGATGTGCTGTTGCCACTAGGGATAAAACATCAATGCTATGTCTAAGGATATATCTATTGATTACATTACGCACCATACTTAATGCAATTGTCTGTTGTTTGCAACTTAATACTGGAGGGGGTTCGGATGATAACCTGAAGGTGGACTTTTTAGGCATAGATGCATGCTGGATAGCGGTCTATGTACTTTGTTGTAATGCCCAATTAAATCTCACACTACTCATCATAACATGTATGTGCATGGTCATGCCCTCTCTATTTTTCAATTGCCCAACTGTAATTTGTTCACCCAACATGCTTATTCTTATGGGAGAGACACCTCTAGTGAACTGTGGACCCCGGTCCATTCTTTTACATCGAATACAATCTACTGCAATACTCGTTCTACTGTTCTCTGCAAACATCATCATCCACACTATACATATAATCCTTTGTTACAGCAATCCGGTGAGATTGACAACCTCACTGTTACGTTGGGACAAAGTACTTTGGTTGTGTTGTGCAGGTTCCACGTTGGTGCCGGAATCCCTGGTGTTGCGCCGCACTACACTTCGCCGCCATCAACCTTCAACGTGCTTCTTGGCTCCTACTGGTTCGATAAACCTTGATTTCTTACTGAGGGAAAACTTGCCGCTGTACGCATCATACCTTCCTCTTGGGGTTTCCCGACGGGCACGACGATTGCGTGCTAGCATCAGGCCTCTAGGGAATCTACTGGAAATTAAGGTACTCCTTTTAATAGAGCACCGGAGCAAAGCATTAACACTCCGTGAACACATGTGATCCTCACATCACCGCCTTCCCCTCCGGTTGTCCCAATTTCTGTCACTTTGGGGCCTCGGGTTCCGGACAGCGACATGTGTATACAACTTGCAGGTAAGATCATAAAACAATGAATATCATCATGAAACAATAACATGTTCAGATCTGAGATCATGGCACTCGGGCCCTAGTGACAAGCATTAAGCATAACAAGTTACAACAATATCATCAAAGTACCAATTACGGACACTAGGCACTATGCCCTAACAATCTTATGCTATTACATGACCAATCTCATCCAATCCCTACCATTCCCTTCAGCCTACAGCGGGGGAATTACTCACACATGGATGGGGGAAACATTGCTGGTCGATGGAGAGGCGTCGGTGGTGATGATGGCGATGATCTCCTCCAATTCCCCGTCCCGACGGAGTGCCAGAACGGAGTTTCTGGTCCCGAGACGGAGTTTCGCGATGGTGGCGGCGTTCTGGATGGTTTCTGGCGACTTCGACTTCCCCTCTCGCGTTTTTAGATCGAAACCCTTAAATAGTCCAAAGGGGGGCGTCAGAGGCTGGCTGAGGCAGCCTCACCATAGGGCGGCGCGCCCCCCTCCTAGGCCGCGCCGGCCCATGGTGTGGGGGTCGTGGGCCCCCTGGCCTGCCCTTCTGGCTCCGTGAATCTTCTGGAAAAATAAGCCCTTTGACATAAATTCCGGGGATTTTCCTGAAAGTTGAATTTCTGCACAAAAACGAGACACCAGGGCAATTCTGCTGAAAACAGCGTTAGTCCGTGTTAGTTGTATCCAAAATACACAAATTAGAGGCAAAACAATAGCAAAAGTGTTCGGGAAAGTTGATACGTTTTGGACGTATCACAGCCCCCATTCGCCCCTGCTCCGCGACGCGATGGCCTCCCGTGGTGGCTCAGCAGGGCGCGGCACGGGATTGGGCAGCGGGGACTCACTGCCGCGCCCCCCGTGTTCCGCACGGACGCGGAACGCCGGAAGTGGAACCGGTCGGAGGGCGCGCGCAAGCGCAGCGCCCGCCAGTTGACGAACTAGGGGCTCACGCCCCCAGGGAAGCTCGTGAGGTACGCCAACGCTGGCGAGGGCTCGTCGTCGGGAGGCTCGAGTCGGCCACCCCCCCCCCTTCATCTACGACCGCTCCGACGAGGAGGAGCTCGTCCCCGCGCTGGAGCCCACGTACTCCGCGGGAGATTACGTGCACGGCTCCGACGAGGAGGACGCCGCGGTCGCGCAGGTGGCTGCGATCTCGGCGGCGGAGGCCCGTGCGCGCTTCCGCCGGGAGGAGGCGGATGCCGTCCGCCAAGTTCGCGAGTACGAGACGGCTCCCCGTGAGGAGCGTGTCCGCCGCTTCAAGCTCGAGATAGTTGAGCTTGATGACGAGGAGTGAAGCTCCTCACCTGCGTTGGCGCCGTTGTCCGCCTCGACGCTCCGCCACCACCACCACCGCCGCGCGCAGAGGCCAATTTGGCCGCATTTTGCTTCGAACTAGTTAGGACGGTTAGGTGTAGTAAGTAATCTAGGTTTGGTTATCGGATTATGTAACTTATAATGCTCAATCGGAGCATCAAATGCCATCTATATATGATCATCGACCAATTTCCCACGATATTTGAAATGCATTTTTTCAGTTCGTGTTTTACGGGTTCTGATCTGTGCCAGCTGCAAAATCGTCGCCCCCCACGTTTTCGAAAGACTGAATTCGCGTTTTTCGGTTCCGACTTTTTCAGTTACTGTTAGGGATGCTCTAAGTAGCTTTCCATTTTTACCCATTCTGTAAAACTGTGGTGGTCTCAACAAGGATTAAGTACTCTATGTTTTTTTGCTGCTCACTTGTGTTGGCAGGTGATTTTTCCGGTAAGAGGTTATCTACAATTGGTAATAGATTCACAATGCTGTAGTCAAATGAAGCCCCTCGAATAGCGGATCACCCTGCTATTTCTTCCTTTCGAGTCATAAATGTACATATGTCATACTGCAGGAATCTACAGGCACTAATATGATGAGGAGTTATAAACACGTATTAAAACCAATGAAATGCAAGAACAAACGAAAACCGCCAGGTCGATCTCAAGCACAGTAGATGCGTGACATGCACCTGATGGTAGCAGCCTACGCCAGGTCAATTACAGCAAGTTCACAGTGCAAGTTTTTCTCACACTCAATATGCATCCATGGTATGCTAAACCCTGAACCTCTCACAAGTTAGCCAAAGTTATCAGGGAGCACAATATGGCATCATCGCTACCAGTTCACCACCACACCATTTTGGTCTCTTTGTAAGCTGTAAACAGCTCTAATTAATGTAACACGACACGTCTACACCTAATGCATCATGTATTGTGCCGCACTTTGCTTATGGGGTACTACGTGCCAACAAATTTTGCTTTTGTTGCGACGTATTGTTCTCTCACATGGTTCCCCTGTGGCCGGCGCTGCCTCGTTTATTTCAAACCGCATCCACGGCCTCGCCGCCGGTGAGGCTCTTTTGCGCGTGGTCATGATCGCGGATAAGGGCGTCGCCGTCGCCGTCCTGCTGATCATCGGCTGCCATGTTCTTGTTCTTGGTGTACTCGCCGTAGAGGTAGGACGAGAGGCCCCAGACGCAGAGCGCTGTGGCGATGGCCTTCTCGGCGCCGAACGGGTCACCGAACACGACAACGCCGCCGATCACGTTGGCTGTGAGCACTGCTGCCATGCACACGCCGGAGTGGAGCGACGATGTGAGGTAGATCACGCCGGCGGTGCCCATGAAGCACGCCTGCCACGTCACGACCAGCGTGATCACCACCACCCAATAGACAGCATGCGAGCCCTTCCACGCCGCCAAGTCGTCGCCGGCGCCACCAGACGCGGTAAGACCGATTGCAGCCACGACGGATGCCATGGCCTGCATCACCGTCTGCACCTCTACCGCCAGCATGAACCCGCCGGATACCGCCTCCCGGTACAGGAGCTCCATCACCGGCAGGTAGGCAGAGAAAAGACCTGCGGCGGCGAGCGTGACGACGAATCCGACGATGTACCCCTTCCGGTTCGGGCTCTCGCCAGAGTCGCCGGATCGGAGAGCCAGCAGGACCGAGCTGAGCGTCATGAGAACGACGGCGTTGAGGTTGACGAAGGTGAGCGGGTGGCGGACGATGGCGACGGCGAGGACGAGCGTGAAGGCAAGCTGCGTCGAGAGGAGGAGTGACGAGGTGGACACGGGGAGGAGCGACGAGCTGTAGGAGAAAAGCAGGTTGTTGACGCCCATGAGCGCGCCGACGAAAAGGCACACCGCCAGGAGCCGCCGCGAGAGCCAAAGGAAAGGGCGCGGCGCGGAGGCGGGGCGGTGGCGGCTAGGTACGAGGAAGATGCCGACGACCAGCGCCGGGAACCCCGCCGACTGCACCAGCGTCACCACCCACCGGTTGTGCCCGCCGTGCGTGAAGTAGAACCGCGAGAGAAGACTTGATGCCACCGACCCCAACAGCAGCGCGGCATAGTTGGACATCAGGAGCAGAGTCCTGCGGCGCCGCGGCGCCGTGGCCGCGATACCCACGGTGGAAGAGATCTCCATTGCCGCGCGCGCCATCGTCGTCGAGTGGGAGGAAACGGTCGAGAAGGAGATGGAGATCGAGATGGCGAAGACGATGGGCGGGTATATATGGTGACAGGCAGAGTAGATACAGGAGTAGTGTGGGTGATTAAAGAGGAGATAAATGCTGTTAATTGCGCAGAGTAAGGAGAAATTATACAAGGTCTTACACAGCTGTACCCCATGGCTGCATGAGAGAAAAAAGCTACTACCTCGTTTTAAGGAATAAAGCGTCCTCGTTTTACGAGTTTTTTATTTGATCAAGAATTACTTCAAATAGATAAAAAAAATTGTATGAAATTAGTATTATTAAAAAGCGCTTTTCAATATGAATTCAACGATAATATATACAGATAATATATTTAAGATTTTGTTGCTCAATTTTTATGGTCAAAGTTCGTTTTGAAATACGTGTGCGCCTTATTCCTTGAAATAGAGGTAGTGGTACTTACTACGTAGTATACCTCAGCCCGGCGTCTGGGTCATGCGCATTTTCACAGGTCATCAATTTGATAAATATAATATAAAATGCACAACATAAAAATTACACCACTAGAAACTACAACATCTGAAATTTCTAGTGACATATGTGTGTTACAATATATGTATATCTTAAATTAAATTTATTAAATTGATGATCTATAAAACACGCGTAGGACCTGTATACCGGGGTTGCTAGTCAAATTCTAGCCCTACGTGGCGCCAAAATGGAGTTAATGAGTTGAACACAAAAGTAAGTAGTAGTACTAGCCATAAGCATTGCATTAGTCGTAAGCATTTATTGCATGAAAATATTTAATGTGTTCGATCTTCTGCATTGCAAAATACATGTATATACATGGGTATGGATGTATTTCATTCATTGATCAAAGTTAGGGAGTATGAATCAAATGAGCGGTGTCTTTTAATACTAGAGCAGCATATCTCTTAATTTGGAGAATTAAGTGTTGACTCATGGGCAGAGGACCCATGGTTCATGAATTAGTTTATGGTTTGTGTGAAAGTTTATATTTCCTTCGTCCTATGATCTAAAACGTTGTCCAAGACAGTGGTATAAAATGTTTGGTTCATTTATGTTTGCACGTGGTTTTAAGAGATCACAATATGATAGATGTGTTTACATTCAGTTTGTTGGTGGATCACCTATGTATTTGTTGTTATATGTTGATGATATCTTAATTGATGCAAAGAGAAAGAAAGTGATCAACTACTTTGAAAACACAACAAAATTCAAAAAAAAAAACTTTGAAAACACAATTAAGTAGTGAGTTTGAGATGAAAGATCTTGACGTGGTTGAGAAAATACTAGGTATGAAAAATACAAGAGACAAAAATCTAGTATGTTATTTCTTAGTTAGCAAAGTTACATTAAGAATGTCTGTCGAGGGTACTCCTCGCCAATGCCCTCCGATAGGGGCTTAGGGTTGATGGAATCCTGTAGGCTGACACGAGACATCGGTTCACAGACAAGCGGAGAGAGCAATTTACCCAGGTTCGGGGCCCTCGATGAGGTAAAACCCTTACGTCCTGCCTGTCTGTTCTTTGATTATGAAAACAATGGGTTACAATGGGGTGCCGAATAGTTCGGCTGAGATCTAGTCGAGATTGCTATTGCTAGGGTTACCTAGCTCTAAGCTTTTCCTGGCTAAGATTGCTAAGATTGATCGTGTCCTCGGCAGCCCCTCTCCTGGCCTTTATATAGGAGGCCAGGTCTCAAGAGGTCTAACCGAATACGACTAGATTTACAGTAGTTTAGATCCAATCTTTCCTTGTTTGTTCACTTCCTTATCTTGCCCGTCAAGGAATCTTCTGGTACGCCGACCTAGCGGCCCATCACGCCTTCAGGTATCTTCATGGGCCTCTAATTAGTCAATGCCGGATAGGGCAACGCTGGTTACTCGAAGGGTAATGCCCACGTCAGTAGCCCCCGAGTGTCTAGCCGAAGATAATTCGGGTAGAGACTTAATGCATGTCTTCTTCTAATATTCTTTTCCTTCATTGTCCTTGTTCATCTTGAATCTGCTTCATCTTCTTTTATCGGGTGCGCGTCAGCGCTCCCGATGGGAGTAGCCCCCGAGTCTAGGTACGGATGCTTGCAATCCGTGCGTAGACTCAAGTTGTACTACTCGAATATTCTCCTCTGCCGAGTTTTTCGCAGGTCTTCATAGGTCATTCGATGTACTTTATTTACGCAAAGGATAATGAGTAACGTGCCCAACTTTTGTTGGTTAACTGCCGATGGCAAAACAACGTTACCCTACACAGAATCAAGTCCCCGGGCATGATCCTGGAGTGCAAAAAACTTTTATCGGGTGTGCACCGCGTCCTCCCGATGGGAGTGATTGTCGAGTCTGGGTGCAGACTCAAACCTTCTTCCTTCGACTGCTTATTCTGTTGAGTCTTTATTTTATCGGGTGCGCGTCAGCGCTCCCGATGGGAGTAGCCCCCGAGTCTATGTTCGGATTCTTGTAATCCGTGCGTAGACTCAAGTCCTTTATTCGATGACTTTTCATGTTTCCTTCGAGTGCCTCTAGTTTTTTTTATGACGTCATTGTTGTGGGCCGATTGACGGGATTTTACTTGACGTGTAACTGCTGTGGGCCAATTGATAGGACTTGACCTGACGGGCCCACTCTAGTTCTGCGCAGGCAGTTTTTAGGTTTTGACCAGTGCACGCACGGCGATCGAGGCGTCTCCTCAATTTTCGCACGACGTGGGAATAATGGGCCGCCGGTTCCACTCCTTCTTCAAGCGCCACGTGTACAGTCAGATCTGCACCACCCCCCACGATGTTTTGTGGAGTTATGGCCACGACTAGGCTCAAATTCTTACGGGATAAATAGAGAGCCTCCTTTCTTTTTTATCTTTTACCCCGTTCACTGCTCATCTTCTCCTTCAAGCCTCCTGTTCCTCTGTCTCTCCATCAGAAGCTTCGTTCACCATGGGCAAAAAGAAGAGTGGCAGCACATCGGAGACGGCCAAAGTTAGCCGTGACTGGAGCGCCTCTGCCATTTCCAACCGCGACATCAACAAACTTCGCGCCCTCGGCTTCATCTCCGCATCTGAGGATGACATTCGTCTCCCAGGTTCGGTTTCTCGCCCAAATCCCCCGAAGGGCTTCACCGTCATGTTTGCCGCTTTTCTGTTCCGTGGCCTCTCTCTTCCGGCACACGAGTTCCTTCGCTCCCTCCTTTTCTTCTATGGGATTCAGCTCTGGCAGCTGACCCCGAATTCCATCCTCCACCTTTCCATTTTTATCACCGTCTGCGAGGCCTTCCTCGGCATTGAGCCTCACTGGGGCCTTTGGAGGAAGATCTTCTATGTGAAGCGTCATAACGATAGCAACGCCCCCCCCCCCCCCCCCCCGTTGTCGGTGGCGTTGGCTTCGTTGTCAGGAAGGAGGTCGACTACTTCGACTATCCGATGAAGGAATCCGTCCAGGGCTGGCGCAACAAGTGGTTCTATCTTCGGGACCCCGCTGTTCCTGGGCGGCGTTCAAATCTCCCTCTTTTTGACGATGTCTTGGTAGCTCATAAGAAGAAGTCTTGGAACAATGCCCTTTCTCCCGAAGAAAAGGCGACAGCCGATGAGCTATTCGAGCAAATTGTCATTTTGAAGAATACAGGAGGCCTGAAGATGTGCGGCACTGAAGTAGTTTCAGTGTTCCTACAACGTCGAGTGCAGCCGCTGATGTCTCGCCCTCACCAGTTGTGGCTTTACACTGGCAAAAACGACAAGTCGAGGGTCAACTCTGCCGACCTATCGGCAGATGAGCTCCAGAATGAAGTTCGTCGCCTAACATGCCTCAGCACCAAGGACACCATTGTCTTGACATCAGCGCGCCCTCCTTATGATCTCAAGCATCTTCCGTCCGAGGTAACCTTACCATTCTTCGTTTGCTGTTATTACTTCTTTTTCCTGCTTGTGCTTTACATGTTTTCTATCCTTCCATAGGCTCCCGCTGTCACCCAATGTTATCCTCCCTCACCCGAGAGCGGCATGGTATTAGAGGATGACGATGATGATTCTGAGGGAACCGAGGATGCTCAGCGCGTCCTTGAGGACAGCGATGTCCAAGAGGAGGAAGCTGCCGAAGATGACGCCTTTCTCAAGAGCAGACGCCGTAAGCAGGTACATGATGATCTTATCACGTCGGCTGAATCAAGTCCTAGAGGAGGAGATAATGATGCCGACGAAGCTGCTTCGCCTCCTCCTGCTAAGAAGGGTTCAACAAGTTTCTTCGTGGACGAAGATGATCTGGACCTGTGAGCATTTATACTCTTTTTATTTTTATTTCTTGTCACCTTGCATACTAACTGCGCACTGTACTTAAATAGCTCTGACGATGACGATGATGATGTTCCTCTCGCAAAGAGGTCTAAACTAGCTTCTGAGAGAGCAGCATCGGCTAAGGAATCGAACCCTTCTCCTGCCAAGTCGACACCTCCATCCCGAACGGGTGTAGAGAAGGTCCCAGTATCGAGAGTTATTCCTCCTGATGATGCTCCCACCCTGCCGGCTGGCCGCAATCACGTAAGTACTTAATCTGTCTGGCTTTGCTGAATTTCCATCACCTGACTCCCCTTGATTTTTCCTGGATGTAGCCAATTTACGCTACAGTCGATGCTGTGGCGGACTTTGCTGAACAATTTATTCGCCTTGAGGCCGAAAACTCCCAACTTCGGAAGGCCGTCAAATCTTCGGCTGATGGCTGAAGCCAACAGGCTCGCTGCCGATGCCAAGAGTGAGAACGCCTTATTGAAGGAAGAAGTAAAGAGGTTGAAGCATCAGATGAAGGATGATCAAGATGCTAAGCGTGCAGCGGCGGCTGCAATTGATGAGAAGGAGGGTGTCCTCCGTGAATCCATCAAGAATTTATTGGGTAAAAATCCTCATAACACTCCGCTCCTTTCTTGATGTTTTCTTCATTAATTGCTGATACGTCTCTCTTTCAGAGGCCGCTAATATAACTGTCAGCTGACGTCATCAGCTTCGGGAGGATTCCACAGCCGATGCTTTGTCACTTGCTGCTGAGTCTAATGTCCAGATCCTCAGATTACTGCAAAAGTCCAAGGGGGCACTGTCGAAGTTATACTCGATGATCTTCCCAAAGGCGAAGCTGGACAAGACTCTCGACGAGATGGCGGAAGCTTTCCTTGTCGATCCTGCCGAGCCTGTAGAGGTATTCAAACGTCGCAGCCGCTTGATTGGTGCGGTTCTTACTTTCCAGTTGCTTATGGGCCACGTGATGGGGTCGGAATTGGAAGATTTCTCTAAGGCACTGCCTGTTGATGATGAAAACCATCTAGTCGACCTTGAGCCTTTCAAGAGATCGGCAATAACTTGCGCCAACCGGCTTCTGAAGTTGGTGGACGAAGCACAAGCCGAGCATGTTCCTGAGTCAGCCCCTGGTTCAACGTCGGCGAATCCTTAAACTGTTATTCGATGTGTTGTACATAAGATTATCCGTAACTCTTTTAAATTCGACTTTGTTGCCAAAGCATCCTTTTGCCTGTATGATGCGCACTCAATGCTCCCGATGGGAGTTTTTATATTAATGCTTGGTCTGAACTGAGGACGTACTGCAGATTCCTTTGTCTTCCTTCCCGTGCTGAGCTCTTTCTGAATTCTTCGGGTAATGACGAGTCAGGCCATGTTCGTTAGTTACGTGACCAAGTGTCTAGTATAAATAAAGACATTACTTCCCTTCGTGCGATGGCTGCCTTGGTGAAGAAGAAGGGAGAAATAGCGACTGCCGTCGAACAATACGCTCTCGATGGTCTTCATGTTGCTACCGAAAGTTTGGGCTGTGAGTATTAGCATGTCTTCTGATTCCGGGTATAGCTTGAATGTTCTAACATTCGTTCCTTTTACAGTCGTAGCTTCAGATGCAGCTGAGGAGGACAGGAAGATTCATGAAGAGGTTGAGGCGATGACCGACGTTGCGCACCCAACGCATGGTTTATGGCTGCATCGTCCGAAGGTCGTCATCATGGCGAAGTTTAAGTACCGGGTGATGAAGGCACATTACTATTTTGATAAATACTATGCCCTTCTTACGATGGTTTGGCACACCTTGTTTCCTCTGGATCAGGCACCCGAAACTTTGTCTGGCTTGTTCACCCGATTCAAGTCTCCCGAAAGGATTCAGCTGCTAGTGCGGAAAGAGCTTCTAGCTGGTGCTGAACTTGCCTTTGCTTCAATATTGGCATGTCATCCACCTTTAGATTTAAGGGCCGTGGCGAACACTGAAAGGGATTTAGGCCAGTACTATGATGTTGCTAGAGGTCCTGCTCACACCATTGTTTCTCGGATGGAATCATGCCTTGAAAAGGAACTGAAGGCCCACTGGGACCGGGGATCCCGATTATGAATGAAATAGCTTTGTATTCGCATAAGATTGTTTACTGCGTACGCTGCACGCTTATGTTAATTTGATTGATATTTTGTTGTCGAGTGCGGCTGAGTGATCAGTTCAACCTGCTTACTCGACGACTTCGTTGTATTTTATGCAATGTTATTGCGAAGTCGATATGTAATTTATGCGAAAGCTCGGCTTCGTCACACGGTGCACCGGTTTGAGCCTTATCTTATGACAATGTAACCATCGACTGCAGCACTCGCGTATTTTTCGAGGCTTGGATTGGTTGTTTTTGTGTGTCATTAATCTTAGCTCTCGCTGAGAGTATTTAATTAATGGCATTGTGTAAACACGTTTCTTCTGGGCCAATGCTCCCGATGGGAGTTAGAGCCGATGGAAAAGGCCCCAAACGTTACGTTCGGGTGCCAAAGCCTGAAGCAAGAAAAAAGGGTAACAAAAATCTGATTAGATCTTTATTCATAATGTAAAGCAACCTTGTAGGCCGTTAAATGAAAAACAATCGTATCCTATGTATAAAACCGTCGCAATTGCGCGATGTTCCATGGATTCTCGACATCTTTCCCTGAGACTGGATTTTTGAGCCGATAAGCTCCTCCTGGTATCACTTCGGTGATGATGTAAGGTCCTTCCCATGGGGATTCTAGCTTTAAGGGTCTTTTTTGCTTTAACCGCAGTACCATATCTCCAACACTGAAATTTCGACTGCGTATTCGTCGGCTGTGATAATTTCTCAGCGCTTGTTGGTAGACCGTTGTTCTTGCCAAGGCGATATCTCGTGCTTCGTCAAGGAGGTCGACAGCATCTTGTAGCGCGATATTGGAGGAGGACTCTGTGTACGCTGTTACTCGAGGTGCTTCAAATCGGACGTCGGCTGGTAGGACTGCTTTGGCTCCGTACACCAAGAAGAATGGAGTGTATTGAGTCGACCTGTTAGGGGTGGTACGCAAACTCCATAGCACAGATGGTAACTCTTCAACCCAGGCTCCGGCTGCGCCTTTAAGGCATTTCTTTAAACCATCCCCTATTAAACCATTGATCCTTTCCACCTGGCCATTGGTCTGGGGGTGAGAGACTGATGCGAATTTCAATTTGATCCCTCCATCATCACAAAATTTCCTGAACTCCTCGGAATCAAAGTTGGAGCCGTTGTCTGTGACGATGCTGTGGGGCATACCGAATCGACAGGTTATTCCTTTGAAGAATTGAACCGCTGTTTCAGCCTTTTGGTTTTGCACTGGTACTGCCTCGGTCCACTTAGTGAATTTGTCGACTGCAACCAGTAAGTACGTGTGTCCTCCGAGTGACGATCTTGGCAACGGTCCAACTTGATCGAGTCCCCATTGAGCGAACGGCCATGCCAAGGGTGTTGTCATTAAATCCGTTGCAGGAGCGTGTGGTTTCGACGAGAAACGTTGGCACGCATCGCACTTCATGACTAGATCCCTAGCATCTGATGCTGCCGTTGGCCAATAAAATCCTGCCCTAAAGGCTTTCGCCACAAGGGCTCTGCTCCCTGCATGATGCCCACAGGTTCCCTCATGTATCTCGCGCAACAGTGCTTTTCCATCGTCAATGGCGATGCACCTTTGGAAGATCCTTGAGATGCTACACTTGTAAAGCTCACCATTTATCACTGTGAAGGCCTTTGATCGTTTGACGATTCGCTTGGCTTCCACAGGGTCTTCTGGCAGCTCTTGTTTCGACAGGTACGCTAGGAATGGTTCGGTCCATAGTGGCTCGAGGAGGAGAACTTGCTCGGCAGGAAGGACTGAGGATTCTTCAGCCGAAGGTTTTGGTAGTGAGCTTTTCTCCAAATCTTCAGCCGATGGTTTTGAAGATGCAGACATCTTTTCTTTAATTGATCTTTGAGCCATCACTTCGTAAAAAACTCCGTCCGGGATAGGGGAGCATGTGGACCCGATGTTTGCCAAAGTATCGGCTTCCTCGTTACTGGCTCTGCCGATGTGCTTAAGCTCGCATCCTTCGAATTTAGCCTCCATGTTCTGATACAGCTGTCGATAAGCAACCATGTTGTCACTGACTGCATCGCACAGGTTCATCGACTGCTGGACCACCAGGTTTGAGTCTCCGTAGATTTCTAGGCGCGTAGCACCACACGCCTTCGCCATTTTCATTCCGTGTAGCAGCGCTTCGTATTCTGCTTCGTTGTTTGTCGGCAGGGAGAAATTCATGCGTAGTATATACTTCATCTTATCTCCCTGTGGTGATATCAGCACCACTCCTGCCCCTGCGCCTGTACTCCGTTTTGACCCATCAAAGTACATTACCCATGACCCCGACATGTCAGGTGTTGCTGGTGTCTGTGATTGGATCCAGTCTGCCACGAAATCTGGGAGGATTTGGGATTTTACCGCCGTTCGGTTGACGTAAGTTATGTCGTGTGGCGCTAATTCGATGGCCCATTGAGACACTCGACCTGTGGCTTCCGGATTGGTCATTATACTCTTCAGGGGTGCTTCGCTCACAACTTTGATCGGGTGCTCCGTGAAATAGTGCCGCAGCTTGCGAGCCGACCTCCACACTGCATATGCCAACTTCTGGTGATGGGGATACCTCTGCCTTGCGGGGGTAAGTACTTCACTGAGGTAGTAAACGGGCCTCTGCACACCATGAACTCTCCCTGCTTCTTCTCGTTCGACAACCAAAACGCTGCTGAAGACTTGAGCTGTAGCGGCTATGTACATCAGCAGTGTCTCCTTTTCACGCGGGCTCACGAGCACCGGGGAGGTCGATAGGATTTTCTTCAAGTTGTCGAAGGAATCTTGTGCCTCCTTTGTCCACTCGAATTTTTCTGACTTTTTCATCAAGTTGTAGAATGGCAGAGCTTTCTCCCCTAGCTTTGCGATGAACCTGCTGAGCGCCGCTAATCGGCCTGCCAACTGCTGCACTTAGTGCAGATTCTTTGGCGGCTCCATGTCGAGAATAGCTTTGATCTTCAAGGGGTTAGCCTCGATTCCTCTGGCTGATATGAAGTACCCGAGTACTTGTCCTCCTGGCACTCCGGAGAAACATTTCTTGGGATTTAGCTTGATTTTGTATCTGTCCAGATTGTCGAAGGTTTCCCGCAAGTCATCGATGAGTGTGGCTGCGTGCTTTGTTTTCACCACGATGTCGTTGATGTAGACTTCAATGTTCCTTCCAATCTGCTCCGCGAGGCAGGCTTGCATGCAGCGTTGGTAGGTAGCTCCTGCATTTTTCAACCCGAAGGTCATGACGTTGTAACAGAAAACGCCGTGTGGAGTGATGAACGCGGTTAGCTCCTGGTCCTCCTTCTTCAGTTTGATCTGGTTGTACCCAGAGTATGCATCGAGGAAAGAGAGACGATCGCACCCGGCCGTAGAATCGACTATTTGATCTATTCGAGGCAGCGGGAAATGATCTTTCGGGCAGTGCTTGTTAAGGCTAGTGTAATCGATGCACATGCGGAGGGCGGTTGTTTCCTTCTTCGGCACCATGACTGGATTGGCCACCCATTCAGATTCCTTAAGCTCTCGGATAAATCCCGCCTTGCGAAGTCGATTAACTTCTTCACCGATTGCTCTTCTTTTAGGTTCGGAAAATCGCCGCATCGACTGTTGTACTGGTTTGGCCGTCGGGTCAACATTTAGGGCGTGCTCAGCGAGTTCCCTGGGGATACCTGGCATGTCGGATGGCTCCCATGCAAATATCTCCCAGCGCTCACGGAGGAACTCGATGAGCGCGCTTTCCTATGCGACAGCGAGGTCAGCCGAGGTGTTGACCGTCTTCTTCGGATCAGTAGGGTGCACTTGCAACTTCTTGGTCTCCTTTGCAGTATCGAACTCATCGGATCTTACGTTTCGATTGTCGGCTGGCGGCTGTGTGTGATCTGTAATGGCGTCGATTGCGTTGAGTTCTTCTTTGGCTCCAAACTTCGAGGCGATCTTCTGGAATTCCCTGTCGCAGTTGTCTGATCGAGCGAAGCTGCCGTGAACGGTTATTGGGTTCCCGTTGTTGCCTGGCATCTTTAGTTTCAGGTATGCATAATGAGGCACGGCCATGAATTTGGCAAACGCAGGCCTGCCAAGGATGGCGTGGTACTGAGATTCCCAGTCGACTACCTCGAACTCGACCTTTTCTTTCCTGAAATTACTGGGCGTGCCGAAGACTACGTCCAATGATGTTTTGCCTAGCGAGTAGGCGGGTCGAGTCGGTATAATGCCGTGGAACCCTGTGTCGGATTCTTTTAGCATGTCGACTGTTAAACCCATTGCCCTCATTGTGCTGGCAAATAACAGGTTCAAGCCGCTTCCTCCGTCCATGAATACTTTGCCCATATTGTACCCTCCGATCTGTGCTTCCAGGACAAGGGCCGCGTGACCGGGCCTCGGGACGGCTTTCGGGTGGTCCGCCCTGCTGAAGGTGATGCTCTGATCTGACCAGTCGATGAAATCTGGCGTATCGACCATGGCAACTTCCGCGTATTTTACTTCTCGGGAGAACTTTTTGATTTCTCTTTTCGAAAAGCTGGTTTTGTGGATCATGTTGATTTGTCCACGCAGCGCTGGGAATGCCTCGACTGGTACATATTCGTCTTTTTCCATTGGCTCGTACGGTTCTGGTACATATGGTTCTGACTGATGGTCATAGGACCTTGCTTTCTCTTCCATCATGCGAACTCTTGATGTGGCTTCAGCTCTAAGGTCGTCGCAGAACTGTCGAATCTCTAGGAAGTGTCGGCAGTTCCTTAACAGATGGCTGGACTTTTCCCGACCATCTTTAGGGTCGAAGTAAGAGTGGAGATAACATGGCGCCTCAAGTTGCTCTGTAGCTGAGAGGTGTGGAGAACGGGTGCGGCCCCTGATTGACGACATGTCATAGCATCGAGAGTGGACTGCTGTTCTGCCTTCCTCTTCAAGGTGTGAGCTCCTTCGTCTCTTTCTTTGTCCAGCTGCGGCGTCGAGATTTTCTCGGTTGCTCTCTTGTATGCTTCTGGGTGAAATTTTCAGGGCTGTTGCCGAAAGGACACCCTCCTGAGGCACGGCCTTTGAGTCGGACACGGCGGCCCTGGGGAGGCGAAGAAAACCTCCGGAGTCGATGACAAAGTGGACGCCACTGAAAACAGCTTCCGTGTTGTGAGACGGTGCCATAGAATTCGGGTGAAGTTCTTCGCGGCGCGGCACAAACTCGAAGGATCCGCAGCGGATCGGATCTCTTGACTTTGCTGGTGTCGGCGACTCGAGTAAGAACGCCGCGGACGTAACTGGTGCTGCCGATGACCTGCCTTGTGCCGACAGATTTCCCACAGACGGCGCCAATTGTCGAGGGTACTCCTCGCCAATGCCCTCCGATAGGGGCTTAGGGTTGATGGAATCCTGTAGGCTGACACGAGACATCGGTTCACAGACAAGCGGGGAGAGCAATTTACCCAGGTTCGGGGCCCTCGATGAGGTAAAACCCTTACGTCCTGCCTGTCTGTTTTTTGATTATGAAGACAATGGGTTACAATGGGTGCCGAATAGTTCGGCTGAGATCTAGTCGAGATTGCTATTGCTAGGGTTACCTAGTGACACGCGTACAACACGCGACCGTTGGGAACCCCAAGTGGAAGGTGTGATGCGTACAGCAGTAAGTTTCCCTCAGTTAGAAACCAAGGTTTATCGAACCAGTAGGAGTCAAGAAGCACGTTGAAGGTTGATGGCGGCGAGATGTAGTGCGGCGCAACACCAGGGATTCCGGCGCCAACGTGGAACCTGCACAACACAAACCAAGTACTTTGCCCCAACGAAACAGCGAGGTTGTCAATCTCACCGGCTTGCTGTAACAAAGGATTAGATGTATAGTGTGGATGATGATTGTTTGCAGAAAATAGTAGAACAGTATTGCAGTAGATTGTATTTCAGTAAAGAGAATTGGACCGGGGTCCACAGTTCACTAGAGGTGTCTCTCCCATAAGATAAACAACATGTTGGGTGAACAAATTACAGTTGGGCAATTGACAAATAAAGAGGGCATGACCATGCACATACATATTATGATGAGTGTTGTGAGATTTAATTGGGCATTACGACAAAGTACATAGACCGCTATCCAGCATGCATCTATGCCTAAAAAGTCCACCTTCAGGTTATCATCCGAACCCCCTCCAGTATTAAGTTGCTAACAACAGACAATTGCATTAAGTATTGCGCGTAATGTAATTAGTAACTACATCCTCGAACATAGCACCAATGTTTTATCCCTAGTGGCAACAGCACATCCATAATCTTAGAGATTTCTGTCACTTCCCCAGATTCACGGAGACATGAACCCACTATCGAGCATAAATACTCCCTCTTGGAGTTACAAGCATCTACTTGGCCAGAGCATCTACTAGTAACGGAGAGCATGCAAGATCATAAACAACACATAGATATAAATTGATAATCAACATAACATAGTATTCTCTATTCATCGGATCCCAACAAACGCAACATATAGAATTACAGATAGATGATCTTGATCATGTTCGGCAGCTCACAAGACCCGACAATTAAGCACAATGGGGAGAAGACAACCATCTAGCTACTGCTATGGACCCATAGTCCAGGGGTAGACTACTCACACATCACTCCGGAGGCGACCATGGCGGCGTAGAGTCCTCCGGGAGATGATTCCCCTCTCCGGCAGGGTGCCGGAGGCGATCTCCTGAATCCCCCGAGATGGGATTGGCGGCGGCGGTGTCTCTGGAAGGTTTTCCGTATCGTGGCTCTCGGTACTGGGGGTTTCGCGACGAAGGCTATTTGTAGGCGGAAGGGCAGGTCAGGGGGCCACACGAGGGGCCCACACTACAGGTCGGCGCGGCCAAGACCTGGGCCGCGCTGCCCTAGGGTGTGGCCACCTCGTGGCCCCACTTCGTCTCCTCTTCGGTCTTCTGGAAGCTTCGTGGCAAAATAGGACCCTGGGCGTTCATTTCGTCCAATTCCGAGAATATTTCCTTACTAGGATTTCTGAAACCAAAAACAGCAGAAAACAGCAACTGGCACTTCGGCATCTTGTTAATAGGTTAGTTCCAGAAAATGCACGAATATGACATAAAGTGTGCATAAAACATGTAGATAACATCAATAATGTGGCATGGAACATAAGAAATTATCGATACGTCGGAGACGTATCAGCATCCCCAATCTTAGTTCCTGCTCGTCCCGAGCAGGTAAACGATAAACAAAGATAATTTCTGGAGTGACATGCCATCATAACCTTGATCATACTATTGTAAAGCATATGTAGTGAATGCAGCGATCAAAACAATGTATATGACATGAGTAAACAAGTGAATCATATAGCAAAGACTTTTCATGAATAGTACTTAAAGACAAGCATCAATAAGTCTTGCATAAGAGTTAACTCATAAAGCAATAATTCAAAGTAAAACCATTGAAGCAACACAAAGGAAGATTAAGTTTCAGCGGTTGCTTTCAACTCATAACATGTATATCTCATGGATATTGTCAGCATAGAGTAATATAACAAGTGCAATATGCAAATATGTAGGAATCAATGCACAGTTCACACAAGTGTTTGCTTCTTGAGGTGGAGAGAAATAAGTGAACTGACTCAACAATAAAAGTAAAAGAATGGTCCTTCAAAGAGGAAAAGCATCGATTGCTATATTTGTGCTAGAGCTTTGATTTTGAAAACATAAAGAGAGCATAAAAGTAAAATTTTGAGAGGTTTTTGTTGTTGTCAACGAATGG
Organism: Lolium perenne; assembly: GCF_019359855.2. Lineage (NCBI taxonomy): Eukaryota > Viridiplantae > Streptophyta > Magnoliopsida > Poales > Poaceae > Lolium > Lolium perenne. The sequence goes on from NC_067245.2 coordinate 278,960,894, forward strand.
TAGTGGGCACTCTAACCCCCTTGCCAGACAAACCTTCAAAGAGTGGCTCCCATTTTATTTTATTTTTGTGTGGCACTCCTTCCAACCTTTCTTTCACAAACCATGGCTAACCGAATCCTTCGGGTGCCTGCCAACAATCTCATACCATGAAGGAGTGCCTTTTTATTTTAGTTTTATTATGATGACACTCCTCCCCACCTTTGCTTTCTCAAGCCATGGCTAACCGAATCCTTCGGGTGCCGTCCAACAATCACATACCATGGAGGAGTGTCTATTTTTATTAATTAATTTGGGACTGGGAATCCCATTGCCAACTCTTTTTGCAAAATTATTGGATAAGCGGATGAAGCCACTAGTCCATTGGTGAAAGTTGCCAACAAGATTGAAAGATAAACACCACATACTTCCTCATGAGCTATAAAACATTGACACAAATCAGAGGTAATAAATTTTGAATTGTTTAAAGGTAGCACTCAAGCAATTTACTTTGGAATGGCGGAGAAATACCATGTAGTAGGTAGGTATGGTGGACACAAATGGCATAGTGATTGGCTCAAGTATTTGGATGCATGAGAAGTATTCCCTCTCGATACAAGGTTTAGGCTAGCAAGGCTATTTGAAACAAACACAAGGATGAACCAGTGCAGCAAAACTCACATAAAAGACATATTGAAAACATTATAAGACTCTACACCGTCTTCCTTGTTGTTCAAACTCAATACTGGAAATTATCTAGACCTCAGAGAGACCAAATATGCAAACCAAATTTTAGCATGCTCTATGTATTTCTTCATTAATGGGTGCAAAGTATATGATGCAAGAGCTTAAACATGAGCACAACAATTGCCAAGTATCACATTATCCAAGACATCATAGCAAATTACTACATGTATCATTTTCCAATTCCAACCATATAACAATTTAACGAAGAAGAAACTTTGCCATGAATATTATGAGTAAAGCCTAAGGACATACTTGTCCATATGCTACAGCGGAGCGTGTCTCTCTCCCACAAAGTGAATGCTAGGATCCATTTTATTCAAACAAAACAAAAACAAAAACAAACCGACGCTCCAAGAAAAGCACATAAGATGTGATGGAATAAAAATATAGTTTCAGGGGAGGAACCTGATAATATTGTCGATGAAGAAGGGGATGCCTTGGGCATCCCCAAGCTTAGACGCTTGAGTCTTCTTGATATATGCAGGGGTGAACCACCGGGGCATCCCCAAGCTTAGAGCTTTCACTCTCCTTGATCATGTTGTATCATCTCCCTCTCTTGATCCTTGAAAACTTCCTCCACACCAAACTTAGAACAACTCATTAGAGGGTTAGTGCACAATCAAAATATACATGTTCAGAGGTGACATAATCATTCTTAACACTTCTGGACATTGCACAAAGCTACTGAAAGTCAATGGAATCGAAATATCCATCGAACATAACAAAACTGGCAATGCGAAATAAAAGGCAGAATCTGTCAAAACAGAACAGTTCGTATTGACGAATTTTATCGAGGCACCAGACTTGCTCAAATGAAAATGCTCAAATTGAATGAAAGTTGCGTACATATCTGAGGATTACTCACGTAAATTGGCATAATTTTCTGAGTTTCCTACAGAGAAAACAGCCCAGATTCGTGACAGCAAAGAAATCTGTTTCTGCGCAGTAATCTAAATCTAGTATGAACTTTACTATCAACGACTTTACTTGGCACAACAAAACACTAAACTAGGATAAGGAGAGGTTGCTACAGTAGTAAACAACTTCCAAGACACAAAATAAAAATAAAGTACTGTAGTAAAAACCATGGGTTGTCTCCCATAAGCGCTTTTCTTTAACGCCTTTCAGCTAGGCGCAGAAAGTGTGTATCAAGTATTATCAAGAGACGAAGTGTCAACATCATAATTTGTTCTAATAATAGAATCAAAAGGTAACTTCATTCTCTTTCTAGGGAAGTGTTCCATACCTTTCTTGAGAGAAAATTGATATTTAATATTACCTTCCTTCATATCAATGATAGCACCAACAGTTCGAAGAAAAGGTCTTCCCAATATAATGGGACAAGATGCATTGCATTCAATATCCAAGACAACAAAATCAACGGGGACAAGGTTATTATTAACGGTAATGCGAACATTATCAACTTTCCCCAAAGGTTTCTTTGTAGAATGATCAGCAAGATTAACATCCAAATAACAATTTTTCAGCGGTGGCAAGTCAAGCATATTATAAATTTTCTTAGGCATAACAGAAATACTTGCACCAAGATCACATAATGCATTACAATCAAAATCTTTAACCTTCATCTTAATGATGGGATCCCAACCATCCTCTAGCTTTCTAGTAATAGAGGCTTCGCGCTCTAGTTTCTCTTCTCTAGCTTTTATGAGAGCATTTGTAATATGTTGCGTGAAAGCCAAATTTATAGCACTAGCATTAGGACTCTTAGCAAGTTTTTGCAAGAACTTTATAACTTCAGAGATGTGGCAATCATCAAAATTCAAACCATTATAATCTAAAGCAATGGGATCATCATCCCCAATGTTGGAAAAAATTTCAGCAGTTTTATCACAGGCAGTTTCAGCAGTTTTAGCGATTTGTGCAGTTTCTCGCGCTTTGCATTAGAAGTGGAAACATTGCTAACACCAATTCTTTTATTAGTAATAGTAGGAGGTGCAGCAACATGTGTAGCATTAGCATTACTAGTGGTGGTAATAGTCCAAACTTTAGCTATATTATCTTCTTTTTCATTTTCTTCTCTTTCCCACCTAGCACGCAATTCGGCCATCAATCTTATATTCTCATTAATTCTAACTTGGATGGCATTTGCTGTAGTAAAAATTTTATTATGATGATTTTCATTAGGTATAACTTTCGATTTCAAGAGATCAACATCAGCAGCAAGACTATCGACTTTAGAAGCAAGTATATCAATTTTCACAAGCTTTTCTTCAACAGATTTGTTAAAAGCAGTTTGTGTACTAATAAATTCTTTAAGCATGGCTTCAAGTCCAGGGGGTGAATTCCTATTATTGTTGTAAGAATTCCCATAAGAATTACCATAGCCGTTGCCATTATTATAAGGATATGGCCTATAGTTGTTACTAGAATTGTTCCGGTAAGCATTGTTGTTGAAATTATTATTTTTAATGAAGTTTACATCAACATGTTCTTCTTGAGCTACCAATGAAGCTAACGGAACATTATTAGGATCAACATTTGTCCTATCATTTATAAGCATAGATATAATAGCATCAATCTTATCACTCAAGGAAGAGGTTTCTTCGACAGAATTTACCTTCTTACCTTGTGGAGCTCTTTCCGTGTGCCATTCAGAGTAATTGATCATCATATTATCAAGAAGCTTTGTTGCTTCACCAAGAGTGATGGACATAAAGGTACCTCCAGCAGCTGAATCCAATAGGTTCCGTGAAGAAAAATTCAGTCCTGCATAAAAGGTTTGGATGATCATCCAAGTAGTCAGTCCATGGGTTGGGCAATTTTTAACCAGAGATTTCATTATTTCCCATGCTTGTGCAACATGCTCAGTATCCAATTGTATAAAATTCATTATGCTACTCCTCAAAGATATAATTTTAGCAGGGGGATAATATCTACCAATAAAAGCATCCTTGCATTTAGTCCATGAATCAATACTATTCTTAGGCAGAGATAGCAACCAATCTTTAGCTCTTCCTCTTAATGAGAAAGGGAACAATTTTAATTTTATAATGTCACCATCTACATCTTTATATTTTTGCATTTCACACAATTCAACAAAATTATTGAGATGGGCAGCAGCATCATCAGAACTAACACCAGAAAATTGCTCTCGCATAACAAGATTTAGTAAAGCAGGTTTAATTTCAAAGAATTCTGCTGTAGTAGTAGGTGGAGCAATAGGTGTGCATAAGAAATCATTATTATTTGTGGTTGTGAAGTCACACAACTTAGTATTTTCAGGAGTACCCATTTTAGCAACAGTAAATAAAGCAAACTAGATAAAGTAAATGCAAGTAACTAATTTTTTTGTGTTTTTGATATAGCAAACAAGATAGCAAATAAAGTAAAACTAGCAACTATTTTTTTTTGTATTTTGATTTAGTGTAGCAAACAAAGTAGTAAATAAAACTAAGCAAGACAAAAACAAAGTAAAGAGATTGGGATGTGGAGACTCCCCTTGCAGCGTGTCTTGATCTCCCCGGCAACGGCGCCAGAAATTTAGCTTGACACGCGTACAGCACGCGACCGTTGGGAACCCCAAGTGGAAGGTGTGATGCGTACAGCAGTAAGTTTCCCTCAGTTAGAAACCAAGGTTTATCGAACCAGTAGGAGTAAAGAAGCACATTGAAGGTTGATGGCGGCGAGATGTAGTGCGGCGCAACACCAGGGATTCCGGCGCCAACGTGGAACCTGCACAACACAAACCAAGTACTTTGCCCCAACGAAACAGCGAGGTTGTCAATCTCACCGGCTTGCTGTAACAAAGGATTAGATGTATAGTGTGGATGATGATTGTTTGCAGAAAACAGTAGAACAGTATTGCAGTAGATTGTATTGCAGAGGCTTGATTGATATTCCTGATGGCGCGTGAAGCACACATCCGTTGGGAACCCCAAGAGGAAGGTGTGATGCATACAGCAGCAAGTTTCCCTCAGTAAGAAACCAAGGTTATCGAACCAGTAGGAGATGAAGGCCACGTGAAGGTTGTTGGTGAAGGAGTGTAGTGCGGCGCAACACCAGGGATTCCGGCGCCAACGTGGAACCTGCACAACACAATCACAATACTTTGCCCCAACTTAACAGTGAGGTTGTCAATCTCACCGGCTTGCTGAAAACAAAGGATTAAACGTATGGTGTGGAGAATGATGTTTGTTTGCGATGAACAACAAAGAATAGAGATTGCAGTAGATTGTATTTCAGATGTAAAAGAATGGACCGGGGTCCACAGTTCACTAGAGGTGTCTCTCCCATAAGATAAACAGCATGTTGGGTGAACAAATTACAGTTGGGCAATTGACAAATAAAGAGGGCATGACCATGCACATACATATTATGATGAGTATTGTGAGATTTAATTGGGCATTATGACAAAGTACATAGACCGCTATCCAGCATGCATCTATGCCTAAAAAGTCCACCTTCAGGTTATCATCCGAACCCCCTCCAGTATTAAGTTGCTAACAACAGACAATTGCATTAAGTATTGCGCGTAATGTAATTAGTAACTACATCCTCGAACATAGCACCAATGTTTTATCCCTAGTGGCAACAGCACATCCATAATCTTAGAGATTTCTGTCACTTCCCCAGATTCACGGAGACATGAACCCACTATCGAGCATAAATACTCCCTCTTGGAGTTACAAGCATCTACTTGGCCAGAGCATCTACTAGTAACGGAGAGCATGCAAGATCATAAACAACACATAGATATAAATTGATAATCAACATAACATAGTATTCTCTATTCATCGGATCCCAACAAACGCAACATATAGAATTACAGATAGATGATCTTGATCATGTTCGGCAGCTCACAAGACCCGACAATTAAGCACAATGGGGAGAAGACAACCATCTAGCTACTGCTATGGACCCATAGTCCAGGGGTAGACTACTCACACATCACTCTGGAGGCGACCATGGCGGCGTAGAGTCCTCCGGGAGATGATTCCCCTCTCCGGCAGGGTGCCGGAGGCGATCTCCTGAATCCCCCGAGATGGGATTGGCGGCGGCGGCCTCTCTGGAAGGTTTTCTGTATCGTGGCTCTCGGTACTGGGGGTTTCGCGACGAAGGCTATTTGTAGGCGGAAGGGCAGGTCAGGGGGCCACACGAGGGGCCCACACTACAGGTCGGCGCGGCCAAGACCTGGGCCGCGCCGCCCTAGGGTGTGGCCACCTCGTGGCCCCACTTCGTCCCCTCTTCGGTCTTCTGGAAGCTTCGTGGCAAAATAGGACCCTGGGCGTTGATTTCGTCCAATTCCGAGAATATTTCCTTACTAGGATTTCTGAAACCAAAAACAGCAGAAAACAGCAACTGGCACTTCGGCATCTTGTTAATAGGTTAGTTCCAGAAAATGCACGAATATGACATAAAGGTGCATAAAACATGTAGATAACATCAATAATGTGGCATAGAACATAAGAAATTATCGATACGTCGGAGACGTATCACCTAGCTCTAAGCTTTTCCTGGCTAAGATTGCTAAGATTGATCGTGTCCTCGGCAGCCCCTCTCCTGGCCTTTATATAGGAGGCCAGGTCTCAAGAGGTCTAACCGAATACGACTAGATTTACAGTAGTTTAGATCCAATCTTTCCTTGTTTGTTCACTTCCTTATCTTGCCCGTCAAGGAATCTTCTGGTACGCCGACCTAGCGGCCCATCACGCCTTCAGGTATCTTCATGGGCCTCCAATTAGTCAATGCCGGATAGGGCAATGCTGGTTACTCGAAGGGTAATGCCCACGTCAATGTCCTTCAATGTTTTACACCTATTGTTCGCCACGTCAAGTTGTCAGCATTGTAATGTCCTAGTATTGATGTACATCTTGTTCCATATTCTAGTGCTATTGGTTCCTTCATGTATGTCATGGTTAGTTCTCGTCCTGATTTGTCATATGCCATGATTTTGACCATTCGATACATGACAAATTATACTGAAGAACATTAGAAATTTGTTCAGTGGATTTTCAAGTACCTTTATGGCATATCCAAAGCTTGCTTGAAGTTTGGCATGACAAATGAGGGACTCGCTGACTATGTGAATTCAATTTTTGCTGCCGACTTGGATAAGAGGAGATCCCTCGCACATTATGTGTTCACTATTGTTTTGATGTGATGTCAGTTGGAAGACAATGTTACAACTTGTTGCTACCCAACATCTACAACTGAGGCGGAATACATGGCTTTGTTGAAGCTTGAAAAAAAAATTGGTTGAAAGCTTTGTACGCTAAGCTTTGCGGAGATAACTCTTGCATTACTATATTTTGTGACAGTCAAAGTGCCATATACCTTACCAAGGATCAAATGTTTATGAGAGAACAAAGCACATAGATGTCAAGTACCATAATATTTGAGATATTATTGCTCATAATAAAATGAAGGTATGCAAGATAAGTACTCATGATAATCCCGCTGATATGATGACAAGTCCAGTTCGTACTGCCAAGTTTGAGATTTGCTCGAGTTTGGTTGGTATAAGTTCTTAGCCCTAGTGGCTATTTGGAGCGCTTTTTTTCCTTTGTTGTAAGGGAGATAGTTGTTATTCATGCTACAAGATGAAATTTATCTAAATGTGGGTTTTATTATGTTGTGATCCAAATTCATATAAAAGGCAGGCTAACTTTTGATGAGCGGAGTGAGCCTCGTCGTCGGGACACCTAGGGGGTGTAGGGGCAAAGCCCCTAGCGCACTACACCAGATATTACAATTAGTGACAAATTGGTATCATGAAAAATGGAAACTAGTGCAATACCTAATTTTATCACTGATTGGTGTTAATTAATGACAATACCTAATTTTTTCATTAATAAATTGTCATGTAGTACCTAGTGCAGTAGTGTTTAATGTTTGTTATTTATTCCTTATAAATTTATTTTGTACTTATAATTAGGGACAATGTTGAAAAATAATACTATCAAAAATGGGCATCACCGGTTTTGAACCGACTACTTGTAGACTTAGAAGGATGAGGGATGATACCACTACGCTAGTGCCTAATGTTTGTTATTTCTTCCTTATTAATTTCTTTTGTACTTATAATTAGGGATGATCTTGAAAAATAATACTATAAAAATGGGCATCATGGGTTTTGAACCACAACCCGTGGACTTTGAAGGATGAGGGATGCTACCAGTACACTAGTGCTCAATTGTCACTAATCCTTCCTTATTAGTTTCTTTGGTACTTCTAATTAGGGACGATCATTAAAAATAATATTCTAAAAATGGGCATCATGTATTTTGAACCCAGGACCAAGGGACCTATAAACCTAAGCACAACCACACCAACTGGGCATCATATTTTGGAAGCTTTGGTCAAACTAGGGTTGGCCAGAGGATGTGAATAGTGAATGAAGCTTCGAGGTTCAACCAACTAGTGTTTTGTGTGTTGGAGATATGCCCAAGAGGCAATAATAAAAGTGTTTATTGTTATATCTTAGTGTTCATGATAAATTGTATTAACCGGAAACATTAATACATGTGTGTTGTGTAAACAACCAGAGTCCCTAGTAAGACTCTTGTTAAGCTAGCTTGTTGATTAATAGATGATCATGGTTTCTTGATCATGAACATCGGATGTTATTAATAACAAGATCATATCATTAGGTGAATGGCGTGATGGACACACACCCATAGTAAGCATAACATAAGATCAAGTCATTAAGTTCAACTTGCTATAAGCTTTCGATACATAGTAACCTAGTCCTTCAACCATGAGATCATGTAAATCACGTACACCGGATGGGTACTTTGATTACATCAAACGCCACCGCGTAAATGGGTGGTTATAAATATGGGATTAAGTATTCGGAAATTATGAGTTGAGGCATATGGATCAAGAGTGGGATTTGTCCATCCTGATGATGGATAGATATGCCCTGGGCCCTCTCGGTGGAATGTCATCTAATTAGCTTGCAAGCATGTGACACGGTCACAAGAGATGACATACCACAGTACGAGTAAAGATTACTTGTCGGTAACGAGGTTGAACTAGGTATAGAGATGCCGATGATCAAACCTCGGATAAGTAAAGTATCGCGCGATAAAGGGAATCGGTATCGTATATTGACACGCGTACAGCACGCGACCGTTGGGAACCCCAAGTGGAAGGTGTGATGCGTACAGCAGTAAGTTTCCCTCAGTTAGAAACCAAGGTTTATCGAACCAGTAGGAGTCAAGAAGCACGTTGAAGGTTGATGGCGGCGAGATGTAGTGCGGCGCAACACCAGGGATTCCGGCGCCAACGTGGAACCTGCACAACACAAACCAAGTACTTTGCCCCAACGAAACAGCGAGGTTGTCAATCTCACCGGCTTGCTGTAACAAAGGATTAGATGTATAGTGTGGATGATGATTGTTTGCAGAAAATAGTAGAACAGTATTGCAGTAGATTGTATTTCAGTAAAGAGAATTGGACCGGGGTCCACAGTTCACTAGAGGTGTCTCTCCCATAAGATAAACAGCATGTTGGGTGAACAAATTACAATTGGGCAATTGACAAATAAAGAGGGCATGACCATGCACATACATATTATGATGAGTATAGTGAGATTTAATTGGGCATTACGACAAAGTACATAGACCGCTATCCAGCATGCATCTATGCCTAAAAAGTCCACCTTCAGGTTATCATCCGAACCCCCTCCAGTATTAAGTTGCTAACAACAGACAATTGCATTAAGTATTGCGCGTAATGTAATCAGTAACTACATCCTCGAACATAGCACCAATGTTTTATCCCTAGTGGCAACAAAGACATCCATAATCTTAGAGATTTCGTCACTTCCCTGCATTCACGGAGACATGAACCCACTATCGAGCATAAATACTCCCTCTTGGAGTTACAAGCATCTACTTGGCCAGAGCATCTACTAGTAACGGAGAGCATGCAAGATCATAAACAACACATAGATATAAATTGATAATCAACATAACATAGTATTCTCTATTCATCGGATCCCAACAAACGCAACATATAGAATTACAGATAGATGATCTTGATCATGTTCGGCAGCTCACAAGACCCGACAATTAAGCACAATGGGGAGAAGACAACCATCTAGCTACTGGTATGGACCCATAGTCCAGGGGTAGACTACTCACACATCACTCCGGAGGCGACCATGGCGGCGTAGAGTCCTCCGGGAGATGATTCCCCTCTCCGGCAGGGTGCCGGAGGCGATCTCCTGAATCCCCCGAGATGGGATTGGCGGCGGCGGCGTCTCTGGAAGGTTTTCCGTATCGTGGCTCTCGGTACTGGGGGTTTCGCGACGAAGGCTATTTGTAGGCGGAAGGGCAGGTCAGGGGGCCACACGAGGGGCCCACACTACAGGTCGGCGCGGCCAAGACCTGGGCCGCGCCGCCCTAGGGTGTGGCCACCTCGTGGCCCCACTTCGTCTCCTCTTCGGTCTTCTGGAATCTTCGTGGCAAAATAGGACCCTGGGCGTTGATTTCGTCCAATTCCGAGAATATTTCCTTACTAGGATTTCTGAAACCAAAAATAGCAGAAAACAGCAACTGGCACTTCGGCATCTTGTTAATAGGTTAGTTCCAGAAAATGCACGAATATGACATAAAGTGTGCATAAAACATGTAGATAACATCAATAATGTACATGGAACATAAGAAATTATCGATACGTCGGAGACGTATCATATATTAATGGTTCATTCGATCACTAAGTTATCGTTGAATATGTGGGAGCCATTATGGATCTCCAGGTCCCGCTATTGGTTATTGATCCGAGAGGAGTCTCGATCATGTCTGCATAGTTCACGAACCGTAGGGTGACACACTTAAGGTTCGATGCTGTATAGTAGATACGGAATATGAGATGGAGACTGAATGTTGTTCGGAGTCTCGGATGGGATCCAAGACATCACGAGAAGGTCCGGAATAGTCCGTAGAATAAGATTCATATATGGGAAGTCATTTTCAGGGTTACCAGAAAAGTTCAGGATTTTTCAGTATTATAATGGAGGTTCTAGAAGGTTCCAGAGGGTGCCATAGTGGGGCCCACCTATCCCGGACTTGGGTGAACAAATTACAGTTGGGCAATTGACAAATAAAGAGGGCATGACCATGCACATACATATTATGATGAGTATAGTGAGATTTAATTGGGCATTACGACAAAGTACATAGACCGCTATCCAGCATGCATCTATGCCTAAAAAGTCCACCTTCAGGTTATCATCCGAACCCCCTCCAGTATTAAGTTGCTAACAACAGACAATTGCATTAAGTATTGCGCGTAATGTAATCAGTAACTACATCCTCGAACATAGCACCAATGTTTTATCCCTAGTGGCAACAGCACATCCATAATCTTAGAGATTTCTGTCACTTCCCCAGATTCACGGAGACATGAACCCACTATCGAGCATAAATACTCCCTCTTGGAGTTACAAGCATTTACTTGGCCAGAGCATCTACTAGTAACGGAGAGCATGCAAGATCATAAACAACACATAGATATAAATTGATAATCAACATAACATAGTATTCTCTATTCATCGGATCCCAACAAACGCAACATATAGAATTACAGATAGATGATCTTGATCATGTTCGGCAGCTCACAAGACCCGACAATTAAGCACAATGGGGAGAAGACAACCATCTAGCTACTAGTATGGACCCATAGTCCAGGGGTAGACTACTCACACATCACTCCGGAGGCGACCATGGCGGCGTAGAGTCCTCCGGGAGATGATTCCCCTCTCCGGCAGGGTGCCAGAGGCGATCTCCTGAATCCCCCGAGATGGGATTGGCGGCGGCGGCATCTCTGGAAGGTTTTCCGTATCGTGGCTCTCAGACTGGGGTTTCGCGACGAAGGCTATTTGTAGGCGGAAGGGCAGGTCAGGGGGCCACACGAGGGGCCCACACTACAGGTCGGCGCGGCCAAGACCTGGGCCGCGCCGCCCTAGGGTGTGGCCACCTCGTGGCCCCACTTCGTCTCCTCTTCGGTCTTCTGGAAGCTTCGTGGAAAAATAGGACCCTGGGCGTTGATTTCGTCCAATTCTGAGAATATTTCCTTACTAGGATTTCTGAAACCAAAAACAGCTAAACAAAGAATCGGCACTTCGGCATCTTGTTAATAGGTTAGTTCCAGAAAATGCACGAATATGACATAAAGTGTGCATAAAACATGTAGATAACATCAATAATGTGGCATGGAACATAAGAAATTATCGATACGTCGGAGATGTATCAGCATCCCCAAGCTTAGTTCCTGCTCGTCCCGAGCAGGTAAACGATAAACAAAGATAATTTCTGGAGTGACATGCCATCATAACCTTGATCATACTATTTGTAAGCATATGTAATGAATGCAGCGATCAAAACAATGTATATGACATGAGTAAACAAGTGAATCATATAGCAAAGACTTTTCATGAATAGTACTTAAAGACAAGCATCAATAAGTCTTGCATAAGAGTTAACTCATAAAGCAATAATTCAAAGTAGAGGCATTGAAGCAACACATAGGAAGATTAAGTTTCAGCGGTTGCTTTCAACTCATAACATGTATATCTCATGGATATTGTCAACATAGAGTAATATAACAAGTGCAATATGCAAATATGTAGGAATCAATGCACAGTTCACACAAGTGTTTGCTTCTTGAGGTGGAGAGAAATAGGTGAACTGACTCAACAATAAAAGTAAAAGGATGGTCCTTCAAAGAGGAAAAGCATCGATTGCTATATTTGTGCTAGAGCTTTGATTTTGAAAACATAAAGAGAGCATAAAAGTAAAATTTTGAGAGGGGTTTGTTGTTGTCAACGAATGGTAGTGGGCACTCTAACCCCCTTGCCAGACAAACCTTCAAAGAGCGGCTCCCATTTTATTTTATTTTTGTGTGGCACTCCTTCCAACCTTTCTTTCACAAACCATGGCTAACCGAATCCTTCGGGTGCCTGCCAACAATCTCATACCATGAAGGAGTGCCTTTTTATTTTAGTTTTATTATGATGACACTCCTCCCCACCTTTGCTTTCTCAAGCCATGGCTAACCGAATCCTTCGGGTGCCGTCCAACAATCACATACCATGGAGGAGTGTCTATTTTTATTAATTAATTTGGGACTGGGAATCCCATTGCCAGCTCTTTTTGCAAAATTATTGGATAAGCGGATGAAGCCACTAGTCCATTGGTGAAAGTTGCCCAACAAGATTGAAAGATAAACACCACATACTTCCTCATGAGCTATAAAACATTGACACAAATCAGAGGTAATAAATTTTGAATTGTTTAAAGGTAGCACTCAAGCAATTTACTTTGGAATGGCGGAGAAATACCATGTAGTAGGTAGGTATGGTGGACACAAATGGCATAGTGATTGGCTCAAGTATTTGGATGCATGAGAAGTATTCCCTCTCGATACAAGGTTTAGGCTAGCAAGGCTATTTGAAACAAACACAAGGATGAACCGGTGCAGCAAAACTCACATAAAAGACATATTGAAAACATTATAAGACTCTACACCGTCTTCCTTGTTGTTCAAACTCAATACTGGAAATTATCTAGACCTCAGAGAGACCAAATATGCAAACCAAATTTTAGCATGCTCTATGTATTTCTTCATTAATGGGTGCAAAGTATATGATGCAAGAGCTTAAACATGAGCACAACAATTGCCAAGTATCACATTATCCAAGACATCATAGCAAATTACTACATGTATCATTTTCCAATTCCAACCATATAACAATTTAACGAAGAAGAAACTTTGCCATGAATATTATGAGTAAAGCCTAAGGACATACTTGTCCATATACTACAGCGGAGCGTGTCTCTCTCCCACAAAGTGAATGCTAGGATCCATTTTATTCAAACAAAACAAAAACAAAAACAAACCGACGCTCCAAGAAAAGCACATAAGATGTGATGGAATAAAAATATAGTTTCAGGGGAGGAACCTGATAATATTGTCGATGAAGAAGGGGATGCCTTGGGCATCCCCAAGCTTAGACGCTTGAGTCTTCTTGATATATGCAGGGGTGAACCACCGGGGCATCCCCAAGCTTAGAGCTTTCACTCTCCTTGATCATGTTGTATCATCTCCCTCTCTTGATCCTTGAAAACTTCCTCCACACCAAACTTAGAACAACTCATTAGAGGGTTAGTGCACAATCAAAATATACATGTTCAGAGGTGACATAATCATTCTTAACACTTCTGGACATTGCAAAAAGCTACTGAAAGTCAATGGAATCGAAATATCCATCGAACATAACAAAACTGGCAATGCGAAATAAAAGGCAGAATCTGTCAAAATAGAACAGTTTGTATTGACGAATTTTATCGAGGCACCAGACTTGCTCAAATGAAAATGCTCAAATTGAATGAAAGTTGCGTACATATCTGAGGATTACTCACGTAAATTGGCATAATTTTCTGAGTTTCCTACAGAGAAAACAGCCCAGATTCGTGACAGCAAAGAAATCTGTTTCTGCGCAGTAATCTAAATCTAGTATGAACTTTACTATCAACGACTTTACTTGGCACAACAAAACACTAAACTAGGATAAGGAGAGGTTGCTACAGTAGTAAACAACTTCTAAGACACAAAATAAAAACAAAGTACTGTAGTAAAAACCATGGGTTGTCTCCCATAAGCGCTTTTCTTTAACGCCTTTCAGCTAGGCGCAGAAAGTGTGTATCAAGTATTATCAAGAGACGAAGTGTCAACATCATAATTTGTTCTAATAATAGAATCAAAAGGTAACTTCATTCTCTTTCTAGGGAAGTGTTCCATACCTTTCTTGAGAGGAAATTGATATTTAATATTACCTTCCTTCATATCAATGATAGCACCAACAGTTCGAAGAAAAGGTCTTCCCAATATAATGGGACAAGATGCATTGCATTCAATATCCAAGACAACAAAATCAACGGGGACAAGGTTATTATTAACGGTAATGCGAACATTATCAACTTTCCCCAAAGGTTTCTTTGTAGAATGATCAGCAAGATTAACATCCAAATAACAATTTTTCAGCGGTGGCAAGTCAAGCATATTATAAATTTTCTTAGGCATAACAGAAATACTTGCACCAAGATCACATAATGCATTACAATCAAAATCTTTAACCTTCATCTTAATGATGGGCTCCCAACCATCCTCTAGCTTTCTAGGAATAGAGGCTTCGCGCTCTAGTTTCTCTTCTCTAGCTTTTATGAGAGCATTTGTAATATGTTGCGTGAAAGCCAAATTTATAGCACTAGCATTAGGACTCTTAGCAAGTTTTTGCAAGAACTTTATAACTTCAGAGATGTGGCAATCATCAAAATTCAAACCATTATAATCTAAAGCAATGGGATCATCATCCCCAATGTTGGAAAAAATTTCAGCAGTTTTATCACAGGCAGTTTCAGCAGTTTTAGCAATTTCGGGCAGTTTCTCGCGCTTTGCATTAGAAGTGGAAACATTGCTAACACCAATTCTTTTATTAGTAATAGTAGGAGGTGCAGCAACATGTGTAGCATTAGCATTACTAGTGGTGGTAATAGTCCAAACTTTAGCTATATTATCTTCTTTTTCATTTTCTTCTCTTTCCCACCTAGCACGCAATTCGGCCATCAATCTTATATTCTCATTAATTCTAACTTGGATGGCATTTGCTGTAGTAACAATTTTATTATGATGATTTTCATTAGGCATAACTTTCGATTTCAAGAGATCAACATCAGCAGCAAGACTATCGACTTTAGAAGCAAGTATATCAATTTTCCCAAGCTTTTCTTCAACAGATTTGTTAAAAGCAGTTTGTGTACTAATAAATTATTTAAGCATGGCTTCAAGTCCAGGGGGTGAATTCCTATTATTGTTGTAAGAATTCCCATAAGAATTACCATAGCCGTTGCCATTATTATAAGGATATGGCCTATAGTTGTTACTAGAATTGTTCCGGTAAGCATTGTTGTTGAAATTATTATTTTTAATGAAGTTTACATAAACATGTTCTTCTTGAGCTACCAATGAAGCTAACGGAACATTATTAGGATCAACATTTGTCCTATCATTCACAAGCATAGACATAATAGCATCAATCTTATCACTCAAGGAAGAGGTTTCTTCGACAGAATTTACCTTCTTACCTTGTGGAGCTCTTTCCGTGTGCCATTCAGAGTAATTGATCGTCATATTATCAAGAAGCTTTGTTGCTTCACCAAGAGTGATGGACATAAAGGTACCTCCAGCAGCTGAATCCAATAGGTTCCGCGAAGAAAAATTCAGTCCTGCATAAAAGGTTTGGATGATCATCCAAGTAGTCAGTCCATGGGTTGGGCAATTTTTAACCAGAGATTTCATTCTTTCCCATGCTTGTGCAACATACTCAGTATCCAATTATTTAAAATTCATTATGCTACTCCTCAAAGATATAATTTTAGCAGGGGGATAATATCTACCAATAAAAGCATCCTTGCATTTAGTCCATGAATCAATACTATTCTTAGGCAGAGATAGCAACCAATCTTTAGCTCTTCCTCTTAATGAGAAAGGGAACAATTTTAATTTTATAATGTCACCATCTACATCTTTATATTTTTGCATTTCACACAATTCAACAAAATTATTGAGATGGGCAGCAGCATCATCAGAACTAACACCAGAAAATTGCTCTCGCATAACAAGATTTAGTAAAGCAGGTTTAATTTCAAAGAATTCTGCTGTAGTAGCAGGTGGAGCAATAGGTGTGCATAAGAAATCATTATTATTTGTGGTTGTGAAGTCACACAACTTAGTATTTTCAGGAGTACCCATTTTAGCAACAGTAAATAAAGCAAACTAGATAAAGTAAATGCAAGTAACTAATTTTTTTGTGTTTTTGATATAGCAAACAAGATAGCAAATAAAGTAAAACTAGCAACTAATTTTTTTGTATTTTGATTTAGTGCAGCAAACAAAGTAGTAAATAAAACTAAGCAAGACAAAAACAAAGTAAAGAGATTGGGATGTGGAGACTCCCCTTGCAGCGTGTCTTGATCTCCCCGGCAACGGCGCCAGAAATTTAGCTTGACACGCGTACAGCACGCGACCGTTGGGAACCCCAAGTGGAAGGTGTGATGCGTACAGCAGTAAGTTTCCCTCAGTTAGAAACCAAGGTTTATCGAACCAGTAGGAGTCAAGAAGCACGTTGAAGGTTGATGGCGGCGAGATGTAGTGCGGCGCAACACCAGGGATTCCGGCGCCAACGTGGAACCTGCACAACACAAACCAAGTACTTTGCCCCAACGAAACAACGAGGTTGTCAATCTCACCGGCTTGCTGTAACAAAGGATTAGATGTATAGTGTGGATGATGATTGTTTGCAGAAAACAAAGTAGAACAGTATTGCAAGAGATTGTATTTCAAGAAAGAGAATTGGACCGGGTCCACAGTTCACTAGAGGTGTCTCTCCCATAAGATAAACAGCATGTTGGGTGAACAAATTACAATTGGGCAATTGACAAATAAAGAGGGCATGACCATGCACATACATATTATGATGAGTATAGTGAGATTTAATTGGGCATTACGACAAAGTACATAGACCGCTATCCAGCATGCATCTATGCCTAAAAAGTCCACCTTCAGGTTATCATCCGAACCCCCTCCAGTATTAAGTTGCTAACAACAGACAATTGCATTAAGTATTGCGCGTAATGTAATCAGTAACTACATCCTCGAACATAGCACCAATGTTTTATCCCTAGTGGCAACAGCACATCCATAATCTTAGAGATTTCTGTCACTTCCCCAGATTCACGGAGACATGAACCCACTATCGAGCATAAATACTCCCTCTTGGAGTTACAAGCATCTACTTGGCCAGAGCATCTACTAGTAACGGAGAGCATGCAAGATCATAAACAACACATAGATATAAATTGATAATCAACATAACATAGTATTCTCTATTCATCGGATCCCAACAAACGCAACATATAGAATTACAGATAGATGATCTTGATCATGTTCGGCAGCTCACAAGACCCGACAATTAAGCACAATGGGGAGAAGACAACCATCTAGCTACTGGTATGGACCCATAGTCCAGGGGTAGACTACTCACACATCACTCCGGAGGCGACCATGGCGGCGTAGAGTCCTCCGGGAGATGATTCCCCTCTCCGGCAGGGTGCCGGAGGCGATCTCCTGAATCCCCCGAGATGGGATTGGCGGCGGTGGCGTCTCTGGAAGGTTTTCCGTATCGTGGCTCTCGGTACTGGGGGTTTCGCGACGAAGGCTATTTGTAGGCGGAAGGGCAGGTCAGGGGGCCACACGAGGGGCCCACACTACAGGTCAGCGCGGCCAAGACCTGGGCCGCGCCACCCTAGGGTGTGGCCACCTCGTGGCCCCACTTCGTCTCCTCTTCGGTCTTCTGGAATCTTCGTGGCAAAATAGGACCCTGGGCGTTGATTTCGTCCAATTCCGAGAATATTTCCTTACTAGGATTTCTGAAACCAAAAACAGCAGAAAACAAAGAATCGGCACTTCGGCATCTTGTTAATAGGTTAGTTCCAGAAAATGCACGAATATGACATAAAGTGTGCATAAAACATGTAGATAACATCAATAATGTACATGGAACATAAGAAATTATCGATACGTCGGAGACGTATCATATATTAATGGTTCATTCGATCACTAAGTTATCGTTGAATATGTGGGAGCCATTATGGATCTCCAGGTCCCGCTATTGGTTATTGATCCGAGAGGAGTCTCGATCATGTCTGCATAGTTCACGAACCGTAGGGTGACACACTTAAGGTTCGATGCTGTATAGTAGATACGGAATATGAGATGGAGACTGAATGTTGTTCGGAGTCTCGGATGGGATCCAAGACATCACGAGAAGGTCCGGAATAGTCCGTAGAATAAGATTCATATATGGGAAGTCATTTTCAGGGTTACCAGAAAAGTTCAGGATTTTTCAGTATTGTAATGGAGGTTCTAGAAGGTTCCAGAGGGTGCCATAGTGGGGCCCACCAATCCCGGACGACCAACATGGACCGAAGGCATCGCATAGGCCCACATGGGTTAGGCACACCAACCCCCCAAGGCCCATGTGGCTGGATCAAGTGGATAAGATCAAATCCCTAGAAAATAGAGACTTAACTTGGGGGGAAGTTGCCCCCTTGTTTTGGCCGACCCTAGGGCTTGGAGGAGGGGCCAAGGCAGCCCCCCACGCCTATATAAGAGGGAGGGGAGGGTTGGGGCGCAACACTTCATTCCCAAAAACCCTAGCCGCCCCTCTCTCCCTCCTCCTTCTTCCTGCGCAGGCTTGGCGAAGCCCTGCAGGAATTTCTCCTCCACCTCCACCTCCACCACCACGCTGTCGTGCTGCTGGGATTCCGAGGGGATCTACCACCTCCGCTGCCCGCTGGAATGGGGAGAGGAAGGAAGTCATCGACACCGTACGTGTGACCGAGTACAGAAGTGCTGCCGGATTGCAACACCGAAACGATCGTCTACATCAACCACGAGATCTGATCTTGTTAAGGCTTTGGATCTACGAGGGTTAGTCTCTGATCTATCTCGTTGCTCCCATCTCATATATTAGATCTTGGCTTTCCATTGATTGGATCTTGGATTTATTCGTCTTTGCGATAGGAATTTTTTGTTTTCCATGCATCAAACCTTACAGTGGTATCAGAGCCGTGTCTATGCGTAGATATGTTTTACGAGTAGAACACAATGGTTTTGTGGGCGTTGATGCTTTTGTTGTCGCTTGCTTTTCGTGTACTTTGCATCTTGCGGGATGGGGGGATGAAGCGGCCCCGGCTAACCTTACATGACCGTGTTCATGAGACTTGCTCGACGCTTGACATGCAACTTGTATTGCATAAGTGGCTCAGCGGGTGTCAGTTTCTCCCACCATAGTTAAGATCCAATTTACAATCTGCACTTGACAACACTTGTATCAGCATTGCGGTTCTTGTTCGTAGGTAAGATTGGATCTTATTCCAAAGACCCAAGCCACGTAAAATTTGCAAAGAAAATTAGAGGCGTCTAACTTGTTTTTGCAGGGGGCATGTGATGTGATATGGTCATTATGTGATTATGCTTATATTTGATGTGAGAGATGATCGTTACTGTAATATGGCAACCGGCCGGAGCCTAATGGTTGTCTTTATGGTTTCATGACATGCGTGTCAATCACCATGTAATAGCTTTATTTCATTACTATGAGTTAGTAGTTGTAATAGTTGCTATCGATGGTGGACAACCATGAAGCGGCGCCATGGACCTTGGCCCAATGCTGGTGATGATGGAGATCATGCTCATCTGCTTTGAAGATCAAAGGCACAAGAAGAAAAGTCCATATCATATCACATTATCCCTGCATGTGATGTTTATCCTTTTATGCATTTTATTTTGCTTAGATCACGATGGTAATATTATAAGATGATCCCTCACGTTATAAGATGGTAGCATGATAAGCACCAGAAGGCCACGGTGTTAAATCCTTACAAATGTAAACTATATTATTGACTTTAGTGCAAGTGGGAGACTGTTGGAGATATGCCCAAGAGGCAATAATAAAAGTGTTTATTATTATATCTTAGTGTTCATGATAAATGTTTACATCCCATTCTATACTTGTATTAACCGGAAACATTAATACATGTGTGTTGTGTAAACAACCCGAGTCCCTAGTAAGCCTCTTGTTAAGCTAGCTTGTTGATTAATAGATGATCATGGTTTCCTGATCATGAACATTGGATGTTATTAATAACAAAATCATATCATTAGGTGAATGATGTGATGGACACACACCCATAGTAAGCATAGCATAAGATCAAGTCATTAAGTTCAACTTGCTATAAGCTTTCGATACATAGTAACCTAGTCTTTCGACCATGAGATCATGTAAATCACTTAGACCGGATGGGTACTTTGATTACATCAAATGCCACATCGTAAATGGGTGGTTATAAAGATGGGATTAAGTATTCGGAAAGTATGAGTTGAGGCATATGGATCAAGAGTGGGATTTGTCCATCCTGATGACGGATAGATATGCCCTGGGTCCTCTCGGTGGAATGTCATCTAATTAGCTTGCAAGCATATGACAATGTCACAAGAGATGACAATGTCACAAGAGATGACATACCACGGTACGAGTAAAGAGTACTTGTCGGTAACGAGGTTGAAATAGGTATAGAGATACCGATGATCAACCTCGGATAAGTAAAGTATCGCACGACAAAGGAAATCGGTATCGTATGTTAATGGTTTATTCGATCACTAAGTTATCGTTGAATATGTGGGACCATTATGGATCTCCAGGTCCCTCTATTGGTTATTGATCGGAGAGGAGTCTCGATCATGGCTGCATAGTTCACGAACCGTAGGGTGACACACTTAAGGTTCGATGTTGTATAGTAGATACGGAATATGAGATGGAGACCGAATGTTGTTTGGAGTCTCGGATGGGATCCAAGACATCACGAGGATGTCCGGAATAGTCCGGAGAATAAGATTCATATATGGGAAGTCATTTGCAGGGTTACCAGAAAAGTTCGGGATTTTTCGGTATTGTACCGAAGGTTCTAGAAGGTTCCGAAGGGTACCATAGTGGGGCTCACCTATCCCGGACGATCAACATGGACCGGAGGGGTCTCATAGGCCCACATGGGCCAGACACACCATCCCCCCAAGGCCCATGTGGCTGGATCAAGTGGATAAGATCATATCCCTTCAAAATAGGGACTTAACTTGGCGGGAAGTTTCCCCCTTGTTTTGGCCGACCCTAGGGCTTAGAGGAGGGGCCAAGGCAGCCCCCCACGTCTATATAAGAGGGAGGGGAGGGTTGGGGCGCAACACATCATTCCCCAAAACCCTAGCCGCCCCTCTCTCCCTCCTCCTTCTTCCTGCGCAGGCTTGCTCGACGACGAGGACAAGTGTTTGTTTGAAGCGTGGCTGGCAACGAGCCAGGACTGTATTAATGGTGCGCACCAAAGGGCAAGATCTATTGGGCCAAGGTCTTGCAGCAGTACAACGAGACCAAGATGCACCCGCCCTACCATATCCCAAGTCCTCAGACGGAAGAGTCCCTCCGAAAAAGATGGAACTACATCAAACAAGAGACAATCAAGTTCTGCTCGGCGGTCGAACATGCTAAGAACAACCCCGTAAGCGGCGCTGGCGTCGTTTCAGTGGTAAACACGATATAACCATCATCATTCTACACTATTTGCATCATTCTATGTACATCATTGACGGCTATGATTGCAGGTATCCCGCGTCTTGGAGAAGTTCAGGCCGACGCATAAGAAGGGCTTCCATATGGTCCATTGCTGGGACGTGCTCAAGGACGCCAACAAGTGGATGGCAAGCTTTGCGTCCTACAACGAAGTTGTGAGGCATGGGACAGTGGTCAACCTCGACGGCGAAGACGACGATCAAGGTCGTCCAGCCCTTCCACCACGTCCCCGAGGCCATAAGGCTACCAAGGTCGATCTAGCTCGGGAGACGCATGTCATTGCGTTCACCTAGAGCATGGAGAAGATAATAGCCGGAAATCTTGCCGCCTTGGCTGCTAGGGACGAGAAGAGGTGTCTGGAAAAAGAGGCCGCGACTGCCATCTACCACAACCTCACGAAGGAGGTCATTGAGGTCCAAAGGATGGACGTCGAGGCCAAAAAGGCATACGCCGAGGACAAATTGTGTGACGCCGAGGCGAGGAAGATGGATGCCGAGGCCAAGACCCGTGCAGAAGACACAAGGATCATGCTTGCCGACTTGAGCGGCGTCGACGACGACACCAGGTCATGGTTCATGAAGAGGCGCGCTGAAATCCGCGCACGAGAAGCCTGATCGCCATGCGCCCAGCACCTTGGCCTCCTTTTGGACTTTTTTTTATTGTTGTTCAGACCTTATTGTGTCCCTTTTGCTCCACTATGCGCCGTACCTTGTGCAAAGTATGATGAACATATTGCAGACCTTAATTTGCGGCTGTAATTTCTGCAAATTTTAGGCTACAATCTTTTTTAAAAAATCTGGCATGCGCCGAAAATGCGTCGCCCCGCTGGAGCCGGCCCGGACGCAAACGGACGCGCGATCATTTACGCGTCCACGAGAGACGATGCAAACGGATGGCCACGAACATTTTGGGTGTCCGAATCGCGCCGCTGGAGACATTGGGTGAGTAGGGGCCAGCAGGAGACATGCCGAGGAAAAGCAGGGCCGGTCGACGCAACTACGTACCTGCGTCATTGCGCCGGATGGATGGCTGGAAACGCTGACCATGCATGCACTTACTTCTACGCACACTTAGCGGTGTTGACATCACCAGTTTTGTACTACTGCGTTGGTTTTGCGTGGAGAGCAGCATGCCTAGGGAGTGTTAATCGTCAGAAGTTCTGTGCACATGTTGTTCTGTGCCCGGTCGACACTTGTCGAGGAAAGTAGGATGAAACGGCTCAGGGGGGAAAGGTTCAGTGCACACTTGTCCTGACAAGTAGAGATCGATATGCCAGGTCACGGCTATAGCTCGTGGATCATGTATTTATCCATTGAGCATAGTGTGTCAGGTACTTTAGGTACCTAGTATCCTCCCAAGATATATGAACTGTGTTACGTTTCCTGTAGGTTATAATGTAGTATGATCTATTTTTTCCCGTTAATAGAAAAAAAAGATTTTGATCGACGATTACAGACTCTATCAATTATTTTTCATATGATACCAATCATAAACACGAGACAGAGGCTGCAAGAGACATATCATCTTGTATCAACTATGGAATACTACCGCATTCAACGACATCTTGTGTTATCCATTTTGATCTTGAAGGCATGAATTAAAGCTCTTATTAGAAGAAAAAAAACACATGGACCAATAAGAGCTCATCTTTGGAACTCTCCAATAAAATCGTAAAAATTCAACAAACATACGAAAATTATTCTAACACTTAGAGGGCATGAAGATTTCTACACAATTCACTACTATATATAGAGAAATATTAAGGAGGCAATAACACCAGTGGTACATAAACTTGTCCACCATGTGCAAATTAGTACAATAAGTTGAAATTTGTGGTTTAAAGGTACATAAACTTGTCTTACGGGTGCAAATTGGTACAAAGTCAACCTACAGCTGACACATGGCATTATTCTTTTTGCAAAAAACTCCAAAATTAAACAGAAATTTAGACTTCTTCCTTCCCCTCTTTTCCACTTTGCTAATGGTCGCCGTTCTACCTCCCGGTGCGTTGGCTGCGAATCTGTGATGCCCTTGAGTCTCATGGACCGCTTCCTAGTCGGACGTTCCACCCACGCTTGACGGGACCCAACTCACGGGCGCTCCGAGGTGTGAAGCAGCTCGCGGCGCTCGCCATAGACGGCGCACTCGTGGCGCTCGCCAGGCTGGATCGGCTCGACGACGCGGACCTGTTGGTGTAGCCTCGACCACGGTTACCTTCCCCGTCAACTCCTCCAGGATTTGCCAACATGAGGCCTCATGGAAGAATGTGTTTGGCGACGGATGACGGCAGCTTGCCGCGCATACACCAAACCGTGTTTTCCGCCATGGCTGCCAAACCGTGTTTTCTATCACGAGCACCCCTAGCTGGGCGCGGAAGCACGGACACGTTCAAGAGGAAGAGGCCCGCGTACCCTGTGCGCGGTGGCGGCGGCGGCTACCGGTCACCTGATGGCCACGGCAACGAGGGCGCATGAGTCCGTGGCCGTGCCCCGAAGTGCATGAAGGCCCTTGGCCGGCTTCTCGTCGAACTAGCAATTCCGCTGTTGAGGAAGCTCTAGCACAAGAACATGGTGGAAGTAGTCGCGTGCTACGAGCATGTCTCAGGGAGCGGCCTCTTCACCCTTTGTTCTTGCTGGCGACGGCAAAGTGCCCGAAGCACGCGCGCAGCAAGCAGCGTCAACGTGTTCTGCCTCGCGGCCTCGTACTGCTGGAGGTGTTGACAGGGAAGGTGATCGTAGACGAGGACGCACCAATCCCCATGACGCGGAGCCGGTCCAGCCGGAAGAGCGTTGAATGCGAGCGCACCGAGTATGGCGTTACAGCGCAGGCTGAGTACGACAATCTGCATCACGCCTCAATGGCAGGCAAGGGGGCAGTGAGAGCGTCGCCGCCAGCACCCAGTGCGGTAGGCAAAACTCTTTTTGCGATCAAGGTAGGCAAAACTCGTGAACGATGGCCATGCATCAGCTAAATGCGAAAAAAAAGAGAAAGGACTTGTCGGGGTTAACGTTAAATAAGTGGGCTTTTGGCAAAAAAGAATAATAACACGTGTCAGCTGCATGCCGTTTTTGTACGAGTTTGCACCTACATGACAAGTTTATGTACCGTTGCACCCGAAATTGCAACTTGTTGTACCAATTTACACATGGTGGACAAGTTTTTGTACCGTGGGTGCTATTACCTCAATATTAAGGGTATCGTCATCGGCAATTGCACTTACAACGGTCTCATTTAAGGAAATAAAATTGTGGGTGATGAGGCCTGCTAGAAATGGGCCGCCAGGGATAACGCATGCCTACATTGCACTAAGTGTAGAGAAATAGAATGTTTTCAGAGAAATGACTTTCTCCAATGCAAAAACAAGAAAGAACTCCCCAAACACAGAGAAACTATGAAACTTAGAGCGTGAATCGCAAAGCAGAAAAGTGGACGAATCCGACGGCGAAAACATGCAGGTACGCGTGACCTCTCGTACACGGGACAATCGCTGCTCCGAATGTATTAATCCACATTGTGTCTTCTTTTCAATGTATTGTTTGCTCTCATTACTTGACACATTCTCTCTTTCAGAAATTACTTGACACATTCTCCTATTAATGCCAGGGCAATTACTTAGTCTCGTTATTTTGCGGATGCTACTATCATCCAAACCAAATCTTTTTTTTTTAAGAAACACAGTACAAACGCAGACGCTCACATACACGCGCATACACTTACCCCTATAAACGCATACACGCACACTCTACCCCTATGAGCATCTCCGGAACACTAAGCAAGCGGATTGGATCTTGAAATTGACGAAGTCACCACAGACGCCTCCTTGTCAACGGAAACGTCGCCTCCCACTGAATAAATATTCCGCATTTATGAGACACACAGATGTCAAACCTGGGGTTTGAACTCTGACGGGCTGGGGGTACAACCACCCTCCTAACCATCCAACCTCAGGTTGGTTCTCATCATCCAAACCAAATCTGGAACAGTTCAACAAGTGATTCAACCATTGGGGGATCGAATAAGAGAAAACATACACACATGTAACCGGAGAAAAAAAATCAAAATTTGCTCAGTAGCCGCTTTACTAGTTGGGTTCCTCGTCAGGCTAACCATAGAGCATCTCCAGCCGTCTTCCCGGAAAGGCCCGCGGGACGCCTTTTTTATATGGATGGACGAAAACGGTCCAGTCGTGCTTCCGGATTTGGGCTTTCATCCATCTAGGGAGCCCAGGTCATCCCCGGCCACCCGGGGAGCGCTCGGGGAGTCCGGAGGAAACGAAAGCGCGAGAAACGCCGATAAAACTTCCCGCGTGGTTGGTGGCCCCGACTTGTCGACGAGAAAGGCCGATCGTCGTCCTCATCACACCGCATTCTGCGCGCTGTAAAACTCTGCCACCGATCAGTCTTCGCCGGACGCGTAGCTTCCACGCGGTGAGTTAATGCCGTTGCCTCGGTTTCACGCGCGTCGCCCCCTATTTATCGCGGAACTACTGCGTTTGGCCGCATTCACCACGCCGTCTCCCTATTCTCACCACCTCTCTCCCCCATTCTCACGAGCAAACAATGGCGAACTCCGGCGAACAACGGCTTCGGTCGTCGCTCTCTCCACCAATGGGAGGGGAGCCTATTGCACGCGACGGGCTACCCCATGCCACCGGACTTCCGCGCGCCCGGAGGCTGGCGTCCCGGCCCCGCCGCCGCCAGTCGGTCGCGCCGCGCTGGAGGCGAAGATCGACATGGTGGTCGTCACCCTCAGTGACGAGCAGCGCGCGGAGGAACGCTTCTTCCCGGACAACTACGACGCATGGACGGAGTTCTTCCGACGAAGGTACGAGCGAGAACTCGCCGCGTACGACAGCCCTCCTCCTCCCGCGCGAAACAATGCCGCCGGCCACCGCCGCTGGTGGAGCGGGCCTGGCCGCACCCTCGAGAACATGCTCACGCACATCGAGGATGGAAAATCCCCCGTTCTGGGGATGCCACCGTCCTTGGGTCGTGTCGGCACGGTAGCTCCTGGATGCGGCGACGGATGATGCCGTCCTCCTCGTCGTCTGGGTCGAGGTCGGCGTCTAGGTCCGGCAGGTCGGCTCCTCCACATGCGATGCCGACCGTCGTCAAGAAGGAGCCGGCCTCTCCACCGCCGACTAGAGGGCGCAGCAACGGCGCCCTCGTCATCCGCGACCAGCGGGGGCACCGCTCGTTGTCTCCCTCGCGCAGCCGCAAGAGGAAGGCCTCGAAGAAGGACGCCGCAGCGGCCGCCGCCGTGTCCCAGCTGGCCGAGGAGGAGGCCAAGCATGCTGAGGACGCCGCGGTGGCGGAGGCGATCGCCAGGTCGTTGAACGACCTCGTCCCCGCCAACAACGACCTCCCCATAGACGCCGCACTTGACTAGTCCAGGCGGGACTGTGAGCGGAAGGAGGAAGAGCAGCAGAGGCGCCTGCTGGACTTGGCTGCACCGATCGCCGCACCGACTGCACCCGTCGCGCCCATGCCGCTCATCAAGCTCGAGGAGAGCAGCAATAACGACTTCTACCGGCCGCCACCGCCACGCGGCGACCCTGGCCAGGGTTCAAACCGTTGGTACGAGGCGTCGCCGCTCGAGGACGCCGGCAACTCCAGCGACGACGACGACGGAGGCGGCGACTACATGACCTTCTACCGCCATTTCTGCATGTAGATCGACGTTTTTAAATTTTAATTTTTGTTTCCCTATGGCTTACGAATTCGGCCTATATATGTACGAACTCGCCTATATATGTTAAATATCTCTAAACTTTGTCTATGCTTGAATGAATTCCATCTTGTTTTGTCTGAATTCGCTGGCATTTGTCCAGAATTTTCATCCATCCTGGAGTCACCGCTAGGAAAATGGGCCTTCCCAGGCCAAACTTTCCATCCATCCGGCGCTAGCGCCGGATTTCGGTCTCGGGAGCCCAACAGCTGGAGATGCTCTTACTGGTTAGTGCGGGTGCGCGTATAGGCATGCACTTTCTCGAAAACATGGAACTAAGTCATCTCCAACAAAGACACGTAAATGGACGCTGAGCGAGCAATCATTTGCTTTCGCGTGTACCTAAAATTTTTTTGGTACCCGCTCCAGCGGGACGACGGAAAGTGACCGGGTGGTCCGCAGCGACGCAAATACGGCGCATATTTGGCCTGGTCTTCGCACGGGCCCGCTCGGCAGTGGCACAGATGTTTCGTCTTCCGTGGCATAACTTACGGGCGGCGCGCTACATCTTTTCTGGGTCGCGTTAATGGCGCGCCTCAGCTTCCGTGAGCGTGCGCTGCTAGGCGGCGTCGCAGTGGCGGGACAATGAAGACGAGATGGCGTCCGGGCCTCTTAAAGGAACGCTACCGGCGCCCATTTCCCCAACCACGCTATTGCCAGAGTCCACCCTATCAACCCGATCGACGCCATGGGGAAGCAATGTTGGCCGTTCCGCAATACCTAGAACAACCACGACGCTAGCAATCCGGCAAGAAGCCTCGGGTTGGGCGGTACGTCCGCATCGACTTCACGCGCCGCCTCTCGGACGAAAACCGGCCGGTGCCATGGCCGGACGCAAACCTGCCTGAAGGAGGCTGGTACCTCAACTCCAGGCGTGTGCCGGTCCCCCCATGCCACGCGAGTGCCGAGAGCTCCATGACTAGGTGCGCTACCGCCGAACGATCTTGCTGGACGATCTCTGAGAAGATCCAGCGTACGCGCTGAACTCGTACAACTGGATCTCGTTCGGGACGTGGGAGTTCGACGCTCGCCGCCGAGCTGGATACGTCAGCGGCCTCGAGTACTTCGACCGCGAGATCGCCGCGAAAGAAGAGGAGAACAACGACAAGGACGAGGACGAGGAGGCGAAGCGCGCAGACAACGACCATGATGACGGCGGGCCGACGTGGGATCCGGAGACCCAGCTGCCGGACATTAGCGAGGAGGAGGCCATTGCCATGGCACTGGCCAATAGCGAGCTCGCTATGTGGGATGGGCTCGCAATCCAGCTACGCGAGTTGGCGCTCGCGCAGGGCCGACGACTCCTCCGGCCACGCCGACGCGTTCCAGCGATGGTGCGTCGACTGCTGCTCCGGCCTAGGATCCGTGGCCGCCTTCACCACATCCTCCGGGGCAGGCGATGGCCTGGCCGCAGTTGCCGCAGCCTGTCCTTCCTCCTCCACCGCCGGCATACCAACTCCATGACCGACGCTAGAGTTCATCGACCTCATCACCGACGACGAGCAATAGCCATTAGCTAGGTTTCAGCAGACCTTTATGGCCTTTGTAAAGTCTTTTTATGTTTTTTATTAGTGTAAATTATAATTTTATAAATAGGAAAACAATATGCGTCGTATCGTTGGAGCCACCTCCAACGCAAACGGAGGCGCGATCGATTCCTGACCGTTTGGATGTCCTAAGCAACTTACAGCGAGCTGTGTTCCAATGATAAAGCTGGATCGTGGACCTCATAACTCATAAGATCATCACCATTTGTGTTTAGTTTTAATCACTAATCTTAATCTGGGTCGCCACATTTTTTTTTCAACGGCATATTGCACAGCAGTACGCAGAGGTCAGGTCCTCATAGTTTTTTTTTTGAGGGTCGCCACATTTTTTTTTCGACGGCATATTGCACAGCAGTACGCAGAGGTCAGGTCCTCATAGTTTTTTTTTTAGGGGTTGGTCAGGTCCTCAGAGTTGCCAACAACCTTGTACGGGCCCATGGAAATGCAAAGATGCTCTGGTGCAACGGTACCATCATCCCACATCAGGCCCAGGAACAATGTACAGAGACAAGGTTAGCGGGAAAATCCTATCTGCCGACCATGGCAGCACTTGAACTCCACTGCACACCCCGCGTGTGGTGTGGCCCGGCCCGGTTAGGAGCTAGGCTTTGCACTTTTCTGTTTATTTTTTTTTCTGATTCTTTTCTTTTTTTTTTCTTGTAAGATTCGAAGAATATTAAAATTTTGAAAATGTGTATATTTAAAAAAACGATTAAATTTGGAAATGGTTAATTTCTTAAAAAATAAATTTTAAAATGTTTAAATTTGATAAGTGTTCAATTTAAAATATTTTTTTCAAAAGAAAGTTATTCACTTTTGAAAATTGTTTGTTTTTGTAAAGTGTTCAAAATCAAAATATGTATAGATTTTAAAATGTATTCAACTTAAAAAAATAGATTCTAAAAATGTTATAATTTTAAAAATGTGGAGACTTAAAAAATATTTTTTCTATAATTTGTATTACCTGATGTTGTTGGCTCGAGACCCATGTAGCCACTTGGGCATGCGCAAGGTGTGTGGCACCCTCGAAACGATGACCGGGTCAGTGAATATCATCTCTTGTATGCGCAATCATAATACTTTTCAGCTCTCCACCGCTTTTACTATACATCGATCACGTTGGCCGCTACCAAGTCCCGCACACCCTAGTCAGGTCATTGGTTTGACCCATCTTCGTTTTTTTTCATTTTTTTTGGGTTTTCTGTTTTCTCTTGTTTCTTTTTCTTTTTAACTTTGTTTCCACATTTGAAAAAAGTTCAAGATTCGAAAAATGTTTAAATTTGAAAAATGCACAACTTTGGAAATGTTCAAATTAAATAATGTTCAATTTTTTTGAATTTTTTTCAAATTCATAAAGTTCACATTCGAAAATTGTTTAAACTCAACGAATGTTCACATCACAAAAATGTTTAGATTAAAAAGAAATGTACAAATTTTAAGAAAAATGCAAACCGAAAACTTAAAAGAAAAAAAGGAAAGGAAAACCTAAAATAAAAAAGGGCCAACTCAACACGCCCGCCTTATTGTGCGGTGATTGCCATTCATGGACCAGCTTGGTGTATATATATACCCTTGCTCTCCACGATCTTTATACCCGGAAAACCTATTCTCCGCCTATTAGCTAGGCGTATTAAGCCCCGCCCAGGCGTACGGATTTAAGTGGGCCAGCCCAAGAAGCTGCGCCTTCGGTGGGTTTTCTTTTTTCTGTTTTGGTTTTTTTCGACCGAATTTTCTCTGGTTTTCAACGGTTTTGTTATTTTTCTCTATTGTTTCATCGGCTTTCTTTGGTTTTCTGCCTTTTTGAAAAAGAAATCACGTTCAATTTTGTTCAGTTTCAAAAAAAATTCAAATACAAATTTTGTTCAGAATTGAAATTTGTTCACGTTCATTTTTTGTTGAGTTTCAAATTTTTGTTCAAATAAAAATAAAATCAAAATTGAAGTTTATTCAAATTTAACTTTTGCCTAGTTTCAATTTTTTGTTAAAGTTCAAAAAAATTTCAAGTAATTTTTGTTCCGATTTCAAATTTTCTCAAAATCAAATTTTGTTCACCTAATTTTTGCTTAGATTTGGAATTTTTAAAATTCAATTTTTGTTCATGAATTTTTTCAAGTGATTTTTGTTCAGATTCGAAAATTGTTTAAATTTAATTCATTCAAATTTCAAATTTGCTCAAAAGAAAATTTTGTTCACGTAATTTTTTCTCAGATTTGGAATTTTTTCAAATTCAATTTTTGTTTATGTTCGTAATTTTGTTCAATTTCAATTTTGTGTCCAGGTTTGAAAAAATAGGTGCAAAGCTTGGACGATCCTAGCTAGTGATATTGTATGCCAGAATAGACAGCGACGTTGTGGATTTCATTTTCTAATGGAATAGGAGCTAGATTAGAACTTTGTTAGTGCTTTGCGTTTTATTCTATATTTACGAATCCACCAATGTTGGAGCCAAGTAGATCCAATAGGAGGGGCGAAGCTCCTAGTAGGATAAGGTAGGGTAGCTGCCCTATCTTGATTTTTGGTGCATACACTTAGATGCGCGTGTTTGTTCTGAAAATTTTGAGTGGTCATACATCAAAAATGAACTCCGTATAAGAAAATTATGCTTGTTTTAGTAAACACTGCGCAAAATTAATTACAAACCGAAAACATAGACTTTTTACCTCCAAACTATTCTAGGCTCAATGCGAATAACATTACTTGTATTATAGAGATTTATCGTTGACTGAACCTTAGGATATACAAGGTAAGTTCAAGTTATTCATTAAATATTTGAAATGCACGTTATAGTTTCTCTGACCAACACCTCATTAAAATAATATTGGTTTTACCAATGGTGGCATTAACAATTGAAAGAAATTTCCCGGCAATAAAGATAATCAAGATCGAGTTGCACATCGAATAAGGAATAATCAAACGTTTTGATTGTTTGAATTGCATTAAAAAGAGGCAAAGTTTTTCCATTCAGTTAGCATTATTGGTATTTTTTGTTCTAATTGTAGTTAAATATGTTTTTATTTTTATTTGTATCCAATGATTGTGTTTGAACCATATACATCACTACCACTTTAGGACTATTTTGGTATTTGTACCTTTCAAGATTCGTCCTATCTTAGATTTTTTTTCATCCTTCGCCACTGTCCAAATGTATCATCGTTCTTCTGTCGGATAAGGAGTGGATAAATCCTTGACCCAACTAATTCTGTAACGACAACAACCAATCTCCGAGCTCTCAAGTCTCAACACACGGTTTCACATTTCAGATTCCCAGGTGCTACCTACGAATAAGAAGAAAGGAGTCCACAACACATATCTTATCTTCTCCGATTAAATTAGAGTTGTTCGTCGAACTTTTGAATATGGATAGATCAGATTGTCATGACTCATGAGTAGTGCTCTTGCAAAAGTTAACTTTCGTGCATGTACATTTCGCCCTTTTGCCTACCTGCCTGGCTACGCTTTGCTCTTTCAACCTTTTTGCCTACCTGGCTGCCTGCACTTTGCACTTTCAACTTCTGAACTTGCATGTGTGCGCATCTAAGAGCTCCGCGTCCCCCAAAGCGTCCCCCGAACCGCGCCGGATTGAGCGTTTGGGGGACGTGTTTAATTCGTGCCGTCTTTGGGGGACGTCGCTCCCCAGCCGCGTCCCCCAAACGCCTCCCCCAAACATTTAAAATACTTTTTTTAATATTTTTATTTCAATTTTCACAAACTAATACATAATTGGGAACGTGGTTTACACGAAGACACAGTTTGGCACATGGTTTTCCACAAACTAATACATAGTTTGAACCATGGTGGACACAAATATAAAATTTTGCAAAGAAACTAAACCTAACTAGGCCGTGCATCGAAGGTTTCCTATGTTCGCTGCTAAGAAAGAACACTCGAGGGCACACCCAGTCACCTAAACTGGAAAATCCAGCGGGAGGATGGTGCCCTTGTTGGTTCTACCGATGAGGCAAACATCCAGAAACTTCCGTGCACGTGTTCGCTGTGAAGAAACAACACCCAGTCGTCCTCCTCGTCGGTGTTGTCGCCGTGGTAGTCCCGGCGGTAGCGCGTCTCGTCGAAGACCTTGACGCTCATGTCCCTGTCGCCGAAGTAGGAGAACAGGAGGATGAAGCCGGCTTCGAGGCTGTGGTGCCGCGCGAACTTCTCCCAGCCGATGTTGAGGTACATCTTGCCGCGAGCGTCGTAGATCACGTCGACGATCCATCGGTAGTAGCCGCACGCAGCCTCCCGCAGATGCATCGTGCGCGGGCGGTCGTCGCCGGCGACGTAGTCGGCGAAGGAGTCCGGCAGCCTCTGGATGCCGCGCGGGTCGCCCTTGAGGACGAGGACGAACTCGAACAGCACGTCCGGCTCCACGTCCATCTCCGACGATGAAGCCGGCGGCGTGGGAGGCGACGGCGAGCGTTCAGCTCTGCCGCGGCCACAACCACGACCACGACCACGGCCGCGAGGTCGTCCTCCGCCTCTACCAGACATAGCGTCGAGTCTTGTTGAGATGGTGGCGGCTAGGGTTTGGGAGAGAGGCGCTAGGGTTTGTGTGTGAGAGGGACGATGAGAGGCGGCCCTTTTATAGGCCGGAGGGAGGCGGAGGAGCGGTGGCGCTCATTAACGCCGGCACGCAGAGGTAAGCGCGACGGGACGCGTCGCTGCGGCTCTGCGGGAACTGCACCGTCGCTGCGCGCCAATAACTTCCGTCGTGAGGTAGGCGACGGTTAGGTTAAAATTTATTGTGCCGCTGACGAGTCGGTCCCGCCACTCCCCGCCTCGCTTTTCGGTGTGTCCGGCGTCCCCTGTGCGTCCCCTGTGGGACGGGGACGGGCTCGGGACGCCGGACACCATATCGGGACGCGCCGGACAAAAACGGGCTTTGGGGGACGTGGCTGGAACGGTTTTTGTGTCCGGCGCGCCCCAAATCCCTTTGGGGAACGCTTTGAGGGACGTGGCTGGAGATGCTCTAAGATATGCCACTTGAGGGCTGACCAGAGTGTGTGCACTTGTTTCGTTTCTGGAGCAGAAGAAGCCTATCCTTATTCCTGAGTACACGGTGCACATCCTTGTCTGCAATCCTATCATGGTGATATCTCTCGGGACAGGACCCCATAATCCTATCTCACCAGAAATATAACGAACTAATAATATATCCCCTGCAATTTACGATAATCTTCTTGCGTGACAATCCTGGCGCTATTATGTGAACCTAACACATCACATAAACAGTCCTAATCCTAACAATCTTCAGGTGGGTATCTCTCTGTTCAAAACAATTTAGCTTGGAGCCTTTGGTGTTTTTTTGGGGCTTCATTGCTGCATTGGTGTGTTTTTTTTTTCTGGAGCGTCTTCTTTGTTGCATGTTCAGTCACCGACCAGTGGGGGATTTGGAACATTTGTATCTGGTTTGGAGCTGGATTTTCCTGGATAACTAGATAATAATGTTTTCTATTAATAAAACGGGTTTTCTATTTGACGATTTGATGAGCGTGCCATTTTTAAGCTTACAATCGCGTTTATGGTGCCTTCCGATTTGCATCTTGTGACGTTATTATTTCTCCTGATTCTCTCTCCCCTTAGTTATCTCGTCACCAAATCTTCCTCTCTGGCGAAAACACAATCGTTATGTGTAGCTTTGGTCTTAAACCTCGAAAGGAACCACGTATGGATGTAGCAATATGATAAATTTCTTGCTAAGCTTTGAAAACAAGGGTTAGTTTAGCATGTATCACTATTTTGTAAATGGATTATGTTTGTTGTTTGTTCGTGAACTGATGCATGAGAAAATTCACAATATTATATGTGGAAATTTGGAGAAGTGAAAATGATGCACTAGATTTTTCATGAAAAGTGATTTCATAATTTATCTTTTAGTAAGACATTGACATGAAAACGACTGATTAAATGATAGGAGACATTAACCATATTGAAAATAAATAATTTGTTGATTTTACTGAAGATGCCAGGTCGAAAGGAGCATGATCCGTGGGACCAAGAGTTTGGAATCTGTGGAGATAGAATTGCTTGTATGTAAGGACAGTGATAGCATGATCCAAGAGAGCAAGAGTTTTGAATCCACCAGCAACAAAATTCTGTGCATCTAATAATTGGAAAATAGATAACGATCACTCTATTTGGCTCGGTTTTTTTCTATCTAAAGTTTGTATGTAGCATTAGCGGATATTAGTATAAAAGTCTTCCTTTTCAAACTAATTCAAAATATTGTGTGGAACACGTGATAAGCAATATCAAAACAAACAAACATACAAAACAAGTTCAAGATATCATCTAATCATAAATATAGACCAGTGACAACATGGCGTTGTACATGTGTTTGGGAAAATTAATGTACAATAGAATGTTGCCCTGCCCAAACCACGTAGGATGATTGTTGACTTCAAAAGGAAATGGTGGAAAAAGAGTGCCTTTTCGTAGTTATAAGATGGTCTTTTAGTGTTTAATAGAATAATTATTCTCCAGCGTGTCTCCATTGTACAAATATTATGTATTGCTCCCATATCCATTCTAAAAATTACTATAGTACATAAGTTATGATGTATTGTCACATAAATCCGACAGAGGAGTGGATTATCATGTTACTTGCACTCAACTGAAGATTTTTGCCTCATATACCCGGACATCCCCTTTCACTTTTGTCCTCTTAGATCCTCCATCAGCTGTAAAGATAAAGTATCGTGCACTCTAAGCAGCTAGCTACTCCATGCAGGACGCATTTGTTAGAGGAACATACTAGGTACACTGCATATGCAAACACATGGTCCAGATACTCACCAACCGAATGGGACATCTGATACCAACTTATCAAGAGCAATCAAATCAAAATCCTCAAGATGAGAAGAACGAGTGCAATGCCATCCAGAATTTCTCAAATCGGAGAGCATTAGAGCAAGCTATTGACAGCTTCACATAATGATAGGACTCTATTCACAGTTTCACATAGTACTTACTGGAGTATTTACAAATGCACAGCTAAGATGCAGTGGCAGGCAACACTTTATCACCCACTTGCAGACAAGGATCCTGAGCTCACGAACGCTATCCGCCTCTACTGATGTAAACTGAACTGAACGGGAAGTAAAAAAGCGGCCGAGAAATTTGACCGGAATGCTCGTCGATTGGTCGATTGGATTCCTCTGCTCCTCGTCTTGTAGCTCCGACCCCCGGATCTGGGGAGAGCCGTGCGTGGGTGCTACGGCAGGAACGGCGGCATCTCGCCGTAGTGTGCCGCGGGCTTCCAGCGCGCCGCGGCTGGGTCGGGGCGCGCGCCGCAGCGCTGGCAACGCTGGGCGGGCGGCAGGCGGACGGCGAGGATCCGGCGGCAGGAGGGGCAGGAGGAGTGGCCGCGCAGCCACTTGTCGACGCAGAGTGCGTGGAAGGCGTGGCCGCACTGCGGCAGCACGCGCATGGCCTCCCCCTCCTGGAACTCGGCGAGGCAGATGGCGCACTCCGGCGCCCCTGCGTCCTCCTCCGACGACGATTTTCCTTTGTCGGCCGCGGGGATGGCGGCGACGTAGGCGACGGTGGGGATGGCGCGGAGCACGGACTTCTTGACGCCCCTGTTGGCGGCAGCGGCAGCGGCGTCGGGGCCGACGCCGAGGCGGCGGCCGCAGGCACAGCGCGCGACGAGGCCGATGCTGAGGACGCAGATGAGCGCGCAGAGGAGCGATGCGAGGATGATGATGATGTCCCTGTCGTCGGCGATGAAGGGCCCCGGCGTGGTGGCGGGCGCCAAGAGTAGCCGCCTCGCCGGCGCCGCCATGGTGGGTAGCTGCTGCTGCTGCTGCTGCATCGTAGCTAGTCCAGATGACGGGATGAGACTGGCTTGCTTATCGCTGAGCTGAGCTGCGGGGAAGAAGGTGACAAGTTTGTGGTTGAAGCTAGGTTGGACTTGGAGTGTGGGCTTTTTATAGAGGCCTTTGCGGCCTTTTAGCGAGGCGCGGTGTTTCCGGGCGTGAGGGAGAAGAGCCGGGTGGTCGGCCGGTGTAGCCAAAGACCGTGGGCGATCGCCCCTCGTCTCAATCCTCCTGAAACCAGTGCACCGCAGGGAAGCAACTATAGTGAGTGGTAGGCAGCTGCTAGCGTGTCTACCTACCTCTACCAGTCTACCTGAACTTCTCTTTTCTGAACAAGTACCTGCCTGATCATGATGTGCGTCTTTGCTGCACTCTTCGTGTTACACTCTGCTACTCCTCGTTCGCTGCACCTCTGGATCCGATCAGAGTTTCTCAGATATGATATGACCCAGGCGTGCACGTATGGGATCAAGCCTCCAATGTAACCCAACCGCGTGTACCGAATATACTCGGAATCATACGGCCAAGAATCACGACGAATACAAGGTATTGCCACATACAAGAACCTGATCCTCTTTTAGATGCACTCTGTGCTTGTATTGCTTGATATTTTCTCCTAACATTATTAGCCTGATTGAGGCTGTTGCAGAAAATCATTATTGCTCAAAAGATTGCTATCCGGCTTGATTCGCTAATGAATGATCTTGTGTCTAATGCCGAATGTTTCTTCATTAAGGGAAGGAGTATCCACGGTCGAGCTCGGCATTCGCAACATCATGGAGGCTTATTTGTTCCTCCATAGACCCACTCCAACAAATCCTGAAATCCAAATAGGGTGGATTCCCGGCTAAATTCCTAGAGTGGATTTGCGGTTTAATTTGTTCCTCCTCTTCGAGGGTGCTCCCAAATGGGGTGGATGGTTCCCCTATCAAGCACGGAAGAGGGATTGGGACATGGAGAACCGATTTCCCCGCTCCTATTTGTTCATTCCATAGACCCACTCCAACAAATCCTTGAGTTGGCTACCCATCATGAGCTCCTCCACAAGATTAGAGAGAGAGAGGGGTACCGTCCTTTGAACTTCCCAATATGCAGACAATGCGGCGGTTTTTGTGGATCCACACAGAGAGGACATGCATAACCTTTCCAACATCCTTGCGTTATTTGGAGAAGTAATCGGTCTAGAAACAAACTTCCAAAAGAGCATGCCTAGTGGTACACATTCGTTGCGAAAATATTGGCATTGAAGACTGTTATCACCAGAATTTGACCGAGTCAGAGGTGGGCCGCGATCAAGATGGACTTGAAGATATATATATAGAAGAAATACGTGAATCGGCCTTACATGCAAAGTTTGGGCTAGTTTGCCCTTGTATCTGTAACATATTAGATTACGTGTCGGTTTAGAAGTTAGAGTTTTACCCGTGCACGGTTAGGTGCACGCCTGAATTAGAAAGTCCCTTGGACTATAAATATGTATCTAGGGTTTATGGAATAAACAACAACACACGTTCAACCAAACAAATCAATCTCGGTGCATCGCCAACTCCTTCGTCTCGAGGGTTTCTATCCGGTAAGCGACATGCTGCCTAGATCGCATCTTGCGATCTAGGCAGCACAAGCTCCACGTTGTTCATGCGTTGCTCGTACTGAAGCCTTGTTGATGGCGAGCAACGTAGTTATCATAGATGTGTTAGGGTTAGCATAGTTCTTCGCGTAACATGCTAGCGTAGTGCAACCCTTGCATATCTAGCCGCCCTCACACCTATCTTAGGTGTGGGGGCGGCACCCCGCTTGATCATTATTTAGTAGATCTGATCCGTTACGATTGCTCCTTGTTCTACAAGGATTAGTTTAATATCTGCAATAGTTAGGCCTTACAAAGGGGGAGGATCCAGCGGCACGTAGGGTGTCGTTCGCAAGTCCTAAACAGGATGTTCCGGGGATCAACTTCGTGTTGGTTTTTAGGCCTTGTTTAGGATCGGCTTACGATCACCGTGCGTGGCCGCGAGGCCCAACCTGGAGTAGGATGATCCGATTATGCGGTGAAAACCCTAAATCGTCGTAGATCTCATTAGCTTTATCTTGATCAAGCAGGACCACCATATATTCGTGCACCCCGTACGAATCATGGGTGGATCGGCTCTCTGAGCCGATTCACAGGATAACCTGAGAGCCGATCGAGGCTCGTATTTAATATTTACGTGTATGCCATGCAGGAAATTAAGCGAGGCATCTCCATCACCTTCCTGACCAGGTATAGGTCAGGTGGCACGCCATGGACCTAAGCATCTGACGTCTGACCAGAAGAGCTTTGCGGGCCGTCGCTCGGAGGGACCTCAGCCAGCCGCAGCTCTAGGTTGTTCCCGGCTCTACAGTGTTGACCGTCGCTGCCCGCCGGTGGGTTTTGGCAGTCAACACATTCTGGCACGCCCGGTGGGACAAGCTTCTACATCAACCACATCGCCATCTACATCTGAGATGGCGGACGGCACGCCAGTTACGTACGAGGATCTGACGGACGAGCTCAAGAAGAAGTATGACGAGGTCAAAGTCATCCTCGAAGCCGACCTCATCGGCTCATATCATAGAACCCGTTCACATGGCGTCAGGTGGAAGGGGTTCTCACCGGAAGGCGTACTCGATGGAGTGGACCTATCTGTCCCGTCGGAGGAACGCACCAGGGCCGTGCGCCAGGAGATTAGCGGCATGGTGACTCACTCGTTGCGTCTCCATTCTGAGAGCCTGGTGAATACTCTGGAGCATGTCGCCGTTCGGATGATCAAGGAGGTCATGAAGAATCAGCACTCTCTATTAGATCCAACTCTCGGGACCTACCGAGGAAAAGTGCCACTTCAGTCCCGTCCACCGTCGTCATTCACATCGGCGGCACCAGAAGTGCCTGATTCACCGTCATGCGCCGTTGACAGGGTTAACGACACTTACCCTGGGAGGTGCCAACCAGGATACTCGTTCAACATCAACATGATAGAACTGGGGCACCCCCCTGATGAGGATAGAGGTGAGGGCAACTGCTCTCATAGCGAAGATAAGGAAGAAGCTGCTCCATGCGACCGGCTCCGACACTGCCGAAAGATCCTGGTGATGATCAAGATGGAAGCCGATTCTAGCGACCGGCCTGTATCATCCGTGCCACCTGCTCTCCCGGTATATGGCGTCGACCTCACAGGGGACGGAAAGCTAGGGTACGGATTTACATCGGCTGACGAGCTGGAGGAAGTCGACATTGGTCCTGGGGATAAGCCGCGACCGACCTTTATCAGCAAGAAGCTAGATCCACAGCTCAGGGGAGAGATGATAGCCCTGTTAAAAGAATATCCAGATTGCTTTGCATGGGATTACACGGAGATGCCTGGGTTAGACAGGAGCATCATTGAACATCGGCTCCCCCTTAAGAAAGGATTTCGGCCGTTCCAACAACGAGCACGTCAGATGAGGGCCGAAATTCTGGAAGAAGTCAAGAAAGAGATCGAGAAAATGTTGGCCGCCGGATTCATCAGGCCATGCAGGTATGCTGAGTGGATCTCCGATGATCGTTCTGTGGAAAAGAAGGACGGCCGATGGCGCGTGGCCATCGATTTCCGAGATCTTAACAGAGCCACTCCAAAGGACGAATATCCAATGCCCGTGGCAGAAACGTTGATAAACGCCGCTGCTGGCCACAAGGTGTTGAGCTTCATGGATGGCAACACCGGTTATAACCAGATTTTCATGGCTCCGGAAGATATACACAAGACCGCATTCAGAGTACCAGGGGCAGTAGGCTTGTTCGAGTACGTGGTCATGACCTTTGGGTTGAAGAATGCTGGTGCAACGTACCAACGAGCCATGAATTATATATTTCATGATCTGATCGGCAAGTTGGTGGAGATCTATATCGACGACGTGGTAGTCAAATCAGTCTCCATGGAGGGACACTTGGACGATCTACGACGCGTCCTAGACCGAACCCGGAAGTTCGGGCTGAGAATGAATCCGAAGAAGTGCGCTTTTGGCGTGACGGCTGGTCAATTCCTAGGGTTTCTGGTTCATGAACGGGGAATTGAGATCGGCCTGAAAAGTCAGGAGGCGGTGCATACCATGCAGCCGCCGACCACGAAAAAGGAGCTCCAACGCCTCATCGGCAAAATCAATTTTGTCCGACGATTCATCTCTAACCTGTCAGGACGAATCGAGCCGTTCATGGCGCTGGTGAAGACTAAATCGACGACGAGTTTCATCGGGGCGTAACGACAACGAGCGTTTGATGAGATTAAGCGGTATCCGACGACGCCGCCCGTGCTAGTTCCGCCCCAAAGAAGACAAAGCCGTTTCTACATCTACTTGTCGATCGACACATCCATCGCTTCGGTGGTGGTGCAACTCTACGATGGCGTTGAGAAGGTCGTTTTCTACCTCGGCGAGAAGGATGGACGCGGAGACAAGATATCCCGAGGTCGAGAAACTTTGCCTCTCGCTCGTTCTTTACCTCGCACCAAGCTTCATCACATCCTTTTGACGGCAGAGATCATCGTCATATGCAAGTCGGATGTTGTCAAGCACATGTTGTCGGCCCTGTTTTGAAAGGCCGACTTGGTAAGTGGATGTTTGCGTTGTCGAATTTGATCTCCGGTATCAGCTGCGAAGGCGATCAAGGGACAAGCGTTGGCCGATCTTATCGCCGAACGGATCGGTACCAATATAGCAAGACTATCTATACGTGCATGGGCTATGTTCTTCGATGGATCGGTTTGTGACGATGGTTGTGGCATCGGCATTCCGCTCGTGTCGCCTCGGGGCGAGAATACTCCTTCTCCATCGATTATCTACCCCTTGCACCAACAACGTAGCAGAATATGAGGCAGTACGTAAGGGAATGGAGTTGCTATTGGAAGCCGGAGCTGAAGCAGTAGAGCTTTTTGGAGACTCAAAGTTGGTGATTAACCAGCTCACGGATGAATATAAGTGCGAAAGTGAATCGCTTTTCCCATATTGGGCGGAATGCCGTGAGTTGATGACACAGTTTTGATACATCAACTTTAATTGGGTCCCAAGATCCCAAAATGCCGACGCCAACAATCTTGCACAAATGGCGTCAGGTTATATAGATATATCTGACGGATCAGAGGTTCAGGTACAGTTCCTGGAACAGGATGATTGGAGAGCCGAAATCTTCAATTATTTAAAAGATTCGGCTCGGGGGGCACCTAAACGGATAAGGTACAAAGCCATGAAGTATGTCCTCATAGGAGACGATATGTTCTACAGGACGTTGGAAGGGTTACTGCTTAAGTGCCTGGGGCCAACTGAGTCTAATCGGCTCTTACATGAGGTGCATGAAGGCGCCTGTGGAACTCATCAATCGGCTCATAAGATGAAGTGGTTAATCAGGCGATCAGGGTTTTATTGGCCCACCATGCTTGAAGATTGCTTCAATTATTACAAGGGGTGCCAAGCATGTCAGATGTTCGGGAAGATTCAGATGGTACCAGCATCAGTGATGAACCCCATCATCAAGCCTTGGCCGTTTCGGGGGTGGGGCATGGATATGATCGGCAAAATCCATCCGGCGTCGAGTAAAAAACATGAATGGATTTTGGTTATCACAGATTACTTCACCAAGTGGGTGGAAGCCGTCCCTATGAAAAAAAGTGAAATCAGAAGATGTGATCAAGTTTGTGAAAGAACACGTCATTCATAGGTTCGGGATTCCCCAAACTATCACGACCGATGGAGGTTCGGTCTTTATTTCTAAAGAATTCAGGAAGTTCTGCGATGACATGGGGATTAAACTGATCCGATCATCCCCGTACTACGCTCAAGCTAATGGGCAGGCTGAGGCGTCCAATCAGAGTCTGATCAAGCTAATCAAGAGGAAGATTGACGAGAACCCTAGGGATTGGCATGAGAAGTTATCAGAAGCATTATGGGCTTACCGCATGTCGTGCCATGGAGCTATAAAGACTTCGCCATACCAGCTCGTCTATGGACAGGAAGCCGTATTGCCTTGGGAAATTACGGCTGGATCAAGACGTGTCGCGTTTCAGAATGATTTGACAGCTGAAGAATATGCAGCTTTGATGAGCGACACTATTGAGGACGCAACAGAACTTAGGCTTTGGTCGTTGGAGAAGATTAAGGAAAACAAAGCCAGGGTGGCTCGTGCTTACAATAAAAAGGTTAGACCAAAGGAGTTCCAAGTT
Source organism: Lolium perenne (assembly GCF_019359855.2). Taxonomy (NCBI): domain Eukaryota; kingdom Viridiplantae; phylum Streptophyta; class Magnoliopsida; order Poales; family Poaceae; genus Lolium; species Lolium perenne. Next base: position 279,004,113 of record NC_067245.2, read on the forward strand.
GGTGATCTAGTATGGGAAGCTGTGTTGCCATTGGGAACCAGGGACAAAGCATATGGCAAATGGTCTCCTAATTGGCACGGTCCGTACAAAGTTGTCCAGGCCTTGAAGGGTAATGCATACATGCTGGAAGAGTTGAGCGGCGAAAAGTTCCCAGTGGCTGTCAATGGTCAACACCTCAAGAAATATTTCCCAAGCATGTGGGACGATGGGCAGTAAGATGTGGGGGCCGATTTAAAAATCGGCCAGTAAAAAAAAAATCATCACAGCCGATGCGCAGACATCGATTCGAGAAAACGTATGGAGATAACAGTATGTAAATGCAGCCGGTGCGCAGACATCGACTTCAGAAAAACAAAGCCGATGCACTGATATCGACTCTAGAGGAATAAGTTCAGATTAGCAAGTTAACGGAATCGGTTCAAGCCAGAAATCGTGATATGAGAAACGAATCTCCTAATGGTTGCTGAGGGATTCAATCTGATGGTTTGGACGAGAATTAGGCCTGTTGAGGTGTTTAGGCAACAGCTTGGCCTCGGATAGTAATATGAGCCGATGTTCTGCTATCGGCTCCCTGTACGACAACGCCATTCGATAATCGGCAAGGTTAACAAGGAAGCGAAATTAATTAAGGGATTTTTCTGCATTAATAGGGGGATTCCTTACAAAGAAAGAGCCGATTGCTCAAGGTAGAAAAGGGCAAAAGCCAGCTACTGCTACTGGTCCCTAATCTAGAGGCCGTTGCTGCCCTCGTCGTCGCTGCCTCCGGCGCAGCTGCTGAGGGGCTCCTCATCAGAGCTTCCGTAGCCTTCTACGGGAGCCTCATCTTCTTCGTCGTCGTCCTCGCTGTCGTCATCCCATCAGGTGCGGAGGCGCTTCGCTGGTGGGTAGCCTTCAAGGGAGTCGTCGTCGTCGTCGTCTTCCTCCGCCTCTTCCTCGGAAGAGGTGAAATCATCCCAGGAGAAGCGGTCGTCTTCGCTCTCCGCCTCCTCTTCCCCTTCGACGAGGAATTGAAGGTCGCCCTCGCCGTCGGTCAGGGATCTGTCATCCTCAGACCAGATGGAGGAATCGTGTTCCTCCTTGTCCCACGTTGTCGGGGCGAGAATGTCGTGCGCCGCCAACGAGCCCCACTCTGGCGTCGGCTCGCGGGAGGGGGAGGAGTCATAGAAGACCGACGAGGAAGAGGAGGAAGAGGAAGACATGGCTATGGGAGATTGGGGGTTTTTGGGTGCCGATGGCCAGAACAGAGCAGGATGATGAAGTGGCAAACTGCTCAGAGCGGTTAAATAAAGGGGCTATGGTGAAAAAATTCAATGCCACAGCAGTTTTCGAGGAGGCAGTGCCCAAAGACAACGGTCAAATCACGTGGAACAGTTGAGAAGACAGGGCATCATGATGACGGATACTGCAGCGGTTCTGCCACGACATGACCCAACGAAGAAAACGCGTAATGATTTTGGAAATGTTATTTCCAAAACCAGGGGGGCATGTGTTATCACCAGAATTTGACCGAGTCAGAGGTGGGCCGCGATCAAGATGGACTTGAAGATATATATATAGAAGAAATACGTGAATCGGCCTTACATGCAAAGTTTGGGCTAGTTTGCCCTTGTATCTGTAACATATTAGATTACGTGTCGGTTTAGAAGTTAGAGTTTTACCCGTGCACGGTTAGGTGCACGCCTGAATTAGAAAGTCCCTTGGACTATAAATATGTATCTAGGGTTTATGGAATAAACAACAACACACGTTCAACCAAACAAATCAATCTCGGCGCATCGCCAACTCCTTCGTCTCGAGGGTTTTTATCCCAGAGTGGCGACATGTCGCCTAGATCGCATCTTGCGATCTAGGCAGCACAAGCTCCACGTTGTTCATGCGTTGCTCGTACTGAAGCCTTGTTGATGGCGAGCAACGTAGTTATCATAGATGTGTTAGGGTTAGCATAGTTCTTCGCGTAACATGCTAGCGTAGTGCAACCCTTGCATATCTAGCCGCCCTCACACCTATCTTAGGTGTGGGGGCGGCACCCCGCTTGATCATTATTTAGTAGATCTGATCCGTTACGATTGCTCCTTGTTCTACAAGGATTAGTTTAATATCTGCAATAGTTAGGCCTTACAAAGGGGGGGAGGATCCAGCGGCACGTAGGGTGTCGTTCGCAAGTCCTAAACAGGATGTTCCGGGGATCAACTTCGTGTTGGTTTAGGCCTTGTTTAGGATCGGCTTACGATCACCGTGCGTGGCCGCGAGGCCCAACCTGGAGTAGGATGATCCGATTATGCGGTGAAAACCCTAAATCGTCGTAGATCTCATTAGCTTTATCTTGATCAAGCAGGACCACCATATATTCGTGCACCCCGTACGAATCATGGGTGGATCGGCTCTCTGAGCCGATTCACAGGATAACCTGAGAGCCGATCGAGGCTCGTATTTAATGTTTACGTGTATGCCATGCAGGAAATTAAGCGAGGCATCTCCATCACCTTCCTGACCAGGTATAGGTCAGGTGGCACGCCCTTGCACTCAGCATCGGACGTGTGACCAGAAGTGCTTTGCGGGCCGTCGCTCGGAGGGACCTCAGCCAGCCGCAGCTCTAGGTTGTTCCCGGCTCTACAGTGTTGACCGTCGCTGCCCGCCGGTGGGTTTTGGCAGTCAACAAAGACGTGTTTGAGGGAATGCCGACAATTAGAGCCTCCTTCCCCATGAAATATATTGGACTCCCGCTATCAATATGGCAACTCAAAAGGGTGGACTTTCAACCGTTCGATGATAAGATGGGAAGTAAGCTTGTAACTTGGGATGGAAAGAACATTAACATCATCGGACGTGGGATTCTTGTAAAATCCGTCCTAACCTCCCAAGCCACTTTTGACCTTACCACGGTCTCTATCTCACCGGGTTGCCTCACCAACATGAACATGATAGAGTGAACTTTCCTTTGGGCTGGCACGAAAGAAATCATTGGTGTAAAGTGCAAGATAAATGGGGAGGCGGTATGTAGGCCTACCCATCTTGGCGGCCTTGACATTCTCCACATCGAGGAATTAGTGTGTGCTCACCGTTTGATATGGCCTTCGTACGAATGGAAAGAGCCCAAAAGGCTATGGGTGGGATCGGGCACCCCCTTGTGATGATATTGATATGGACCTCTTTTATGCTTAAACCACCATCTTTATTGGGAACGGATGGTGTGCACCTTTTTGGGAGTCCCCATGGCTCAATGGTAGGAAGTCTGAAGACATCGCCATATGAACTGTCTTCGAGGAAAGATTGGAATGTTGAGAAAGCCACCTGCGGTAATGCTTGAATTTCGAAGATCAAAATGGACATCAACTTGAGAATCCCTCATCTAAGGGAATTTGTCTCTCCATGGAGGGAGCTTCTTGGTGTAAACCTTAGGGAAGACATGGGATACTCTATTACTTAGAATCTCACAGCCAATGCAGATTACACAAAAACTTATATGCATAAGGCTCAATTTTTCAGAGCCACAATCACTCTCATGAACAAGACGGGTTGGAAGGTTTGGGCGCCGCCCAAGATTAAATTATGCGCGCGGTTGTTTCCAAGTTAGGCTTTGAACGACTGGTAAGCTTAAAAGAATGTGCTGAACAAATTGCAGCCTTTACCCCCCTCTCTCTCCCCCCCCCCCCCTTTGTAAGCAAACTCAAGAGATGGAATGCATGTTTTCTCTCACTAGCATTACACTGAGAGGCTTTGGGGCATGATGAAAGGATGCCTTGGCATTCAATCAATTGATACCACCAATTGGGCAGAGGACATTTCCTTTGACACTTGGTGGGCAAACATGTCAAGGAAAAAATATCCCAAACCAGAAAGCGATGCTCACTAGTTGGACTATTTGGAAAGAAAGGAATTTGCGGGTCTTCCGCAACAAATCCGCGAGAAAGACAATCCTTATAAATTCAATAAAGGAGGAGGCAAAGCTTTGGGTTACCGTGGGCACAAAAAATGTGAGTGATGTAATACCGGGAGAGAGAGACGGTCCCTTTTGCCAAATAAAAAAAGATACTTTGTACTTTGTCTTGTCAAGACACTTCTCCGTAATTAATGAATGGATGCAAAGTATTTGTCTCCACTTTCAATTTATTTGTATGTGTGTGGAATTATTGTTCTCATAATCATTTTTGAACAACACACAAGGGTTAAATTTAAGGCAAGCGGGGATGATCTAGACTTGAGAGGGAGGCAGTACTCCTACCCGAACAAGATTTCATTACTCGTAATGGTTGTTTGGGCCATCGTCCATGTTGCTTGGATCCTCAATCGAAAAAACTTTAATATGTAATCTACTGAAGCATGTAGAAATATTAAGGTGTTTATTGAAGAAAGCTAATACGGGATGGTTACGGAAGCCTTTTTTTAAAAGCAGGATTCAAATGTATTTGCTACCATGCTTACTAGACATGTATGAATTTTGTTACGGAATACGTTTATTTTTAATAATTAAATAAATGTACGAACTTGTGCTAACTCACAAACGTCGTGATCATACCACCCGTGATAAGATCGCCATTCTTCCTCGTCCAACAACAACAAGCCTGCAGGAGTTGGCGCACATCGCCTGGACTGGAACACTCGATACCCGATAAGGTTTCAGCGATCTGCAGCAGCCAGCACCACTGCAACGTCGCCACGGCAATAAAGGGCCGTTCTTGTTCGGCCCCGGCCGGACCATGTGCCTCCGCCGCGCCCAAATCCCCAGAAGCCCCAAAACGTGATCCCCGTGGCCCCGGCATACCCCGGATGTGTCGACGTGTGCACGTCAGCTCTTCGCGGTTGCAGTTACGGTCTTTCCACATCCGGGCGGACGGCGGCGCGCATTTCTCGGCCATGGCCGTTTCGAGCTGACGGTTTTACCTCGGGAGGAAAAGGCGGCACCGGCCAGTCGGGGACGGTGACCGATCGAAGGTGTGCTGGCCGAGGAGGTTATCTGCTGGAGAGGGAAAACACCTGGGAGTAGGCGCGAGGTGGTGACCTTTATCGCCGGCCGGCCGGCGCTGGGAAAGCCGTGGGAGGTGCCGTCCGACCGGTGTCGTCGGCCCTTCACGCCGCCCGCGTGGACGATGGCCGGTTCCGTGAATGGCTGCTTCCAGTCCAAGCCTGGAGCAGGTCGCGCTTGAACCGGGTCCATTTTTTTTATCTCTTTCCAGCGTAAAGCGTATGGCCATGACGACGACTCGGAGCTTCAGAGTATACGTCGGCAACCTTAGCTAGCCGGTTTCCTGGCTTGGACACACACGTAGACGTAGGTGCACCGTCCCGGAGCAACGCGCCTGCGAAATGAGCCGTACCCGCACCAGTGCATGCCAGCCACAGCCAGTACATCGATCGGTGGTACCGGACACGGTTCGTCGGCGTATCATACTTCCGGCGCTCGCTGACGCCGGCCTGGTTGCGTCTCGCTCGATCGCCCGCGCGAGTCCACACTAGGGTTGAAAATAAAAGGAAATTTTTTCGCCCGTTTTCGAAGAAAAAAGAAATGGAGGGCCAAATATGAAAAAGGAAGCGGCATTTGGAGGAAAAGAAGAAACGGAAACGGCAAAATCATAAACGAAAATGGAAAAGAAAACGAGGGAGCCCTTTCCGACGAAAAGGGAAACGGCAGAGAAAATTCCGAAAAAATAAATACGAAAAGTTTTCAGAAATATAACCTAGAGAGGTCAGTGCACTTAGTAGGCTTACATTTACATATGAAACTGGGCTTAGCCACGTATCAAGTCCACTAATTACTCTAATCCTAATCACTTTGTATAATTGTGTGTGCGTGCAGCTGTTAAACTATGTGTGTTACTTTATGTTGAATTGCCGCTTGTCAAAGTTAAGTGATATATCTTGTCTTACTGTCTTTTTATTTATGTGTGACTTTTGGTCTATAAATCAAGGTATTATGTCGCAGTGTGTTGTGACAAATATCCGTTTTCGTAACGTATCCGCTACGTATCTGTAGCGACCCAGAAAAATACCCCTATTAGATTTTGGTTGTTCTTTTTCTTTTGTGCACAATCATGGCATCATGCATCATAGCATCCATGTTTTACAAAATAAAAATTATTTTTTATAAACTCTATTTCAGTTTTTCCCTCTCATATGGCCCTATATAAAACCTCCCCCTATCTTTTCTTTCAATAAACTCTAACACCAAACCTATCTAACAAATATAACTATTTTCGATCTATTCAAAATTCAAAATAATTTTGTGTCGTCCTGGATGTGAATTCAAACTGATTTTCAAAAATGTTTCAAACCAGTTGTCAAATAAATAAAGAAAGTTCTAAAAGAAAACCCTAACCCCCTTCCTAACCTGGGCCTCTCCCTCTCTTCCCCGGTGGCCCATCTCTCTTCTCCCTCTGGCCCAAGCCATCTCTCTTTCAGCCCATACCGTTTCGGCATGGTACCCCTTTTTCCTCCTCGCTGTCGTCTTTCCCCTCACGCACACGCAGGGGACGTGAACCCCCCCGTGTCTGTCACCATCGCCATGGCCCTGGACCACGCCGTGCCCCACCTCCACCTGCTCCCACTTTTAATCCTCCGCGAGCACACGGAAAACCCTAGCAGCCCCTCCTTTTTCCCCCTTGAGCGCCGCCAGCAAACTCTCCTCTCTTCTTCCTTCCGCCACCGCGCACCACCTTATAGTAGCCGCCATGGCGCCGCTGTTTCCGACCACCCCGCGCGTCGTCGAGAGCACCAGCAGATGCGCCTTGAAGTCCTCGTTCGTCTGGTACCACGAATCGCACCGGGGACGCTCCCAACCGACCTCCACGACCTCGTTCCTTCTCCGACCCGACGTCAATTTTCTTCAATTCCGGCGACCACCGACCTCCTCCGGCGCCAGCGACCTCTCCTCGAACCTCACGGTGAAGTACTCGAACCCCTGTCCCCCTCGGTTGCCTTCCCGCTCCTCTGGTTCGCCCTCTCTCCGTTGACTGCTCCTCCTCCGCCGCAGATGGTCACCGTCAGCGTTGCTCCGATGGTCCCCCGCTCCCGGCGCCGCCTCCTCTTGGTTCCCCGCATCGACACGGCCCTCCTGCGCCAACTCCCTCGGCCTCGCGCACGCCAAATCATCGAGTCCGAGCTCGACTTCCCGCGGTGACCACGTCCTCTGGAACGTGCGTGGCATCGACCCTCCGTCGAACATCTTCGGTGTATGTGATCAAGGTTCGCCACGCTGGCGCCGACGTGGCCAGCGGGACCCTTTCGTCAGCGTCTCTAGCTGGCAAACCCCACGGTGAGAATCTCCAATATCCAATCTGGATCTGCAATTTTGCATCAAGGTCCCTGCCTGTTTCCCCTATCTAACCCGCGGTCCTCCTGCCCTTTCAGCACGTCCCCGCCCAGTCAGCTCCATCCTGGCCCGTGAGTCAGCCCCTGCGGCTAGCTACTGTCTGATAACGCGTGAAGCACACGTCCGTTGGGAACCCCAAGAGGAAGGTGTGATGCGTACAGCAGCAAGTTTCCCTCAGTAAGAAACCAAGGTTATCGAACCAGTAGGAGTCAAAGGCCACGTGAAGGTTGTTGGCGGAGGAGTGTAGTGCGGCGCAACACCAGGGATTCCGGCGCCAACGTGGAACATGCACAACACAATCAAAATACTTTGCCCCAACTTAACAGTGAGGTTGTCAATCTCACCGGCTTGCTGTAAACAAATGATTAAATGTATGTGTTGCGGTCAAAACCCACCGGCGGGCAGCGACGGGCAACACAGTAGAGCCGGGAACAACCTAGGGCTGCGGCTGGCCCTGGTCCCTCCGAGCGACGGCCCGCAAAGCCTCTGGTACACACGTCCGATGCTGATGCAAGGGCGTGCCACACGACCTATGCACGGTCGGGAAGGTGATGGAGATGCCTCGCTTAGTTTCCTGCATGGCATACACGTAAACATTAAATACGAGCCTCGATCGGCTCTCAGGTTATCCTGTGAATCGGCTCAAGGAGCCGATCCACCCATGATTCGTACGAGGTGCACGAATATATGGTGGTCCTGCTTGATCAAGATAAAGCTAATACAATCTACGACGATTTAGGGTTTTCACCGCATAATCGGATCATCCTACTCACGATTGGGCCTCGCGGCCACGCACGGTGATCGTAAGCCGATCCTAGATAGGGCCTAAAAACCAACACGAGGTTGATCCCTGAACATCCCTTGTCTAGGACTAGCAAACGACACCCTACGTGCCGCTGGATCCTCCAACCCTTTGTAAGGCCTAACTATTGCAGATATTAAACTAATCCTTGAAGAACAAGGAGCAACCGTAACGGATCGGATCTACTAAATAATGATCAAGCGGGGTGCCGCCCCTACACCTAAGATAGGTGTAAGGGCGGCTAGATATGCAAGGGTTGCACTACGATAGCATGTTATACGAAGAACTATGCTAACCCTAACACATCTATGATAACTACGTTGCTCGCCATCAAAAAGGCTTCAGTATGAGCAACGCATGAACAACATAAAGCTTGTGCTGCCTAGATCGCAAGATGCGATCTAGGCAGCATGTTGCTTACTGGTAGAAACCCTCGAGACGAAGGAGTTGGCGATGCGCCGAGATTGATTTGTTGGTCGAACGTTGGTTGTTGTTTATTTCATAAACCCTAGATACATATTTATAGTCCAGGGGACTTTCTAACGTGGGAATAATCCCAACCGTGCACGAGGCCAACTCTAACTAAAACGACACGTAATCTACTATGTTACAGATACACGGGCCAACTAGCCCATATTTTGCATATAAAGGCCGATTCACATATTTCTTCTATGTATATTCTTCAAATCCATCTTGATCGCGGCCCACCTCTGACTCGGTCAAATTCTGGTGATAACACATGCCCCCTCGGTTTTGGAATTGGTAATTCCAAAATCACCGCTTTTCCTTCGTTGGGTCATGTCGTGGCGTAACCGTTGCGGTATCCGTCATCATGATGCCTTGCCTTCTCAACTTCTCCGCGTGACTCGGCAGTTTTTTTTCTTTTAGGCACCACTTCCTCCTCTAAAACCGCCGTGGCATTGAATTTCCACTATATCCCCTTTTATTTAACCGCTCCGCACGCTTTATTTCCGCATCTTCTTCGCATTAGCACTCCAAAAGCCCTCTGCGCCACCATGTCTTCTTCCTCCTCTCGCTTCATCGGATCTTTCCACCCGGTCCTCTTCCTCCCGCGAGCCGACGCCGGAGCCGAACCCGGCGGAGGTCCACGCAGCCAACACCCGCCGCGCCATTGAGGCCGGGGAGGAGTCTAGCCATGACTTCTCCATCTGGTCGGAGGACGACAAGTCCCTGACCGACGGGGAAAGCGACCTCCGCTTCCTCGCCGACGGGGAAACAGAGGAGGAAAGCGACGACGATCGCTTCTCCTGTGACTTCACCTCTCCCGAGGAGGAGGAGGAGGAGGAAGAAGAGGAGGAGGAGGAGGACGACACCTCCTCCGACGAGCCGCCGGCCAAGCGGTTCGCCTCGGCGGGGAACCTCGGCGACTTCGACGGCGGCGACGACGATGACGCCGACGAAGAGGATGAGGACAATGAGGGCCGGTCGGCGGCCATTGGAGCGACGACGAGCCCGCCGGGAGCGCCGACAGCGGCGGCAGCGGCGACGACGAGGCGACGACGGCCGTAGATAGGACCTCTAGTATAGGACCGATGGCAGAGATGGGGCAATGTATCCCCTAGTACTTCCTTTTGAGAGCAATCAGCTCTTTATGTAAGAAATCTATCAATGAAGAACTTTTCCCAATTTGATTTTGCCGATTTCCTTTGAGCTTAATTTAGCCGATTTCCTCTCATACTGATCTTGCCGATTTGTCCCCTTTGCCAATGCGTAATGAGCCGATAGCAACGCATCGGTCCTTTAAAATTCACCCTTCCATTCTTCAACTGATGATTTTGAAATCTGGTGGATAATGTAGAATCTTCAAGGAAGCCTTTGAATTCTTCCAACCAAACCTAATGGTCTTCTTTAAACACTCATCATTTTGTGAAGAAGGTTGCGACGAAAGATCAGCCGATGGTACCCCAATCGGCTCCTGAACAGAGCATCCACCAGGCCTGCTGCCCCCCGAGCCTTACTCGGGGCGAGAATGTCAGAGAGGATGCACCGAAGCCGATCACATTTCTTCCTTAGAAAGCCGATATACCCCTTCTATCAACACTGCTGAACTAGTACCAAGGGTTGAAAATCCTCGACAAGAAGGTTCAGGAACCCGGATCGGCTCAAAGCAGCTGAAGAAGTTCTCATTGTTTTACTCCCGCGAAGAAGCAGAGGGCCCCACAGCTGAACTGGATTTGGTGGAGATCCGGTAAACCTCGTATAATTGCACTAGAGTCGATGGCTGCGCATCGGCTTCGTCTCTTAGTTCTAAAGTCGATGCCCTTGCATCGGCTGTATAAATTTTTTTTTTTACTGGCCGATTTTTTCCTATCGGCCCCAATATTTCACTGCACACATGTTTACACATGTTTATCTGCACATGTTCATCTGACTATATGCCCCCCGAGCCGAATCTGCCAGGTGACTGCAGGTATCGGCTTTGTGGTTAGCCAAGGCACTGTACTTGCACGTCGGCTCCGCGAGAATTCGTGCTGACTTTCATCCGCCGACGTGGCCGCTGCCCAGTAGATCGATGTTGAACACAAGCGTAACATGTGGTGAAGATAATTTTGGCCGATTGCCGGAATCGGCCTCCATATCGATTGAAGCACTGATCGAAGGTTACGTAATGCCCCTTCATAATTTTTGGGGCCGATCACAAGGATCAGCCTCGCCCCGTTTGCTCATCGGTTTGTTCTTGCTACTCGGTCAGGCTGGTGGATAAAACCAGCCCAACCTCTGACTTTATCATGTTGATGCGCTTGCTGTCGTCCACCTTGAGTGCATCGTGTAATCGTGGAGCACTAAGCTCCGTTGGAAGGACGAGCACCATGTTTGTACCAGCCGATGTTTCATCGTCGGCTTTCCTTTGCTTGGGACGCCACTCCATTTTCCGTGGACGACCCTCTTCGTCCAGGGTTCGCTGAACTTTCACAGCCAGATCAGGTCGTGCCTTCCTTAGCGTATGCAAGTATAACCTTTTGGCTTCCTCCAGGCCGCGCAATCGCTGAACCCTGCGCTTTTGGGAACGGCTGAGTCCATCAGGGCACCACCTTGGCCGGTGGACACAAATGGCATAGTTTTTGGCTCAAGGTTTTGGATGCACGAGAAGCATTCCCTCTCAGTACAAGGCTTAGGCTAGCAAGGTTGTTTGAAGCAAACACCAGTATGAACCGGTACAGCAGAACTTACATAAGAACATATTGCAAGCATTATAATACTCTACACTGTCTTCCTTGTTGCTCAAACACTTTTACCAGAAAATATCTAGACCTTAAGAGAGATCAATTATGCAAACCAATTTTAACAAGCTCTTCAGTAGTTCTCCACTAATAGGTTAAAACTACATGAAAAAAACTTAATCATGATCTACTTGAGAGCTCAAAACAATTGCCAAGTGTCAAATTATCCAAGACATTATGAGGCATTTTCTGTTTCCAACCAAATAAGTATTGTAGCTTCCAACTTTTATCATTGAACATTAAAGGTAAAATGAAGAACAAGTGTTCATATGAAAAAGCGGAGCGTGTCTCTCTCCCACACAAGGATTGCTAGGATCCGATCTTATTCAAACACAAACAAAAATAAAACATACAGACGCTCCAAGTAAAGCACATATGATGTGACCGAATAAAAATATAGTTTCAATAGAAGAAACCTGATAAGTTGATGAAGAAGGGGATGCCTTGGGCATCCCCAAGATTAGATGCTTGAGTCTTCTTGAAATATGCAGGGATGAACCACGGGGGCATCCTGTGACGCCCCGGGACCGGTACCATAAGGATTCCAGCGATCCCGCCGAAATCCGCACGATATCGATCCAGAGACGCCCTCCGACACGACGTGTGCGACAAATCACACACGTGATGCCAGAGGAATTAACACGAGCGGTAACATTACAACAGGATTACAATAGAGCCCACAAGAAACATATATACAACAACGACTGCAACGAGTCAAGATACAAATATACAATAAAAAAAATCCAAATCATACAGAAGATCGAATACATCCGAGTACGGACAAGATACAAATTGGACTAAGAGTCCTGAAGATAACCAGTGGCGTCCATAACCCTGCCCAGGCCAAGCCGGAAGGGTAACCTTGCTAACGTCGTCTTCATCGAACATATCTTCATACCTGCCCGGTTATATCCCGTAGAAGCAGCAATAAGTACGGGTTCGTACTTAACAAGACTTCAAGACGTATAAGCATTCGTCAACCAGTCGTCCTTTGTACTTGAGGCACGCAGGGGACTTAGAGGACGCAAGAGGAACGTCATAGGCAATATGGTGGAGTTAAGCGGCAGCGCGCAAGCACTAAAAACCTATAGAGACACTCTACAACAGTCGTCTATCAGAGAAGGTGAGAGAGCGTAACTAACAGTTCTATACTCTGCAAACATAACACAACCGACGCTTTCCCCCTTCGCAAAGAAGTACTTACAAAGGCACCCACACGGTTGTCAAGTTTTAACAATTTATTATTGAAGTTGTGCTAACTTACTACACAAGTTATTATGATTGAAACAACATGTGTAAGTTGTCTATGGTCAAGTCGTACAGCTCCAAGTCGTCCATAACCGCGGACACGGCTTATCGATAAGATTGTAACCCTGCAGGGGTGCCCAAATGTGCCCACACGCACGATCAACCCACTTACGACAGGTGGATATCACGACACGCACTCTCCTTCACCACAACAATGTCCAGGAAGCCACCTAACCAAGTTAACCCGTATCGAAGTCCGGCCGTGCTCCGAAGCGGACTTAGCTGTTTGCGTCTACGGCTAAGAGGATCAGAGCCCACTAGAGGATGACCTCTTAACAATACGTACCGCATCCTACGAGCGTGCAAGAGACAACGGGGTTACAAGGCACTCACGGCTTCCCCAAAAGTAACATCATATCATCTGACCACAAAGAAACATGCTTGCACGCCCGGGAGAAACAAAACAAACATCCAAACTAGTTGTGGCCACTGGACAAAGCTGTAGATTCCGGCAGTGGTCGAGGGGAGACCCGGTAAGCATACCCACGTGTGGTTAGAGCGCTCAGTCTCGGAACAGATAACAAGAACTCGGGGTCCTAAGGTATTTAGGAAACACAAGTGAGCCGTCATAAAACGATCAGCTGACCCACCGATGCCTCCGCTAAACAAATGTCAACAACTAAAGTAACCATGATTCTTCCCAACATATAACCCGATAAGATAACAACAACGGTAACAAAATAAGACAGCACTAGCATGCACTACGACTCGCAAGGGCAGACTCGATAACCAAACAATAGCCGTGGGAGGTGATGGTGGCAATATAGGCTGCTTAAGGTAACAAGTGGAAGGGACACGTGACAAGAACGCAACTTAAGGATAGCATGAGGGAGAAGGCAAAATAAAATAGGTAAGCGACTTCTGCAGGGGCAGAAGTATAGGGAAAATGCTTGCCTGTTAAAGCTTGCCGAGGGACATCCGGAGAACTTGGCGTATCTCACCACACCACTTCGTGATCCTATCCGGGAAGAAGCAAATGCTGGACAAACAACGCATGCAAGTCTTACTACTACGGATAAAGAACCGGCATGAGCAAGATGCAGATATGCATGACATGGCATCGATGGTGCAATGCAACTTATCCATATTAAGCGGGTTTGAAACCCGGGCAAACAAATTAAGGTTGGAGTTGCATTTTCTATCGAAAAATTTAAGTGTTGATTAGCATGGCACGACATAGCAAGGGTGATCTACTTCAATATTAAACGGAGCGGGAAAACCTAGTCGGTGTTCCGAAATACTCCGCATATATGTTAGGTGAACATACACGACTATCAACGCGCGACATGATGCAAAATGCAAACAGATGAATGGATGACATATTCTTGTTCTTTGCATTTTTCTGATTGAAAAACATATAAAATACATGTTAATCCGAGTTACGGATTAGGAGATATGATTTTTGCAAGATATAAATATTTGCAGCAATTTTCAGGAAAAACAGAAAAGGGGCCAAGGATGAACTGGGTCGGACCTGCGCTGTCCTGGGCTGGAACTGGTCAGCTTTGGCGTGAGATTGGCCTGGGCCGCACTGGGCGTTGATCAGGGACGGAGGATCTGGGCCAAGGCCCGTCGGTGCTGCCAGATCTGATCAAGGAATCATAGAGCAAAAAGATGGCTTAATTAGTCAGATTGGTAATTTGAACACAAGATCTCACGGGCCAGGATGCAAACAGCTCACCACTGCGGTATTGTCCGTTTCATGTGTAAAGGAGGACGTGGAACAACTTGAACCAAACAGCGACGTGGATGAACTTGGGAGGCTGCAGCCATGGCGTGAGGTCCTGGTCTGATGTCGATCTCACGAAGTAGGAAACGAGGTGCGACGGGAGCGGGCACGTTCGAAACGGAAGAGCATGGGGACTCCAGCCATGAAGGACTTTGAGCCGGGGAGGCACCGGAGTGGCGTCGGCGTCGGGTACCTGCGGCGACGGGAGGCGGTCAACGACGGGAGGACGGAGTAGATGAAGAAGTAGAGGGCGAAGGGGCTCCTGAGATGCGTCAGCTCACCGCGATCGTGATGGAGGTATCGGACGGGCCGGAGGAGGACGTAGGCGGCCGGATTCGGAGAAGATGGACAGCAAACGCTGCGGGGAATCGGCGACCTTGTGCTCAGTACAAAGCGCCTCGGGACGATTCCTTACACGCAGATGAAGAGGACGACGAGGCGGATCTTCTGGTGCCCTCGGTTCGGCGAGGGGTGCTCTGGGGCGGCGGCGCCATGGCAAGTGGAGAAGGTACTGTGGTGGTTTTCCCCTTCCTTTGCTCACAGAGAGGAGAAAACAGAAAGGGTGGAGGGAAAGTAGGTGGTGGCGGCGTGGAGGGAAGAAGATAAGGGGGAGGGCTAGGGTTCGGCGCAGAGAGGATAAGGAGAGGGGGCAGGTGTGAGCCAGGCTGGTGGAGGACCACGGTGGTCACGCGGTGCTCGTGGAGGAGGATGACGACAACAGGAAAGAAAAGCGAAGGGGTATGGTTGGTGGGCTTGGGCTGAAAGAGGAAGTGGCCGGCTCGGGCCAGGGAGGAGGGAAAGGAGTTGGGCCGCCGGATAGAGAGGGTCCAGAGAGAGGCCTGGTTAGAGGGGTTAGGGTTTGATTTTGAAAATCCTTTTCTTTTCTCTCTTATTTTCAAAACTGTTTTGGTATTTGAAAACATAACCAAACAAAACCAAACCATTTTTAAAACTGTGAAACATTTAAAATAGTTTTATTTATTAATATAGTTTTGATTGTTAGGGTTTTGTTAAAAGAAATAGAGGGAGGAGGTTTATTATAAAACCATATGAGAGGGAAACACAAATAGTTTTTATTGAAGAAATAATTTTTATTTAATAAAATCTTGTGAATGATAGGATGCATGATGCATGATGATGCATACAAGGAAAGCACAAACAAATCTAATATGGGATACTACCCGGGGCCGTTACACATCCCCAAGCTTAGACTTTTCACTCTTCTTGATCATATATCATCCTCCTCTCTTGACCCTTGAAAACTTCCTTCACACCAAACTTCTCATAAACTTCATTAGAGGGGTTAGTACTCAAAAAAAAATTAAATCCACCTTGGTCCTGTAGTGACACATTGCAAGAACTCAATAAAACATTAGCTACAGCTCTCCACATGTAGAAAGCCTTGCTTAAAGTCCACAAGAGACAATGCAAAAAACAGAGACAGAATCTGCCAAAACAGAACATCCAGTAAAGACGAATTTTTAATAAACACTTCCATTGCTCAAATCAGAAAACTCAAAACTAATGAAAGTTGCGTACATATCTGAGGAACAAGCACGTAAATTGGCATATTTTTCTGAGTTACCTACAGAGAAAACAGCCCAGATTCGTGACAGATAGATATCTGTTTCTGCGCAGAAATCCAAATCTAGTATCAACCTTCGATTAGAGGCTTCACTTGGCACAACAAAACACAAAACTAAGATAAGGAGAGGTTGCTACAGTAGTAAACAACTTCCAAGACACAAATATAAAACAAAGTACTGTAGCAAAATAACACATGGGTTATCTCCCAAGAAGTTGCTTTCTTTATAGCCATTAAGATGGGCTCAACAGTTTTAAGGATGCACTCGCAAGAAATAGTGTTTGAAGCAAAAGAGAGCATCAAGAGGCAAATTCAAAACACATTTAAGCCTAACATGCTTCCTATGCAAAGGAATCTTGTAAATAAACAAGTTCATGAAAAGCAAAGTAACAAGCATAGGAAGATAGAACAAGCGTAACTTCAAAGTTTTAAGCATATAGAGAGGTGTTTTAGTACCATGCAAATTTTTACAACCATATTTTCCTCTCTCATAATAATTTTCAGTAGCTTCATGAATAAACTCAACAATATAACTATCACATGCAGCATACTTTTCATGATCCACAAACATATAATTTTTATCAAGTTCAAGAATAGTGGAATTAAAACTTTCAAACTTTCTTTTATTAATAATATAACAAGGTAGTTGATCAATCTCAAGAGATATGGGACTCATAGAATAAGTCAAGAACTCTCCAATCCCATTTTCATTTGTAGTACAATTAATAGTATCAAGTAACATAGGACCATCATCTAGAGCTTTATCATAAACATTTGCTAAGCAAAATTCTTTAGTACCATGCATTTCGACATCAGGCACAAACAAAGCATTATCATAAGATTTATCAAAGTAGCATGGATTATCATAAATAACAGTAGCATAATTATTCTCACAAGTATTACTCATAGGTACTATTTCAAGAGAATCCACAGGAACATAACATTCAACCTCTTTCGGTAAGCATGGAGGACAATCGAATAGTGTAAGAGATAAAGAGTTACTCTCATTAGAAGGTTGGCATGGGTAGCTAATCCATTCTTCCCCCTTTTGTTCATCACTCTCCTCTTCTTTTTCATCCAATGGGCTTTCAGGTTCATCAATTTCCTCCTCTTTTTCATCCAATGAGCTTTCAGGTTCATCAATTTCTTCTTCCACAGGTTCCTGCAAATTGTGAGTGCATTCTTGTGCATTAATGAGTCTCTCTTTATAATCAATGATATAAGGATTATCACTGTAACTTTCATTGCAAAAATTAAGGATAGAAGAGACATAATCTTTAAGGTCCTTGCAAACAACACAAGTTTCATAATTTTTAACCATGAAGGATTCTATCTCAGAGGCTCCCATAAATATGACAAATTGTTCTACCTCTTCGAACCCAAGATGAATATAGTTATTCCAATTATAGTTCTTAATTAAAACTTCTTCACTAAAGACACATTGAAATTTCAGATGTTTAGTATCCTCTTTAGAGCAACAATTTATATCATGGCATTTAAGCAAAATTTTAGCAATTGTATTCAATTTTTCTATCATAGCACTCATTACTTTACCAGTTCTTGATTCTCTATAATTATTATAATGTTCTATAAGCTCCAAGTAGGTTGTGGGTTCTCCCATAACAGCAGTTTTTAATTTTTAGGTTTTTCAAATTTTTATGGATTTTTGGGTATATGAGAAAAATAAAACAAGACAAAAAGAAACTAAGCAAAAGTAAACTAAGCAAAATAATACTAGACAGAAATAAACTAAGCACAAATAAACTAGACAAAAGTAAACTAAGCAAAACAAAGTAAAATAAAATAAAAACAGAGAGAGAGGTAGAGTGTACTCCCCAGGTGAACTTATGAGTAGAGCTATGCCTCCCCGGCAACGGCGCCAGAAAACAGTCTTGATGACCCACAAGTATAGGGGATCGCGGCAGTCTTCGAGGGTAGTATAACCCAAATTTATTGATTCGACACAAGGGGAGGTAAAGAATACTTATAAGCCTTAACAACTGAGTTGTCAATTCAGCTGAACCTGGAAAAGCACTAGCAACAGGGGTGATGTGAAAGTAGCAGTAATATGAGAGCAGTAGTAACAGTAACACAGCAGCAGTAATAGCAATATGAGAGCAATGGCACCAGAAAATAGTTGATACTACTTACAATGACATGTAGAACGAGTATGTAATGATGAGAGATGGACCGGGGTTCCCAGCGATCTACACTAGTGGTAACTCTCCAATAAGTAACAAGTGTTGGGTGAACAAATTACAGTTGGGCAATTGATAGGAATCAAAGCATTAAGACAGAACATCAATTCATTAATCATGTAGGCATGTTTTCCATATATAGTCATACGTGCTCGCAATGAGAAACTTGTACAACATCTTTTGTCCTACCAGCCGGTGGCAGCCGGGCCTCTAGGGAATCTACTGGATATTAAGGTACTCCTTTTAATAGAGTACCGAAGCAAAGCATTAACACTCTGTGAAAACATGTGATCCTCACATCACCGCCATCCCCTCCGGTTGTCCCGATTTCTGTCACTTCGGGGTCTTTGGTTCCGGACAGTGACATGTGCATACAAATTGTAGATACAATCTAAGCAATAAGTATAGAGCTTAAATCTAAGATCATGCCACTCGGGCCCTAGTGACAAGCATTTAACATAACAAGATTGCAGCAACAATAACTTCACAAACTTTATAGATAGACTAATCATAATGTATCATCCATCGGATCACAACAAACACAACACCGATTACATCAGATGGATCTCAATCATGTAAGGCAGCTCATGAGATCATTGTATTGAAGTACATGGGATAGAGAGTACCAACTAGCTACTGCTAGAACCCGTAGTCCATGGGGGAACTACTCACGGAGCATGATGGAGGCGGTGGCGTCGATGGAGATGGCTTCCGGGGGCACTTCCCCGTCCCGGCAGGGTGCCGGAACAGAGACTTCTATCCCCCGAATTGGAGTTTCACGATGGCGGCGGCACCCTTGAGTCTTTCTGTAGTTTCGTCAATTGGTGCTGCGTTTTTAGGTCGAAAGGGGTTATATAGGCGAAGAGGCGGCGCAGGAGGGTCGACAGGGTGGCCTCCCCATAGGGGGGCGCGGCCAGGGTGTGGCCCGCGTGGCCCACCCCTCTGGTGGCCCCCTGGCTCTCCTCCGACTCTTCTTCGGTGTTCTGGATGCTTCCGGGAAAAATAGGATGTTTGGCGTTGATTTCGTCCAATTCCGAGAATATTGCCCGAACAGCCTTTCTGGAACCAAAAACAGAAAACAGAATCGGCACTGTGGCATCTTGTTAATAGGTTAGTTCCGGAAAACGCATGAAATCATCATAAAGTGCAAGCAAAACATGTAAGTATTGTCATAAAACAAGCATGGAACATCAGAAATTATGGATACGTTGGAGACGTATCAGGCCTCCAAGAGCAGAGGTTTGTAGAGCAGCAGCAAGTTTCTCTTAAGTGAATCACCCAAGGTTTATCGAACTCAGGGAGGTAGAGGTCAAAGATATCCCTCTCAAGCAACCCTGCAATTACGATACAAGAAGTCTCTTGTGTCCCAACAGACCTAATACACTTGTCAGGTGTATAGGTGCACTAGTTCGGCGAAGAGATAGTAAGATGCAAGTGATATGGATGAATATGAGTGGTAATAACCATCTGAAATAAATATGGCAGCAAGTAAACATGCAGTAGAACAGTAAATAAACGGAGATTCGATATTTGGAAACAAGGCCTAGGGATCCTACTTTCACTAGTGGACACTCTCAACAATGATCACATAATAAAACTACTCTACACTCTCTTGTTGGATAACAAACACCATTCATTGTGTAGGGCTATAAAAGCACACCTCAAGCCGGAGTAAACAAGCTCCACAACATCCGGAGTTCATATTTAAGTAACTTCTAGAGTGCATAATAGACCGTTGCAATTTAGACCGAGTACTAACATAGCATACACACTGTCAACAATAGCTATGAAAGGGGAAATAGATCGCATCAATACTATCATAGTAATAGTTAACTTCATAATATACAAGAGATTACAATCATAACCTACGCCAAGTACTACATGATGCACAAACTGTCAACATTACATCATGGAGGAGGAATAGACTACTTTAATAACATCACTAGAGTAGCACATAGATTAATAGTGATACAAATCTCATGATCACATAAAGATCACCCCATGGGAGAGAGAGATGAACCACATAGCTACCGGTAGAGCCCTCAACCTCGGGGGAGAACTACTCCCTCCTCATCATGGGAGTCAGCAACGACGATGAAGATGGTGGTGGTGTCGATGGAGATGACTCCGGGGGCAATTCCCCGTCCCAGCGGCTTGCCGGAACAGAGACTTCTATCCCCCGAAACGGAGTTTCACGATGGCGGCGGCGCCCCTGGAGTCTTTCTGGAGTTTCATCAATTGGTATTGAGGTTTTAGGTCTCGAGGGACTTTATAGGCGAAGAGGCGGAGTCGGAGGGGCCACGGGGCCCCCTCCCCATAGGCTGGCGCGGCCAGGGGGCCACCCGCGCCGCCATATGGTGTGGGTCCCCTGCTGACCGCCTCCGACTCTCCTTCGGTGTTCTGGAACCTTCCGGGAAAAATAAGATATTTGGCCTTTGTTTCGTCGAATTCCGAGAATATTGCCCGAACAGCCTTTCTGGAACCAAAAACAACAGAAAACAGGAACTGGCACTTCGGCATCTTGTTAATAGGTTAGTTCCGGAAAATGCATGAAATCATTATAAAGTGTGAGCAAAACATGTAGGTATTGTCATAAAACTAGCATGGAACATCAGAAATTATAGATACGTTGGAGACGTATTAGACGTCTTCACCGGTTCTTGACGGTGGGAGACTCCCTCTCTAAAATCATCTAAAAATATCCTGTGAAGAGCCTCTGGACCGGGTAACCCGGCGCGGACCAGCTCCTTCTCCGGTGACATCCGGAGGCATGTACTGTGCGACAAAGGCCCGCCCCGATCAAGGCCCGGTGCCAGGTCCGGTTTGGACCGATTGGTCTGGTCTGTGGTCCGGTCTGACAGGCCCCTACACCGGATAGCCCGGTCCCAGGTCCGGTTGACCAGGCCCCTCGACGGTCACTGAGCTGGACCTTTCCCAACGGTTAGATTTCGGCTTGGGCTATAAATAGCCCTTTGATGTCTACGCCCCCCTCCTTTTCCTGTAGACAGTGTTGGGCCTCCAAGAGCAGAGGTTTGTAGAACAGCAGCAAGTTTTCCCTTAAGTGGATCACCCAAGGTTTATCGAACTCAGGGAGGAAGAGGTCAAAGATATCCCTCTCATGCAACCCTGCAACCACAAAGCAAGAAGTCTCTTGTGTCCCCAACACACCTAATAGGTGCACTAGTTCAGCGAAGAGATAGTGAAATACAGGTGGTATGAATAAGTAGCAACGGCACCAGAAAAGTGTTTTGCCAAGGACAGTAAACAAGCAGTAGTAACGCAGCAGTAGTAACGCAGTAAAACAGTAAACAAGCAGCGATAGCAGTATTTAGGAACAAGGCCTAGGGATTACACTTTCACTAGTGGACACTCTCAATATTGATCACATAACAGAATAGATAAATGCATACTCTACACTCTCTTGTTGGATGATGAACACATTGCGTAGGATTACACGAACCCTCAATGCCGGAGTTAACAAGCTCCACAATTCAATGTTCATATTTAAATAACCTTAGAGTGTAAGATAGATCAATAAGACTAAACCAAGTACTAACGTAGCATGCACACTGTCACCTTCATGCTAAGAAAGGAGGAATAGATCACATCAATACTATCATAGCAATAGTTAACTTTGTAATCTACAAGAGATCACAATCATAGCATAAACCAAGTACTAACACGGATGCACACACTGTCACCATTACACCGTGCAGGAGGAATAAAACTACTTTAATAACATTGCTAGAGTAGCACATAGATAAATTGTGATACAAAACACATTGCAATCATAAAGAGATATAAATAAGCACTTCACTATGCTCTTCATAACAGTGAATAAGTATTCTGTGAAATATAGCCTAAGAGACCCACACGGTGCACACACTGTCACCTTTACACATGTGGGACAAGGAGTCTCCGGAGATCACATGAGTAAAATTCACTTGACTAGCATAACGACATCTAGATTACAAGCATCATCATATGAATCTCAATCATGTAAGGCAGCTCATGAGATTATTGTATTGAAGTACATAGGAGAGAGATGAACCACATAGCTACCGGTACAGCCCCGAGCCTCGATGGAGAACTACTCCCTCCTCATGGGAGCAGCAGCGTTGATGGAGATGTCGGTGGTGTCGATGGAGGAGCCTTCCGGGGGCACTTCCCCGTCCCGGCGGCGTGCCGGAACAGAGACTCCTGTCCCCCAGATCTTGGCTTCGCGATGGCGGCGGCTCTGGAAGGTTTCTCGTACCGTGGCTTTTTCGTATCGAGGTTTTAGGTCAAGGGCCCTTAAATAGGCGAAGAGGCGGAGTCAGAAGGTCGAAGGGGCGCCGACACTACAGGGCGGCACGGCCAGGGCCTGGGCCGTGCCGGCCTATGGTCTGGGGGCCCAGTGCCCCCCCTCTGGTCCTTCTCGTGTGTTCTGGATGCTTCCGGGCAAAATAGGAACCTGGGCGTTGATTTCGTCCGATTCCGAGAATATTTCGTTACTAGGATTTCTGAAACCAAAAACAGCAGAAAACAGGAACTGGCACTTCGGCATCTTGTTAATAGGTTAGTTCCAGAAAATGCATGAATATAACATAAAGTGTGCATAAAACATGTAGATAACATCAATAATGTGGCATGGAACACAAGAAATTATCGATACGTCGGAGACGTATCAGCATCCCCAAGCTTAGTTCTGCTCGTCCCGAGTAGGTAAAACGATAACAAATATAATTTCTGGAGTGACATGCCATCATAACTTTGATCATACTATTTGTAAAGCATATGTAGTGAATGCAGCGATCAAAACAATGTATATGACATGAGTAAACAAGTGAATCATAAAGCAAAGACTTTTCATGAATAGTACTTCAAGACAAGCATCAATAAGTCTTGCATAAAAGTTAACTCATAAAGCAATAAATTCATAGTAGAGACATTGAAGCAACACAATGGAAGATTAAGTTTTAGCGGTTGCTTTCAACTTGTAACATGTATATCTCATGGATAGTTGTCAATGCAAAGCAATATAACAAATGCAATATGCAAATATGTAGGAATCAATGCACAGTTCACACAAGTGTTTGCTTCTTGAGATGGAGAGAAATAGGTGAACTGACTCAATAATAAAAGTAAAAGAATGGTCCTCCATAGAGGAAAGCATCGATTGCTATATTTGTGCTAGAGCTTTGATTTTGAAAACATAAAAAGAGCATAAAAATAAAGTTTTGAGAGGTGTATGTTGTTGTCAACGAATGGTAGCGGGTACTCTAACCCCCTTGCCAGACAAACCTTCAAAGAGCGGCTCCCATTTTATTTTATTTTGGGTGGCACTCCTTCCAACCTTTCTTTCACAAACCATGGCTAACCGAATCCTCGGGTGCCCGCCAACAATCTCATACCATGAAGGAGTGCCTTTTTATTTTAGTTTTATTATGATGACACTCCTCCCCACCTTTTCTTTCTCAAGCCATGGCTAACCGAATCCTTCGGGTGCCGTCCAACAATCACATACCATGGAGGAGTGTCTATTTTTGTTAATTAATTTGGGACTGGGAATCCCATTGCTAGCTCTTTTTGCAAAATTATTGGATAAGCGGATGAAGCCACTAGTCCATTGGTGAAAGTTGCCCAACAAGATTGAAAGATAAACACCACATACTTCCTCATGAGCTATAAAACATTGACACAAATCAGAGGTGCTAAATTTTGAATTGTTTAAAGGTAGCACTCAAGCAATTTACTTTGGAATGGCGGAGAAATACCATGTAGTAGGTAGGTATGGTGGACACAAATGGCATAGTGGTTGGCTCAAGTATTTTGGATGCATGAGAAGTATTCCCTCTCGATACAAGGTTTAGGCTAGCAAGGTTATTTGAAACAAACACAAGGATGAACCGGTGCAGCAAAACTCACAAAAAAAGACATATTGTAAACATTATAAGACTCTACACCATCTTCCTTGTTGTTCAAACTCAATACTAGAAATTATCTAGACCTTAGAGAGACCAGATATGCAAACCAAATTTTAGCATGCTCTATGTATTTCTTCATTAATGGGTGCAAAGTATATGATGCAAGAGCTTAAACATGAGCACAACAATTGCCAAGTATCACATTACCCAAGACATTTATAGCAATTACTACATGTATCATTTTCCAATTCCAACCATATAATCAATTTAACGAAGCAGTTTCAACCTTCGCCATGAAAATTAAAAGCTAAGAACACATGTGTTCATATGCAACAGCGGAGCGTGTCTCTCTCCCACACAAGCATGATGTAATCCAATTTATTCAAACATAAACAAAAATAAAAGCATACAGACGCTCCAAGTAAAGCACATAAGATGTGACCGAATAAAAATATAGTTTCAAGAGAAGGAACCTAATAATTTGTCGATGAAGAAGGGGATGCCTTGGGCATCCCCAAGCTTAGACGCTTGAGTCTTCTTGATATATGCAGGGGTGAACCACCGGGGCATCCCCAAGCTTAGAGCTTTCACTCTCCTTGATCATAATATATCATCCTCCTCTCTTGACCCTTGAAAACTTCCTTCACACCAAACTTCTCATAAACTTCATTAGAGGGGTTAGTACATAATCAAAAACTCACATGTTCAGAGGTGACACAATCATTCTTAACACTTCTGGACATTGCTCAAAGCTACTGGAAGGTAATGGAACAAAGAAATCCACCCAACACAGCGAAAGAAGCAATGCGAAATAAAAGGCAGAATCTGTCAAAACAGAATAGTCCGTAAAGACGAATTTTTAATAAATATTTCCGTTGCTCAGATCAGAAAACTCAAAACTAATGAAAGTTGCGTACATATCTGAGGAACACGCACGTAAATTGGCATATTTTTATGATTTTTTCTACAGAGAAAACAGCCCAGATTCATGACAGATAGAAATCTGTTTCTGCGCAGAAATCCAAATCTAGTATCAACCTTCGATTAGAGGCTTCACTTGGCACAACAAAACACAAAACTAAGATAAGGAGAGGTTGCTACAGTAGTAAACAACTTCCAAGACACAAATATAAAACAAAGTACTGTAGCAAAATAACACATGGGTTATCTCCCAAGAAGTTGCTTTCTTTATAGCCATTAAGATGGGCTCAGCAGTTTTAATGATGCACTCGCAAGAAATAGTATTTGAAGCAAAAGAGAGCATCAAGAAGCAAATCCAAAACAAATTTAAGCCTAACATGATTCCTATGAAAAGGAATCTTGTAAATAAACAAGTTCATGAAGAGCAAAGTAACAAGCATAGGAAGATAAAACAAGTGTAGCTTCAAAAATTTCAGCACATAGAGAGGTGTTTTAGTAACATGAAAATTTCTACAACCATATTTTCCTGTCTCATAATAACTTTCAGTAGTATCATGAGCAAACTCAACAATATAACATAAAGCATTCTTATCATGAGTCTCATGCATAAAATTATTACTCTCCACATAAGCATAATCAATTTTATTAGTTGTAGTGGGAGCAAATTCAACAAAGTAGCTATCATTATTATTCTCATCAAGTGTTGGAGGCATAGTATAATCACAACAAAATTTACTCTCCATAGTAGGTGGCACCAAAAGACCACTATCATTATAATCATCATATATGGGAGGCAAAGTATCATCAAAGAAAATTTTCTCCTCAATGCTTGGGGGACTAAAAAGATCATGAAAACCAGCTTCCCCAAGCTTAGAACTTTCTATATCATTATCAACAATGGTGTTCAAAGCGTTCATACTAATATTACTACCAGCATGCAAATAATATTCCATAGGTTTTTTAATTTTCGCATCAAACAATCCATGTTTTAAATCAGGAAATAGCATAAGAAGCTCATTCTTGTCCATTATGCCAAACTAGTGTAAACAAGAAACAAAAAGATGCAATTGCAGGATCTAAAGGAAATAGCTTCGAGTACTTACAACGGCGGAAAATAGCTTGGTAGCCGAGGTCCGGAGTGTGAGTACCTTTTACCTTTCCTCCCCGGCAACGGCGCCAGAAAATAGCTTGATGTCTACGCCCCCTCCTTTTCCTGTAGACAGTGTTGGGCCTCCAAGAGCAGAGGTTTGTAGAACAGCAGCAAGTTTTCCCTTAAGTGGATCACCCAAGGTTTATCGAACTCAGGGAGGAAGAGGTCAAAGATATCTCTCTCATGCAACCCTGCAACCACAAAGCAAGAAGTCTCTTGTGTCCCCAACACACCTAATAGGTGCACTAGTTCGGCGAAGAGATAGTGAAATACAGGTGGTATGAATAAGTAGCAACGGCACCAGAAAAGTGCTTTGCCCAGGACAGTAAACAAGCAGTAGTAACGCAGCAGTAGTAACGTAGTAAAATAGTAAACAAGCAGCGATAGCAGTATTTAGGAACAAGGCCTAGGGATTACACTTTCACTAGTGGACACTCTCAACATTGATCACATAACAGAATAGATAAATGCATACTCTACACTCTCTTGTTGGATGATGAACACATTGCGTAGGATTACACGAACCCTCAATGCCGGAGTTAACAAGCTCCACAATTCAATGTTCATATTTAAATAACCTTAGAGTGTAAGATAGATCAATAAGACTAAACCAAGTACTAACGTAGCATGCACACTGTCACCTTCATGCTAAGAAAGGAGGAATAGTTCACATCAATACTATCATAGCAATAGTTAACTTTGTAATCTACAAGAGATCACAATCATAGCATAAACCAAGTACTAACACGGATGCACACACTGTCACCATTACACCGTGCAGGAGGAATAAAACTACTTTAATAACATTGCTAGAGTAGCACATAGATAAATTGTGATACAAAACACATTGTAATCATAAAGAGATATAAATAAGCACTTCACTATGCTCTTCATAACAGTGAATAAGTATTCTGTGAAATATAGCCTAAGAGACCCACACGGTGCACACACTGTCACCTTTACACACGTGGGACAAGGAGTCTCCGGAGATCACATGAGTAAAATTCACTTGACTAGCATAACGACATCTAGATTACAAGCATCATCATATGAATCTCAATCATGTAAGGCAGCTCATCAGATTATTGTATTGAAGTACATAGGAGAGAGATGAACCACATAGCTACCGGTACAGCCCCGAGCCTCGATGGAGAACTACTCCCTCCTCATGGGAGCAGCAGCGTTGATGGAGATGGCGGTGGTGTCGATGGAGGAGCCTTCCGGGGGCACTTCCCCGTCCCGGCGGCGTGCCGGAACAGAGACTCCTGTCCCCCAGATCTTGGCTTCGCGATGGCGGCGGCTCTGGAAGGTTTCTCGTACCGTGGCTTTTTCGTATCGAGGTTTTAGGTCGAGGGCCCTTAAATAGGCGAAGAGGCGGCGTTAGAAGGTCGAAGGGGCGCCGACACTATAGGGCGGCGCGGCCAGGGCCTGGGCCGCGCCGGCCTATGGTCTGGGGGCCCAGTGCCCCCCCTCTGGTCCTTCTCGTGTGTTCTGGATGCTTCCGGGCAAAATAGGAACCTGGGCGTTGATTTCGTCCGATTCCGAGAATATTTCGTTACTAGGATTTCTGAAACCAAAAACAGCAGAAAACAGGAACTGGCACTTCGGCATCTTGTTAATAGGTTAGTTCCAGAAAATGCACGAATATGACATAAAGTGTGCATAAAACATGTAGATAACATCAATAATGTGGCATGGAACACAAGAAATTATCGATACGTCGGAGACGTATCACCCTTCTTCCACCTTGGGATGTATAAGTTCTTCTACTCTCTCTCCTCCATTGTTGACTTTGAAGAACTTGCTCTCTCTCTTGATTCCCCACATGATTCTTGCTCATTCTTGAGGGATCTAAGAGAGGAGATCTAGATCTACAATCCCCACCAATCCTTTTCTCCTCTAAGTGAGGGGAACCCTTTGGATCTAGATCTTCGAGTCATTTGTTGATTTCCTCCTTGTTCTTCCTCTCTAATCTCATCCTAGCATTTGTTGCTTTGGTGGGATTTGAGTGTGAAGGATTTGAACACCTCTAGTGTTCTTGCTTTGCATCATTGTATAGTGTTGAGCTCTCCACCACGATTAATTCGAGTGAGAGACCGTGAGCTTGTTACTCTTGGAGGGAGACCTCCTAGTTGGCTTGGCGGTTGGTGCTCCGGTGATCTCTTCAAGGAAGATTGTGAAGAGGCCCGGGCTTCTCCTTCGCGGAGCTTGTGAAGTGGTTTTGGAGCTTGCCATCTCCGGCGTGGAGGAAAAGCTAACCATAAGGAAATGGCCATTATCCTTCGTGGGTTTGGTTCGTAGAATAGGGTGAGCCTTCGTGGCGTTGGGCAATCCTTCGTGGTACCTCCACCTCTCCAAACGTGACGTACCTTCTTGCAAAGGAAGGGAACACGGGAATACATCTTCGTCTCCGTGTGTCTCGGTTATTTCTATACCCGAGCTTACTTTCCTTGTGGTAGCCATCGAGCTTGAAGTATCTATTATATCTTGCTATCACTTGTTGTTCATATATATTGTGCCTATCTTGCTTAGCTCTAGTTGTTGTTGTTGCACTTAGTTGAGCCTAGCATATTTAGGGTTTGTGCTTGTAGAATAAACATAGTTTAATTATGCATTCTTACAAACCAAATCCGTAAGAGTTTATAAACGCCTATTCAACCCCCCCCCCCCTCTAGGCGACATCTCGTCCTTTCAATTATCACTGCTTATTTTGTCTCAACTGTGAACTGTGTTCTTCCTTGTGTTGTTTGATCGCTGGTAACCTCACCATCGAAGGTAAGAGGTAAGCAGAAGCAGTTTCTGGATTACAACCAAACAACAGCGGCGCCGTTCTAGGCTGCTACGAGGCCTGAAAACCGACCTACCAAACGGGCAGAGCCCACATATCCACTGGGACGAAAAAATTCTATGCAGACCACCAAACAACGTGGTTTTTATGGCCCATGCCCGTTCGCAACGCGCAGGTAAGCACATCTCACTGGCGCAGTGAGCCAGAAAATCGATGCAGCCTACCAAACGCGCCCTAGGCAGTTGCGCTGAGCTGAGATTATCCATCCGCTTTCTTCAGCTCGGATATGCACGGAAATGTCTTTATTCCGTGGGACCTCTCATGCACATGGTTTCATTTTGTTTTTGTTTTTATATTTGTACTAGGAAAATGCTTGTGCCTTGCTGATGACGCGTGAAGCACACGTCCGTTGGGAACCCCAAGAGGAAGGTGTGATGCGTACAGCAGCAAGTTTCCCTCAGTAAGAAACCAAGGTTTATCGAACCAGTAGGAGATGAAGGCCACATGAAGGTTGTTGGTGAAGGAGTGTAGTGCGGCGCAACACCAGGGATTCCGCTGCCAACGTGGAACCTGCACAACATAATCAAAATACTTTGCCCCAACTTAACAGTGAGATTGTCAATCTCACCGGCTTGCTGTAAACAAAGGATTAAACATATGGTGTGGAGAATGATGTTTGTTTGCAAAGAACAGCAGAGAACAATGATTGCAGTAGATCGTATTTCAGATGTAAAAGAATGGACTGGGGTCCACAGTTCACTAGTGGTGTCTCTCCAATAAGATAAATAGCATGTTGGGTGAACAAATTACAGTTGGGCAATTGACAAATAGAGAGGGCATAACAATGCACATACATATCATGATGACTAATATGAGATTTACTTAGGGCATTACGACAAAGAACATAGACCGCTATCCAGCATGCATCTATGCCTAAAAAGTCCACCTTCAGGTTAGCATCCGCACCCCTTCCAGTATTAAGTTGCAAACAACAGACAATTGCATTAAGTACTGTGCGTAATGTAAACAATACAAATATCCTTAGACAAAGCATTAATTGCTGTTTTATCCCTAGTGGCAACAGCACATCTATAACCTTAGAACTTTCTGTCACTGTCCCAGATTCAATGGATGCATGAACCCACTATCGAGCATAAATACCCCCTCTTGGAGTCACAAGTATCAACTTGGCCAGAGCCTCTACTAGCAACGGAGAGCATGCAAGATCATAAACAACACATATATGATAGATCAATAATCAACTTGACATAGTATTCCATATTTATCGGATCCCAACAAACACAACATGTAGCATTGCAAATAGATGATCTTGATCATGATGGGCAGCTCACAAGATCTAAACATGATAGCACAAGAGGAGAAGACAACCATCTAGCTACTGCTATGGACCCATAGTCCAAGGATGAACTACTGACGCATCAGTCCGGAGGCGGGCATGGTGATGTAGAGCCCTCCGGTGATGATTCCCCTCTCCGGCAGGGTGCCGGAGGCGATCTCCTGAATCCCCCGAGATGGGATTGGCGGCGGCGGCGTCACAATAAATTTTCTCGTATCGTGGCTCTCGGTACTAGGGTTTTCGCGACGGAGAGAATATATAGGCGAAGGGGCAGAGTCGGGGGACGCTCGAGGGGCCCACCCCATAGGGCGGCGCGGCCAGGGGTGGGGCCGCGCCCCCCTAGGGTGTGGCCGCCTCGTCGTTCCTCTTCGTCTCCTCTTCGGACTTTTGGAAGGCTCCGTGGAAAATAAGACCTTGGGCTTTTGTTTCGTCCAATTCCGAGAATATTTCCTGTGTAGGATTTCTGAAACCAAAAACAACAGAAAACAGGAACTGGCGCTTCGGCATCTTGTTAATAGGTTAGTGCCGGAAAATGCATCAAAATGATATAAAGTGTATATAAAACATGTGAGTATTGTCATAAAACTAGCATGGAACATAAGAAATTATAGATACGTTTGAGACGTATCAAGCATCCCCAAGCTTAGTTCCTACTCGCCCTCGAGTAGGTACACGATAAAAAGGATAATTTCTGAAGTGACATGCTACCATCATAATCTTGATCAATACTATTGTAAAGCATATGAGATGAATGAAGTGATTCAAAGCAATGGTCTATAGTTTGTTAACAAATAGATAATGACTAAACAACTGAATCATATAGCAAAGACTTTTCATGGATAGTACTTTCAAGACGAGCATCAACAAGTCTTGCATAAGAGTTAACTCATAAAGCAATAGATTCTTAATAGAAGGTTTTGAAGCAACACAAAGGAAGATTTAAGTTTCAGCAGTTGCTTTCAACTTTCAACATGTATATCTCATGGATAATTGTCAACACAAAGTAATATGATGGGTTCAAATAAGCAAGTATGTAAGAATCAGTGCACACAGTTGACACAAGTGTTTGCTTCTAAGATAGAAAGAAGTAGGTAAACTGACTCAACACAAAGTAAAAGAAAGGCCCTTCGCAGAGGGAAGCAGGGATTACTCATGTGCTAGAGCTTTTTATTTTGGAAACATGGAAACAATTTTGTCAACGGTAGTAATAATTCATATGTGTTATGCATAAAACCTCCTATAAGTTGCAAGCCTCATGCATCGAATACTAATAGTGCCCGCTCCTTGTCCTAGTTAGCTCGGATTTCCATGGATTATCATTGCATTACATATGTTTCAACCAAGTGTCACAAAGGGGTACCTCTATGCCACCTGTACAAAGGTCCAAGGAGATAGATCGCATTTGATCTCTCAATTTTGATAGATCTCAACTTGAGGACATCCATACCGGGACAACATAGAAAACAGATAATGGACTCCTCTTTTATGCTTTAAGCATTCCACAACAGATAATATTCTCATAAGAGATTTGAGGATTAATGTCCAAGATGAAACTTCCACCATGATACATGGCTTTGGTTGGCGGCCCAAAGTTCTTCTCTAACAATATGCATACTCAAACCATTTAACTCATGGCAAATCTCCCTTACTTCAGACAAGACGAACATGCATAGCAACTCACATGATATTCAACAAAGGTGTGACAGGTTGATGGCGTCCCCAGAAACATGGTTACCGCTCAACAAGCAACTTATAAGAACTAAGATACATAAGCGACATATTCTTTACTACAATAGTTTTTTAGGCTACTTTCCCATGAGCTATGTATTGCAAAGACAAGGAATGAATTTTTTAAAGGTAGCACGCAAGCAATTTACTTGGAATGGCAAAAAAATACCACATAGTAGGTAGTTATGGTGGACAAAAATGGCATAGGTTTTAGATCAAGGTTTTGGATGCACGAGAAGCATTCCCTCTCAGTACAAGGCTTTGGCTAGCAAGGTTGTTTGAAGAAAACACAAGTATGAACCGGTACAGCAAAACTTACATAAGAACATATTGCAAGCATTATAAGACTCTACACTGTCTTCCTTGTTGCTCAAACACTTTTACCAGAAAATATCTAGACTTTAGAGGGACCAATCATGCAAACCAAATTTCAACAAGCTCTACGGTAGTTCTCCACTAATTGGTTTAAACCACATGATGCAAGAGCTTAAACATGATCTACTTGAGAGCTCAAAACAATTGCCAAGTATCAAATTATTCAAGACAACATACCAATTACCACATAGAGCATTTTCTGTTTCCAACCAAATAGAAATAAATGAAGCGGCTTTCAACTTTCGTCATGAACATTGAAAGTAAAACTAAGAAGTTCAATATGAAAAAGCAGAGCGTGTCTTTCTCCCACACAAGGAATGCTAGGATCCGAATTTATTCAAACATAAACAAAAATAAAAGCACACAGACGCTCCAAGTAAAGCACATAAGATGTGATGGAATAAAAATATAGTTTCACTAGAGGTGACCTGATAAGTGGTTGATGAAGAAGGGGATGCCTTGGGCATCCCCAAGCTTAGATGCTTGAGTCTTCTTGAAATATGCAAGGATGAACCATGGGGGCATCCCCAAGCTTAGACTTTTCACTCTTCTTGATCATATTATATCATCCTCCTCTCTTGATCCTTGAAAACTTCCTTCACACCAAACTCAAAATAATCTCATTAGAGGGTTAGTGCATAATCAAAAATTCACATGCTCAGCGAGGACACAATCATTCCAAACACTTCTGGACATTACCCAAGGCTACTGAAATTTAATGGAGCAAAGAAATCCACTCAAACACAGTAAAGGAGGCAATGTGAAATAAAGGCAGAATCTGTCAAAACAGAACAGTTCGTAAAGACGAATTTTTTAGAGGCACTTAACATACTCAGATGAAGAAGCTCGAATTGAATGAAAGTTGCGTACATATCTGAGGATTACTCATGAATTTTTACAGAATTTTTAGATTCTCCTACAGAGATAATAGCTCAAATTCGTGACTGCTAAAAATCTGTTTCTGCGTAGAAATCCAAATCTAGTATCAACTCTCTATCAAAGACTTTACTTGGCACAACAATGCAATAAATAAAGATACAAAGGTATTGCTAAAGTATTAACAAGAACCTTGACTCAAATAGAAAACAAAAAATTGCAGAAATAAAAAATGGGTTGTCTCCCATAAGCGCTTTTCTTTAACGCCTTTCAGCTAGGCGCAAAAAGTGAAAATCAAGTAACATCAAGAGAAGAAGTATCAACATTATTACCACGGGCTTTACGCCTACCCATCTTACTCTTATTCTTACTCTTTCGTCTAGGGAATACATGACCGCCTCCGGGTGTAGAGGTAAAATTTAGAGTGCCTTTCCCCACATCTATGGTTGCTCCCAAGAGTTTCAGCAGGGATCTTCCAAGTGTGATTTGTCGTGTCCCTACACATTCAATAACGAGATAATCAGTGGATACCGTTCTTCCAAGAAAGGTTGTGAACACACCTTCAGCTATTCCCTTTGGAATTATGACAGAGTTATCAGTAAGAGTTATTCCTTCTCCACCTTCAGTAAGTCCCCAAAGTGTCAAAGATTCATAAATACTTTTAGGCATAAGGCACAACTCAGACATAATATCACAACGGGCATAAAAAGTTTCACCACAAATAGTAACCTTAATAGTAGGGACCCACATTGAAGGTTCAAAGTTTACTTGAACATAATCATAATATTCACGAATCTGATTATACCCTTCTTTTAAACAAGATATATTTGTCTCAAGAGTGTTTAATCTATTATGAATGCTAACAAGAGATGAATCAAACTTATTAGCTGAGCTAGATGATGCAACCAATTTTTTCATAGCATTAAAAGCTTGATCCTCATCGCAATGAAGGAAATCTCCTCCCACTACAGCATCCAAGGTATATCTATAGCGAAGAGTAAGCCCAAAATAAAAGTTACTAAGAAGCCGACTTAGAGTCATTTTAGGTGCTGTTTTACTATAAGAATCGAAAATTCTAGACCAAGCTTCTTTAAAACTCTCCTCATCCCCTTGTTTAAAAGTAAAGATCAATTCCTCAGGTGATAGAGTAACAAGTACAGGACTAGACATGATAACAAAATAAATTAAATGCAAGTAACTAAATTTTTTGTGATTTTATATAAAGAAAGCAAACAAGACAGAAAATAAAATAAAGCAAGACAATAAACAAAGTAAAGAGATTGGGTGTGAGAGACTCCCCTTGCAGCGTGTCTTGATCTCCCCGGCAATGGCGCCAGAAAAGTAGCTACCTGCGCGTGACAGGGATTGCAACGGCACCAGAAAGTAGCTCCTTGTGACGGTAAAGCACAATTCCGTTGGGAACATCAAGAGGAAGGTGTGATGCGTACAGCAGCAAGTTTTCCCTCAGTAAGAAACCAAGGTTTATCGAACCAGTAGGAGATGAAGGCCACGTGAAGGTTGTTGGTGAAGAAGTGTAGTGTGGCGCAACACTAGGGATTCCGGCGCCAACATGGAACCTGCACAACACAATCAAGATACTTTGCCCCAACTTAACAGTGAGGTTGTGAATCTCACCGGCTTGCTGAAAACAAAGGATTAAACGTATGGTGTGGAGAATGATGTTTGCTTGCAAAGAACAAAAGAGAACAATGATTGCAGTAGGTTGTATTTCAGATGTAAAAGAATGGACTGGGATCCACAGTTCACTAGTGGTGTCTCTCCAATAAGATAAATAACATGTTGGGTGAACAAATTACAGTTGGGCACAAATAGAGAGGGCATAACAATGCACATACATATCATGATGACTAATATGAGATTTACTTAGGGCATTACGACAAAGAACATAGACCGCTATCCAGCATGCATCTATGCCTAAAAAGTCCACCTTCGGGTTAGCATCCGCACCCCTTCCAGTATTAAGTTGAAAAGAACAGACAATTGCATTAAGTATTGTGCGTAATGTAAACAATACAAATATCCTTAGACAAAGCATTGATGTTTTATCCCTAGTGGCAACAGCACATCTATAACCTTAGAACTTTCTCACATCGTCCTGCATTCAATGGAGGCATGAACCCACTATCGAGCATAAATACCCCCTCTTGGAGTCACAAGTATCAACTTGGCCAGAGCCTCTACTAGCAACGGAGAGCATGCAAGATCATAAACAACACATATATGATAGATCAATAATAAACTTGACATAGTATTCCATATTTATCGGATCCCAACAAACACAACATGTAGCATTACAAATAGATGATCTTGATCATGATAGGCAGCTCACAAGATCTAAACATGATAGCACAAGAGGAGAAGACAACCATCTAGTTACTGCTATGGACCCATAGTCCAAGGATGAACTACTCACGCATCACACCGGAGGCGGGCATGGTGATGTAGAGCCCTCCGGTGATGATTCCCCTCTCCGGCAGGGTGCCGGAGGTGATCTTCAGAACCCCCCGAGATTGGGTTGACGGTGGCGGCATCTCTGAAACTTTTCTCGTATTTTGGCTCTTGGTACTAGGGTTTTCGCGACGGAAGGATTATATAGGCGAAGGGGCAGAGTCGGGGGACGCCCAAGGGGCCCACCCCATATGGCGGCGTGGCCAGGGGTGGGGCCGTGCCCCCTATGGTGTGGCCGCCTCGTGGCCCCTCTTCGTCTCCTCTTCGGTGTTCTGGAAGACTTCGTGGAAAATAAGACTGTGGGCTTTTGTTTCGTCTAATTCCGAGAATATTTCCTGTGTAGGATTTCTGAAACCAAAAACAGCAGAAAACAGGAACTGGCGCTTCGGCATCTTGTTAATAGGTTAGTGCCGTAAAATGCATAAAAATGATATAAAGTGTATATAAAACATGTGAGTATTGTCATAAAACTAGCATGGAACATAAGAAATTATAGATACGTTTGAGACGTATCACCTACCGTCGTCTTCAACGCCGTCTACTTCGACCCATCGTCCCCGTCGTCAACAACGTTGTCATCAACAACGTTACTGTTGCGGCATCGTCTGCTACACCTTCACCGCCACCTCCACCAGATCGGTACGTGCGACATATCT
Organism: Lolium perenne; assembly: GCF_019359855.2. Lineage (NCBI taxonomy): Eukaryota > Viridiplantae > Streptophyta > Magnoliopsida > Poales > Poaceae > Lolium > Lolium perenne. The sequence continues at coordinate 279,040,509 of NC_067245.2, forward strand.
CGATATGTTTAGCGATGGGTGTTGTACTGTTTGCTCTGCTACTGTTCATGTTGATCACTACATCCAGTATGTTCGAGTTTCACATGTTAGTAGTTACTGTCGTCATGCTTAATATTCTGAAATTAATCATGGAAATTGTGCCTAATTATCCAACAGCTACACCATGCAGGACGCATTTGTAAAGAGCTTTTTGGAGAAATATACTCGGTTCTATGCATTTTGAAATTCACGGTCCGGATAAGAGATAAGCATCACAGTGATACAGACATCTGACAAGCGTGAATCAAGTCAACTTACTCGAGATCGGGACATCTACAATGTCAACTAGAACTGCAGAGCAAATATTCACAGTTTCGCGTCATCCTAACCCAAGCTAATTGCATTGGAGTATTTTGATTCTTTACTATTTACAAACATAGATCAAGCATAGATGGCGGGAGTACTTTGACAACCTTTACACTAGAGAGGTTGAGTGCAGCACCCTACCTTTTAATAAAGGTAAGATACCTGTGTATAGTGCTATTCCCGGGATCACTGATAGCACACATATTACAAAATATAGTAATCATATCAATAGTATCAAATTTACTACAACGTAGATCCACAGGAGATAAAATAAAGTCTTACAAATTGCATAGTCACTTGGACTAGCTCAAATATTAATATCCAAAGCAAACACAGCGGAAACAAACTTCAATGAGCCTCCATCATCTCCATGCGCCACAGGCAGACATGTTGGAATGTAGACTCGAGATCCTACTAGTACCCGTCTTCAGAATAACCTGCACGTTTGAATATGCAGCCCCACGAATGGAGGTCAGTACAATGATGTACTGGCAAATGACTCTTATTTGGTGGCAGTTTTTAGGCATAACTATCTACATGATATTTGGCAAGTGGAGTTTAGGCAAATTTGCATAAAGCCAATTTTATCCTACATTTTATTTAAAACAAAACATTTTTGAAAATCTTTGAATGACATTATGAAATCCCACCATGGTTAAATCCTCCATGGGTTTTAGAATAATCACATGGTTACATCTCCCATGAGTTTTACAAGGTTGATCAAATTTTAAATACATTCAGAAAAGGTGATGAGATTCTTCCGTACATTCCTTGCCTAGAAGCTCAAATTGTCCATAACCGGGGACACGGCTAAGATCTTAGGTTTAACTCTCGAGAGGTTGTGCACTTTCACCTTACGACCCACCCTTCCCAAGCGAAGAATGAGACAAGATCTTTCAGAAGAAGAATTCAACCATACAAAACTAGGCCCGTTCCCTTGGCCGTCGCCTCCACCCACTGTCTAGCCACAAGTTGAACCCTCACAACTTACTTAATCCCGGCAGAACCCATAATACCATAAGGCTGCACTGGAAGCTAACTAAAACATGGACGACATAGTAATCTCTTTAATCCTGGGTGGCCAAACACAAGTGGAACTCACAAGCTTAAAACCCCTCACAGGTAGTAAACCCCCACACGATCCCCTGGTGAAAACCAGGTGTGCAGTCAAAAGCGACCACTCTACAACATGCGAACTCTCAGGGATTCACCACTTCAGCCAACTAGGGGCGTGGACCTGAGCAGCCGCCCACCATCAACCAATCCACCCAGGTGTTTCATTAGGGTTGTTAATTTTAAATTTTCAAACACTCACAACCAATAACGAAACAACATTTGGTATTTGATGTTGCAAAGCAAAAATTAAGGCATCCTAGCAATGGGTTAAGGAGTAGCTACACACTACTAGGTTTGCTAAGCATAGAATAATAATTTACTTTTGAAAACAAAATCCTACCATGCATACTAGTTTCAAATCACTAATGCATAATTAAAATAAGTAGGATTTGAGTGTCACTTGCCTTGATCAAAGCAACCCGCACAATCACAGCAATCACAAGAGTAACCTTGACCTCCTTCACAATCTAAACAAGGAAGCAAACCAAAAATAAACAAACATTCAATATGAACAGTCATAGACATGTATGCATGCATGATATGCACCAATTACTTTCACAAGATAAGTAGTGTGTAAGTGTTGTATTAGGTGTTCTCTGCTATGTGCAATGTTAATAAAGTATTCTGGACATTTAATTTGATTTAGAAAAACCATTAATCGAGTATCTACATTACATATACAACCTTATTAATTAGCTACTGCAAGCATTATCTGTTGTAAAAATATGAATTTGACCTCCCTGGATAGGCTACAGTAACACAAGAATAGGGCAATTGGAATTATTCGAAAATGATTTATAGAATTTGAATTATCCTCGAATTACTGATTTGAATAGATTTTACTAAATCAAGTATGTGCACGTATCAAAGTTGTACAACTGCTATACCAAGTTGAAGTACATAATCTGAGGATTCCAGAAAGTACAATATCATAAAATTTGGCCAAGTAGATTATTTTATACAAATTTTATAGTATGAAAGGCTTAATTTAACTATTTGAATTATGACGCAAAATCTAGCACAAAACCTATACAGTATTATTGCATAAAGTTGTTGTAAAGGTTAAGAGCTTTCCAAAACTATAAAATTTGCAAAATTTGAACCTACGGTTGATTTTATACGGATTTTACAAGTTGGACAGCAAATCTGGCATTTAAATTCAAATTTAAACCTGTTTGACTAGGCGCTGATTGGGCGCGCTGACCGTGCAGGCCACGTGGCGCGACGCGGTTGGTTGCATGGGGGATTACGCGGATCGCCCCCTGGGGGGACCGTGGCCGTTAGATCTACTCGATCTGGACGGTCCAGATTAAAAGAAAAAAAGGATAACGGAGGAGGTGGAGCTCACCTTGGGGGCGGCGGCCGGCTATGGCGCAGCGGCGGGGCTCAGATGGTGGTGGCCGGCGGCGCTCTGGCGGGCTCCCGCGGTGGTGAAGACGTGGACGGAATGCGCCGGGCCGAGGCGGAGACGATGATGGTGGCGGCGCGGTCGGGTGTGGCCTTGATACGTCTCCGACGTATCGATAATTTCTTATGTTCCATGCCACATTATTGATGTTATCTACATGTTTTATGCACACTTTATGTCATATTCGTGCATTTTCTGGAACTAACCTATTAACAAGATGCCGAAGTGCCGATTCTTGTTTTGCTGTTTTTGGTTTCAGAAATCCTAGTAAGGAAATATTCTCGGAATTGGACGAAATCAAAGCCCAGGGGCCTATTTTCTCACGAAGCTTCCAGAAGTCCGAAGGAGAGACGAAGAGGGGCCACGGAGGGGCCACACCATAGGGCGGCGCGGCCCCCCCCCCCTTGGCCGCGCCGGCCTGTAGTGTGGGGCCCCCGTGCCGCCTCTTGACCTGCCCTTCCGCCTATAAAAAGTCTCCGTGACGAAACCCCCAGTACCGAGAGCCACGATACGGAAAACCTTCCAGAGACGCCGCCGCCGCCGATCCCATCTCGGGATCCAGAGATCGCCTCCGGCACCCTGCCGGAGAGGGGAATCATCTCCCGGAGGACTCTACGCCGCCATGGTCGCCTCCGGTGTGATGTGTGAGTAGTCTACCCCTGGACTATGGGTCCATAGCAGTAGCTAGATGGTTGTCTTCTCCCCATTGTGCTATCATTGTCGGATCTTGTGAGCTGCCTAACATGATCAAGATCATCTATCTGTAATTCTATATGTTGCGTTTGTTGGGATCCGATGAATAGAGAATACTTGTTATGTTGATTATCAAAGTTATATCTACGTGTTGTTTATGATCTTGCATGCTTTCCGTTACTAGTAGATGCTCTGGCCAAGTAGATGCTTGTAACTCCAAGAGGGAGTACTTATGCTCGATAGTGGGTTCATGCCTGCATTGACACCTGGGACAGTGACAGAAAGTTCTAAGGTTGTGTTGTGCTGTTGCCACTAGGGATAAAACATTAGTGCTATGTTCAAGGATGTAGTCACTAGTTACATTACGCGCCATACTTAATGCAATTGTCTGTTGTTAGCAACTTAATACTGGAGGGGGTTCGGATGATAACCTGAAGGTGGACTTTTTAGGCATAGATGCAGTTGGATGACGGTCTATGTACTTTGTCGTAATGCCCAATTAAATCTCACTATACTCATCATGATATGTATGTGCATGGTCATGCTCTCTTTATTTGTCAATTGCCCAACTGTAATTTGTTCACCCAACATGCTGTTTATCTTATGGGAGAGACACCTCTAGTGAACTGTGGACCCCGGTCCAATTCTCTTTACTGAAATACAATCTACTGCAATACTGCTCTACTGTTTTCTGCAAACAATCATCTTCCACACAATACGGTTAACTCTTTGTTACAGCAAGCCGGTGAGATTGACAACCTCACTGTTTCGTTGGGGCAAAGTACTTTGATTGTGTTGTGCAGGTTCCACGTTGGCGCCGGAATCCCTGGTGTTGCGCCGCACTACATCTCGCCGCCATCAACCTTCAACGTGCTTCTTGGCTCCTCCTGGTTCGATAAACCTTGGTTTCTTTCTGAGGGAAAACTTGCTGATGTGCGCATCATACCTTCCTCTTGGGGTTCCCAACGAACGTGTGAGTTACACGCCATCAAGCTCTTTTTCTGGCGCCGTTGCCGGGGAGATCAAGACACGCTGCAAGGGGAGTCTCCACTTCTCAATCTCTTTACTTTGTTTTTGTCTTGCTTAGTTTTATTTACTACTATGTTTGCTGCACTAAATCAAAATACAAAAAAATTAGTTGTTAGTTTTACTTTATTTGCTATCTTGTTTGCTATATCAAAAACACAAAAAAATTAGTTTACTTGCATTTACTTTATCTAGTTTGCTTTATTTACTGTTGCTAAAATGGCCAACGCTGAAAACACTAAGTTGTGTGACTTCACAACCACAAATAATAATGATTTCTTATGCACACCTATTGCTCCACCTGCTACTACAGCAGAATTCTTTGAAATTAAACCTGCTTTACTGAATCTTGTTATGCGAGAGCAATTTTCTGGTGTTAGTTCTGATGATGCTGCTGCCCATCTTAATAATTTTGTTGAACTATGTGAAATGCAAAAATATAAAGATGTAGATGGTGATATTATTAAACTAAAATTGTTCCCTTTCTCATTAAGAGGAAGAGCTAAAGATTGGTTGCTATCTCTGCCTAAGAATAGTATTGATTCATGGACTAAATGCAAGGATGCTTTTATTGGTAGATATTATCCCCCTGCTAAAATTATATCTTTGAGGAGTAGCATAATGAATTTTAAACAATTAGATACTGAACATGTTGCTCAAGCTTGGGAAAGAATGAAATCTCTTGTTAAAAATTGCCCAACTCATGGACTGACTACTTGGATGATCATCCAAACCTTCTATGCAGGACTAAATTTTTCTTCACGGAATTTATTGGATTCAGCTGCTGGAGGTACCTTTATGTCCATCACTCTTGGTGAAGCAACAAAGCTTCTTGATAATATGATGATCAATTACTCTGAATGGCACACGGAAAGAGCTCCACAAGGTAAGAAGGTAAATTCTGTCAAAGAAACCTCTTCCTTGAGTGATAAGATTGATGCTATTATGTCTATGCTTGTGAATGATAGGACTAATATTGATCCTAATAATGTTCCATTAGCTTCATTGGTTGCACAAGAAGAACATGTTGATGTAAACTTCATTAAAAATAATAATTTCAACAACAATGCTTACCGGAACAATTCTAGTAACAACTATAGGCCATATCCTTATAATAATGGCAACGGCTATGGTAATTCTTATGGGAATTCTTACAACAATAATAGGAATTCACCCCCTGGACTTGAAGCCATGCTTAAAGAATTTATTAGTACACAAACTGCTTTTAACAAATCTGTTGAAGAAAAGCTTGGGAAAATTGATATACTTGCTTCTAAAGTCGATAGTCTTGTTGCTGATGTTGATCTTTTGAAATCAAAAGTTTTGCCTAATGAGAATCATCATAATAAAATTACTACTACAGCAAATGCCATTCAAGTTAGAATTAATGAGAATATAAGATTAATGGCTGAACTGCGTGCTAGGTGGGATAGAGAAGAAAATGAAAAACTAGCTAAAGAGAAGAATATAGCTAAAGTTTGGACTATTACCACCACTAGTAATGCTAATGCTACACATGTTGCTGCACCTCCTACTAATACTAATAAAAGAATTGGTGTTAGCAATGTTTCGACTTCTAATGCAAAGCGCGAAAAACTGCCTGAAACTGCTAAAATTGCTGAAACTGCCTGTGATAAAGCTGCTGAAATTTTTTCCAACATTGGGGATGATGATCCCATTGCTTTAGATTATAATAGTTTGAATTTTGATGATTGCCACATCTCTGAAGTTATAAAGTTCTTGCAAAAACTTGCCAAAAGTCCTAATGCTAGTGCTATAAATTTGGCTTTCACGCATCATATTACAAATGCTCTCATAAAAGCTAGAGAAGAGAAACTAGAGTGTGAAGCCTCTATTCCTAAAAAGTTAGAGGATGGTTGGGAGCCCATCATTAAGATGAAGGTTAAAGATTTTGATTGTAATGCTTTATGTGATCTTGGTGCAAGTATTTCTGTTATGCCTAAGAAAATTTATAATATGCTTGACTTGCCACCGCTGAAAAATTGTTATTTGGATGTTAATCTTGCTGATCATTCTACAAAGAAACCTTTGGGCAAAGTTGATAATGTTCGCATTACCGTTAACAATAACCTTGTCCCTGTTGATTTTGTTGTCTTGGATATTGAATACAATGCATCTTGTCCCATTATATTGGGAAGACCTTTTCTTCGAACTGTTGGTGCTATCATTGATATGAAGGAAGGTAATATAAAATATCAATTTCCTCTCAAGAAAGGTATGGAACACTTCCATAGAAAGAGAATGAAGGTACCTTTTGATTCTATTATGAGAACAAATTATGATGTTGACACTTCGTCTCTTGATAATACTTGATACACACTTTCTGCGCCTAGCTGAAAGGCGTTAAAGAAAAGCGCTTATGGGAGACAACCCATGTTTTTACCTACAGTACTTTGTTTTTATTTTGTGTCTTGGAAGTTGTTTACTACTGTAGCAACCTCTCCTTATCTTAGTTTTGTGTTTTGTTGTGCCAAGTTAAGCCGTTGATAGAAAAGTAAGTACTAGATTTGGATTACTGCACAGTTCCAGATTTCTTTGCTGTCACGAATCTGGGTCCACCTCCCTGTAGGTAACTCAGAAAATTAAGCCAATTTACGTGTGTGGTCCTCAGATATGTACGCAACTTTCATTCAATTTGAGCATTTTCGTTTGAGCAAGTCTGGTGCCATTTTAAAATTCGTCAATACGAACTGTTCTGTTTTGACAGATTCTGCCTTTTATTTCGCATTGCCTCTTTTGCTATGTTGGATGAATTTCTTTGATCCACTAATGTCCAGTAGCATTATGCAATGTCCAGAAGTGTTAAGAATGATTGTGTCACCTCTGAATATGTCAATTTATAATGTGCACTAACCCTCTAATGAGTTGTTTCGAGTTTGGTGTGGAGGAAGTTTTCAAGGGTCAAGAGAGGAGTATGATGCAATATGATCAAGGAGAGTGAAAGCTCTAAGCTTGGGGATGCACCCGGTGGTTCACCCCTGCATATATCAAGAAGACTCAAGCATCTAAGCTTGGGGATGCCCAAGGCATCCCCTTCTTCATCGACAACATTATCAGGTTCCTCCCCTGAAACTATATTTTTATTCCATCACATCTTATGTGCTTTTTCTTGGAGCGTCGGTTTGTTTTTGTTTTTGTTTTGTTTGAATAAAATGGATCCTAGCATTCACTTTATGGGAGAGAGACACGCTCCGCTGTAGCATATGGACAAGTATGTCCTTGGTTTCTACTCATAGTATTCATGGCGAAGTTTCTTCTTCGTTAAATTGTTATATGGTTGGAATTGGAAAATGATACATGTAGTGATTGCTATAAATGTCTTGGGTAATGTGATACTTGGCAATTGTTGTGCTCATGTTTAAGCTCTTGCATCATATGCTTTGCACCCATTAATGAAGAAATACATAGAGCATGCTAAAATTTGGTTTGCATATTTGGCTTCTCTAAGGTCTAGATAATTTCTAGTATTGAGTTTGAACAACAAGGAAGACGGTGTAGAGTCTTATAATGTTTTCAATATGTCTTTTATGTGAGTTTTGCTGCACCGGTTCATCCTTGTGTTTGTTTCAAATAAGCCTTGCTAGCCTAAACCTTGTATCGAGAGGGAATACTTCTCATGCATCCAAAATACTTGAGCCAACCACTATGCCATTTGTGTCCACCATACCTACCTATACTACATGGTATTTTCCGCCATTCCAAAGTAAATTGCTTGAGTGCTACCTTTAAAATTCCATCATTCACTTATGCAATATATAGCTCATGGGACAAATAGCTTAAAAACTATTGTGGTATTGAATATGTCATTATGCACTTTATCTCTTATTAAGTTGCTTGTTGTGCGATAACCATGTTTACTGGGGACGCCATCAACTATTCATTGTTGAATTTCATGTGAGTTGCTATGCATGTTCGTCTTGTCTGAAGTAAGAGAGATCTACCACCATATGGTTAAGCATGCATATGTTAGAGAAGAACATTGGGCCGCTAACCGAAGCCATGTTCCATGGTGGAAGTTTCAGTTTTGGACAACAATCCTCAAATCTCAAATGAGAAAATTATTAATTGTTGTTATATGCTTATGCATAAAAGAGGAGTCCATTATCTGTTGTTTATGTTGTCCCGGTATGGATGTCTAAGTTGAAGAATAATCAATAGCGAGAAATCCAATGCGAGCTTTCTCCTTAGACCTTTGTACAGGCGGCATAGAGGTACCCCTTTGTGACACTTGGTAAAAACAATGCATTGTGATGATCCGGTAGTCCAAGCTAATTAGGACAAGGTGCGGGCACTATTAGTACGCTATGCATGAGGCTTGCAACTTATAAGATATAATTTACATGATGCATATGCTTTATTACTACCATTGACAAAATTGTTTCATGTTTTCAAAATCAAAGCTCTAGCACAAATATAGCAATCGATGCTTTTTCCTCTATGGAGGACCATTCTTTTACTTTCAATGTTGAGTCAGTTCACCTATTTCTCTCCACCTCAAGAAGCAAACACTTGTGTGAACTGTGCATTGATTCCTACATACTTGCTTATTGCACTTATTATATTACTCTATGTTGACAATATCCATGAGATATACATGTTACAAGTTGAAAGCAACCGCTGAAACTTAATCTTCTTTTGTGTTGCTTCAATGCCTTTACTTTGAATTATTGCTTATGAGTTAACTCTTATGCAAGACTTATTGATGCTTGTCTTGAAGTGCTATTCATGAAAAGTCTTTGCTATATGATTCACTTGTTTACTCATGTCATATACATTGTTTTGATCGCTGCATTCACTACATATGCTTTACAAATAGTATGATCAAGGTTATGATGGCATGTCACTCCAGAAATTATATGTGTTATCGTTTTACCTGCTCGGGACGAGCAGAACTAAGCTTGGGGATGCTGATACGTCTCCGACGTATCGATAATTTCTTATGTTCCATGCCACATTATTGATGTTATCTACATGTTTTATGCACACTTTATGTCATATTCGTGCATTTTCTGGAACTAACCTATTAACAAGATGCCGAAGTGCCGATTCTGTTTTCTGCTGTTTTTGGTTTCAGAAATCCTAGTAAGGAAATATTCTCGGAATTGGACGAAATCAAAGCCCAGGGGCCTATTTTCTCACGAAGCTTCCAGAAGTCCGAAGGAGAGACGAAGAGGGGCCACGGAGGGGCCACACCATAGGGCGGCGTGGCCCCCCCCCCTTGGCCGCGCCGGCCTGTAGTGTGGGGCCCCCGTGCCGCCTCTTGACCTGCCCTTCCGCCTATAAAAAGTCTCCGTGACGAAACCCCCAGTACCGAGAGCCACGATACGGAAAACCTTCCAGAGACGCCGCCGCCGCCGATCCCATCTCGGGGATCCAGAGATCACCTCCGGCACCCTGCCGGAGAGGGGAATCATCTCCCGGAGGACTCTACGCCGCCATGGTCGCCTCCGGTGTGATGTGTGAGTAGTCTACCCCTGGACTATGGGTCCATAGCAGTAGCTAGATGGTTGTCTTCTCCCCATTGTGCTATCATTGTCGGATCTTGTGAGCTGCCTAACATGATCAAGATCATCTATCTGTAATTCTATATGTTGCGTTTGTTGGGATCCGATGAATAGAGAATACTTGTTATGTTGATTATCAAAGTTATATCTACGTGTTGTTTATGATCTTGCATGCTTTCCGTTACTAGTAGATGCTCTGGCCAAGTAGATGCTTGTAACTCCAAGAGGGAGTACTTATGCTCGATAGTGGGTTCATGCCTGCATTGACACACGGGACGATGACGAGAAAGTTCTAAGGTTGTGTTGTGTCTTGTTGCCACTAGGGATAAAACATTAGTGCTATGTTCAAGGATGTAGTCACTAGTTACATTACGCGCCATACTTAATGCAATTGTCTGTTGTTAGCAACTTAATACTGGAGGGGGTTCGGATGATAACCTGAAGGTGGACTTTTTAGGCATAGATGCAGTTGGATGACGGTCTATGTACTTTGTCGTAATGCCCAATTAAATCTCACTATACTCATCATGATATGTATGTGCATGGTCATGCTCTCTTTATTTGTCAATTGCCCAACTGTAATTTGTTCACCCAACATGCTGTTTATCTTATGGGAGAGACACCTCTAGTGAACTGTGGACCCCGGTCCAATTCTCTTTACTGAAATACAATCTCTTGCACATCTTGCTCTCTTGTTTTCTCGCAAACAAACATCTTCAACACAATAATGATAACTCATTGATACAACAAGCCGGTGAGATTGACAACCTCACTGTTTCGTTGGGGCAAAGTACTTTGATTGTGTTGTGCAGGTTCCACGTTGGCGCCGGAATCCCTGGTGTTGCGCCGCACTACATCTCGCCGCCATCAACCTTCAACGTGCTTCTTGGCTCCTCCTGGTTCGATAAACCTTGGTTTCTTTCTGAGGGAAAACTTGCTGCTGTGCGCATCATACCTTCCTCTTGGGGTTCCCAACGAACGTGTGAGTTACACGCCATCAGGCCTCGGGCGGCCAGGGCGGGTGGCCGGAGGGGGCGGCAGAGGGCTTGCTCCGGCGAGCAATTGCCGCAGCCTGGCGGTGAGTTGGAGAGGGGAGGTTGGGGAAAAGGAGGCAGGGGTGGCGGCGGTACTTATAGGGGGCCCGGGCGTGTGCCCCACGACACGGACGTCGAGGTAGGGCCATGTAGGGTTAGGGTGGCGGCGGGCGGCAGAGTCCGGCTCGCGCACGTCCAAGGTAGGGGACGACGCTGAGAGTGGGCCCCGCTGACGAGTGGGCCCCATCTGTCTCTGAGAGTAGGAAAAAAAAGAAAAAAAAAAGAAAACGAGGGAGGCGGTGCGGTACGGGCCACCTTTGGCAGGCCGACTGGGCCGATGCGGTCGGGCTGGCCCAACTCGGCCTGTCCGATCCGTGTCTCTCTTTTTTTGTTCTTTTTCATTTTCCTTTTTTCCTTTTACTGTTTTCTTCATAACTTTTGAATCCTAATTCCAAAATGACTCAAACCAGTTTCTAAAATTTTGTAAAATTCAGGGTTTTGACTTAGACAAAATAGTACATGATTTTTGCCATAATGGCATGATAGGAAAATTAAGAGTTTTACACTAGGATTTTAGGGCTATAGTAGTTTCATATTGTGCTTATTATTTTATGAGATCAAACTAATGCAAAGATGCCATGAATGCATGCAAGTTTTTAATTTTTGAAAAACCTGGGATGTTACAGACTAACCCCCTTAAGATGAAGCACGTCCTCGGGCTTTGAAAAGGCTAGCAAATAGGTGTGTGGGTGGTATTCTCGAAGATTTTCTTCATCTGCCCAAGCTGCCTCTTCCTCACTATGGTGACTCCACTGAACAGAACTATATAGTATTGGCGCGAGTGTTCCCTTTACCATGGGTATATTGAAAGGATCGTATGCCGCACCTAGAGGGGGGGTGAATAGGTGCTAACCAATTTTTAGTTCTTTTTCAATTTAGGCTTGACACAAAAGGTAAATTCTCTAGATATGCAACTAAGTGAATTTACCTATATGACAAGGCTAACAACTAAGCAAGATAAATCTAAGCAATATAGAGATAGAATAGGATAGAGGTAACCGAGAGTGGAGCACGCGATGACACGGAGATGATTCCCGTAGTTCCCTTCATTTGCAAGAAGGTACGTCTACGTTTGGAGGAGTCTGGTTGCTACGAAAGCCAAACCAACAGCCACGAAGGCTTCAGTCAGATCTCCGGTGAGCAATGCCACGAAGGCCTAGCCCACTTCCACTAAGGGATTTCCTCGAGGCGGAAACCGGGCCTTTACAAGGTTCTTGGGGCACACATCTACAACCAAATTGGAGGCTCCCAAATCTGTTACAACACAACAATCAACAACAATACATCAACACAAATCAACTAGGGAACCAAATAGGAACACTAGCATGAGATCCCTCAAACAAGAGAGGGGGAAATGAAGAACGCTTCGGTGAGGATGTAGATCGGTGTCTTCTCCTTCGAATCTCCAAAGATCAAGAGCTTTGGTTGGGGGAGGAAGGAGATCTTGCAAATCTTGAGTTTCTTGAGGTGGCTCTAATGGAGGTGGCTTGGCAGATTTCTTGTGTAATGATTGAGCAAGCAACCAAGGTAGAAGAAGGGGGGTATTTATACCTCCCCTCAAAATTGAGCCGTTGCAGCTTCCGGGGGGCGGATATTCCGGCCTAAGTAAGGGCCGGATAATCCGCCCCCCCCGGATAATCCGGCCCACGGAACAAAACAGTGACATTATCCGGCCAAATGTCCGGCCCTATGCCAGAGAAGCTTTTCTTCCAGTCCTTAGCCAAAAACGGGGGGGGGGGGGATATTTCCAAAATATCCGGCCCGGATATTCCGGCCCTGGTACAATACCGGGACAATATCCGGGCAAATGTCCGGCCCCCATAGTGCGCTGCTTTTCCTCGAAGACTTAGCCAAAAACAGGGGGCCGGATATTTCAACAATATCCGGCCCGGATTATCCGGCCTGGCCAACTTTTTCTGATTTCTTTTGACAGACGATCAAATCCAACACACATGAATAAATAACTATGTAATCCCTGTACCACTTAAACAAACATTAGTGTATCACATATATTGACATCAAACACACAAAACATAATGTGAGAGATGTTCTTTCAATCTCCCCCTTTTTGGTGTTTGATGACAATATACGGATTTGCAAGGGAATCACTATAGAGACAAGCATGATGGCAAAACATAGAGGCACTCCCCCTACATGTGTGCATATAAGTAATTTGCATTTGAATACAAATACACAACACATAGGAGTATGGGGCCTCAACACAAGAGATATCCAACATGAGCTCTAACAATAGACATTGACACATATGAAGTTGAGATAGGATGCAAGAAATCATACCCATGTGTAGATATATAATGCGGAGATATAGCATCACACATAATGTAATATCCTTGATCTCAACAAATAGAAATCCGAAAACCATAACAATGTCTCACACCACATAGCACATAGTTTTGAACGGCACACAAACAAACCAAATAGTTCAAATAAGAGGGAACACAAGCAATATAAGAATGATAAACGCATATGCTTGTGCCCAAACCATGCAAATCCCCGAGAATCCTAATAGAACACTTCTCCCCCTTTGGCATCGAGACACCAAAAAGGGGACAAGCGCGATGCTACACGTCCCATGGGAATCACTCGGAGGCATAATCATCATCGGACTCTTGCGCCTCTTCTTCTTCTTCTTCTTCATCAGTGTCAGGTGCATCCGGAGAACGACGAGAGGTGTTGGACCTTTGAAGGCAATCATCAAGATCACTCCAAGGAACCTGTGCAGAGTGCCATCCACTGTAACCCTGGTGAGCTGGAGGCTGAGGCGGGGGACCTTGATCACCACTGAGCTTGTGTAGAATAACCGCCTGAGTATGCTTAATCTCAGAACGCTCTCGGCTAGCTGCATAGTTCTCCTTATGGATCTCAATGTTCATGCAAAGGATGTGACGCTGAAACCAACTAAGCCGGGTCACTTGCTTCCTCATAGTCGGGACATCAGGATGACGAGCAGGAGCAAAACCACTAGAACGAGCAGCACCCATGAAAGTGTCAGGTGCAGGTACAGCTGAAGAGACTGGCTTAAGCTTGTAGGCCTTCTTTACATGGTGCTTCACAAGAGGATACCCACTCAAGTCTTCACCACTCACAGCCACAGAGTTGTTGATGAGAAGCTGAATGTAGGGTGCATAGGGTATGGTGGTCCGGGAGACCATGGCATCATGGATCTCATGGAAGATAAAGTCCATGATATCAAGAGAGTAGTCCCGGTCCTCATTAGTCTCACGAGCACACTTATAGCTGAGGTGCATAAGGTCCACAAGGGCTCCCCTGAGAGCATCATTGTTACCACCACTTGGGCAAATAGTTGCCCGAAAGAACCGGAGCAACTGACTGTATATGGGAAGCAGCCCCTTGGTAAAACCAACTTTTCCCGCTGAGGTATAGAGATGCACAAGAGCATTCTTATCTGTCTGTTGTGGTCCATGAAGGCGACGACCCTCATCAACAGGAACTCCAAGAATACCAGCAAATCGGCGCAGAGTGGCACTGCAG